>NC_092588.1:10375000-11027500 GCF_047663525.1 Anas platyrhynchos | reverse complement strand
CCTTGGGAAGCCTCTGATTTTGAATTCTATCCTTGATTTTCAGCTACTACTTGTCTCTTTTTTTCTTTCAGATCCTCACTTACACTTTGTATTTGCCTCACAGTGACACTGAGGATGGGAAGAGGGGGAAATGTCATAGAAGTTACTCATGCTAATATGCTTTCTGCCATATGTTTAAGAAGAATATCCTATGCAGTGTTCTTTGTGGAACACTCTTGAATATTTTGCAGTGTTTTTTAAAATATATATATACAGTGCTAAAGTCAGTCTAATCCTGCCAGCAAGTCTAGGGAAATAGATAGTTTCTTCCTTCAGGAATACATTTACAATTTTTAAAGTTATACTCTATCTAGTGACACACATCTCAGCACAGAGACCTTGGAAATCTTTATTGTACATGCATGACTAGTGGCCTGTGATGCAAAGAAGGATGACAGAGATTCAGTTTATGAGACTGTTAAACCTTCTTCCTTGATTTTCCCACTGGTAAACATGACATCAGAATTTCTAAGCATTTTGCAATGGTGCCACACTAAATCTCTCAAGTATAACACCATCCAAGTGCTTGTCCAGTCACAGCATTTGTGGAGCGTATCAGTATGTTTGCTGGATTAGTTTAGAAGCTTTTCCAAAATTGGCAGTCTTTGTAAAAACTCTTTACAGATATACTTCTAATCAGCCTCTTAGAAAATGCAGAATAAATCCTGAGCATGTCAGTTTTACCTGCACCCCTGAGTGAAACATGACATTTAATATTTGTGCCTGTTGACACAGAACCAGTCCCAGTCCCATTCACAGTGAGTGTTGAACACTGAAAAAAAAAACATATTTCATTCCAGTCAGAAGAAAAGGGGTAATATGAAGAGTGGGAATAGGATGGTAGCTATAGTTTCATCATGTGTGTTGTTTTTTTTTTTTTTTTTTTTCTGTAAAAAATATTAAACTTATATAAACATATATCATGCAATTTCTACCCAATTCTTTATGCAGATGATGATGATGATGATTTATTGGTCTTTAACTCTTACAGTTTTATTCTATCAAGTCACACACTCCCATCTAGTATGATTTATGGGTGTATGTACACCTGTATAGCTACTGAGGACTTGTTTCAGGTTCTTTTCAACTGCTGCAATTTTGCCTTCAAACCATTTTCCTAACACAGACAGCCTTGGCTATCAGAAAAGTAGCCACTGTCTGAAGGTAAGAGCAGGAAACAAACCTAAGTTTGAAGGAGTGACATCTGGCTTTTTCCTAATATCCAGTGCATATATGTGTTTAGAAAATGCCTCCTCCTTGTTGCCACCCTGTACCCAACCTTCTGATCACTCTGTTCTGATCACTTACATCACTCCTGGGTCCATCAAAATTATTAAAGAGGGATAATTAGGTCTATGAAAAATAATTAGGTCTAGAAAAAAATAAAAACCAAGATTTTCAGATGCAATCTAATAAACCCATAAGGATATAGTCAATGATGATATTTCTTTATAAGAAACATTTTTAGGTTTTTAGTTCTTGGCATCTATACATAGATTTTTTTTCAAAAAGAGAGGCTTATGTTTAGCATTAGGTAACAGCTTCTGAAAGAAGAGAAGCAAAAGTATTTAGGTAGTAGAGTAACCAGGAAAGTTAAATGAGGTCCTTTTTGTTTGGAGATCTTTTTATTTCTTGAAGAGAGATAAGGAGGAGAGCTGAGGAGCTGAGGAATTCTGTAAACAGCAAGAATTAATGTTATGGCTAGGGATACAGTTAGGAGAAGGATCTGGGCTACTCCAAAACGAGAAGTATTTAGAGCTACACAGCATGAAAATACGAGTTCTGGGGGCAGCTGCAGCTAATTGCCCATTTTCTTTTCAGAGGCCCTGGCAGTCCTTGATGCTTCAAAACTTGTAGATTTAAGGTTAGGAGAGGGAAGGGACAAATTGGTGATTAAGCTTTGTGCCTTTTGAAAAATAAAACAATTGCTGGTTGTTGTGATGGGATCATCTAAGGTTCTGTGGAAACGTTCCAACCAAAGAGGATAACAGCAACTTTAAGATAGGAGTGGAAGGAAGGTCTGGGTCTATTGCTGTGACACAAGTACAGTCTCACAATCAAATGATTGATGACATAGACGACGGGAAAATAATTGATATTCCTTTCAGGAACAGAGTTTTAGTGCAGTCAGGAGACCATGTGATGGATGAAGGTTTGGTTAGAGTCAGGCTTGGGGAAAAAAAGAAGCTGAAACTCTGTGGTTGTATGTGTGGTACAATCCAGAAAGATAAGTGAACTGGAAAAAGCATTGACACTGATATCTGTTTGTTTGTTTGTTTAATTACTCCAAGGTTTCTGTGCAGCTTTTTAGAAACCACAACTTAGGGGTAAAATAAGAGTTAATATTTCAGTAACAAGCATTAGGGTTGGGTAGGAGGAAATGAAAACCATCTTCTGTGGCAGCACTGAGTGTTACTCTAGGGTAGAGATGAATGTAGGTGTTAATGACAGTGTTAAAACACTGTGGTGTTTTATTTTATTTTTTATTTGTGTGTGTGTGTGTGTGTCAGCTTACATGGGTCCATGAAAATTTGTAAACACCTAGTTTTCAAACAAAAAACGAATTGGATAAATGATAGAATATGCCCATACATTGTATAAGAAAAGTAATATCTATGCTTGTAGTGTTTTTTTTTTTTTTTTTTTGTTTGGTTTAGTTTGGTTTGGTTTGGTTTGGTTTTGGTTTGGATTTTTGTTAATAACAATAATGGCTTATGTTTCCTGATTTATACATGTACTTATGATTGAGAAACACATGAAGATTAAGGTTAAAGTTATGTGAATCAGTGAGATAAGCGCTATAATTATAGTTGAATGTTGCAGATAGTGCTCTCATAAGTGCTCTCATAAGAACCACTTTTTAATAATTATATTTTTATTTTAAAGTATGCCTGTTGATTGAAAAAATATTGCAATCATTGTTAGTTACAGCACAGCTTGTGTTAGTGTTACTGTTAATTTTCAAAAAGTGAGAGTAGGTTGGTATTGTACTGATTTCATACCTTCAAAATAAAACCACTTCAGATTGCTTTGACAATGGATCATTGTTATCACTTTAATTCTTATCAGTGACTGAGGAATATGGAAATCTACAGCTAAAGTTAAGGTTAACATTATGGATTAGAAAACGAAGAAATACAAGTTTGTGGTCCTGTCTACAGGACCTGATCATCTACATTCTATTCCTGACTACAGGAATAGAATGAATATTACATGAAGTGAGTGATTCATTATTGTTTGGTCATACAACTGGAAAGCAAGCAAGAAATAAGGTTAGAATTAGGGGTGGTATTAATGTAAAACAACTGAAATATTTAAATTTTTTATAGTGAACCCCACATAGACAAAAAGAAAACCAGTTCTCTTTTTATACGACTTTAAGAATGTTGTTACACCCTTTGGTTGCAGGGTCTGACAGTCAGATGTGTCACTTTTAACAGTCATCTTTACCAGTGAATTGGTTTACCAGATTGAGTTTAAGGTTGAGAAAATAATGAAGATGTTATTACCCTTTTATGTTGTATAAACCACTAATGTAAAATGTGGGCTTGAATTGTATGGACGAAAGGTTTTTTTCTGACTCAGAGCTTGTTACAATTTCTGGGACCTCTATGAACAGAGCTAGTATTAGACTTTCAGTCAGCTTTAGGGATAAACAAAAATTTAAACATATAATTTTCTTTGTTTTACCTACAGACCAGCAAATGAAAAGTGACAGTGTTTTAACAGAGGGATAATGGTTACGTCAGTGGCTGATAGATTTGTAGAGCAGAATAGGAGAGAGGGAAAAAAAGAATGGTATGATTTATGGAAAAAATGAATGTTAAGCTGCTTGTGCATTTCTACTTTGATTTTATGCATGGCTATCAATTATGCTGTCTCTAATCTCATCATAAACACGTGAATAAAAAAAAGAGGGCAGGAAGAGGTGTATTAATTATTTTAATAATTTCCCAAAATAAAATCAGTGATGGTCAATGAGTTATGGTTACTTTTTATTTTATTTTATTTTATTTTTTTCCCATAAGAGTTTTAAAGTTTTTTCACAGTGACAAGAACAAGGTTAGGCTAAATACCAAGATTAATGTTTGGCAAATGAGAGAAAGAAATCCTTGAATTATTGTGCTGTTTTGATGCCTTAAAAGTAAAATCAAAGTTAGTGTTGTGTGGGACCAGAGATTTGTCTCTGTGTCTGTATGTGTGTGTATAGTTTTATGAACTAGGTAACTCTTTACTATAACCTAGTGAATTTTATTGACTCCTGCCATAACAAATCCTTCCATGCCCTTCTTAGGCTTAGGAAAATCTCTCCCCTTTCTTTAATTGCAACACTGTTACTTTTAATAAAAGATAGTTGAATGTGCAATGCCTGTTTTGGATATGAGACCCTTACTCAAGCTGGATTGAGCACTGCCTCAGATGTTCAGGTTTGCGTTACTCAACAACGGATGGTTTTCTTCCATTCTTCCTGTTCTTATTCTATACCATAACATTTTACTAATATTAGTCAACAATAACTTCACAAACCCAGAAGTAATCACCTAGGCATGCAGCACTATCTTCAGAATCCAGTAATATATGAACTTCTTCAGTCCTTACTGCTCCCAGCAATATCCTTGTCTAACTCTAAGAGAAGCTCAGTTACCGGAGCTTAAGAGAAGCTCTAGTGTGACATGCCTCTAATAGTATGCCTCACCTCAGCTTTATCTGCCATACCGTATCCCAGTAGTCATTTGTGGAGGGTCAGAGAACTGGAACCAGCTTCCTCTGTTTTCCTATCTGTGATGTTTTTTTCCACTCTGCTTATAAGAGACTAAAGACTGACACGACTTCAGGCAGGATTCTTTCTCCTGCCTACATTTATTATGCTTTAATTGCAACTTAATTATATCTTCTCATATCCATCTACAGGCATTTAAAAAATAAATGACTTTGTAGCTCTTGATTCTTGAACTGCAGTTCATAGAACTTCTATAGGCTTAAGAGGGTTCTGAAACAAGTTGAAATTACAGTGAATTCTTTAACTTGTCTTAAAAATATCATTACAATTCCTATAAATAACATCGTGATATTAATTGATCCTACTGTTTCCAGGGCAGCTGCTATACTAGCCCTGGAAGAATAGCAGATACTGTCTCACTCCAAGATATTTCATTAAGTATGGGATTCAGTGAACATTAAGACACCTACGTTTGGGTATCTGAAAGGTGTAATTTAGCTAATGTGTGCATGCTGTCTGAACAACTGCTATGGTCAGTGGAGATGTAGTGAGTCCAGTCAGTGAAGTCTCCCAGGTATTCAGCTAACACACCAACATGTGCTTCATTAGAGAGAACCAATTCACTCCAAAGCTACCATTGACTAGAATAATTAATTAATCGATTCACTTTCATAAAAATAGTTGTTACCCATCATTAGAGACGAGGAAAGGCATTTTGCCTGGTCAGAGGCTGTGGGTGTCCCACAAACCATGTTTCATAGCTGCCATCCCACCTGTAGGTCTTGGCTACTCTTGAGCACTAGGTACTATATTTAATGAGTTGACTTTTAGCTTCCCTTTGCACTGACTAGACAGGAAGCTTGGACACTCAGTCCTTGTGTCTCACAAGGCATCACAGGCATGTGCATTTAAGTTTCCTAAGCTGGAAATCAGTCCCACAGAATCTGGAAGGGTTGTTTCTACAGATAGAAGCAGGGAGCCCTGTTATGGAGGCTGTAGCTTACCTCCAGCTTACCTGTAGCAGCCTCCAGCTGCCATACACTACAGACCCAATATTCTCTCTCTCAAAAGTACATAGTGTATCAGGTGTTTTAGCACAGCAGGAATACATCCAGACACTTGCGTATTAGGCAACAGAAGCGTCATAAGCGTCATGTTTCTGACATAAGCGTCAGAAAATTTTTGATGACAGCCTGAGATAAAGCTTTTAGGATTTTGCTGCCTTGCCACAGATGTTTCTCTGTTCTAAGAGAATTACTGTCCTCATGCAGACTGGGAGTATGTTTGGGTAATTTAAAAGTATAAAAACATTACATGGTTGTAATAATTATCCCCCAAACACGTGTTACACTATAGGAAATCTGGAATTGTTTACATTTTAAAGGAATCCAAACATATAATGATATGAAAATGTGCAAGCAAGGCAACTAATTATCATACTTGTTTTCTGTAAAACTTCCACAGTTTCCCATCAGCTAGCAAAAGGATATACTTTGTGGGATAGATACTAACAGCCCTGAAAAATCACAGATTCATAAAACGACTTTTGTTGCAAGAGACATCAGGAGGTCAGCTACTCCAACCCTTGCTCAAAGAAGGGCTAGCTTCAAAAAAAGCAAAGTGGGCTTCAAATGTGGTAATCTGGTTCAGAAACATGCCAAAGGAATGTACAAGGACATCATCTGTTTTCTCAGAACAAAGAAACTTTAGTCCTTTCTCTTGAGTGAAAGCAATGTGGCAGACTGGTAGCAGAAGCAGATAGGTAAACAAATGAAGGGCTCAGTTACGGAGACAGATCCTTCCTTCTTGAAGATTTGTGGATTTTTAACAATGAATTAATTAGAAGAAGAGTTGGACCTTAGTTAAAAAGTGCTTTTTTAGGACTAGACAGCTAGGGAGCTGCTGAGATATTTAAGGTTGCAACTGACTGCTGTGATCTTACCGATTTATTTGTATTTTTTTTAAATAAAATATATATGGTTGTAACTTTTTTAGTATCCCTATGGCTTGAACAACTAGCAAAATTATATGAGAGCATTTTAAGCTCTATGGGAGTGATGGTTGATAGTCGGCTGAATATGAGCCAGCAGTGTGTTCAGGTGGCCAAGAAGGCCAACAGCATCCTGGCTTGCATAAGAAACAGTGTGACCAGCAAGGCTAGGGAGGTGATCATCCCCCTGTACTCGGCTATGGTGAGGCCGCACCTCGAGTAGTGTGTTCAGTTTTGGGCCCCTCGCTACAAGAAGGACATCGAGGTGCTTGAGCGAGTTCAGAGAAGGGCGACGAAGCTGGTGAGGGGCCTGGAGAACAAGTCCTACGAGGAGCGGCTGAGGGAGCTGGGCTTGTTCAGCCTGGAGAAGAGGAGGCTCAGGGGTGACCTTATTGCTATGTATAAGTACATTAAAGGAGGCTGTAGTGACGTGGGGGTTGGCCTGTTCTCCCATGTACCTGGTGACAGGACGAGGGGGAATGGGCTTAAGTTTCGCCAGGGGAGTTTTAGGTTGGATGTTAGGAAGAACTTTACTGAAAGGGTTGTTAGGCACTGGAACGGGCTGCCCAGGGAGGTGGTGGCGTCACCATCCCTGGAAGTCTTTAAAAGACGTTTAGATGTAGAGCTTAGGGACATGGTTTAGCGGGGACTGTTAGTGTTAGGTCAGAGGTTGGACTTGATGATCTTGAGGTCTCTTCCAACCTAGAAATTCTGTGATTCTGTGATTCTGTGATATGTTTTTCCATGGACCAGAGGGTATTGATGGCTTTAGAAAGATGGGATAAAAAATTCATTTAGTGATTTAGTGTTCTGATGTTATTTGGCATTTGCTTGAGCGTCTTGATATAAAAATAAAAAATTTACATAGCAATGAACTCTTGAAAAGGTTAAGGCAATAAAGCATACCCACCCAAACATGCAAAAGTTTAAGGTTATCTTCAGAGATAATTTTTATTTTAGCTGCCACCATGCTAGATGATATGTATCTGCGGAGAATTATGAGAATTTTTTGTGATTCTCCCATGTAATGTCTACTTCTACATGTATATTCGTCTGGAAGGCCAAGAATAAAAGTGATAGTTAAACTGCTATTACTCTGCTGATTTTCATTCTGTCCACAAAGAAGGAAACAGAAATACAGTAGTAGTAGAGGAAAAGTTTCTACTGACCTGTTATGTATGTGTTTTAAGTGCTTGCCAATAGGGAAATCACTGAAATTAAAACATTTGAAAAGCCATTGCTTGTGCATTATTTTTCTTTATCAAAATGTTAATTTGCTGTTCCAAACAAATAATTGGATTTTAATCTTTCACACAGTTAATACACCAACAATTTTAGTACCAGGTGGAGGTCAAAATTAATATTGGAATATCAAAAGATTAATCGCCAACTCAGGAAAAGATTTTTCAGTCTTCATATATAAAGAAATAAATGTACATAGCATCAGCCTTACTTTAATACACCACTGATGTCCAGTTTTGTAGTAATTTACTATTATTTATAAAGAGGCATTCTATAGTTCTGTCTCTAGAATCTGGCAAGTGCAGGATTGTGATCTAATAAAGCTTTTCTGGATTTGCATTTGACATGACTCAAGACATAAGAAGGCTTCTGTGCTGTAAAGAATTGGATTGCTATGAGTCCATATTATGCTAGCCTGGTACCCATGTGTTTTCAGATATGTACTGAGAAGATATTTATATAGTTGTAGCACCGTATAGTCTGTAGATGCCATACAAGTTACAAGTCATTGAAATCCTACAAAGAAGAGAGAATTACAGTCCTGATAGAGAGTAACCTGAAATTATGACCACCTGAGATCTGTTCAGTACTCTATTAATAGTATCCCTTTTTAATGGGACATAATTCTTCACTGCTGGCACCATCTTGTGTTTTTCCTGGCATTTCCTGTGAATTCTGAAGGCATTGATAGTCAAGCTGTCCTCCCTGGGTTTAAGATAAAATGCAATGCTGAGAACAGTATAAAAACTTGGACTTTTGCTACCTGGCTGGATGTCTGCAGAATGTGATGCTACAGTTCAATTAGACTGAGATCTTAAACCAAGTTGAGATCAATTTATTTTTAGATTATTTTAAATAAAAATAATCATATACTTTGCCCAAATGTGAGAAAATAAAAACATTTTTTAGCTTTCAGAATTTCATATTTATATTGCTTTTTGTTGTTCCCAAAACGTAACTTTTGAAGTTACCCTTCATTTAAGCATGGAGTTGGACTAGATTTCCTCCTGAGGCCTCTTGCAACCAATCTGTGCAGTGCTGTTTCCTATGAATCAGGGCACAGAGAAGTCATGAGCCACACTGGAAATGACACCAGTGTGTTTAAATGGCACTGGGCACTTCTGTGTAGGTATCTGAACTATGACTTTAACCACTGTATTATCCCTTAGATTTTTTTTTATTTTTATTTTTTTTTCCTAGCTGAAGAATATTATGCAAAGAAACCTAAAAATGGATATTTGAGCTTTCCCTGTTGAACAATCATGGATCATCCCTCTGTTTTCTATTTCAGTCTGAAGAAATACTGAACTGCTTTATAGCTTTCATGACCTTCAACTTGAATGTGTATGAGCAAAGAGGAGAAATAGATTGTTTAGTAAATTTCAAAATACCTTATTTTCTGCAGGAACCATATTTTGACTCACTGTGAATCCACCTTACTCTATAATGTAAGTCTAAATCAGTATCAAGCATCTCTGTCTAAGCCTGGATAATTCTGGAGGTCATACAATAGAAACTGCTGCAGAAATCAAACTGTATCAGGCTTTTTCAGAAGTGAGACTAGGTTAGTGAATGCCCATGCCATGCAACAACACATTCATCTTGGCTCCAGCCTGCTCAACCGAAATAACACAATGCTCTGGAGCGTGTTAATACAGCTGTGCTTCAGTGTATGCTAATTCCTCCTACTCTTCTCCTTCCCGTTCCCTTGGCACAGAGCAGCATCAGTAGGAGGGAAAGGAGCAGAGGTGAAAAAACTTAAATGAGACAAAGCTAAAGTGCTTCAGAGCTGCCAGTTCCCTTCAGATATGCTGAAGGAAAAGAGTGCCACTGGAAAATAATGCAAAGCAATGAAAATGGAATAGCAGAGGGGAGGAAAGGAAAGGATGTTAAGGAAGCTGGAATCAGAGAGCTGCAAAGAGGATATGTGCAGGCTGTAGAGGGATGAAGTAGTCTGGAAATAAAATAAAATAGAAATAGTAAGTGGGGCATGGTGATGTACACCATGAACTCCAGCACTGACTTCATCAGACAGATCAAGGTATTTCCCTTGAAAGCTTACTCTTAGCACCACTCCAGATCACAAATCAAATTTAACACAACAAAATCCCCTGTAGGGCAGCAAGACACAGAGACAAAAAATAGGCCTGGAATGAGGGGATTTACCCTTTTAAGACAAGATAAATAGTTGTACAGAGGTACCTAAGTCACAAAAAGCACTAAAGTCATTAATAACCAGAAATTACTGCCAGGAAAATAGATATTTTTTTTTCTAAGCAGGAGTAATTTGGTTGAAAAGGTGTTCAAGGCCAGGCTGGATGGGGCCATGACCAACCTGATCTAGTGGGTGGCATCCCTGTCTATGGCAGTGGGGTTGGAGTTAGATGATATTTAAGGTCCCTTCCAACCTGAGTCATTCTATGATTCTATGAGTAAACTCCATAAAAACACGGCATGCTACTAATGGTATCTAGTGAAACAACATCTGCACAGTTCTTGTTCCACATAGAGGCTAAAGTTATCCATATTTTGTGAATATAAGTAGATTTATAGATACGTAGTCTGGAGCACCTAAATGTAGATATCTACATGCAGGAGTATAAATGTGCTGCCAGAGCCTGAGCTTTCATTAAGGGCAGTGGAGAGATTGAGCAGGATGTGGATTCCCAGATGTCACAGGGTATCAAACTAGCATAGATACGCTAGTGGTATCCAGGGCTGTTTGTTATGACAGAAGACATAAATGAAGTGTACCCTTTGAAATATTTTGATGGCACTATAAACCTATGGTTAGACAGCTGGATCAAGCCATTATCCCATTAGCTGACACAACCAAAGGAGCGGACCTGTCAATGCTTTAGAGAGAGATGAATTGCACTTTGGGTTCTCTTGACTAGAATGATGTGGAGTTTGAATCTGTTGCTCATGCATTGATTTCTGGTGCCATTTGTGAGGCTCTAAGATATCCAATCAGAAGATGAAGGCCATAATTCTGGCTAGACATCTTTCTGGACAGGAATCTTTCTTTCAGATTAGATTATCTGTATGTACAACAATTGTTTAAGGGCTAGACCTGGTGAGGAAAGATAAGCATTATATAGGGCCAAAACAGCAGAGTCATGATTATATCTGACTTTTTGATAAAGGCTATGAATAAATTTTAACAGAGGATCAGCATGAAACCTGATGGAAAAGATAGCTCTTTTTTGTTTCATTATATTTATGTGAGTATAAATTTGTAGAACAGTTTGATTTGGTCCTAAAACATGAAGTTCAAGGAGAGAAAGAATGTTCCTTTTAAAATGTTGAAAAATAGAAATGTATTTTTCTTTTCCCCTTACCAGCCATAGTCAAATGATTTAAAGCTTTCAAATGAGACATTTTACTATTATTATTATTATTGTTATTATTACCATTGTTACTATTATTACCATTATTATTATTATTTTTTTAATCAGGGTTAAAAGATATTTGTGGTGGTACTAGTTGCCATAAATATTTAGAGATAAGTCAAACACAGATGTTACCCCTTAAGGGAGAAGGATCATTGTCATTAATTCTACTCATTTATCCAAAACAAGCTCAGTGATGTAGATCCGACAGTTCCATCCTTTACTCTTTCTCATACCTTTGGCTCTGAAATATCTCCAAATTATTTTGCTTACCTTCTTCCCTTCCTATGTGTTTTGGTTTATAGTGATATGGACATCACCACTTGTGAAAAAGGCTCCTGGTCTCCTGTACTAGTAGTTTTGTAGCAGCTCTCTCCCTTGTTTGTTTCAGAGTTGATCTGAGTGGTCAGGCAGAGAGGGAAAATGCAAAAAAGGCATGTTTCAGTTATTTGATGGTGTTTCAAAGCAAACTATCAGAGCAGTATGGAGAGTTTGGGAAATGAAGCTTCCTCCTTGTGTTGCAATATGATCTGGCATAGATCTTCACTCTTGGCTCCATTCTCTACCCATTTCTTTGTGTACCTTCACATAAATATGGGTTAGGGTGTCTCTTCCCTCTTTTCTTCACAGCTATTAAAACAAAACAAAACAACAACAACAAAAACAACCCTAATGATTGGTCACACTCACAAGAAGTAGGAGGTGTGGATTTGAATACCTCCTACCAGGATGAAGGATGAATACCAGGATAAATATGTGATTTAGAAAGGATTTGTCCAAATAAGCACTTTGACCCTTTGGCTATCATACTAAACGCTGACCACCACCTCTTAGTTTCCCTCCCACCTTCTTCATTCTTTTTATATTTTTTCCAGTGGAAGTGGCTGAAGTTGCTGGATTTCATACCGAGATCAAGGGGTTGGGCAGGCAGAAAGGAAGCTTCAGGGTATTCTGGTAAGGGATTCTTTGTTTATGAACTACAAATTGATGGGGGTGGGTGAACAGGTGCTAAGACTTTCTGTGCTATCAGGATATTGTACAAGGTAACAGAAGGTAATGACTTTCTGTTCTGGTCCTGAAACTTAGGTCCTAGAAAATATCTTGGTGCATTAGAGTTCCATCAAACTCTCTAGAGAGAAATAACCAAACACCATAAAAGATTATCTAAAAGTGCCTATGGTTTTCTATTTTGTCTATGCTTTGCTTCTGGGTGCCTAAGTTGAGTGATTTTCAGTTATAACTTTTGAATACTTTGGGAAACTCACAGAAATGTTAGGTCATTTTCAAGTCCAATTCTTTTAAGAACTCTTACAAAATTTGGGGAAAATTGAATGCTAAGTTTCAAAAATTTTCACTAAATCTCAGTATCTTAAAGGTCATAGAATCATAGAAGGTAGAATCATAGAATCATAGGTTGGAAGATACCTTAAAGATCATCTAGTTTCAACCTCCTGCCATTGGCAGGGACACTTTCCACTGTACAAGGTTGCTCAAACCTAAGCCCTACATCATTCAGGTACTTTTAAATGTCTTGGTCTATGTACCATTTCAAGCCATCTGTAATACTGACATCTGGTGAGTCTCAACGACACAATATTAGAAAGAAAAAAACCACACTGTTATTCTTGGCTATCTGTTACAGGCCCAATAAATATAGGGTTTTTAAAATAAATTTGAGATGTTAATCAAAGCTCTGTACATATGCCCATCTGTCATGATCTGTGATAGTAAAACCCCTGCCGGTAACAGTATGCAGAGAGATGCAATTATTTGTCTTATAACTAGAAACATTAGCAAACACTACTGGATGCAAAAAGCAAATAAAAGGACAAGCTAGATACCCACAAATTATTAATATATGCAGATGACCTTCTGCTTGCAATTAAAAATCTAACATTCAAAGCACTAAAATCACTCAACCTATCAGAATCTGGAAGAGCTTGATGTTATAAAATCTGTCAGACTAATCAGATGTCTATTTTCTGACATTACTCAAAATTTTACCAGGCCTTTGAAATTAGAATCAGAAAGACAAACACAATTTATATTCTGATCAAACTGGCTTGTACAACATAATCAAAGACAAGATGAAACTAGCCATCTTAAGTCTCTGAGCTGAGCTAGTACTGTGAAAGCCATTAGTATTTGACAATTCCATTTTTTTTTATTGTTATTTTTTTTGCAGAAGTGGGAAGGAGAGGGAAAGAGTGCACTTAAACACTACCAGATGACAAAGTAATAACCTACAGAATATTATTGAGATGGTATAATAAAAATCTGATATTAAACCTTCCTGAAAAATCTACAGAAATATATGACTACCATGCTTGAAACTCTGTCAGGCAAGACTCAATGTCACACAAAGAGACAGTATTGGGATGTGAAGGTTATTAAACATCCCTGTTTTTCAGATCTGTAGAAACCAGCTACAAGGTCCTGTTAAGCAAGAGGTGGATGCTTTATAAATCATCCTGTGATAGTGGAAGAAAGGAAAAAAAGACTGGAGGATACCTAGCCAGCATGCTACTAGGGTGGCTATAAAAGACTAGATTCAGTAGTGTTCCTCCTGACAAAGGACAGCCATATGTGCTTTTCTGCTTATCAGCTGTGCTACTTCAGAAAAACTGGGTAGAAGACGGGAGCTGCCTGCATGGGCCAAGCTTGTTGCCAAGGTAGCTGTTGAATCAGTATGATATGCAGTACAATTGAGATGGACCTCTTACCCTGTATAAGCAGAAAAATAAAAAATCAAAAATACATGAGTGAAAAGTGTTTTTTTTTGACGGTTAAGACATTTCCTGAATTTCTTGTCACATATTCTATTAACTGAATAGATTTTTCAGAATCAGCTTAGTAACACTTCAGCCAAAAAAAAAAGCAAACAAAAACTGGAAGTCTAAATGGTTTTGCAATGAATCTTTTCACTTTTTTTTTTTTTTTTTTTTTTTTTTCTTTTCCCACAGATTTAGTTATCTTAGTTAAAACACTAGGATTTAGTTGGTATACTTTTAACTTTCTGATACAATAGCTCATACAAACCACTTGAGATACATTTTTTTTTCTTTTTATGTTTGAAATGACTCTGTCATAAAAAGTGCAGATAATCAAATCCAAAAGTATATACATATATACATATATACATATAGTAAGCAAGAGAGAGAAAATAACCATATTTATATACAGTATGGATTAAAAGCCTAGACTTAAAGCATAAAATAATATTTTCACTATATGTGGAGTTGTTTTTTTTTTTTTTTTTCTCTTTCTTCAATTTATAGCAATTTCATTGCCTTCAATAAATTGCTCTTGGTTTGCACCAAAGTAACTGAGAGCAAAATTTGACCTAGGGACTTCAACATTTCTTTTAAATCTAAATTTATAATAGAGAGCAAAAACTTCTTAATGATGAATTGTTTTGTTGCTAGGCAGTCTGGCCCTGATGGGCTGTTAAAGTTTGATTTACTCTTCTGATCCATGACCTCTTTCTCTGACAACTCATTTTTTATGATTATTTATTTATATTACAGAAGCACGTAGAGACTTAGGAGGTGACCAGGGCTCTGCTGTGCTATTAGGCACTGTCCAAACATGCATAAAGAATATTTTTTTTTATTCTGAAGAATTCGCTATTTATACAGTGGGCACAGCTTTTAGGGGAGCAGAGTGAAGTGGAGGAGTTAGATTTAGCTCCCCTGAATTACATTTCCCAGTGTGCTGTGCACGCTGCTCTGTGTGGGAGGGATGCGGGCAAAGACTAGGTAGCCATCCATTACACAACTGCATGTACCAGAGACACAATGAGTTGGAGGGGACTGGAAATCAGAGCTTTTATCTGGTCATCCTGAGAAAGCCTACTGAGGGGAAGACATTGTGATGTCTCCTTTCCATATTGTGTGTACAGCAGGATTAAATTAGTTAAACCTGTCAAATTTTGTTGGCTTAAGCTAAATAGCTCTGAAGTTATTGGCTGAGAAGGAACAAAGACACCAACACCCACCTCTACTTAGAACTAGGGTGATATTAGCCTCAACATAACAAAGGCTGAAAATATGTTGACATACATGTCCTCCCAATGGGGTCCACCATGAATATAAATGACAAAGAAACAACGCTGGGGAGTCAGAGCCATGGTGTCTGTAACTTTTGAGGTTCCTGCCTTGTACACTAGTCTTGATAGCAACTTACTGCAGCTTGTGGGTACTTGAGATCAGGCTTGGGTTAAAAAAGAAAACAGCAACCAACAAACAGCTGTGCAGTGTTTATTTTGAGAACAGAACAAGCACGCAAGTATTGATTTCCCCAAATGGTACAAAACAAAAAGGTCATATTTTCATTCCTGGAAACCGCACGGCCTCACCAAGGCTCTGTGAAGCTATGTCACCCAAGGTATTTGTGTTTTGTTAGCAGAATGCCATTGCCTCGTACCCCAAAGGGGCCGTGCTGCAAATGGCATGTGAAAATTGATTGCTGAATTTCTGCCTGGCTCACCAGGCTCTGCAGGCAGTGCTGTGCTTTGCCGTCACCTGCTCTGCTGTGGTGCCCCTGAGGAAGTGTGGTAGGGGCCAGGCACCACAGAGCTCACACCAGCTCCTTGCAACACGGGCTGGAGTTGTAGGCTTGCAGAAGGGGAGCTCTCCATCCACCCCATGCAAAGTCCACATTGCTGTTTGAGGGAGGGAAATCTGCTGGGCTAATTCAGGACAAAATTAGGTGTAGTGAATGTTATTCCCTTCATTACTCTGCCTTGTTAGACAATGCATCTTGCTTTGTTTTTGATTGTTTAAATAACACTAGTTTGGAGGAACAGAGGGCAGTTCATCAAGACCTTTCTCTGCTTTCTTTTGCCTTGACTCACCCTTCAAAGCAGATTCATTTTTCACAACCAAATATGACAATCCAAAACCATGCAAGCAGCTGGAAATGTGAATGTCAGTTATGAGGTTTGGCCTTGCTTCACTAAAAAACCTAAGATTTTGCTCTTAATCTTGCCTAGAATAGTATATATCAGGAACTATTTTTCCACCTTCACTTTGGCACCCCACTGGCATATCTGCCAGTCAGTACAGTTATTTTTCTCATTCCAGGTAGGCCTGTATTTGCAAGCAAAAGGACAA
Source organism: Anas platyrhynchos (assembly GCF_047663525.1). Classification (NCBI taxonomy): domain Eukaryota; kingdom Metazoa; phylum Chordata; class Aves; order Anseriformes; family Anatidae; genus Anas; species Anas platyrhynchos. The sequence goes on along the minus strand of NC_092588.1, from coordinate 11,011,003 downwards.
ACTTAAGGCTGGATTTTCTACAAGTTTTTATCTGCCAGCTGCATGTATCTCTCCTTGCCTCCCTCTGTTTGCCAGCTGCTCTCAGCAACCAGCATCTTGGTAGCCACAAGATTCAAACTTGAAAGCTGCTCACACTGCTGTTCAGTGCCTCAATTTTTTTTTTCTCTCTCTCTTTTTTTTTTTTTTCTCCTTATTTTTTTTTTTCCCATTTCTCTAAGTAAATGTACCAGACACCAAGACCTTGGCATTGTCTCCTCTCTGCCAGTCACACCACATGACTGTTGTTGAGTGACTTTAATCAGAGGTTCAGGATTTTTATTTCTGTACTTTTATCCTCTAGCTTTGTCCAGCAATTCCTTTCTCAAATGGGCATTTCAAAACAGTAGAGCAAGTTGTGGCAAAGACTGCAGAAGATGGTTTGACAAAGATGACATCAAATGAGATTTTGCGTGGTGGTGGGGAAGGTGATTTAAGTCAGAGGGTCAGAGGTAGAATTATTTCCATGTAGAGGTATTAAAGCTGGGCACTGCCTTCTTCCTACATCTACAAAAAACATCTTCCTACATCTAAAAAAAAATAATCTTTATACAGTCACACTAAACACATTTTTTCTGCCTTCTGAGCCACAAAGAAAAAGCTCTGAAAGCTAGAAGGGACTGGTACAGGAAACATCACAACCAAACACTGCCCATTCTAGTGAATCCACCGTGAGCCAACCTCATCCGCTTGGGCACATGCAGATATATCCTGGATGTTTGTCTGCAGTAGCCTAGGATTGTCTTTCCCCCTTATTACTAAGTATCCAGTTGGAGGAGTTGTACACACTTCTACATTTTCCTCACCAGTGAAATCCACATTTTCTCCCTCTCCCTCATAGTCACTAAGAGGATGTCCACACCTTTCATGTCAACCCATGGGAGCTCTTGTACTCTTGTGTTTGCATTCATTCTAATCTTCTCACTTTGCTTTGCCTTTCCACACCCTTCTTATTCTGAGAAAATCTTATGTTATCTATTATTTTACCATTCCTTTGCTGTCATGAATATTGTAGATGATCCTCATTCTGGGATTCCTTATCTGAAGGCAATAGGGACTTGTACATTTAAATGGGTTTATTAATGTTTGCAGAATTTGAGCCAAGGTTGGATGACACGTCTTTGGAGTTGTGTTGACCTCTCCACAGAAGAGGGGGAGGGACAAAAAATAAGTGAGATCCTTAGGCTAACCTATCTGTGTGTCACTGTTCTGTGCATCACATAATAACTAAAACTCTATGAACTTTCAACAAAGTTAAGAACATATCCCTAATAACATGTGAAGGGGAAGACAGAATAACTGTGACTGTGTTAAACATGAAGCTATCTGGAAAGGTCAACTTGTATGAGTGTGTCAGAATGTAAACAATATCTCACAGCTGCATCGTTGCAATTGCCTGTGAGTAGGGACATAAAAGATATGGGAGAAAATGATCTTATGTGCTTTTGATTTTCCCTGGATTTAGCATTTTTGGGGTCATGCATAATTTAACTCACACTTAGGGCATGGTGTTGCTCTGATTGAGGATAACAGGGAAACTCTTTTAGTATGTTGAAAGAAGAGTATGCCTAATATTTTTGATGGCCAAGCATGAAAATGCTTCAGTGCCACCTCTCATCATTAGGAGAAAGAGTCAAGAAACATGGGGTTTAGTATAGTATGAAGGTACCTAAAGAATTTTTATTTCAATCAGACAATTCATCTTGCCCATAAGCTGCCTGAATGCTGAACGGCAGTTTTGTGAATGGTGTACTTAAAATACCTGCATTGCATAAGCTATCACAGTATCTCATTTTGAAATCCTTGGCTTCTCTCTTAGTACAAACAAAGATGATCAAAAGGATTTTAACCAAAGCTTTCCTGACAGCTGATGTTAGAAGATTTCAGGCCTTATTGTTGCCAGTTTGGTATGAGAAAGACGAAGATCAGACCATTAATCAGCACTTAGGCCTGCAGAAAGATTTATTTTGATCATGTAGCAGTACTTGAAGTGCTGATGTGCTAGTATTGTTATTTCTACATGATGCAGTAACACAGAATATATGTTCAACACTTTCATCTCTTGAACTTCCCTTGAAAAGAAAGTGAAGAATGAAAAACTACAAAAATATGTGTTGTAAACATGACTGTACAAAGAACCTCAGAAAGAAGAATGAAAGTCAAATGTTGAAAGCTTGGTGATGTTTCTTTTATTCTCTTCTTCTGAGAGTCATGCAAACTTTTGCTGTTTGCAGAGGTTTTCCCTCCATATATTGATTTATTACTTGATGGTATTCATGCAATTCAAAATTTAATTGGATGCTGCTTTAATGCCTACATTCTTGCTTATATTTAGTGAACTTTGATAACTTCAACCTAAACAATCTGCTTTTTACCTCCACCATGGTTTAAAACTTTAATTGATAAATTACTAAGGAAGATTCTGAAAGAGAAAAAAAATCCATTGTCTTTATATAGAACAAATAGGTTAACTATGAGGAAAATGGTGATTTGGGTAAATGAAAAAAAAAAAAAAAAAGGATCAATAAAAATGGTGCCAATTGCTGATTAACTATTCCTAAATAGTATTTTTCATCATGGAGGAAAAAGATAGGAATGAGTGCTTTTTCATATAATCCCTCCTTGATCCACACCTCCTAAGTCAAAGTCGTCAAACTGGAGCAGATTGCTTGAAACCGCATCCAATTGGTTTTCAAGTTTATCCAAGGATGGAAAATCCACAAGCTCTCTGATCAATCTACTCTGGTATTTGAACACTCTCATAACAAACAAACAAACAAATAAACAAACACAAACAAACACACACACACACACCAACCAACCAACCACACTTTTAATTACTTTTAAGTGGAATTCACAGTATTTGTACAGCAGTTGTGACCAATGTATCTTGTCTTGGTATTGGGAAGATTAAGAAGAGCCTGGCTCTGTCTTCTGTACTGCCTCCCATCAGGTATTTATACACACTGATGTGATCCCCCTGAGCCTTCTTTTCTCTAGGCTGAAGTGCCCCAGCTCTTTGAGTCTCTCTTCATAAGTTACGCTCCAGTCCTCTCCTTTCATTATCTTTGCAGCCCTAAGCTGGAATTGCACCAGTACATCCATGTCATTCTTGTACTGGGGAAGCCAGCTCTGGACCTGGTCACAGCCATGCATCTGATCACCCTAGTCCCTCCCAATATCTTGCTAAAATCTGATTTTTTTTTTTCTCTATGATATTGCTTTCCATTGTCTAAATGTGGGGATGTATGTGTTTGCTAATGACCTTCAAGACAGACTAACCAAGAAGTAGGAAACTAGCACACAGAAAGACACAGACTCTAAGGTGATAACCAGTAAAGGGCCTAGGGGCTAGGCATGGATATGAGATGAACCGAAAGCCCATGCTAAAATTCAAGAGAACTGTGAATGCAGTGTGTTTGTGAATGCAGAGAGTGAGGGTGTATGCATGTCCATTGATGTATCTCTCTCTATACTCTCACCTTTAAATCTCACCTTAGATGAGTACCAGGTTTAGATGACAATCCCAGCTAAGGTGTAAAGTCCTGAAGGCAGAAAGAACACTACTGCAAGAGATATAAGACGGAAGATGTGCAGTCTTGACAAAGCCTGGTGAAAGACATGTCAGGGCTGGCTATGTGAGGGGGGGGGGAAGCATTTTAGCTTGTACAAGTGAGCTAGGAGCAAAGGATCTTTTAAATCAATTATGAGAAATGTTTGGGGAATGTTTTGATTTTCATTAGTCTACTCTTAGTTTTGAAAACAAATCCTTCTGTGAAAAAAAAAGTGCTAAAAATCTGCTATGCTGAATGTCATTGTATTTAGGCAGCAATTTGCTGAAATGACTTCTGGGTACATGTGTTCTGCATGTGAAAAACAAATTCAGAAATTATAAGATCTTTTGTGAACTCACAACTTTTTTTGAACAAGAAAGTTGTCTACAAACTTTCATTTTGAAGTCCTGAATATATTAAAGTATTGAATAACATTACTCTTCCCACCCCCACTTCCCCCTCTCTCTGTAGATTTTCACCACCCGGACTGGCAATATAATACAAATACGAAACAATAAGGCTGAAATAATCCAAAGAAATTGTCCTCACATTATGCCTAACTGAAGCAAGAATAGACTGTTATTTAAGAGCAGCTTCATACTCAGCTTCTTTAGTCCTTGCAAGTTCTCATAGTACTTGCACAGACAGGGCCAACTGCATGACTGAGAGTTGGATGCTTCATCTAAGTTAGCTGTTGGGCTCCTTCAGCAGTGCAATGTGGAGAAAGGGTTCAAGAGGTGTCTGGTTTTACTTGTCTCATGTGCTACCTCCATGTGGTGGTTTTACTCAAGTGGGCAGTCTGAATGAATATCTGCTGCTCTGAGGTTGTGACAGTTCTTCTACAAATTTTATTAAATCTTTTGCTCAATATATTCACACAAAGGCATTGCTGGGACAATCTTGGCAAAGTCTTGGTCCATACTTTAAGAGGATGGGCACCCAGTTGGGACAACACATTTCTTCTGGCAGTGCATCTGAAAATCCTGTAACCATTTATTGTTGTTATTACAGGGTTAGTGAGTAATGAATGCTAACATTTGAAAAGAAATCATCTAGTCAGAAAGAAGCTGCTATTCTTTCAGTGATTAGATCCATAAACCTAAAATGTGGAAAGTTTAAACAAACAGGACTAATTTCTGCCACATATCCTGCTGTAACAAATCCAGTTTATAGTTCTTTCCCAGTTACATCAGTGCATGTTCCACATCATATAATGTGTCAATTCAATCATTTACAATAGATTTCAAGTGGAAAAATCCATAATCTGATACTCATTGAAGAATTGTCTCTATGTCTTTATGCGTGTTTCTAGACTTATTTTTCTGATATTACTTCAAAAGAAGAAATAGTCATGGTACTGTGAAAGGGAATCAGGTATCATAACTGGTCCTTTCAGCAAATGTATGAAGATTTATTTTATTTTATTTTAATGTGGGGGGGAATTCATCAACTGAGCAACGGTAGTGTCTTGCTGGCAGCAGAGGTATGGATCTTAGGCAGTTCAAGTCTTGGGGAAGGTTGTTTATTATTCAAAAAAGATGTGAGAAATTCTTCCATCTCCTGTCCTAATACAAGATGCTCAGGGAGTCTATAGGAGTAGGGAGCATCTGCAGCATGGGGGAGATCCTCTGTATGTCTTCACACCTTTGTTTACCATCCAACACAACTGCATGAGCCAAATGTATCTGCTAGACCGGTTTTCTCCTTAACCTCACTTGTAGGGATCATGTTGAGGATTAAATCTACACTGTAGAGAGTGGCAGCTGCAAGCAAGCTCTGCCTGCTCACTTAGCTCACCAAAGGCAGTGTGATCACACCAGTGCAATGCAAAGCTCAGGTTAATATGTGCTGGTAAAAGGAGAGGATGTATTAGCCTGGGCTTGGCTCCAGGCTGACAGCCAGTTTTGGCGTGACGGCTGGCTCATGTCTCCTGTTGTGGTCTAGGGGGCAGAGTAGACTCATGCCAGCTTGTAAGAAATTATGTGGGCATATCCCACACTGCTTCTCTGTTGAGCTGGTGCAGCAACCAGTCGTGCAGCCATTCCTGAGGGATTTGGAGTTGAAAGGGAGCAGCCAGCACTTGGCAGGCTGGAAGGTCAAGGTATTGGATAATTAAATTCCTTGTAGGTTTTCCTTTCATGATAATGCTAAATCCAGGGATAAGTTGCCCTGGCAACAGCTCTGGCTACTGTTCTTCCCACCCTTGTTTTTACGCCTGTGATTAAAGGTACTTCAGTATGTAAATCACCAGCTGAGACTGGTGGATTTATTTATTTATTTCACAGAAAGTAGTGCCCATATTCACTGATAATACAGTGCACTTTCATTTGTGTTTGAATAATAAAACAACGTACTCACTATTCAGAGCTCTGTCTTTAGCCAATAACATATATTATTCATTGTTTCAAAATGTAATAAAGATACATACTTAATATCTGCTTTCCAATTAAACTTTATGACTGGGGGTTGACTATGGTTGTATTTTTTGGCTGTGCTTTTTAATTTTCTTCTAATGCCTCCCTGGGAATTCAAGAGGCAGCTTCAAGCATAAACATGTTGAATGTTAAAATAGTGTAGTATATTTTATGGTCAAAATGTTATTACACAGATTTGTGGAACTATCAAATGTGGTGACTGAAAGTAGGCACTGAACTTGCTTCACCTGATTTCTTTAGTAGGCTTCAGTGCTCGTAGTTTCAGATGACGCCATTGGCACCAGAGATGCCTTTGTTTGTCTGTTTGAGGAGTGGTGCCAACTGACTGGTTGAAAGCTCTGGATCCTTGATACCCCTGGAGATCCAGTCACATTTGCTGCTGTTGTTGTTGTTATTATTATTAATCCCATTGTATATTTACTAAAGAGTCCTCAGGCATAATTGAGATGTGCAGCCATGGATTATGTCCCTTGCCTTAGTTAACTTAGTAGGTTGGCTTCAGTATAAAAATGGTAATTTTAGCCACAGGTGCTTCTTCTTGGAAGAGAGGGGACAGCAAATTATTATAAACGTTCTCCAGTGTGGGCTTCTGCAGGTGCTTTTACTCTCTACATTTTGTTCTCCCAGGGATTATGCTGGTGGCAGAGAAGACGCTTTTGCATGTATGTGAGTCTGTGTGGCTGAGAGGTCACCCGTCCACTGCATCGGAGGGTGCAGTTCCCTCTGGTGCCAACACACTGGTGGGGCAGGGCATCAGGAGCAGCAAGTGGCGGATTGCTAGGGGTGTTTGGGGTTTGTAGAAAATACTTTTGGGTAACACATACACTGTCCTTCAGATGGCATACACATTCTTCTGTATACAGTGACTTGAGATGAATCAGTGATTATATTGGTTGTTGTTGTTGTAGGTTTTTTTTTTTTTTTTTCCTCTAACTGAAGCCAAAAAAGACTTTCTCTATCCATGTCACATACTGGTGGCTGTAATGGAAGAAGAGATCAGAAGGACAAATTCTACAAGCTATAATGAATAAAGAGTTTCTGAATAAGGAAATGGAGGGAGCACCAGTTTTGTAGTGGCAAAATTCAAGCAAGGAAATGTCTGCTGGTCAATTCAGGTGGAAGTGTTCGTGTGATGGGACATACAGGATGTCTCAAGACAGATGAGAGTGGAGATATCCAGATCTCCCAATATTAGGCACCCTACTTCGCTGAGCACATTCTGAAGACAACATCCTTTGGTTTTCCTGTAACCAACGAAGATGAGAAAGGGCTGGTCTTCAGCATAATGCTCCTAAGGATTGTTATTTAGGTGCCTGAGTCGTTCCCTGGAGGAATTTCTTTCTCCTGTGGCTACAGAGGAAGCCTAAAGAAATTTGCATGAAAACTCAACCAGTAAAGTTATGTGGTGTATAGACTTCCTTTCTAGCTCCTTACGTTCACCCAGACAAACAGGAAAAAGAATGGAAAGGACTCAATTTGCAGTACCCATGCTACTTTCATATCTGTAAAATGAAAACAATAGAAACCATTTCTGAAGACACAGCTGGTGGACTGAACTAGACAGCTATGAGATGACATACCTGTGGCTGGCTGGCAGCCCAGACTGTAATGCAATTGAGCATGTCTAAATGGAGATCTCCAGCAGGCTAAGGAGAAAAAATGTTCCTGTTAGGAATTCTGTGCCAAAAAAAAAAAAGATGGGAAAATATTTTCAGAATATAAGAAAACAAGACTGCGTGCTTTCTTTCTGGAATGATGGTAGTAAATCAGAATCTAGAATTGGATAGGCTTCAGGCTATGAGAGACCATGGATCTGCTGGCGATGGGTATGGACATTGATGTATGGCAATACAACAAAGGGAGAGCTCAGGAAGCTTCTGGATAAGGGAAATATCAAAATATCTCCCAAGTAAATAAAGAGAAAACATATTGGAAATGAAATGCTGTCTAGATAAGAGAGGTAGGTTATTGTTTTGTGGCTCACTTATTCTCTTCATAAGGAGACAGGGAAATGATGATCTTTGAATCCTTCTTAATAGGAGAGCAGCCAGTTTTCTGTTGAAAGAGGCAGTTACCAGAGGGGGTTAAATTAATAAAAGAATGGATAAAAATGAGAACGCAGCATAAAATTGAAAGATGTTGAGAATAAAATGAATCAAAACATCAGGAGTCATAGAGGAAAATCTTTGATTAGCCTTATCCAAGTAACTGGGAGATGAAGTGAAAAACAGTAAGAACTTGAAAGAGTTTTTGTCAGAATTTATTAACCATCTGGGTATTTATAAAGCCTGATAGGAAAGTCTGTGTGACTGAAAGTTAAAAGGAAACCACAGAGGTTTTGGTGAGTGGATTATGTAAAGGAGACAGGTACTCTTCCAAAGCTCACTTGAGAGTTCCCAGACCATTTGCAACTTGGCAGTATCTACAACAGACCACTGAGCTAAGTCAGAGTGAAGGATGACTAACCTCTGCTTTTACAGCAGGGGAGGAGCTGCTCTAATGTGTAGGGTGAGAGATGACATGAGGTACGTGTGAGTTCTTGTGCAGAAAGATACAAAATGTTCTTTAGCTTTAAAAATCTTAATAGATATTTTCCTAACTCAAAAAGCTTTATGTCTAAGGTGGAGGGACTCTAAACATCATTTTGACACAGTAGGAGAAATAGATCACAAAAATAAAAGATAAGGATTGTTAAGGTACAAGTGATTTTTATGTGATTGCATTTGCAAGCAAAATAGTAGAACTAAGACCACTGGAATAGAATAGATGCTTGATGTCTTAAAACTTTCTTTTTCACAGAAATAAAAGCAATTAGAAAGTAAATGAGTTGGGGAAAATATTATCAACAGGTTGATAAATTATGAGAACGTTTTTTTGAACATTTTAGTGGATGGTTCCAAAAACACATTTTGAGACCAGAAAGAGAAAGCTTTGACAGCTATAAAACCAAACCAGAATAACCCAAAGCTTGGATCAGAGGGAAAGTGAAAGGACTTTATAAATATATATATGTACAAAAATGGAGCACCTGTAGAAGAGAAAGTTGATACTAATGGGTTATAAGAGGAACTTGGCTGAGAAAGTTAAGGTGGAAAACAATTCAGATTATAATATTTAAAAAAAATGCAATTCATGATTTAGGGAAAGAACAGAAAAAGACAATGATATTTCAGAAAATGAATTTCAATAAACTAAGAGAATGCCTGCAAAAAAAAAGCTGGAGATTAGCAAGCATAAGAGAAAAAAAGCTTGAATGAGATAAAACATGGAAGGATAGTCATGGCACTGTGGCAACAGCTATTTGTAAAAGGATGTAAACAAATACCATGCATTTCAGTGCCACTAAATGTAGTCTATCACAGGTTAGGTTCTACCATAATGAAATGAAGCAATAAGAGTAACAAGCCATTGGTACAATTTAGTAAGCACTGCGATAAAGTTTCTACTGCAGAAATCTTTAAGATCAAGAATTCACTTTCTTTCTAATACCAGTGCTTTAGTTCAGACAGGGTTAATTCAACAAAGTGTTATGGTTTTTGTCATGTAGTTGTTAAATTAAACATTACAATGTTTCCTTTTGGCTTCATAATTTATGAATTCAGTCTCAAAACTTAGCACAGTAACTTCATGGGATAACTAAATTTCACATGTAATCTTATTAATAAAATACATGCAACTCTTGCAAAAATTATTTTGGAAGGAAACCTGAAATGTTGCTGTTTGCCTCACACATCTCTGCCTTAGTGAAACAGCCATGATTTAATATGCCCATGGAGCCCTCAACGTCACACCCTTAATCCTCCTCCTTGACAATGAGTAAGCCACATGATGAATAGCTGAATTACCATCTTTTAGAAGCTGTTCTGTTATTTTTGCTTAGTGAAAATTGTTGAGGAATGAGAGAAGTAGGTGGCCAGCAGAAGACTTGTAAAGAACTTGCAATAGAATGGGTCTCAGTTGCAGGTGGTGATCAGAAGGGCAGAAAGAGAAGTCTGATTTGGGGCAATCAGATAAGGAGAGACCAAAAACCCTATTCATCCTGTAAGTATATGCCGAGATATTACTCCTGTTGTTTTTCCAAGGAATCGAAGACATTGGAGGGTCCACTGCAATGTCATGATCTGATACTGAGTTCAGAGTTTAATAGTTCTATAAGGAGGGAAGAAGGAGCCACAAATGATAAGGAGAAGAAATAAAAGACTTTTTTTCAGAGTACTTGCTCTTGTTTATGGGACGTTTTCATATACATTGCATTTGTGGACTATGCCATCTAGCCAACTCAGAGCTTGATTTAGAATCCCCTGCAAAAACAAACAAACAAACAAAACATTAGTACTGTTAGATCTCTGGAGCAGAAATTTGTTTCTGGAAACCTAGAACATCTGCAGAGTCTGATATCATAGGAAAATTGAGTTGGAAGCATTCACAACACAGGATGAACATAAAAATATTTCTTGTAATACACTTTTATTTCAGTTACATTCCATGCTCCCTGAATGCTTCTCTCTCTCTTTCCCCTCACAGCAGCGTCTGTTTTTTTTTTTTTTCTAGTGAGGTTCTTAGCAGAGGTTATTGGCTGTAAAAAGAAATTTAGTGCAAAAGTCAGCATCTAATAACTTGTCAAAATTTAACTGGAACCCAAACTGAGGCATGCTGCTTCCTCTCCAGGCTGTCAGACAGAGAAAAAGGCATGCTGCTGTCTTGGAGCTGCATCTTCTCTGTTTCAGCTGGGTTTGTATTGTTTAGATGGTTGCAAAGATAAAGAAAACCAGCTGGGCTCTAAGAGAAACTCTCCTTGTTTGCAGCTTGGGCTGGTGTGGGTTACCAATGTGCCTTTTTCAGCTGTGAGCCAGCTGTGCTGTCTACAAGCGCAGGGGAGGAGACATTAAAGGGGTACAGACACTTTCAAATTTCTACCATGTAATGATAGCACATCTTATATGCTGTATCCACACAGCTATATGGACTCTTTTAGGGTTGCTAATCCTCTATAATATCCTTCACTTTCTCTCAGTCTGAAAGTTGAAACCTATCCACTGGGGCTATTAGTTCAAGTAATGACAACTGCCCAGCAAATTGTCAACCAGCGATCTCTCAATGTCTCAATAAAGATGTCTTAAATTAAAATTTGCAACTGCAAAGTAGCTGGCATTACACTTCTTGTGCAAGTCTTTTTGTCCTCCTTTGCCTTTAATACCGAACACTTTCAGTTAGAGCAAAAAGAAACCACCTGTGAGCATTCTTTGTATCCTGTAGTATAACTCCAGCTGCACACCCTCATGGCTGCTGTCCATTGAAGGCAGTCATGCTGCCCACCTGCATCCTGGTACATGAAGAGATGAGATATAATGTGTTGATACAAATGATGTCTGCTCCATTGTGGTGTAAATGCCTGAAGTAACTAGGAAAATAAAACTAACATTCACACTTTTAAGGAAAAGGTACAGCATTGAAGAGGCTTTCAGGGTAGGGCATAACTGCATTATCTGAGCATTCCCTAGGCTCCCAACCTTAGATGCTATCGCGCTGGGGAAACTTGGTGTGCTAGCTCTAAGGAACACCACGGAGCGTAGAGTGGAGTGGAGACACCACGGCTAGGCTCTGTAATCAGGTGGGGCCTCGATTGTTCTTGTGCACAAAGCAGCACTTTTTGCCACCCTAAGCCAAAGACCTGTCATGTTTTGACAAATGCTGTACCCTAGTGTACTTTTTGCTCATTATAATATCATTATAATACCAAAACACACCTCCATCCCAAAAGCTACCCGCCTCCAAGGTGCGACCACCCCTCACTGAGCATGCGCTCTGAATTTCTCGGAGCCTATTACTTTAAACGGAGACGGGAAAACTTTACACCAATCATAACTAAGATATGCTTGACTAGAGCCACTCAAGCTCCACCTAAAAGATAGAAAATAATATAAATTGGCCCAAGAGAGAGGGGATGTTAGGGAAGATACCATCGTCAGGGGAGATACCATCCCGAGGACATACAACATCCTTAGGACCTCCTGACTCCTGGGATCAGTCGACGGGCTGAGCCTCTCTTCCCCCCCCATTGGGACGCCTTTGGGTGAGATCTGAATATTTGCTTATAAATCTCTATATAGAGTCTTTGATCCTTTCAACGCGTTTATTTCTAGGCTGTGCACCCATAACACCTATAACATCTATACCATCTATAACACTTATAACATCTATAACATCTATAACACCTACAACACCTGTCACATCTGTAACACCTATAACACCTGTGTATTTCATACATACTAACTTGCTTTTGCAGATAGTCACTATCACCAGCAATCCAAAAGAACCTGATTATCTGTTGCTGTAATAAACCATACTTGATTGCATTGTGATAGCTCTCATTAATGCAACTAGGGTGAGGGTGGTTATCCATGATAGTTCAGTGTTCTGAATCTAACCAGACCCCCAGACGGTTAATGCATTGTTGGTGAATGTCTGAACGGACCCCCAGGTGGTTAATACGTTTTTGGTGAATGTCTGAGCGGACCCCCAGGCGGTTATTACGTTTTTGGTGAATATCCGAACGGACCCCCAGTTTTGGTGAATGTCCGACTGGTTCAGTACTCTGAATCCAACCGGGCCCGTAACGGTTAATCAGCTACACCCCTTTAACGCGACATCCATGCATGTTCTCTAAGGTGATGGTGGTTGGGCCATTTCCAGCCAAAGCAATTCATCTGGCTTATGGTTCACTCCTTCTACTCTGAAGTCCCTTTGGGCACCATCTCCTAGCCCCTCAGAGGAGACGGGCAACTTCATCAGCAGCAACCCTATCTGGGCTTCCAAAGCCTCTGCTCCCAGGAACAAGGTTTGCCTCCCTCATGTGCCAGAATGGTCCCATGAAAAATGTGAACAGAGCAGGGGAGTTATCCTGTCATGCTCGTTCTTTCCCATGGGCTGTAGGTTAGTCACCCCTTATCCATCAGAAGTAAAACTTCTGGAGAGAAATGCAAACTTCCAAGTTCAGAAAGTTAAGGAAACTTCTTACAAAATGAATTATAAGTGATGGTCCAATATTATAATCTTTTCTGCAGTCCAAAAATCAGAGAATGGCAGATCATGTGGTGGTTTGCTGCCCACTTCAATTCAATAAGATGGCCTCCAGCATAGATGGATTGTAATAAAATCTATTCAAAAACTTTCCAAACACTTCAGTATGCATGCCCTTACTATTTCATAGCTAAGTTTCAGACATGTTATAGTGTTGCCATTTTCTCTCTCTGTATATGCTGCTGGCCTTCTTTTTCTTTTATTAAACTTCCCGTATTTGGGCATTAGACCCTTGATGACCTTCTTCAAGAGGTTTAAATTCTTATTCCTTTATTAGCACTCTCAAATCCTAGATTTAATCTCTGAGATGATTCGTTTCATTTACAAGCACAGTCAGCCCTTTTGTTTTTCTCTTCAGCCAGATCTTCATGCTTTTCACTCTTTTTTCTGCCTGTGCAGTTGTGCTTCCCCATGAGCTCTTTCTCAGGAGCCTATTGTTTCCACTGTTTGGATGAAATCTTTCCCATCTGGATAGGCTTTTTGTACTTCAAAATGACACTTGCACATGACAAAAGGAAAAGCTTCCTTCTTTTTTCTTTATATTAGCTCTCCAGTCATTTAGTGAAGTCCCTATTCTGTCCTCTCCCTCTTTTACTCTGAATGAGTAGTGTGTAATACTGCAGAGGTTACTTTCACAAAAGTTATCCTCACCCTTTGTCCTCCAGCTTATATTAGTTCCTTTAATTTCTTGTCTGACTGTAGACCAGATCTAGTGACCTTAGGGTCTTGATTTTTTTTTTTCCATGTTCCTTCCTTTTATTGTAACTTGGGAGATATTACTTGGCAGGCTCCTAGCATCAGCCATCCACTACAGACATGAACAAAACATTTGGTAACCACCATTCAGTCTGTCAGAAGCCCCAGTCCACTGTTTGCACTAGCTAGGACAAAAAGACAGTTGATCAAAATGAAAGACATCAACTAAGATAAGGATATACAGCTAATGAAAGGACTTTCCTTTAGGTAAAAAAAAATTACATGGCAAAAATATTGTTGTAGTTAAGTGATTAACTTATTCTAATAGGTTTTAATAATAGGGAGTTTTATGAACTGTAGAAATATGGGGATTTTTAAATGGGAAATATAAGAGAATGAGCTCTTCAAGTCAAACTCATAGCCAGAGGTATTGAACACCTTCTGTGTTGGAGTCCATTCTCCCCTCCAGGATCCTGCAATGGCCATGTCTCTTTCCTAGCCCAGCTGGAAGGAGAACACAGTCATTACCTTTTAAAATCCCTTTGTGACTTTTGCTCCCCCTCTGGCTGTGAGGAAAAATTTCTGAAATGAAGGGCTCCAAGCACTGGGGAAAGATCCTCATGGGGCTCTGCTCTCAAAGGGTATCTTGTCTGCCACTACCACTTTGGTGTTCCTACATGTCAAAAATATTAGAAAAGAAGATTTTGAAGATTCCACAGAGAGGCTCGTGGCCTCTCTTTATGACTGTCTGGTAGAGTGCTTGGGAAAATTGTACATACTCACAAGTCCTCCTAACCCAGAGGGAGGCTTCCTGATCTGGACTTTGTAAGTGAATCTTAAGGTTCGATAGGTCATGGTAAGTTCATCATTCTTCCGAGGGTTTGTAATTAATATATATATATATTTTAAAACTATTGAATCTTCTACAAAATCATTTTGTTAAAGGTGCCTGCTGCACCTTCAGGTGGCAAATCCCTTCATATCATTTCTAGGTATTTTTCTTTCTTTACCCAAAGGCTTTGTTTTGTGCAGTAAGGTATTCTTTACATCTTCCCACTACCCTCAGACAGATGCCTAATGCTTATTTTATACAGAAAGTAAGTTCAGGAGTGACTGCAGCAAAACCAGGGTAGGGTTGACAGTTATGGCCCCTATAACAGCCACAGAGGGAATGAGGCATATCTAACTGACTGATTGTTATACATAAAAAATCTCCAGTCATCATAGATTATTTGTCTGCAATTCCACTCTCATTTTTCACTAGTAATTGTTAGTGTTATTTGACATTCCATCTTCCAATTTGCTGTGGTAATGGACTCAAGGCTGACAAACAAAGTGATGAAATACTGCTTATCTTGGTTTTATTTCTGCTCTGAATAAAACACTGATGGACACAAATGTCTTGTATAGAAAGCTACTCTCACTACTGATGTACTTCATGATCATTCAGCATCTCAGCTCTTCAGAGGACTGATCTTATGGCCCAAGCTTTATCTATGCTGGAGAGCAGCCTAGAAGAGAGGGATCTGGGGGTCGTGGTAGACAGCAAGTTGAATATGAGCCAGCAGTGTGCCCTGGCAGCCAGGAGGGCCAACCGTGTCCTGGGGTGCATCAAGCACGGCATCGCTAGTAGGTCAAGGGAGGTGATTGTCCCGCTCTACTCTGCGCTGGTGCGGCCTCACCTCGAGTACTGTGTGCAGTTCTGGGCACCACAGTATAAAAAGGACATGAAACTGTTGGAGAGTGTCCAGAGGAGGGCTACGAAAATGGTGAAAGGCCTGGAGGGGAAGACGTACGAGGAACGGCTGAGGTCACTGGGCCTGTTCAGCCTGGAGAAGAGGTGGCTGAGGGGAGACCTCATCACAGTCTACAACTTCCTCGTAAGGGGGTGTCGAGAGGCAGGAGACCTTTTCTCCATTAACACCAGTGACAGGACCCGCGGGAACGGGGTTAAGCTGAGGCAGGGGAAATTAAGGCTTGACATCAGGAGGGGGTTCTTCACAGAGAGGGTGGTTGCACACTGGAACAGGCTCCCCAGGGAAGTGGTCACTGCACCGAGCCTGTCTGAATTTAAGAAGAGATTGGACTGTGCACTTGGTCACATGGTCTGGACTTTTGGGTAGACCTGTGCGGTGTCAAGAGTTGGACTTGATGATCCTTAAGGATCCCTTCCAACTCAGGATATTCTATGATTCTATAATTCTATATGCCACTACTGAGAGGAGAACACCAGAAATGTCAAATTTGCTAATTGGCTTACTATTTGGTTGTATGCATAGTCCATTGTGCAACAAAGAAGGTTTCCTAGTCTAAGCATAGTAGATTTTGTGATGTGTTCAAATCTGAAAGCTTGTGAGCCTCAGATGTTCCTTAGGTGTTTATTGTTGTTGTTCATGCGTGGTTTTGATACTGGGAATTGAGATATAATCACCTAGTACTCAGGGACATGTCAGCGTCAGTGTCAGCATCAGCGTCAGTGTCAGTGTCAGTGTCAGTGTCAGGCCATTCTCCACATTACTGGATGAGGGATGCAAAGTTACTGAATTAGCTGAATAAAATAATAGTGGAGATCCCAAATCTTCTGCTGCTTGTTTTTGGGGGGGGTGAGGTAGGGAACAAATAAATAAAAAGTCATATGGCCAAATGCTTGAGTAGCATAGTCCAAACACAGCAAGATTGCATAGTATAATATTTTCTGGAGAGCTTTCTGAAGTGTCACCAGTCAGAAGGTTCCTGCAGAAGAGGTTTTCTTGTGAAAGAAAACTCTGACAAGATACAACACGTTTTAAGTCAGTATTATTGTAATCATAGAATCATACATATAAAATGGTTTGGGTTGGAAGCTAACTCCAAATCCCGCCATGGACAGGGACACCTCCCACCAGACCAGGTTGCTCAGGGCCATGTTCACCATGGCCTTGAACACCTCCAGGGATGGGGCATCCACTCCCTACGGTGTGCCACAACCCGTGCCAGTGCCTCACCACCCTCTGTGTGAAGAATTTCCTCCTAACACTAATCCTGTACTCGGCTCTGGTGAGGCCGCACCTCGAGTACTGTGTTCAGTTCTGGGCCCCTCGGTACAAGAAGGACATCGAGGTGCTTGAGCGGGTCCAGAGAAGGGCGACGAAGCTGGTGAGGGGCCTGGAGAGCAAGTCCTATGAGGAGCGGCTGAAGGAGCTGGGCTTGTTCAGCCTAGAGAAAAGGAGGCTCAGGGGTGACCTTATCACTCTGTATAAGTATATTAAAGGAGGCTCTAGCGAGATGGGGGTTGGCCTGTTCTCCCATGTGCCTGGTGACAGGACGAGGGGGAATGGGCTAAAGTTGAGCCAGGGGAGTTTTAGGTTAGATGTTAGGAAGAATTTCTTTACTGAAAGGGTTGTTAGACATTGGAACAGGCTGCCCAGGGAGGTGGTTGAGTCACCATCCCTGGAAGTCTTCAAAAGACGTTTAGATGTAGAACTTAGGGATATGGTTTAGTGGGGACTGTTAGTGTTAGGTCAGAGGTTGGACTCGATGATCTTGAGGTCTCTTCCAACCTAGAGATTCTGTGATTCTGTGATTCTAAATCTCCCCTATTTTAGTGTAAATCCATTCTTCCCTTGTCCTGTCACTATCTGCCCAATTAATAAGTCACTCTCCATCTTTTAATAAGTCCCCTTCAAGTATTTAAAGGCTGCAAGGAGGTCTCCCCATTGCCTTTACTTCTTCAGGCTGAACACCCCCACCTCTCTCAGTTTTCTCCATAGGAGAGGTGCTCCAGCCCTTTGACCATCTTCACGGCCCTCCTCTGGACCCTCTCAAACAGGCCCACAGCCTTCTTGTTCTAGGAGCCCCAGATCTGGATGCAGTACTCTAAGTGGGGCCTCACAAGGACAGTAATAAACTGCCTTAAATTATAAATTTTAGACTTGTATGCTCTTTATATCTGGAATGCATCTTGCTGGAATGTATCTAGATGATTTCTATTCTGCCGTAATCAATCTATTGTGGTGGAACAGTGAGTAATGCTCCACATATGGTATGAGTTGACAAACCTTGAGCTTCACATTTGCACCAAGTGACTAGACTCCAAGAAGCTGAATGCTTACAAACTTTCTGTTAAATGAGATGAATGTTCAGAAAATGAGCCTTTTTATTTAAAATTTTTGTTTTCTGTTTCTGAGGATTTTTTGTTGTTGTTGTTTTCATGTTTCAGATTTGTTATTTATTTATTTAGATTTCTGACCAATGTTATATGCCTTGATTTGTGACTCTTTTGTTATAGGCCAATTTAAGGAGTTTTATAAATTGCAGTAACATGGATACAATTTTGTGTCAAGAAGAGAAACTGGACTATGAAATTAATGCATTAATGAAAGGGACAGAAATGAAAGGAATACCATGAAATGGAGGAAAGGAGTGAATTATTCCACTTTGTCTTTTTTCTACCTGTGTCTCTTAGTAGTGTGTTTTAATATATTTTTATGTGGACCAGAAAAAAATCAAGAATTACAATCAGTTCTGTGAAACTGATGTAAATTCAAAAAATTTGGATTGGGTAACTGGTATGAATTTATAATGAAATAATTGTTTATCCTCAATAACAGAAAAGATCAACTTTAATTGTTTATTTATTTATTTATTTTAATACTGTGAATTCATGCCAGATATGGCAGGGATAGAAGTGTAATAAAAATCTATTTTCATAAAAGATTACATATCTTTTATTATATGTGTTTGATTGCAAAATATTTGAAACGTTGGAAATTACAAATTGCACAAAGCTCAGTCACAAGAACAAACATATCCAGTTTAGAGAGGTTTATGGAGAGTTTTTTGTTTCATTTTTTGAATGATTAGCCTGGAACTTGGTCCCAGCATTTACAGCTGCTTTAACTCAATTTTAGTTGACACAATGTGTAAATTTACAACAGACAGTCTATGCACTGGCAAAGTTTATGTGACTTTATAAGCCTCTTCTTGTCCAGACTCAAATACGAAGTGTAATACTCTCCCCTTTGAACCAAATTATCATATGGTGTCACCAACATATATACAATTTGCTTTCATTTCAAAATGTTTGATACTATATTTCCTTAAAGTGTATTGTATTTGTTCATTGTTGTTTAAAATCACATACTGATTGACTACTCATTAAGGTAACATTTCTCCTCAACCTTATTAAATATATTCTAACAACTCCCAAGAAAACCTCCTGGAAGTATATCTGGGCAGATGTAGCTTTGCATTCTCTATTGGCAAAAACCCTGATGAGGCTGATGGGAATATTGGTTTTATGAGGGCTGTAAATTCAGCTATTGCATTGCCAAAAGTGAGAAATACCCAGAGTTTTCAGACAGGTATTGATGTACTATTTCCTTATGATGGAAATTAAGTCTCTGCAGGCTCCCAGTCTCTTACCAAGACAAACCCTCACTGTAACTAACAGTGTCTGTTTAAGGGTTGTGCTTAGTTTCACAGCTCAGGAGGGAAGCAGCTGAGATACACAGCAGCCTGCCCCAGTGTTTCTGATTATACTCCACAACAGCTCTTGCTCCAGGGTAGAGCAATAGCTGTAGGACTTAGGGCATGGAAGCAACAAACGTAGTTCGCCATGGGAGACAAGTCCTGCATCCGCACTGGGGAAGCTTCTGATCAAGTTGATGCTGGCTACCAGTTATTGTGGAAAACTTTCCACTTCTTGTGAAATGACAGAAGTGAGCTTAGAGAGCGCCATGGCAGTGGGCAGAAAAGGGATGCCTTGGTGTAGGAACAAGTTGAAATTATGAAATCTTACAAATACAGGTGGGAGCAGGGAAAAAGTCCATGGAAAGAATAAAATACAGGGACATTTAAGATTGTAAAGAGGAATTTTTCAGGTTGAGAACTTCCACAAGAAGAAAATAAATGAAATAATACTAATAATATTACAGAATATTGCAAAGTACTTCACCCACAATAAATACCCCAAAATAACCAGTAAACCGGCATGGATAATGGTTGGAAAAGGGAGATGAAAGGAGTTTTCCTTAGTTCTTTACACCCCTGTGCAGGTATTAAGAGCTTTGTTTTTCTCCCTATATATAGACCATGTAGGTTTGCTCTTTATAGCCAACCCTGTACTGGAGAGCTCAGCAGCCTTATTCCCAACAATGACTGTGCTTGCTCTGGCTCCAAAAACACTGGAAGAAAAATGCCATTAGAGACTTGGGAGAGAGGCATTATCCCAGCTGCTCAGTCCCACGGCACAAAATATGCCTTTTAGGCTGCTAAGAAAGAGTTTATTCCTCACAAACTTTTAAAATCAAGAGCTGAAATCAGATCATGTGGATAGCTGTAATTTTCCACCTCAAATCTGTTTGCTTTTCAATTTTATCCACACAGGAGACAAGTTTGGAGCTGTTGCAATCACTTGTTTTTATATTCCTAGTGTAAGACCCCAAATCTCTGAACAGAAAACATTAGCTTGGAGGTAAAACTCTATTCTGTTTCTTATAGACTTAGGATTTTATAGCTGTTGGTATGCAGCTTTAATTAAGAGCAACTAATCTCCACAAGCAGTGCTTCACCTAAAATAGGAACTTTTAATTAATGCTTGGGACGGAATTGAAGAGAAAACCAAGGGTTCATCTTGGGATAGTTTACCTTGAATCACACTTGTTCTTTTCCAGTTATAGATCTGAACTCCTCCAGCTTGAATAAATTCTGATCAAGACTCTGAGTTGCATGGAAAGATCAAGTCAAATGCCCTTAAGAATCAGGATACTGTTGAAGCAGTGCACCAGCTCTCATTTTCTGAAGGGTGTTCTGTTTTCTGAGGCTTAAATCGCAACAGTATCTGTCTCAGTTCTAGCTACTTGTGGTCAAAACTTGGTTGTGCTCAATTCCTGCAAAATTTTGAGTGTTCAGAACATGAGACAGATTCTTTCAGACCCTAAAGTTTCCTCAAATGAAATGTCTCAATTTGCTCTGTTTTCTGATCCCTTCATTTAAACTGGATTCATTGCATTTTGCTAGGGTACCGCTTAGCAAAGCTAATTGCAAGTTCCAAAAAGAGAGGAAATGGAAATGGGAATGATGCAGAAAGATGAGCATTTTTAATTGTATCTCTCAGCAAAAAGTAAAGAGACCATAAGAGGTGGAACATCCGGGAGGACATGGTTTTTATCACAGGTTTACCTTGCTTCATTCTGGTGGAAAAATGAGGTCTTGTTCAGTGTGCTGAAAGCAAAAGCTTTGGAGGGAACTTGTAGAAGCTGGTGATTTGAATATGGTTTTATGAAAGACCACAGAGTACAAAATGACAAGTCTTAATCTGCGGATTAATATTTACCAATCCTATTTCTGACTGTTTTTTCACTTGCAGGGAATGAGTGCACCTGATATGCTTGGAGCCAGTCCATAACAAAATGGGATGCTTCTTGTACTCATATCTGAGACCTATATATATTGTCTGCTCGTTCCTGGTAAAAATCAGGGGACAGCTATCACAGATCTTGCTATTACGTATGCATAATTTACCTTAGGAAAGATAAGAATGGATGGAAGTAATTTTATCTGCTCTTGGAACCAAAAATCCCTCACACCCATCCTGCCAACGCAATTTACAGTGATAATAGGATTTTGCTTCTTTGAAGAAGGAGGGGAGTCAGCAAGGCAAAAATGCCTGAGAGATGAAGTGATCCTCACTTCTAATCAGAAGAAATGAGACTCTCCAGACCTTTGTACAGAACCAGATGGAGAATTTGACACTATCTGTAAAGAACATTAGAAGAAGGGCATGACCTTGAAACATGTACTGAGCAATCTTAAAGCTGCCTTTCCACTGGGTGGAACGGGGTGTAGATTTTGATTAAAGAAATCTTAGAGATTCTTTAAATGCCACTGACAAATCATTGCTCTGGAATGGATGTTACAACTAACACTCACCATAGGCCAAGTTACTGTGGCTGTGTTTGCTCTTGGGCTGGAGGTAGACATAAATCAGTGAAAGTTGATTTACTAAATAAATCAGAGCAATCAGACTGACCAAGTTGGCATATGGCTGTAGAGATGTAAGGGTAAGGGTAATAGCATAGACTTCATTTTCTTGGCAATACAAGGAAGCACCTGCAAACTTATTGGCTTCTTGCTTCTACTGACTGTTTTTGGAAATATCAGCTATTCTCAGACTCCATGACTTTTATCATGTTGAATGCACAGCATGACCCCTACTACATTCAGTCACTCTGAATTCTCATTTGCTAGGAGTTTGCATACACAGAACAATGAAAAATAAACCTTGGGAGATCTGTAGTCCTCAGTTTTACAAACTTGCTTTCAGGTAGACTTAAATTCCAGTTTTAGGGAAGGAGGAGAAAGGTGATTCTTATATTATGAAATCAGTTTATACCCACCTTACACCTGAATTAAAAGAAGTCACAAATACTGTGCTTAAAACTGTCATGTCATCACCAATTTTACCTGTAGGTGCTCACAGAACATGCAAAAGTGATCTGACAGCAAGTGCAAATGCCTGAATGCACATGTGAGGTTGGAGGAGAGAGGTAAAGAAACTTGTTCTAAGTGAAATAAGAGAGACAGAAATCCAGTCCCTGTGACCAGTTTAATCCAATACAGGACTTTCCAGATTTCTTATAGATATAAATATTTTGGATCCAATAAATTCATGCAGTCACTGGTATCTGCTCTACACCTACCTTTTTTTTTTTTTTTTTTTTTTTTTTAGAAATATATCAGTTTTTGTTTAACAGATACTGCTCACAGTTTCTCTCTGTCTTAAAGGTCAAAGTAGCATGTCATCCTCCTGGCCCTGACTGCCAGGGAGTATGAGGCACATTTCTCTCTGTGGCCAGATTCCCCTTTACCACTCAGGTCTCCAGCAGCTGATGGGACCTACGTGAAGGGGAGAGTCTGGGGTCTGGGGCCCTGCATAGCCGATGACACTGTGTGTCCCAGCTGAGAACCAGTGTGTTGACATCCAGACCATATGGCTGAATATTTTCCATGACGAAATTCCAAAATGTCAGCTGATGTAAATTCACTGTTTTTACGGAATATGTAAAAGTCATTAATAGAATTTACTACTTATCAAAAGGCACAAAGACATTTAATTTTAATTTTAATTTAATTTTAATTTTAATTTAATTTTAATTAATTTATTTTATTTTCTACACATGCATCATTTATCTTTCTCTGAAGAATCTAGGAGATATATTTTCTGGGAAACACCCTGACTTTAGCATACCTATTTCATATGCTTTTTTTTTTTTTTTTTTTTGTGGCATGTTCGGAAAGGAACTTAATTAAATTTCCTGAAAGAGATCCTTCCTCTTGCATGCATGCTTTCTTTCAGAAACTCAAAGCCATTGAGCAAATGTAATAGAAACAGTAATATTTATAGAGAGTTGCACAATATGTAATAGATTTCTAATTTGTTTAACAAGAAGGGTTATATTTTTCATTCTAGTGTCATCCTCGTTTTCTGCATTATAGCTCCAATGCACAGGATGAATCAGTTTATTCTGCAAATAATTACATGATGATTTATCCTACAAAATGGATGTTGTCTCCAAAAAGCAGAGTTGAGTCAAACAGAAGACCAGTTCTCCTGTGATTCTTTACCAAAAGCATGGCAATGATTTGCCTTCCTTTTGCCCTCAGTTCTGAAGACCTTTCCAGAGGATCATGGAACAGGGAAGGTGATGGACAGTGTTTGTGCTCTGCTTTTTTATTCAGGTGTTGAAGGAAACTGAAATTTTGGCTGGTGGTAAAATGTTTCCAAAACCAAATGAACTTGGAGCTGGGAGAACCAAGAAAGGCAGTGGCAAGTAGTTGCCATACACACATTTTGATGTTTAGGCACCTTCTCTTCTCCAGCTCCCTCATGCAAGAGGGGAGCCAGGAGCAGCTGGAGGAAGGACATAACAGCACTGTCATGGCACCCTGTTTTGACCTGCCAATACGCTCTGGACAGCTCTGCTTCTGGACTGTTCACAATTCATTTATCCTCCATCTGCCCCCAATTCCACAATTCACCAGGAAATTGAATACATCCCTCCATCTCCATTTTTCTTTACATCTTCCTCTGTACTGTCTTTCTACATAAACTTCTACATAAGCCAGAGACCCTTTAAAGGTCAAAGCCATCTATGCTGTTTATCCCACCTGTCAGTGCTACCTGAAATGCAAGATGTGCTGCCTATGGCCCCCTGAATCATTCCCTCTGGATTACCCAGGGAGAAAAAGGTCTTAATGTATCTGAGTAGGGGGCTACAGAAAAGTCTTTGGCCAAAATCTTTGAAACTATCAAGGCAGAATAATATAACCAAGAACTCCCCTATAAGCAGAAAGTCACTGTAGCTTCATATAAACTCTAACTACTGTTCACATATTTCATTTTACACTCTGTTTTCACCCTGTGGAATTTTCAAGGTCTGGTTTAATTGCTGGGAACGAAACATAAGAGAAGTTACTTCACAGTACTAGGGCACGAATAGCTACACACAGCATTATGAGCATAACAGAAAACCACAGTCAGAGGCATCGTGTAATAATATTAAAGCATATTTCTCTTAGGATTATTTTGAAGAATGTGTAGTGAGTGTGACAAGTGTGGTTCTTACTGTAACAACAACACTGTCAAGTTGGTCTCAGGGTGTCGCGTTAAAGGGGTGTAGCTGATTAACCGTCACGGGCCCGTTTGGATTCAGAGTACTGAACCAGTCGGACATTCACCAAAACTGGGGGTCCGTTCGGACAATCACCAAAAACGTAATAACCGCCTGGGGGTCCACTCAGACATTCACCAAAAACGTATTAACCACCTGGGGGTCCGTTCAGACATTCACCAACAATGCATTAACCGTCTGGGGGTCTGGTTAGATTCAGAACACTGAATTATCACGGATAATCACCCTCACCCAAGTCGCATTAATGAAAGCTATCACAATGCAATCAAGTATGGTTTATTACAGCAACAGATAATCAGGTTCTTTTGGATTGCCGGTGATAGTGACTGTCTGCAAAAGCAAGCTAGTATGCATGAAATACACGGGTGTTATAGGTGTTACAGATGTTACAGATGTCACAGATGTTACAGATGTTATAGATGTTATAGATGTTACAGATGTTATAGGTGTTATAGGTGTTATAGGTGTTACAGGTGTTACAGGTGCGCAGCCTAGAAATAAACGCGTTAAAAGGATCAAAGACTCTATAGAGATTTATGAGCAAATATTCAGATCTCACCCAAAGGCGTCCCAATGGGGGGGGAAGAGAGGCTCAGCCCGTCGACTGATCCCAGGAGTCAGGAGGTCCTAAGGATGTTGTAAGTCCTCGGGATGGTATCTCCCCTGACGATGGTATCTTCCCTAACATCCCCTCTCTCTTGGGCCAATTTATATTATTTTCTATCTTTTAGGTGGAGCTTGAGTGGCTCTAGTCAAGCATATCTTAGTTATGATTGGTGTAAAGTTTTCCCGTCTCCGTTTAAAGTAATAGGCTCCGAGAAATTCAGAGCGCATGCTCAGTGAGGGGTGGTCGCACCTTGGAGGCGGGTAGCTTTTGGAATGGAGGTGTGTTTTGGTATTATAATGATATTATAATGAGCAAAAAGTACACTAGGGTACAGCATTTGTCAAAACGTGACAGGTCTTTGGCTTAGGGTGGCAAAAAGTGCTGCTTTGTGCACAAGAACAATAGAGGTCCCACCTGATCACAGAGCCTAGCCGTGGTGTCTCCACTCCACTCCACGCTCCGTGGTGTTCCTTAGAGCTAGCACACCAAGTTTCCCCAGCGCGATAGCATCTAAGGTTGGGAGCCGAGGGGACGCTCAGATAATGCAGTTATGCCCTACCCTGAAAGCCTCTTCAAAGCTGTACCTTTTCCTTAAAAACGTGAATGTTAGTTTTATTTTCCTAGTTACTTCAGGCATTTACACCACACAGGGCAGTAATAGTGTTACTCTGTCCCTAAGAATCTCACATAAGCCTGCAAGACCGTTTTTATTATTCCTGCCATGCAACACTCTAATGAAATCAATGGCATACATATCCCATAATTTTTCCTGGGACTTTAGTCTTCATTAAAAACATATAACAAGGTTATTTACAAAATGTTCAGCTTTTAATATGTTGCTGTTTACCTTCAGACACAATGCCAAGGTCTGGGAATCTACTGGCCAATTAAATTGCTAATGCAAATCTGTGGCAGTTTCTTGATCACCTCATTAGAGCTTAAGAATAGTTGTTTATTGTTGGCTTGGGTTTTTCTTTCTTTCCTGGCCTCCCTAATGTCATCAAATCCAAATTCCATCCCCAGCTGCTTCCACACGAGGAAGCATTGTTAGTTCACAGGAGGTGTGATCCTGGCATTTGGAGATGAGGAAGAACAAGGTCCCATCTCTCACACTGGAGTGAATCTGTAGTGCCTGCAATTATGCCATACAGTTATTCCACTTTACACTGAAACAATGAGATGCAGAATGAGAATGTGGTCCATGAACATCAAAATAAATTGGTCCATAAGTAATTCATCTTAAGATAGTGCAAGTAACTAAAGTAGTGACTGTCCTCTGCTCTGTTCTGGGTGAGGGAAACACTAATTAGTGTTTTTTACATGTTATATATTCATTGTGTGTGTGTGACTCATATGATCTATGCTAAATGAACAATCAACATATCATTGTTTCTTCTTAGGGACCTGTCTCTCTCCTTTTGCTTTATAGACAATTTGCTCACTTGACTTTGGTCACAGTGAACTTAGACACCTTCAGTAGTCAATAGTTTCCAGTGGGAAAGTGTGAATCCCCTCCTTATTGTGCCTGAAGGTGTGACTGACCGACATTTGCACTGTATTATATATAATGCCAGATGATCAATGCTATGACTGCTTTCCAGCAAGGGGCACAGCAGGAGTGAAGAACCAAATTGTTGGTCCAACTTTATATCCAGTTCAAAATACTTTGGAACCATTGCTGTCTCTCTTCGCTTCTTTCCCAATAATGTCATAGGGCTGACCTTTTGTATCTCAGGTCCTTAAAATGTAATGAAAAAATGAGAGGCTGATCTTGGTTGCCTTATTATTTTATTTTTTATTTTTTTTTTATTTTTTTTCTAGCTTTCCTACATGACTTTAAGATCTAGAAACTTTATTTAAAGAAAAAAAAAGTAATTCTCGAGATTCTCAGGATGCTCGGAGCTGGAGTCTGAGGGAAAACACTGCATATTGGTACACTTATATTAATATAATTAGAAAAATAACCAATGAAGCTAATGAAGCTTCCAGTGGCATAGTGTTCCTCTCAGCTTTCCTCAGCTCTAGGCAAGAAAACTCAGCTGCACTGAGCCAGAAATCACTCACTGAGGCTTTTCTTGGCTCTGTATGACACAAGGGCTGGAGTCTTCTGGTCAGCTACCTCCCTCTATCTTGCAGCTGAAATTTGAGAAATCAACAGCTGTGTTGTGGTACCCCCAGGAAAAAAGATGGTCATTGCTCTATCCTCTCCACAATCACTTGCACAGCTGCTGAGGGCAAGAGACAGTGTGACCCAATGGTCAAAGGCAATACCCGATGGCATGAGGCTGTATGCAATGAAGCAAAACATTTTTAATTATAACCCCTGTTGTGGGTTAACCCTAGTAGGCAAATTACTACTACACAGATGTTCATTCACTGCCCCTTCCACTTCTTGTGTGGTGGGGGAAGAGAAAAGCAAAAGTAAAACTGAGAAAACTTGTGGTCCAAGATGAAAATAAAAGATTTAGAAACAAAGGAGGAGTGGAAGAAGAAAGGAAACAAAACAAAACAAGAGATGTCAAGGCAGCCACTCACCACCTCCCATGGTTAGCCAATGCCCAGTCAGTTCCTGAGCAAAAGATGTGAAAGCTCCTGAAACTTGCTCCTTTCTAATTTATTGCAGATCACAATGTTAGATGGCATGGAATAGTTCTTTGGCTGGTTCAGGTCATCTGTCTGCTTGTGTCTTCTCTCATCCTCTTGCTCACCCCCAGTTGATTCACAGGGTGTGTGTGTGGGGGGGTGGTGGTGGTGGTGGTGGGTGTGGAATGAGAAGGCCTTGATGCTGTGCAAAGTTTTTAGTAACGGCTAAAATACTAGTGTGTTAACAGAATTGTTTTTGTCACAAATCAAAACCACAGCTCATTATGAGCTGCTGTGAAGAAAATTAAGTCCAACCCAGAGAGACCCAGTACAACATTCTGTCTTTGAAAAGAAAAGGTTAGGAAACTAAAAGTTAGTTTCCTAACTTCTGTTAGGAAACACTGTCAATGATTTCAACATAATTTACTAAACACTTGTTATTCTTTTCCAACATTTTTTTTTTTTCCCTCTGAGCTGTTGGAAAGGACCTGAATAAAAGAAAAGGCAAACTAAACTCTCATCCTCCTGAGACAAAATGTTCCTGCAATTTTCCTACTCTTCCTTCAAAGCAAGAATTTCAGGAATAGCTACAGCACTGAGTATTATGAACCATGAGTGTACTTAATGTTATTCAACCTAACGTGTGTCAAGAGAAAGTAATACAGGAATATCAATTATTGTTATGCTGGGAGAAGGGAGTCAGACCGGTGCTCGGTGCAATACATCACTCTGAACAAGCTACAGGCAGGCTCAGAAGTGAACATGTCACTCCAAGCTTTGTTTGCAGATGTGAATGAACATGAGCTGGCACTGCTGTTATTTGGTACAGTTAGGTCATGTTCCCCTGGAGATCAAGAGCTTTTTGGCAGTCATGCTTGAGTTTGGAGTGGTATGTGTGTTTCCTGTTACCTGTCGAGGTGAGCATTACTTTTGCAGTCTTACCTTGACCTTCACTCAAGATGTGGCTGCCCTGTTTGGGAGCAGGCAGGTTTTGTGTTGGCCATTTTTTAGTTGTGTGGGGTCTGCTGTTGAAGGTTTTTAAAGGATACAGGTGGAGTGGAGGAGAAATGTAAACATTTCTAAGAAGAAAGTGTCCTGGGTTTTATTTATGTGTGTTTGAGCACCTGTGTGTATATGTGGATGTGGATGATGTTGCCTAGCCTCCTGCAGGCAGTGACTGGGAGAGCTGGCCCTGTGGTTTTATGGTCCTGGGAACTGATCATGGTGCCATTACAGGACTGAATGCTTGTAGATTTGGTGCATTTTAGCACATTGTCCCAGCTCATAGCCTCCTCTCTTCCGGCTCAGCAGGAGCCCTAGTTCATCATCTTCTTCAGATATGGATAACCTTTTTGGCATTTTAAGACAGCTAGATAATGGCTAAAAGCTGAGCTGCTTTTATCAAAGTTAGGGCTGAACTGGGGCCTTGCAAAGGTATCCACGTGCCAAGGAATTTTCATACCAGTCATGTGAAAATGTTTGGTTCTGTTTTTGTTGTTGTTGTTATTGTTATTGTTGCTGTTGTTGTAGTTGTTATTATTATTATATTGGTATATTGTATTATGGGAACTCTGCAATAAGTATTGACTGTTGGGGCAATATTTACCATGGCCATTGCACAAGCTATTGACCGAGGATGAGGACGCCACAGATGTTTCTTTGCGTGGCATCCTTTAAAACTAATTCTTTTTTTTGGTAATGATATTGTTATTTGGAAATGTTAATGATATTTGGAAATGATATTTAAAAATAGTAATTATACCACAAATATATTTGGATTTTGTAGGGTATCCACAAAAGGAGAAAACCTGTCTGAAGACACTGAATTCTTCCTACCTGTCCTGGAGGTTACAGTGACTGCATCTATACACATTCTCCACAGGTTAAGAAATCCTTAGCTGGGGATACTCATTAAAAAAAGTCTGTTCAAAGACCTGCATCTCTTAGTGAGGAGAGAGATGATATTTACTGCTTCTCTTTGATGTAAAGAGTTTTCCTTACATATACACGTACATGTACATATGTATATGCATGTACATATGTATATGCATGTGCATATACATACAGTGAGGGATTGCTGTCTCTCTTTTGAAAGAGCATAGGTAACATTTATAGTACGTCAAAGTGTTTCTTATAGTAAACAGCTCCAGGATTAACAAACCCTTCAAGGAGTATAATGGCAAGATTTCTGTTACAATGCAGAAAGCATGTGAGATGCCAGAAGCAAATGCTGTGAAAGTTGCAGAGAAGAATCAATGTTTAGCAGAGAAAGTGGAAAAAGACAGCAGTGAAAATAAATGGAAAGAAATTTGTCTTAACACACATTTGCCAATAGCCTAATTTTTGTGATGTGGACTGAAACTGTTGCTGAAATTTTCTTTAATGAGGTTTCTTCCAATTTTCCCAAAGTTACCAGCTGCACTCTGACCCATCCATTTTATTCCCTGGGAATATCAGACAGACCTCTCATCTCTGCAGTACCCAGGCATCCTCCTACAGAATGCCCTCCTAAGAAGGGCTGGAGCAGTTTGGTATGTACAGATCTGGGGCTATCCAGTTACTACTGTAACAGCAAAACCCCACCTGGGAAAAAACAGCTTTATGTATGGATTCTGCCCTCTGGCTTTTTTTTCTAACATTAAGTGTTCTTAAAACTTTGTTCTGAGTGCCTAAAACAGTGGTTATGCCCTGTGGCTATGTCTTTTTGCTTTTCTGTCTGGATCTATAGGTGGTACAGGCCTGCATAGTTCTATTGAAATCAGAGGAACTATTCCATTTTACACCAAATGAGAAAGATCTGGGGCTTAAAATGCATATCCAGAATAAACCAGAAAGCAGCAATGGGTAATGAGGCAAGGATTGCAGCTAGGGATTTCAGAAGTGTATTTATGAGCCTTAGAGCCACATTTCTCATTTCTAAGAAAATAATATCTATTCTGTCACTTGTTAATATAATTGTCCTCTCTTTCAGGAGAATTAGCAAGTCACGGTGCATTTAGAAACTGCTGCACTGGTGTTTTGTAAAGTTGAAAAAGGAGAGCACATTTAAGAAAAGTTGTGGTTCGAATTGTGTGTTGCCTTTGTCTTTTGATTCCGCTACCTGTCCTCTTCTACAGACAATCATTGAACCATCAGTGTGAATAATTTGTTTTACTCTGGAAAATTTCAGCCAGTGCTAGGATCGACTAAGAGAAATTGTTGTTTCAGCAATAATCTCTATTGATGTGCTGTGTATTAAGCAATAAGCGGCTGCTGAAATTGATGAATCATCAAAGCAGAGATGAGATTTTAAGGCAGTTCGAAATTATTTTCATTGCACTCACTTTTTTTTTATTAAACATTCCCTTGTTGTGGTGTTACACTACAAGATGAATAGAACTATTTTTTTATCAGACTTTTCTGTGTCATATATTATTTTCAAAACATTTGGGATGTTTGAAAATCCCTGATATAGGCAGCTCTGTTTCCAAGCCTTCAGTGGGGAAGGAGAAAACGATAACCTTGTCTTCTAAAACATATTTGTCTGTAGTTTCTTGTGTGACAGCAGATTTTTTTTTCCCACTTTGCAATATATAGGACAAGGAGACTTGCCAGAGCAGGTCTGATCCAAGGTTGATGAAGGCCAGTCTTCTGCAGCTGGCTGCAGACAGCACCAGCTGCTTTAAAGGAGGAGACAAGAAGTTTCACATCTAGCGGAAATATGAAAATTAACCTTTTGAATAATTTTCTCCTGGCTTCCATGGGTGGAAAATCTATTTATAACTGGAAGTGGGGAGGTTTGTATGTCTTCCACAGCTCTCTGTCTTCAGTCTCCTTCCTTCCTTCCTTCCTTCCTTCCTTCCTTCCTTCCTTCCTTTCTTCCTTCCTTCCTTCCTTCCTTCCTTCCTTTTTACTGCTATAATTCTGGCTATTTTCAATACTCATATAAAATCCCAGACCTTTTTGATTCATGTGAAGATCTTGGCCTTGATGATATGCCAAAGATTTCCACAGGCAAATTGAAAATGGTGTGAAACACTGTGTCCTTGTGTCAGTACAAAATAAGTCTATTGTGTTTCTGACAGTCTGTGTTATCATTTCCTGGTTAGTTGCAAGCTTTAGGCCACAGCGGTTTATTATTTGCTTGCTGTTATTCCTTTCTCCTCTTTACCTCCTTGAGCTGCAAGTACTTCAGGGCAGGCTTGTCTCCTGTATGTGGCTTTTATAGCTCTTGGTTCATAATGGATGTCAGCTATTTGTCAAAGAAAAACATGCATTAATTTCTGGTGTAAGCTACTTCTAGGGGAACTGAACACTTTCTTCATGTATTCCAGCCATTGTTTGACTAAATGTGAGTAGTAGTAGGAAAAAAAAAAAAAAAAAAATTAACTCCTCAGCACATAAAGCCTGTGCCACTTGCTAACAGTGTAGACCAAGGTATAAAGATTTCTGCCCCCCCAAAGATTTGATGTACCTAGAGGAGCTGTGAGGCAATGAAGTTGAAGTATTTTGATCTTCATGTGTTGTGCTTCAGGGTTCCATTACCCACATCTGCCAGGGTTTCTTACTTACGTCTAACTACTAATGATTGTGAAAATAACTGCATATTTGACAGCATAAGACTGTTTTATGCTGACAGTGTCCTTCCAGTGACTTTCCTGGAGCAGCTCCTATGGAAGGTGAGAATCAGGGACACAGATGTGTTATGTTGATTGCAGAATACGAACTTCTTCCCTGCTTTCCCTTATGGCTGATCTCTGAACTTTCCAAATTTATAAACTATGCCTTTGAAGAACCACAAAACTTGACATCAGTTTCTCCTTTCACTCAAAGCCCCTGTGCTAAATTTAATCACAGAATCACAAAACTGTAGGGGTTGGAAGGGACCTCAAAAGATCATCGGGTCCAACCCCCCCCCCACCAAAGCAGGTTCCTCAGAGCAGACTGCGCAGGTAGGCATCCAGACAGGCCCTGAATATCTCCAGAGAGGGAGACTCCACAACCTCCCTAGGCAGCCTGTTCCAATGCTCCGTCACCCTCACCGTGAAGTGACATCTTTCGGATGTTAGCGCGGAGCTTCCTGGGCTCTAACTTGCAGCCATTGCCCCTTGTCCTATCCCCACAAACCACTGAGAAGAGGTTGGACACATCCTTCTGTCCCCCACCCCTCAGATATTTATATACACTGAGAAGATCCCCTCTCAGTCTTCTCTTCTCCAGGATGAACAGACCCAGGTGTCTCAGCCTTTCTTCACAGGGAAGATGCTCCAGGCCCCGTGTCATCTTTGTGGCCCTCTGCTGGACTCTTTCCAAGAGATCCCCATCTTTCTCGTACTGGGGAGCCCAGAACTGGACCCAGTACTCCAGGTGAGGCCTGACCAGGGCAGAGTAGAGGGGGAGGATCACCTCCCTTGACCTGCTGGTCACGCCCCTTTTAATGCACACCAGGATCCCA
Source organism: Anas platyrhynchos (assembly GCF_047663525.1). Lineage (NCBI taxonomy): Eukaryota > Metazoa > Chordata > Aves > Anseriformes > Anatidae > Anas > Anas platyrhynchos. The sequence continues at coordinate 10,977,905 of NC_092588.1, read as the reverse complement.
TTAGCTCTCTTGGCCACAAGGGCACAGTGCTGGCTTGAACTTAAAAGCAATAGGCTTCATGTTTAGGCAAAAGTCAGTCTGTCTTTATTATCTCATTGTAGGAGATTAGATAGGTTTGCAACACAGATTACATAGAAAAAGCATTGCTTATTTAACTTTTATTATTATTATTATTATTTTTATTTTTAATCTCAATCAGCAGGGATTGAGTTGGAGAGCCTGACCAAGACAGAAGAGAAAATGCTTTCCCAGCACTGTGTACAATGCTTTACTGTTTTAATTTGCTAATTCTCTCTGCCTAGAGATCTATTTTGGTTGTATCTCAGTGCTTCCTCTGAAAGGCATTTGTAGGGGTGGCTAGAGCAGATGGAGCAAGTTACAGGTGATGAAGGCCAACACCTAAATCTAATGGAAACTTCAGTTTACACAATCTGGACATTAAAAACTCAAAGTTCATATCTCTGTCCTTCTGAAGAGGTGTCTGGCCACAACACCAGTTCAGGAAGAAACCTGGATCCTGAAGCAGCTTCTTTTTACACAGGCAGAGAAGGAAAATAGCTTCTCCAGTGCAGCTTGCTAGTGTTTAATTTTGCTGCAGTCCTAAGGGTCAGGTAAATGTGGCATGGGTATGGGTACACACATACAATAAATATAATGTCTGTGTGTATTGGAAGGGAGGGATACATGCAAAATCAAACCCATGATTTTGTGTATGGGATTATATAGTCCTATCAGAACAACAATGTCCTAACTGGTCTTTAAAGGCAGCTTTCAGGCTAAACTAAGACTCAAGGTAAATCAATGCCAGCTTTTTCACTACATCTTCTAATCTAGCACGAGTTGAAACAGGGGCATGGTCCTGTACAACGCAAATAATTGAGATTGGTTTCACTTGCTGTCAGTAGCATGGTAGTGATTTATACCAGCTGAGATCAGACTGGCTGACACTGCTCTCAGAAACATGGCATTTCTGGTATCAAAAAGTGGGGTTCTTATTTGTATTTGTGTCATAGTGTCTATTTTCAGAGTGCTACTTTGTCAGGCAATAGCCTTTGTTGTGCCAGTTTATCAAGTCTTCATGGTTTTGTACTAATCATTTTTTTGTCAGCAAGTAATATGTTTCTTTTCTGCACGGGAAAATAATTCCATTGAATGAAGAATCATTCAATTGCTATCGTTTATCTGCCTGTTGTTTATTATCAGTAGACAGCAGTGGCATCACAGGAACTTTCAAATGCAAAACTCACGATGAGAAGAAAGTATGAGAGCTAATTTTTCTTGTTTGTTGTCTTAATTTTAATTTTTTTTTTGTTCTTCCCATTCTCCAGTGAGGACAGTAACCTTTCTCTGCAGAAGCCTGTTGGCCTTTGTGCATGCTAATCAGAACTGAGGTACTCATAGCACTTTGTGTTCAGGGAGACATACATGGAAAGCCTGGGCACCAGTCAGCACTTCAGAAAAACAGGAGTTACAGAGGGCAGCACAAGGAAGTATAGGTGGAGCCAGTATTCACAGGAGGAGAGGAAAAATATTGTGCTGGGTGTTATGAACATTTTGAAACTCTTCTATGATGGCACAGTTCTGGCCTGCAGGTCCCATTGCTCAAAGTTTTCAAGCACTGGGTACAATTTTAGATGAACCAGATGATGGGATTCCTACCATTAACTTTCATTGAAGAGTAACTTATTCACAGTCCAGTAAATCATGTTAGGCCTGGAGGAACTAATGAGAGGCAACATGGGTTTTCAGGGAGGAGAAATGCTGTAGAGGTATTGATTAGGAAAATTCCTATGTCCCAGGCCTATTTATTTTCCCTCTTTCCTCTGTTCTATAGTATTAAGGCCCTGAACAGTGTTTTAGGAGTCTCTTTGGCAGAGCTCTCATTTGTGGTTATCTTACTCTGCTTCATTTTTATGCCCATATCATTGCTTTATTTGATTGGACAGCTGACTACAAGCCAACCAGGGAGACCGTCAGCAGTAGAATATCATATTACTGAAGTTAACAGAAATTCAGCTTCTGTACTTTTTGATGTTATTTGCTGAACTAAACAGAAACATCCTGAGAAATTTCAGGATAAGATTTTTTTTCTTTTTCTTTTTTTTTTCTTTTTTTAACTCAAATTCAACCATGCTATCAATGGGCAACTGGATGTTGCTAAAATAATGTCCCCAGCATCATATAAACTCACATAAAACATGAATTAAGGAGGTGTGAAGCAGCTGGAATATGGCATAGCTAAATCTACTTTATATCTCAGCTCACAATCTGGCTCTGTTGATGGAAAGAAGCATTAGTGTAACCCTAAAGGCAACCTTACACACAGTTTTTTTAGGGTCCTGGATTAACCACAGGCTAATAGTGCACCTAACAGCTGTTAACCTTGAACTGTTCTCTAGGCTCACATCCCATATTGAGCTGGCAATGTGTGCTTGCAGCCCAGAAAACCAATCACATGCTGGGCTGCATCAAAAGAAGTGTGACCAGCAGGTTGAGGGGGGAATCTTCCCCTCTGCTCTGCTTTTGTGAGACCCCACAAGCAGTACTGCCTTCAGCTCTGGGATTCCCAGCACAATAAGGACGTAGACCTGTTGGAGCAAGTACAGAGGAAGGCCACAAAGTTGATCAGGGGACTGGACAACTTCTCCTACAAAGACAGACTGGGAGAGATGGATTTCTTCAGTTTAGAGAAAACACCAGGGAGATCTCCTAGCAGCCTTCCAGTACTTAAAGGAGGACTAGAAGAAAGCTGGAGAGGGACTCTATTTCAGGGAGTGTTGTGATAGGAGAAGGGGTAATGATTTTAAACTAAAAGAGGATAGATTTAGATTAGATATTAGGAGGAAATTCTTTACTATGAGAGCGGTGAGGCACTGAACCAAGTTGCCAAGAGAAGCTATTGATGTCCCATTCTTGGAAGTGTTCAAGGCCAGGCTGGATGGGGCTTTGAGCAGCCTGTTGTGGTGGGAGGTGTCCCTGCCCATGGCAAGGGGGTTGGAACTAGATGATCTTTTCTGGTCTCTTCCATTTCAAACCATTCCGTGATTCTATGTTATCAAATTCTCTATGGGACCTATGCTCCAAGTGTTCATTGAATCACAACTAAAAAGTTTCTATCCAGTCTTGACTCTTGGTTACAAATCTAAGCTGAACCAAAGCAGCTGTCTCTGCCTCAGAATCCTTGCTCAATTTGAATAGTATTTACTGCTACAAAATTACTTAATTTCATGAGTGGAATAAAACCAGTATCACTTTCTAAAGAAAAGGACCCACCTGCTAACCAGAAAACAGCAAAGCACATTAAACTGACATTGCTTTTCTTAATTGCACAGTCTTCATATACTTAAACAATCAGCCATGTGTTCATTGTGACAATAAACTGGTCCTTTACATACACTAAATACCAGCTCCTGATGTGTGGAATGGGTAGGCTAGCAGATAAACCAATAAGAACTTCATGCCTTTGATCCTTGTAAGGATCCATTTTATCATACTGACAGAAATGCGAAGAAGAAGGGTGCAGGGTGGTGAAAGAGTAGTCAGATAGACTGATATTGGATTATATACCTAGGAATAATGGGATATAGATTGAACAGACAGTTCATAACACTAACATCTTGTGCTGCAGAGTTCTTCATAGGACAGAAAGTAACAGTCAGCTTATAAAATAAGTCATTTAAAATGATGAGGAAAAAAAAAAAAAAAACATTGGAAATTATACTGTAGGGAACAATCCTGGAAAGAGACTAGTAGATATTTCTCTGTCTGTGATTATCTGCATTCATATTTTTAGTGGAAGTGAGGTAAATGGAGGTTGTGCCTTTTAGTTGCTCAGCTACACAAGTTTAAAAAAAAAAAAAAAGTTTTGATTTCTTAACAACATTACTTAAGTGAAGAACATTGACCTTTTCTTTAAAAAGGAGAACAAGAGACATTTATAAACTGAAAAGGCAAGGAATTGCCAGCATGTCAGTTTAAACTCAGGTAGGAAGATCAAACATTGAATTGCAGTGCTACGACAGGAAGACCCCTCAGACACCTTGTAGTAATGTATGCTTAATCAAGGGGGAACAATTTCTTTCTTGTACAAGTGCTCAGAATTGCTAATTCATTTTGTGCAATATTTATTAAAATCCCGGCTAAGGAGCTTGCTTTTGTATCTTTTTTATTGTCTCCCTATTTTCAAGTATTCAAAGAGGTAATTGCTTTTTTGGTTGCTTTGGATTTCTTTCTACATTAAATGTCATACCTCTCTGGTGATGTGGAGTCATCTATGCATGCAAACAGAATAAATTACATTTCTATCCACTTGATATAGTCTGTTATGCTGCTAGAATGGTCTACATGGCAGGAATATACTTGATAATCGGGGCATTTCAAGTTTTTAGTGATTTAAATGCAAGAGGATGTTTCCACTCCTGAAATAAGTGGAATACTTATTAACTTCAGTTAGGATAGGTTCAAGCCTTGAGTAAGGAGAAAGAAACTTAATACTTCTCCTTTCTCCCACCACTTTGTAAGAGACTTCAAATTACCTTGCTGAAATTTTCCTGTTTCATTGCTAAGCAGAACATCAGATACATTAGTTTTGCTGTGCAAATTATTTGGGTGCAGAGGCAGAGTTTTGGGATCACATCCAGAATTTCAAAAGCCCCTAATCTCCAAAGAAGAATTTTTTCTCCCCATGGCCCAGAGCCTTTTTCTCTGCCCAGTTTCTAATTCTGACTCTGTCCTGGGGCTGTGCAATTGAACTGATTTTTCTAAATCAAACCATTGACTCCCATAGATCAAGCCCGAGAGAAACAAACTGGAAGTGAGTGAGATAAGGCCTAAGTAAAATCACCTTTATTTGCCTGAAGATCAGGATAGACTCAACGAGTCTTACAGTCCTTAGGCTGTGGTTGCTCTGTATACTGTCATGTGAGGAAGGGCAAGGTAGTCCAAGACTGCAGTAAGAGCTCTGGACCAGAGGCTGAAATGGGTCCACAGGACCTCCGAGGTCCTGTGCTTAGTATCAGCTTGATCCCACTTTGTGCTTTGTAAGAAAGAGTGCCAGATTCAGGTTTGGTGACTCTATGACCAGTAATGCCTGGAAGGCATTTCCTCATTTATTTTAATTTCAGGATCAAAGTTTGTTAAACTTGGCAATTAGGTACCTTTTCCTGCAGATTAGACACTGTTGATACTGTTCTAGTCAGAGAGCTTGTTGTTTCTTTGTTTTCCCTCTAAAGCACAAAAGAGCTTTAGTGTGTCAATATATATGTATGTTTATATATACTTGTATACATATATACATAAATTTGCTAGTCTATCTGTACATATATGCAAAGCTTATGATATAGAAGGCAGATGGCAGTGAGAGATCAAAGATATTTAGACTAATTTTAAGCTTAAATGCTCTAACAACATCCTTTATCTCCGGATAAAGAAGGCGATTCAGATGTAATACTTCCACACTTCCTAAACCTTTAGGACGAGTGGAGACTAACATTTTTCAGATTATACAAAGAAGCTCCTGCTCATACATGAACCTGATTATTTATGGCAGAGAAGCGGGCAGTCAAGTAGGTACTGCTCTAGAGCCAAAAAAAGAATGGTTTTGTAGCAAGCGCTGCTTTGCTGCACAACCCTCTTGTCCGTTAGCTCGGAGGGTCTTTGGAGCCAAAGCTATTTCCTGCGGTATATCAAACAGAACTGCTTCCCAGCTGGGAAGCTCACTGGGGGCCCCTCACTGCTGCTGGGCTGCAACAGCATTAAGAAACCTCCTGATAGCATAGATTGAAAGGCTGCTTAGAAACATCAGTAGCTTAAATTCCTCTTACGCTGCTAATCCTCCAGGGTTTTAGGGATGGCCACCTTTAAAAATGCATGTGGTTGATAAGCACCAGTTGTGGGAGAAATTTGGTCAGTGCTGGGCTTTTCCACTCTCTCCTCCTCCCAGGTCTCAGATAATGCTGCCCACAACTCTTCCCTTTCTCCCCAGCGAAAAACCCCATGATCATGACTCCTACTCCCTTACACCACTCCATTCCCCTCCCCCATGCCTGGCTTCCACACCTAATCTACTAATCCTTGTTTTATTAGATGCACAGGTTCAGTGTCGGTCAATTCTTACACAATGCACACTTAAGTGGACATGCAACAAATGATAGCCCTGACATGCAGCCTTGGACAAGAGACAAGTTACTATTTATAGGTCCTTGCAAGATGGTTATCTGTCTTGCTACTCGGAACCAGTTCAGCAGTGCCAGATGGCACTAATAAAACACATAACTCAGAAAAAATCCAGTCACCAACTTGTGGTCATAATGCTTGGAAGTCACCACTTGCAACTTATCTCTTCATACAGTTTCATTTGGCCACCTTATTGTATTTGGCCACCTAGCTTCAGTTATAACATGAAGGAACCTGAAGTATTTCAGATGTAAAATATGCTCCACAAGCTTGTTATTCTTGCAATGGACAGTATCTCTTACGTATGGCAAAATCCTATTAAAAAGCAATCTTTCCACTCATTTTAGGTGTGCTTTTTTTTTTCTTTTAAAGCAACATGGGAAGAATGCCTACATTCTGCCAATAAATGTTGTATAGAGGAATCCACACAATTTTCTTTCTGTTATTTTCAAGTTTGATTAATAGTGATCCTAATATTTTTATAAACCCTCAACTCTGCTCTCATGAGACTCCACTCAGTGTATCGTGTTCACCCCTGGATCCCCCAGGGTAAGAAGGACATGGACCTTGTTGGAGGCCACAAAGATGATCAGAGGGCTGGACTACCTCTCCTGTGAAGACAGGCTGGGAGAGTTGGGGTTGTTCAGCCTGGAGAAACCTTATGGTTTTTAAGGCTCTGGGGAGACCTTATGGTGGCCTTTCAGTACCTAGAGGGGACCTACAGGAAAACTGGGGAGGGACTCTTTGTCAGGGACTGGAGGGGTAGGACAAGGGGGAATGGCTTCAAACTGAAAAAGGGTAGATATAGATTAGACATTAGGAAGAAATTCTTGACTCTGAGGGTGATAAGGCACAGACACAGGTTGCCCAGGGAAGCTGTGGATGCCCCATCTATGGAGGTGTTCAAGACCAGGTTGGATGGGGCCTTGACCATCCTGATAGAGTGGGAGGTATCCCTGTGTATGGCAGGGGATTGGAATTAAATGGTCTTTAAGGTTCCTTCCAACCCAAACCATTCTATGATTTATGATTCTATGTTAAAGCATGAGAAGGTTTGTACACCAATTCTGGAAGAATCCAGTTGGCACCAGCCTCTGCAGTGTGGTCAGATGAAAAGAGCAAAGAGAAATCAGTTTTACTGAAGTGAAGCCATATACATTAACCCCTCTTGCTAAAGGAAGTTCAGCTGATTATCCATAGCTCTTGTATCCTGATTTTGTTGAAATGACAAGAGCTCATATGATTTAATTCCTATTTTACATATATCGCACACCCCAGCAGCCTGCATCAGCCAGTCCTAGCAGGGCAGTGGAAGTCCTGGAACAGCAAGGGACATCGCAAGGTAATCCTGGGCTGTTGAGCCTCATCCATCACTGTCATAGTTTCCATGGCACAGTCATTCATCTCAGAAATGTATCTAGCACTATTTCTCAAAATATAGAGTAAGAGCCACTGCTCTTTATACACCCAGTGGGAGGTTGACGGAAATCCCTCTCATGTTCATCCAGGGCAAAATGCTTTCCAATGCTGCTGCTTTACTTATTGTGATAACAGCTACGTACTAAAATAAACACATTTTCAAACTGTTCCAGCATGCTAACATCATACTGGTGTAATGTACGTGAAGGTTGATGTGAAACAGCTTTTTGGCAAACAGACACACCATTGTCATGTCTTCCCCCAGTATTAATGCATTTTCATGGAAAAAGCTAAACTTATTATATGTAACAACTCAATCCCAAAATAACTTAGTCAAAAATGAACCTTCAATAGAAAGCTAAACTATCAAAATATTTAATTGAAATATAGTAAGAAATCTCTTCCTTACCAGCTGTTACTGATGGAACTGAGTCAAAAACTACAGCTGGGTTTAAGGAAAGAACCTGATAATTTTATAAAGCAACACATGTAATAAGGCGATAGGACCTACATGTGCCATAAGCTGAAGGAAACAGAGAGTTGCCTCTGTTCTCCTCCTATCAGATGGAAATGGGCACAAGATTTTGAGAGCAAGGAATGAGAAAGAGAGGGGATGTGACTGGTAGCAGTAGCCTATGTTGAGTTTCTTATCGACCGGCACCCTTGGGTCCTTCTCCTCAGAGCTGCTCCCAATCCGTTCCCTGCCCAGCCTGTATTTGTGCTTGGGATTTTCCAGTGACTGGGACACTGCACTGCACTCGGCCTGGACACATGTGATACATGTGGTCTGTGGGTGGCTTCTCTGTCCCTTTGCAATTGGGAGGGTAGGTCAGAGATTCTCGTCTTGCTGCATTGCAGTGCCACACTGAAGGACGTGGTAGAAGGGGCCAGATAGAGTGGACCAATGTGTGGGATGTGGGGTTCTGGAAAGGGAGAGCAGCTGTGATACAGCTTTGTGTGCTCCTAGCCCTGGGCACCGCAGCTGAGGCTGTGAGATGGGAGCTGGCAGTATGTGCATCATATACCTCTCACCTCAGGGGCATTTCTGCCCTTTGCTGTACAGAGGGCTCAGTTGGTCTAAAGAATCTCTGGTCTTTTTTACACGACATAGGCTGTCTGCTACAAGATGGCCTTCCTACCCGCTGCAAACCTGGGCATACTGCTCTAGATGGATGCAGGAGCGGGAGGGATGGACCGGATGACCTACACAAGTCCCTTCCAACCTAAACCATTCTGTGATTCTGTGCTGTCCTGTGAAACCAAACCAAACTCCAAAGGCTGCTTTTCACCACAGCCCAGTCCATCTAACCCCTGCTGGTGGTTATGGATGAATCCCCAGTGGTCTCCTCCTGTAGGGTGCTGTGTCGTCTGCTCCAGAGGGAGTCACAAGGCTTATCACCAACGAAAGTGTAATAATAAACAAACTGGAAAAATTGTCTCATCTAGTGATTGTCCATTCAGACAGCAACACACCAGGTTGCACCACTGGGGCCTCCAGCTGGAAAATGCAAGCTCCTCTTTCTGGACAAGCACGGCAACTTGGAACCCATCATTGAAAGGGGAAGGTGATACGTTCATCTTTCAATAGTGCCTCAAGTTAGGGTGTAGGCCAATTTTCTTCATTATCATTTGATGTTTTTTTGCCTTTTCTTATTTCATTTGGAGTGAGGAAATGGCTCATGATTCCCAGAGGCAGAAGTTCTCCTGCCTTGAAAATCTAAGCTGAAGCATTAAAGAAATCTTCTATTTTATACCCTCTAGACCTGAGGCGTAAATGGTTTTCATTTGGTGCACAGGTAATTAGCTTGTTGAGAGATGTTAATAGTTAAGCTAATAATTACTACACCTTTGCAACTGACCTTGATGTAACTTTAATGGAGATATTTTAAAGATGAAAATAATAATCTGTTTCTGTTTTTTCTGTTTTTTTTTTTTTTTTTTTTTTTTTTTTAGAACAAAGTTATTAGTATATATATATATATATATTTTTTTTTTTTTCCTTATTTTTATTTTTTTCTTATTTTGGGCGATAAGTTTGAACCCAAACATGTGACTATTTGCTGCAGGAGAAGTTTACAATGTTTCAGTATGGGGGATGCTGGGAAAACGGGGTGCGTCAGTTGGTTTAATCTTTTTTGGGGGATTAAACTGCTCTTTCAGTTGAGCACAAAGCACATCCAACCTTATATACGCTGTGTCTTCTTCCCAAGCCACTCATGGCCAGTAGGCTTCAGATGTGCAGAGCTGGCAGAATGCAATATAAAAATGAATTCTGTTACAAGTGTAGAATTAGTGAAAAACAACTCCCCCAAACTACTGTGTGATTTTTCATCACTTTCTGCACCCAGAGCAATACACAACTTTTAGTGGACATTCTCTGACAGAAGGGATGGTGCAAACTGGGAACAACTCCCTTTTGCAGATGGGGACATGCGACAGAGAATCATTAACTTGCTTGCCTAAATCTTGCTGTGACCAGTTATGTGTGGATAACAGAACAGGAGAGAGCTTCTGTCTTACCCCTCCCAGCAGTTTCAAGCAAAATGCAGAAGTAAAAGACTTCTTTCAGATTTGGAGCCAAGGGACCTTCCTTCTGATCCCAGCACTCTGGGGTTATTGCACAGATGTGATTTATGCAGTAATTAAGTCTGCAGAATACGGTTAGGTGCCTACATGCCTTTTTAAATGGTATTTAAAATATGAATCCTTGAGGCCTGACATTCAAGAGGCACCAACCCCCCTTGGTAGCCACAGAGGCCAAGGGGACAACTGGTGCTGAAGCCAACGCATGGCCTTGGGCCAGCACGTTCAGCGCAGGGTAAGAGCAAGCCCAGAACAACTTTCTCACAATGCACAGCTATCTATTTCACGCTAATTTGTAAGACTTTGAAGCAGGAAGATAGCGTAGGACAGTCTATCCTCCTGCTGAATAGAACCCTGAAAATTATTGCTGTAGGTAGGCATTGTGTGACTGACAAGCCAAGCTCACTTTTCTCAGGCCAGCCAGCGTGCCAGCCCGCTTATTATTTGCTGCATTTGATCTGGCACATATCTGGCATGACTCATTCTCTGCAGCCCCAGGAAAATGTGCTCTCTATAAGCATCTTAGGGGCTCTGTTGCTCTGTGTTAGGGAACAGAAGGAAATTCCTTCCGAATGTGTTTCAACAAAACGGTGGGCTAGTTTTTCTCAAGACTTAAGCAATGGGTGAAAGATGACATGCTTGTAATGCCATGAAATTTAGTTTGCAGGCTGAGAGACAGGGAAAACACTTTGTACTGAAAAAGTAACGGATTTCTATATATACCAAGGAGTACATGACCACATGCTGGCCCTTCAGGGACCAGTCTTACTCCCCACCATTTCCCTGCAAAGAAGTGGAAATTCTGCTCTTGCTTTTAAAAACACAACGGGGTGCTGTGATGACTTTATTGCCTGTAAATTCTGTTATATCCACATACCCATGGAGGACCTAGCACGCTGGTGCAGGAGCTGGGGCAGCACATGGAAAGGCTCTCAGTTCAGGCGTCAAACAGGTCAAGACACCATAAAAATTGATCCACCTAAAATGGGGACTCTGAGCTTCCAGACACTATACATATCTGCTCCTGGTGGATCAGGGATGGACTAGGTAGGAGACTGAATACCTAAAAACCAGACTGGTCTAATGAATGCTCCATATGAAAAAGAACAAAAGAGCTTTAAGTCAAACAAGTGGTTATATTGTAAAAAAAAAATAATAAATTGTTAAGATGAACTAAACAAATGTCTCTACATTAGATTTCCAGGGGTCTGTGAGGGAGCAGAATTACAATTACCTTTTTCCCTGTTGTAAGGGGCTGTGATGATAGAGATATTTGGGCCAAATATACCTAAATCTGTGCAGTTGTATGTTTTGAGGTGTTACTGAACTTGTGAAGCAGTACAGGGGTGGGATACACTCAGTAAGTTTAAATAGGCCAAGTTTCTCCAGTGGAGCAGGCTCTCTTTGACCACCCACACTATTTTCCCATACCATTGTGGGCAGATTCTGTGCCTCATATCTCCCATTTCAGCTGAGCTTCTTCATGGAATTGCCCTTCTCAGGTCTAGCACAGAGGATCAGGGAGCAGCTAGTCTAAGCAGTTTTGATAGAAGATTTGGAAAGGTGGGGAATTTAGCAAGATAGGAGGTTTAGGAAGTTTCCCCTCTCCTGACCTCATTTCCCACTTGGTTTCTTTTGATGGAGCCAAGGCCCCTTGCAGGAAAGCTCCTCCTGCTGCTAGTCACCTGCCTGGAGACAATCAGATCTCTTCTTTTCCCAGCACTGGTAACACCTCCAAAAAAAAACAAACATACACACACAAACAAACAAAACCCCTTCCTTTTTATGGAAGGTTTACAATTCTCATGTAATAATAGGACCAAGGCAGTTTGGGGGAACAAAGAGGAGGAATGTGGGCAGACAAGGGTCTGCTGCTGCTGGTTGCTGTGGTCACCCATGATGGGTGGGCATGGCTTCCCTGGAGCTGCTGCTGCAAAGCTGGTGGGGGCAGCTCATCACATGAGTTCTTTCACATGCTGAGCAATGCAGCAGAGAGGATTTCGGCTTAAATCCCCATCACACAAACCAACCTGAAATAACTTCACTATTCTGCAGGTTAAATCTGAGTTTCTTTCTCCCTTCTTTGCATGTCGTGTTCTGATCAGTGCTCCTTTGTCTTACCGGCAACTGCTAATCTTAATTTATATAATAAAATCTATTGTCTCCTTGGACCAGAAGTTTTTGTTTGAACTACATAGACACCAATTGTTATTGAAATGCATGGCATTCATTTTGTGTGTTTGTTCTCAGGAAACTAAATGAGCAGATTTTTCATCCTGTTCCTGATGTTTTTGCCAAGCTAGCAGGCCATATTTTACCAGCCCCAGAGCTGTAAGCATCCACTCTTTTGAAAAATTTGAAATGGAGAAAAGGAAAAGGAACTGGGTGTCTACCTTTTAAAATGTCTCATTCTTCCTTTACAGTGATTTGCATCAAAGCAGTCTCTAGAGTGGGGCAGTATGATTATACACGTTTTACAGGTGGGGAAACTGAGACAGAACTTAGTGGCAGAGCTGGAACAGAAATGAGATGCTGGGAGTGCAAAAGCAGAGCTCTGTTTGCTGGGTCACACAGCCTCTTCTTGCTTGCATTAGCAGAGCCTGACAACCCCTTAAATGCAGCTGAGTTTATCCTTGCAATGCATCCATGAGGTACTGATGCTTTTTTTATGCAGATGGGATACTGAAGCAAATATGTCCGTATGTGTTCAGTAGTGGAGGAAGGAGCTGCATACACACACACAGAGAAGGAGGGGAAAGCATGTTGCAAACTCTGATCTCCAGTAGGAAAAATATCATTATTTTTCATTATCATATCAAATATCATTAGTTATCAATAGTCACCTTCTTGCTCTGCTCATTTGGGCCCCAGGACATTCCACCCTCAATATGCCTGTTATTGATTTGAGGCCCTGGTCTTCAGTGAAACACGTGGCTGCTCTTAATCAGGGCTCCTAGAGCGAGACCACCAGCAGTCACAGCTTGGGGATGAAGATGGACTCAGCAGCTCTCAGCATGCCTGGTTTTGCAGAGCTGTGTCAATCCTTTTCAGTGCTGATGGGGTTTCTTTGGTGGGGGAGGTGAGGTGAGCAGCAGGGGCAATTTCCCCTGCTTTAATTCCTCTAGTTAGAGCTGGGCAGCTTTCTTACAGGCAATGGTGTCTAGACATTAGATTTTGAAAAAGCATTGCCACTGTGCTGTGCAAGACCACTGCTTCTCCAGAGCCAGACACCCTGGGGAGGCACTCGATGTCTGCATTATCCTCTCTTACTTTTTGAGGAAACTGATCTGCCATATCCTGAACCCTGCTCGACAAAATGCCACCTGTGCAATCCTGACATCCCCAGCAAAGAGCTCTCATTGTGCCTTGTGGCCAGTGGAGAAGCTCTCTTTGGGGAGGAGGCTCCAGGGAGTAGAAACTGCAAGAAACCTGCAGTGGAGAGCAAGTGTGGGAAAACCTACTTGTATCATATCGCTGGTAAAGAACCCTTTAATTCTCTCCCTAGGGAGAAGAGATTGGAAAACACCAGTGGTAGATCTTGCACATTAAGCAAAAAGTTTTCCACCTTAAAATGTTTACTAGACTAAGGTGGAGGCATGTGAAGCTATGGGCTTCCATAGAATCATGGAACCATCGAAGGTGATCTACAAGTCCAACCACCAACCTGACCTACTGTGTTCCATCCCTAAACCATGTCCCTTAATGCCCCATCCACACCTCTCTTAAATACCTCCAGGGATGGAGACTCCACCAGTTCCCTGGGCAGCCCCTTCCGATGGTTGACCACCCCCTCTATGAAGAAATTCTTCCTGATATCTAATGTAAACCTCCCCTGGTGCAACTTGAGACCATTTCCCATATCCTATTTATAAGGATCCTATCTGTTTAGGTTTCTGTCTAGCTGAGGAAGAGAACGAGAGAGCAAGCATCTCCGCAGTCTGGCTTGTGAATTTGTTTCACCTCCCCAAGTATCCTCTCATGCAGAACCTGATTATGAAAGGATCTTGTGGCTGCAGTGAATTTCAGCCTATAAATATATTAATTTTTGTTTTGTGCACTCTGTGCATCATTGCAGTGCTTCAAATGTTGTCTCAGCATGTTGTTCATTACTAAATCACTGAGAACATATAGAAAAAATATGTGGGCTGTGAAACATTTTGTTTTTGTAATGCTTGGCTTGAGTCTGTGCAGTATTTAACTTCCAGTCTACATTTGAAGCATATAGGTTGTAATAATGTTTGACATGGGTGTCAAATCTGTTCGTCTAGCTAGAATAAATCGTATTTCACCTCTGTATTTGTCTTTTCCAGTCCAAAACTATTGGAAGATTTCTGTCAAAAATGAAGGCAAAGAGTTTTCTTTCTTCAGAAAAGGACAAAATAGAATATCAATTAAGCTATTCTAAGGTCGAAACCACAAGAATAAATGCAGTGTTATCATAATTTTGACAGCTGTGTTATCTTTCTCATGACAAAAAAGAATTTTCAGGGAGTCTTACTCTATTGCTTTCACAGAATATTTCTACATGGTGGAAATTATGCTACTAGTGGGATTTTTTAAAAAATAGTATCATAATCTTTCTTTTTCATGCCAATATGTCAAACTACTTTGAGAAAAAAAGTAAAAAGGAGAGGGAATGAGCACTGCAGGTACCAGAATTTGATTTTTAATTTTAAGTATTGCTAACATTGCTGAAATTTAGCTATATAACTGCATAGGTTACAATATATCTCCATATTTATGCTTGGGAATGTGAATAAGAGAATGCAGTAAGTGATGTTGGCAGCAAAAAAGAAGGTGGAAGATGGAAAATTATTGTCAGAAGGCTGGCCAGGAGCTGTCCTTCAAGATGTCTTCATAATGAAAAATATGCTTCTATATTTTGTGATTTACACTTTCCAAGCCATTTTGGAAAGAAAAAATGCTGTCAAAATATGTAAAATATGAATATTTTTTTCAAACAACTCTAGTGTTTAGAGTCCTATCCCCAAATGCTAAATAATCTGCAACTGTTTGATCTTTAAAAGCCTCTCTTATTTACGTGATTTCTGGCTATATTTTTCTTATTTTTATGAGGCTCATCTAACAGATATGTAAAGCTCACAGGTTCCCTGGCTTAACTGCCTGTCTTCAGGGAGAGTTACCCACTGCAGCTCCAGTAGAGCTCATGCAGGGAGAAAAGGAGAAATTGTTTTGGGCTTAGTCTGATCTGAGCTCCCGGAAGTCTCAAATTGGAGGTTGTTGCAAAATGGAGACAAATTTTCATTAAAGAACTGGCAAGATAAAACTTGCTACCATTTTTCACCCTCCTTCCCCTCTCCTTGCCCTCAAATTTCAGGCAGTGTCAATGTGAACAGAGAAACTGTCAAGCTGAGTAAATATTTTTAGAGACTCACTACAAACGCAGCCCTGGCTGTTCTCTCTTAGAGCATGGCAGGGTGGATCTATACAGGAACTCCAAAAGATGTGAAAACAGCTCCTGTTTCTGCAGATAGTGAATGCTAACAGCCAGCTCCAGTACTTAAGTTAATACTGACCTTGACCAGCTACAATTTATACAATTCTTCCTTGATACCTGCTAATGCTGGAGAGATTATTGCTTGTGAAAAATGAATATTTTTTTCTTCATTTAAAGCTACAGCTCTGTGGAAACATAGGACAGGGTCACAGAAACTTTCAAACAAACACCCCGTGATAATGAAGTGCCATACTTAAACAAGGTCATTTTTCATGAAAAAACAAGTAAGTCTTTAGCACTGACCTAACTGCACATAGTGAAGATGTTGCCATTGCTTTCAATGGGACATGTTAGATGAAGGGTAACAGCTTTTGAAAATTCTGTTCTAGAAATAGAGGATGCTTCTCACAGAGCCCTTTTCACCAAGATTCTTCTCCTTGGAACTGTATCACACAGATGAAAGAGATCTCAAGCTGCCCATTATTCTGATACTCTGTCAAAGCCACTCGAGGGCTGAACAGACCTGAATGCATGAGAAGGATGAGAAATGTGTCAGCTGGGATGGTCCAAGTGCACTCTGATCTCTTAACTGTGAGGGTTAGCAAGAGGAATAGGAGTGTTAAAACACTCGAGCTCTGTTTTCCTCTCAGTTGTGAACTCTAATAGTGTCTTTGATTGGACGTTTGGTTTTCTTTGTTCTGAAAGCTTTTCATGTGAGCACAGTTAGCAAAAGCAAAGTCCTCGCTAGGCTAACTAGAATCTTCTGGGACACAGCCTATAATTCCTAATTAGTGTCAGAGGAATTGGTACATGACAACTGAGGTCATAGGCTATTTCCAAGAGGTTTTTGCATAGCAAGGAAAATTAACTTTTCAGTGATGCATAAAATGACTGCCAGCCCCTAGTAATCAAGGAGAGTTTCATAACTGAAATGTCAGATATCCAAATACAGCAGATATAACTATAGCTGACCTTAGAGAACCTTCCTGCATAGGGATATACTGGGAAATCTTCACAAAAAGTTTTATTCAGAATTTCTTTTATTTCTCAGTGATTCCCAAAATCAAATTCAGGAATACAGGACCAGGTACTAGCCTGAGGTAATTTTCTTGTTTTGGGACTCTGGGCATTAAGCCTTGATGAGCTCAACATGCAGTGTCAGAATTAATCTGGGTTATTTCTGTTGTCGTGTGAAGGACAAATTACATCTTCAGTGACACCTGTCCAGCTATTTTTTCTTCAAGAGTTTGCTCAGTTGGATCTGGCAGGACATTAGTGAACAAATAGTGATAAATGCACAGGAATGAACATAAACATTCTTCTTTTTTGTCTCTTGGATCTGCAGTGGGTCTAAAGGGTTGAAAGCAGGGAAAAACATCAAACTTTTGCTTTCATCTCTGCAGCTTACAGAAGTAACATTTAATACAACTCTGGAGTTGTCAAAATAGGACGATGCTATTTTTTCCTAAATTGCTTTTCTAAAAGTAGCTGCAGAAATTCAGATTATCCATATTTGTTATATTTTGCTGTAAGTGAGAGACAAGAGTGATGGCCATGAGAACTTTGTCTGGAAAGGGAAAGCATAAATCTGATGTTGAAATTTCTCTTTGTATAATTTCAGGGTTCATGCATACTGAGGTCCCTGGGTAATATGTACAAACTCCTTGACTGAGCATTACATTAGCTGGTTCAAGTACTAACTACAAGCCAGCTACAGCTGTAAGTAGATTCAGATGAGTTAATTTACCTTGCCTACATTCCTTTGCATCATGGAAAATTATAAGGGATTCTGCCTTGCTGCCACCAAGCTCTTCCAGTCCTTTTTGCTAGGGCATGTAAAGCCAGTGTGGTGTCTGCCCTGTGCTGTGCTTCTTGACACCAAAGGTTGACATCCTCACACTTTTTCAATGAGATTTGGAGATCCATGGAAAGGTGGTGTTGCTGATCCTTCCAAATTCACAGTCAAGAACCGTACAAGAGGTGTCGTAAATAAAACAAATGAAACATTATTTTTATTTTAAATTATTTTTTTTTCTAAGTTATTTTTTTTTTCCTAACAAGACTAAAATTGGCTCTTTATTCACTTGCTCCCAGTAAGCTGCAGTTTTAGAGTTAAAAATCACCTTTCCCTGCAGTATTTAGTCCTACTGGTTGTGGCCCATTACAGCAATCTATCTAGCACTTCCTATTTAATTTATTACATTTCAAATAGAGCTTTCCAGAGCTTTGCACCGCAGGTGATCTTTTCCTCTTCCACATCTTTACTTCTTCTTTTTTTTTTTTTTGACATAAGTAAGTTTACTCTTTTTTTTTTTTTCTTTTTTTTTTTCTCTCTCTTTTTTTTTTTTTTTTTTTTTTTTTTCCCAATATGAAAGCACTTCTATTGGATTTTGCTGTGTTTTCCCCATTACAAAGCTTCTTCCTAGCATCTCGGGGTGGGAAGACTGATCAGTAACTGCAGTTGATATGTCCATTTGCTATAGATTTCCTTAGTCATCACATGAAGAATGATGTCTTTTCTATGTTATTTCTTTGGTAGACACTTTTTGAAAGCCTTGTTCAAAACAAAACATGGATCTCATTCAACTTTGAAACAAACCATACCACTACAGTACTTCAGGATGAATCACAGTGGAATTTAAAGTGGAATTTTGTTCATCTGTACCTGGTTTGAGTTTTCAAGGCTTCTCTGCCTTTCTTGGGCAAGAACTTGTTCAGTGAAATATTTGTTCTGTTATCAGTAGGATTAGTTTTCTGTGAAGGACTGTGAGGAAATTATTCACAATCCAGTCCACTGCCATTTTCTCCAAATCTCTCTCTCTTGCATTTTATTATTTTCACATAAATCACAGCAGATTTTTGGAAGTCCTTTTTTTATACTGGCTTGAAGTCTTGTTCTTTTTTATGCAATTATAGTGCAAAGGATGAAATTTGGCTGTGAATCTCCTTTTTTTCTTTTCCCCAGTCCTAAATGAAGGACACATTCAATGATACAAAGAGAGGGCAAATTCAAAACTGCATAAAGAACACATCTTTTCATGCAGTTTGCAATTTAAGTTGGAAATCACAGTTTTGCCATGACATAGAGGCCAGAAACACATAGACAGGTCACATAAAGTGTGAAAATACATAGAGATAATAATAATAATAAAAAAATACTATGATAAGCAATTGTAAAAGCTGTCACTTTGGAACATATTAAGCTTCCTCTCCCCCGACTGAAACCAATAAAGCACTATTAGAGATTAGGAGACCTGAGGTTGGAGATATACTAAAATCCATATGCCACGTCTGGGCTGGCTTTTGCCTTTTGAAGCCTGGGATACAAGCTTCTATCAGAAACTGAACTGACGGACTGGAGTAGAGTCATTTCTCTTTTTCTATTCTGATATGAAGAAAATGACTGCAGATATTTGTATGTTTGAAAAAAATGTGCGCTTATGGTCTTGGAAAATTTATTGTTCTTTTTTAATGAACTAAAGAGCGCTTGTCTTTGAAGCCCAAGCACTAAAGTAGAGGGAAGATGGACAACATGTCACAAACAAGCAAAAGAACTAAGTTAGCTTAATGACACCACTGGCTGTTTAATTATGCAAAGAAATGATCTTCTCCCTTTCAGCATTTGTAAAACTGAGCTTGCTACATTCAGATTTTAAGAAGCATATCCATAAATTTAAGTTTAATGTCACTGTACAGAGGCTTTCCCAGATAACTCAAAAGCCTATCTCCTTGAAGTCATTGAGACTGTCATTGTGACCAGACAAATTTTATGTTCTGTGTTTAATAGCAGAGCTGGAGCATCCAGCTGAATGTGGGCTGTGCTGAGAGCACTTAAACTTTGGAAAGATCTGTGTGGATATCTGATTTTGGTTTTTGATTCTTCCCCCCTTTTGTTTTCACTGATATCACAGGTTTAAATACAACGATGTTGTCTGACTCCTTCTCCCTGCTCTGTTGAAGTGGTTGTGGATCAGTGTCATTCCTTTGACTTCAGCAGAGTTGCATTGGTATATACTGCCAGCAGATATTGTCCTGCTAAGCTGGAGGTCAAGGCAATTCCTTTAAAATCTAAGCTGAGCACTTCTTCTTTGTGCCTGAAGTTTTCTTTTTGTCTTATCTTGTTATCCATCAGTTCTACAAGGATCACAGAACTAAGGTGACTATTAAAGGTCTGAATTGCTCTGTTCAACTTGATCAAAATTTCTCTGCCAGACACAGAGAGGTTGCTGCCCTCCACTTTAGAGTGGGCAGCATTGCATCAGTGAAATGATTCCCTGAATTCTGTTGGGACCCTTCGAGATGCAAGACACTAGGGACCCTACTGGACTTGGAAAAGCCTGGAAAAACGTGCATAGACTTTAGCATCTGGAGGGGCAAAAACATATTCAAACATAAATATTTGTTTCTGCACCTGTTGCAAACATTCTGCACGGTGCATGGGGATTTACTTGCTCCTTTCCCATCAAATATATATTAATGGAAGTTGTGTAGATAAATCCCTAAGCTTCTCTAGGAACAGCTCTTCTGTATTTATTATTCTTATTGAATTTCAATGCCCCTCAAAGATTAAGCAACTTCAGGTTTTATTTTACTTTAGTGAGAGTTTGAGTAAGTCCTGATAACATCTTGGGAACGTGACAGGCCTGATAAAGACCATGTTCTTTATTGGACTGTTCACATCACCTGCATATTGAGAGAGAACGTTTTCTGTTTCTCATACCTCAGGATGTGCCAATGCAATATTTGCATCAGCAGTTATCTGCAACTCCCTAAGAAAGACGGGAACTTTGTAATAAAGTGTTCTCAGCTTGTTTGCACTTAATGGTGAATTTTTCCAGTACTGGTATGAATTCTCTTGTGAAATGAAAATTGATTAATAAAAAAAAAAAAAAAAGATGAGGTAGACTGGGCAATGTCATTAGCTTTAGGCCTGTCAAAGGTTGGTGAGGTTAACAGCTGGTTTCTCCAGATACCCACAAATTTCCCTTCAGCTCATCACACAGTAATTGGGTCTTAGCTCTATGCATTTGATAAGTTTCTGGTGAATTTTAAAAAACAAACAAACAAACAAACAAACAAACAAACAAAACACTTAACAAACTACACAACAACACCCCACACCAATGTTTTTTATTCTAACTAATGATCTTTGAAAGTATAGAGATACCTTTTAAGTTATCTGGTTGCTTATAATAGCTCATAATATGTTTGGATTTTACACAACCTTAATATTGATTAAGGTCATACTCTTCCTTTCTACCTGTTTCAGCGAAGACAACGTCTGTTGACTGTCTGACTGGCTTAGTCCTCTATTGCTTCACTACTTTGCCAGATGAAAAAAAGTATTCCTGCTGGTTATTTGCTTTATTCTCTTGCAGTCTCAATCTTTAAACTCAGTTTTCATGTCTTTGTAAAGACTTTTTTTTTTCAATTCTTCCCTGCTTTCTGGAATAGCTGAGTAAAAGTAAGTGGTCTGTGCTGTTCATAAAGGCAAGACAGATGATGCAAATAGTCTCTCTAGCCTATGCATCTATGTGCTGTATATGTAGGTTGAAGATGGGTGTTAAAGATAAGTTATGCTTTAGACCCCTTTTAGCATGTCTTCAGTTTAACCTACCAGGGAAAATTTCACCCATTATACCAATATCTGAATGGAAGCACGTGACACTTCTCACACTAATGTTGCAGCTTATTTCACCAGCATTCAGAAACCCTTTCCCTCTGAGAGTAGGAAATAAGTTGTCACAAGAACAATCTCTTGAAAGCAAAGAGTTCTTTGTTTGTCAAAAGGCACAGCATACAGAACACAATGGTTAAAAGCAATAACGACTTCCTTGATGACAATTCTTTCATACAAACTGTAGCCTTTCTCTAAGATAGTGGCTTCAAGTATGTAGGACTCAGGATCAGACAACTTCCTTTACATTGCCTGGTCCCTTCTATAATCACATCTGCTTGACTTGACTAAAAACCCTGCTGCCTGTAGGTGACATCTACACTGATAGGTGCATCTGTTCCTGGGAGTAAATCCCGGTTCCCAGGACAGATGGTGCAAGTCTTTTTTCAGGCTCCGTTGCTCTAAGCTCCTTGAGGAGTGGATGGGCTGCATCCATGCTACATAGTACTTGACCCTGGATCTCTTCCATGCCCCTTGTGATGTCTCCGTGGTTTTAAAAAGCAATTATATTTCTGGATGGAATATTTTTCATTTTATTTTTCAAAACTAATGACAAACACCTGACTCCTGAAAAATTATTAAGCTTGGCTTAAAGAGGAACACTACTGTAAAGGCAATATGTAAAGTGCTTGTTCCATCTTCCTCTTCTACTGGTTGTAGATATTTTATTTTTTTTTATTATTTTTTTTTCCTACTTGGCATTTTTCCAGAATTAACTCCAGAATTGCTCTGCAAGTTTTTATTTCTCCTCCCTCTCTAAAGCAACGTGGACTCAGGAAGAAGAAATATGGTAATTCAGGAGTATGGGAGATGCTTGACTTTATGGACTCTTACTTGTGACACAGGACAATGAAGGCTTTGTCAGCTTGGGTATGGGTGCAGATTAACTTTGC
Organism: Anas platyrhynchos; assembly: GCF_047663525.1. Lineage (NCBI taxonomy): Eukaryota > Metazoa > Chordata > Aves > Anseriformes > Anatidae > Anas > Anas platyrhynchos. The sequence continues at coordinate 10,955,701 of NC_092588.1, read as the reverse complement.
TAACATGCTGCTATGCCTGTCTAACACTGTGGTAGCATGGAAAGATAATTCCCTACCCAAGTTGTTGTGCAGAGTCACGTGAAATGACTTACCCCTTAGGAATCCACTTGCTCAAGAATTGCTGTACCATTTTGCATTTTTCAGGTAAGACTTACTATCGAGCATGCAGTATGTTCTCTTGAATCATTACAGCTGGCAAAGATGCACAAGGAAGATCTTAGTGTGAGCTCTCAGATTCCAAGTAGAGTTTGCATGGAGAGTTTTACAATATTTATAAAGCCAGTGTGTTTGATCTGGAAATCATTGAGAAACAGCAAACACAGAACTCTGTCGTACCATTTTTTTTTTTTTTTTAATAGCAAAGACATACTTCCCAGTGTAAAATATCCTAATATATGTTTAAAATTCCTTTTATTAGTGTTGCTGTTTACAAAATGAGAAGTATAGGAATACTACAGGTTCTGTTCAAATCACCAGAAAGAACACACTGAAGTTTGCCATGCAATAAAGAAGCAGTACAAGTTTTTTTATCGGTTTCTTGCAAAGGCATACATAGCAAGAATTTTCTTAGTTGTGATGTAAATCAGAAATAATTCTTCATCTCTCAACACAGTTGTGCTTACCTATGTTGAAAAAAAAAAAAAAAAAAAAAAAAAAGAGGCCAGTCCTTTTGTATGCTGTAGGGGATCTTAGAAAATGAATGGTCTTAGAAAAAATGTCAAGTGTAAAAATCTCCTTGTACAAATCCCAAGCATTAACAAAGAGGTGTCAAATTCTTGCTGCCTGCTCTAACAGGTCAGAAGTTTGCAGGAAATGACAGCCCAAATAATATTAGAAGGTCTCTACTATTTTTACAGACAAAGATAAGTGAGCTTTCAGAAAACCCTGAATTTACTGACCTTCTCTTCAAATTTGAGCTAATTCATTAGCTTCAGAAAAGCCTTTCAGCACTCTTTCAATAATTATTTTTTTCCACATAGTTGAGTTCTGAATTAGTATTCAGCTCTCTGAAGAAAAGACTGTTATAAACACTTTTTTTTTTTTTTTTTTTTTTTTTTTTTTTTTTTTCCCTAAAGGATGGAGCTGGAAATCACTTGTTATGGCTGAAATAGATCTGTGAAGGGATTTTCTGTGATTCCTTTTTGTATTTTATAAGATCTCTCCACGTGTTTTTTTTTTTTTTTTTTTTTTTTCTTCTTTTTTTATTCCAAGTGTTCAATCATAGGTAAGATTAAAATAACACTAGAATGTGATCACTGCTCTGCCATACCTACAGGATTTTGTTTTACTGTCTTCAAGAACTGTTTGTGGTGTATCAAATATTATATATGGGGTTTTTATTTCACAGAATCACAGAGTGGCTGAGGCTGGTGAGGTCCTCTGAAGGCCATCTGGTCCAATCTATGTGCAAGCAGGAACACCTAGAGCAGGGTGCCCAGGACCACGTCCAGGAGGCTTTTGAAGATCTCCAGGGAGGGAGACCTGTGGTTTTATTTTTTGGTTTTTCACTACAGGCATCTTAGTGATACCCTGGTGCTTTGCGGCTTACCTTTAATTGCAAAATGAGATCTACGATGACTAATATTTCCATGCTTAGGCACCTCTAAAATTCTGTGTAAAATTATTTGAACAACCACTTGTAAAGAAGGATATTCTATATTTGAAAGTTCTTTCTCATTTGGTTGAGAGATGCCATACTTCAGCAAAAGTTGGTGGAGTTCTCCATCTTTCTAATGACAAATATACCAGTCATTAGAAGATGAGCAATTGTTATCGTCTCATTTGCTACAGAGCAACCATGTGGTATCCCTATGGCATTCAAACCATTTGTTGCTAGAATATCACTAAGGTTACAACATTCCAGTGAAATCTGTTCATTTTGCATATCTGAAAACTTGGATACATCTAAGCTCTGTTGCTTACAGAACATTTTTACCGCCTGAGACACTCTCAGTCAGCAACAAAACATATTGGCTATTATGGAGGTCTTACTATTACCCTGTCTCATGTAGGTGTGTGGCAGAGATACAAGAACGACACAGACACTTTCCTTATTTCCTTATTTCCATACTGCTAGGCTGGGAAAGGGTGTGATAGAGTGGTTTGTAGCTGTAATTTATTGTTGCTCATATTGATGTGAAAGTGAGAAGCCTGATATAAGAAAGTCGAGTTATCCCATGTTTCCCTATACTCTGTAGATCCATTCTAGCTTTAGACTGGTCTGTTGTTTAAGGGATATTCCTTAACTGATTTTGGATAAATTATGATATCATTAGATTGTGATATACTGGGATGTATATAAAACTTTCAAATAAGATTACTTCATGAAACTTTTTCACGCTTTTGTAAAATTATGAACATTTTCAACACTATTCACAAATCTTATTTATTCTAGAAGTGTACATTTTAGTGGTTGCAGAATATCTAGTCATTCAGGAATCCCGCTGGGAATGACCGTCTCTTCCACTTTAGAGCAGTAATGCTTCAAAACAGAGAAAGAACCTCAGAGTTTGGCCTACAAATTATCACTGTTCCTTCCATTTTCAAAAAATCATTTAATTTCTTGGATATGTATAAATGAAAAATACATTTTTGATTATACCTGATTTTTGATTTTGCTCTATAATGACCAGTATAGACACATTTAAAGCAAACATGTCTCATTCAACCTTCTCTGGAGAAAAGTGAAGGGAACCACGTGAAGGTTGTGTACTGTAATGGTAAGAAAAAGCTAGAAAAGTCACCACTGCAGGAACAGTGGCACCCAGTAATACACAAACAGTAGTGAGAATGGGAGAGGTGTCTTGGACACTAGGTGAAAATACAGAGGCTAAAAAATAGTATGACAAATGCAGTGTGTGGGAGGGAGAGAGGAGACAACCTGCAGAAAACTAGAGAAATAGCTGTGAGCATATCCCAGAGGAAAAATAGCAAAAACTGCTTTTTGGGATTGTAAATAGTAGGTTTGGAAATTGTGAGTAAAAGAGCTGTATGCTGTCATTTGTTTCTGCCTATTCAGAGAAAGAGAGCTCTGTTGATCTTTTGCAAAAAAACAGGATTGTGTCAAAGACTGTTTCATACTAGCCATTGCTTTTTCTTTTAACAGGTATATTCCCACAAGTTTCTACTTGCTTACCAACTGCTTTGGTCAAAGTGATAACAATACTGAACTCTTAAGGAAAAACACCAAAGTGACCTGGGGGAGAACGTCCGTCCTTCCTTCCTTCCTTCCTTCCTTCCTTCCTTCCTTCCTTCCTTCCTTCCTTCCTTCCTTCCTTCCTTCCTTCCTTCCTTCCTTCCTTCCCTCCTTCCCTCCTTCCCTCCTTCTCTCCTCTCCTCTCCTCTCCTCTCCTCTCCTCTCCTCTCCTCTCCTCTCCTCTCCTCTCCTCTCCTCTCCTCTCCTCTCCTCTCCTCTCCTCTCCTCTCCTCTCCTCTCCTCTCCTCTCCTCTCCTCTCCTCTCCTCTCCTCTCCTCTCCTCTCCTCTCCTCTCCTCTCCTCTCCTCTCCTCTCCTCTCCTCTCCTCTCCTCTCCTCTCCTCTCCTCTCCTCTCCTCTCCTCTCCTCTCCTCTCCTCTCCTCTCCTCTCCTCTCCTCTCCTCTCCTCTCCTCTCCTCTCTTTTTCTTTTTTTTTTTTAACTTTCCTTATATGTGTGTGTTTGTGTGCGTGTACTGACAATTTACTGCAATGAACACTACTACTACAATTGCTCAGTTGCAATCATCTGATAAATGAGGGTCGGGAGCTTGTGGGGATGTTTTAAAAGAGCAGTTCCTGCAGCTAACACTTTTCCATATTTCAAGCTATTGTGGAATGTCTGAACTACTTGGCAACCAGCACAATGGATTTACAATCAGGCTTACCTTAAATCACTTCTTTTACATAGATATCACTTTTAAGTAATTACATGCCTCTTATTTAATTGTACTGCTGTTCTGTAAAAGGCAAGCTATGCTATTTGATTTACTTTGGTAGCACTTAAACAATACTGATAAGGTTTTATTCTCAGTGCATAATATATAGACTAAGCATGGCAGAAAAGAGCAAGGATTTTTATTTTGTCTAGTTATGAACCTCTTCAAACAATATGGGTTCAAAAGGTTGACTTAACATGAATGTTATTGAGTACATAAATAGAACTTGAAAAACAAGTAATAGAGAGAAAAGCCATGAAGATCTAATCAATATAGTTAATGGAGCATTCAGCACTCTTCAGGGGGCAGCAGGAGCTCAATCCAGCTCACTATATATAGGTGTTCAAGGGCCAACTTAAGCAGCATTTGTTAGCCCCATAGGGCTGCCTCAGATAACCAACATGTCACGCGGCCCTGGACACCTATTTTAGGCAACCAAACTGAGCCTCAGCTGAACCACTGTAAGGGTTCAATTCTTCAAGGACTTCAATTCTGTTCTCCACTGGTAAGAATTTAGTACAATTTGAGGTATCATGTTTTCCTCTGACAGGTCTCCATCTGCCACTCCAAAAGCAGACAGGTCTCCCATAGGTCTTATGCCACATCTTCCAGCCCCATGCAGGTATCTCAGGCAGTCTAAGCATATCCTATGATGTTATGCCTTTGCCTGGCCAATTGGATTGATCCTTAGTATAGATGTCTTAATTTCAACTCAATCTTGCCTTAGGTGTCTCAGCTCTTGCTCACCTCAGCGGCAGGTTAGATGCCTGAATTCATCCTTGACAAAGGCCTATGACTGAATTTCTCCATCTTGACATATAGTTTGCATGGGAATACCAGGGGTAAGGGAAAGGAAGTGTAGTTCAGTGTGCCCTGTGAAGCTCCTGAAAAACAACAAAGCAGTGAGTGGTATCAGCTGAGTGGAGTTCAGAATAGGATCTTATGAAAATGTACATCCACTCTCCAAAAATAAAGCTATGCTGTATGATTTTTTAGTGGTGGCACTTAAGCAATAATGATAAGATCTTATTCCCAGTACACAGACAAAGCAGGACAACACATTATGATTGTATCATGTATAGTTTTATTTATTTATTTATTTAATTAATTACTCAAATCTTCAGCTTCAAGAATGTTTATGGTGTTGATGAGAACTGGAAAAAACATGTGTTAAGACATGCTCCACTCCTATGAAGGCTATTACTGATGAAAATTATGACAGCGTGGTATCAGGGACAGGTTTAGATTTTCATTCCAACTGTGCTGGCACCAATCATCAGTATTAGGACTGCCAGGAAGAGGGAGAGAGGAAGTGGGCAGTACAATTTCCAAGCTTGTACCCATAGGTCTTCCTCATAACTGTATGCCAAATTCTTTCTCCATCAATGATTTAAAATAGATCTGACTAAAGGAAGCTATGCTTTAAAAATTAAGGCAGTTAATAATGGATATGTTGCTGGAAGAACAATAAAATAGGATAGCAGGCCATTTCTTCTTCCAGCCATTTAAAACAAAAGAAAGATAGTCCTAGACAAATGAGAGGTAATAAAAATGACACAAATCATTTCCATTAATACCATAACAATCTGAAGGACAGCCAACACATCCTCCCACTAGAACAGGAAGAAAACGTGCCATTTTGAACCACACAAAGAGATCTGGTTGAAACTAAGAGGACTTTGTTGAGAGCTGTTACTGATATGGAGACACCACTCTTTGAAACTGATTTTTCCATTTGGCATATTTATAGTTCAATCAAATATTCTTATTGATTTGAGGATGCAGTATTTTCCTTAGGAAACAGCTAATGAGAGAAGGTGTCTAGTAAATCCTCCAGAGACTTGAGCTGCCTGGATGCTGATTAAGGCTGACACTGTTGGAACACTGACTGTGTTACTCTGCTTGGCTGCCTACTGTGGCATGCCTTTAAAGATCAGGTTTTAGATCAGTTAGTTAATTTTAATTGTGTTCATATTAATTTCAATTAGCCTATGAGATTCAGGAAAGGCTAAGGCAACTTTTTACTCTCATTCTAAAAATAACTACACAAAGGAATTGAAGAATTTCTCATGGAAAGTTGATATTTGCTCCAGTATTTTGGAAAGGAGATAAAGCATTAGTCTTCCTGGGTGTAAATTGGTCTCAAAGAGAAGAAATGAGACTTTAATTTCATGAGACTTTAATGGAAGCTGATTCTCTTGTCTTACAGGCGAGTTCTTTTTGTTGGCCATTTCTTTACTTCCATTGCAAATAAAAGCATTGGAATTTTCTAAGTGATTTAAAAGCTTAAATCTTGTTTTCAGAAGTATCTTTGGTACAATAGAGTAAAAGTATCAATGACTTTCAGTGAAACTTTGAGTCCAGACAAAAATGTTCCAACACCTCTGTACCTCTGAAGTTTTTAGTCTAAGTCACTACATGGTATTTGGAAAAGATTTGCCTGACCTCAGCACTTGATCCTACCTGCATTGGAGTTTGCATCCAGTGCCTTGCACGTCTGATGCAGTGAGACATCCCATACTTTTGGACTGCAGCTGCCAGATTTTGAGGATATCAATTTTTCTTTTTCATATGCTTTATGCTGAACCATGATCACTGCCAGAAAGTCAGCAGATAAGGTCTGCTTTTCTTTTTGGTAACGTAGGTAGGCGTGAAACCAATGTAAGCTCAATTAGCATTCTTTAATATGACCTCCCAGGATCACTTCTTATCTTATTCAATTGGTTACTGACATACTTAATCCTGCATTTTGCACTTACACTTTATCTTTGGAAATCCCACAGATAAATGATGTTGCTAATATTCTGTGTATGGAGAAAATCAGACCTGGAGCTGTTGAATACTATGCCCCCATAGGTGAGGAATGTCTAGTTTTCATTCTGCCTTAACTCCATTGACTCCAATGAAGTTAAGCCAGCATAACTGTCCACAAAGTTTAGCTCACTAATGGTAATCAAAGTTGTTAAATGTACTTAGAGTTGTTGGGTTTATATCTCGTGACATAATTGCAGTTTTTCTCTAACCAAATGCTGAGACACAAATCACAGCTTGAACCAAAAATGAGTCTGTGACATTATAAATGTAATAATCTCTCTTCCTCTGTGAAGAGAAAAAAATGGTTAGCAGTTGTATTTATTTTTTTTTTTCATACAAAGCATCTTGTTTGCGCTGACACAGAGTATTCTCACTGATAAGTAGGTAAATAAACTAAAAAAAATAATATATTATTTTCTGCCTGGCAAGAGATTCTGTTGCAAAATGCAGCAAATTAATACACTTATGCAGAGATATTTCTTAAGAGGTTGTTGGAACTAGACCCATAACTTGAAATGATGCAATGAGCCACTAGAGGGTTCTGTACAGAAGTAGACTGTTCTGTACCTCAGCTTGAGTAAGAGATGTTTTAACTGTACCTTCAGAATGTTGTTTAAACTACTAAGCAGGAAGTCTTTTATTTGACCGATGAAAAATCTGTATTATAATTTCATTTTCAGGAGGTTTCTCTCTTGGAATTCAAAACAACATGGGCCAAATCCATGAAAAATCAAAGAAGCTGTGGTGCAGAAATATCTCTGAGATTAGAGCAGATGGAAAACACAAGCTTTCAGGGGTCTGCTTGGTCCCTGAGGAAAGCTGAAGATGATGTCCTCAGCCTCATGCTGCATTGGACTTGTGCTCAGCATTGTCCAGCCATGGACAAATAAAGCTGTGAGTCCTGGGACTGATTTCATTCACATGAGGCAGCCAATAACCATTAGTGACACACACACACACACAATAATAATAATAATAAATAAAAATTAAAAAACAAACAAACAAGCAAAAAAAAACATTTGCAATTGTTGATGTCACACCACTTTCACAGAAAGTATGACTGGTAGAAAAGTAAGACAATTGTGTGCCATCTACATCTCTTGAAAACCTACAGCTCTGGGCTCCCTATTGAGCCAGTGTTACTGCTGTGTAATTTGCTCAACCTCCACTATTGAAATGGGCTTACTTAAGTTTTCATTTATTCATACCTGTTTGTTTTAAAGCCTTTGCTAAACCTTGCCCACTTACAGAATTGCACAGCCAGTAAGATGGCTTTTCTGAATATGAACAATATTTCAGAAAATAGAATGTGCTTGGTTCTAATAAGTAATATTTTAGCAGTTTGAGAATATAAATGATGACAATGATCATAATAATAATATGTGAAGTCAGAGCCTGGCCTGCTCCAATACACAGGGGAACAATGAGGAACAAGTTTATGATTCCAAAAGGTGTCAATAAGGAGGAATCTAGTTCCCCTTCTTGTCCATGTGAGGAGAACTACATGAGGATGGAGTGAAGCCTGAACTGAACATGAGCTGGCTCTGGATGCTTTCCCTCAGAGCAAGGGCAAACACATTCAGGAGATGGTATCTCACAGAGAGGCAAGCTGCCATTTGGACAGCCATCATCCTGGGAAATGGGCCAAGGACCACAGCTTGGCCAGAAGAGGGTCACTGTAGCCAGTGGGTTACCAGCAAAGGAGAATACAGACAGCTCCGTAGCATTCTCCTTTGTTGAGCATACCCTGGGGATTCTGAATTGCTACTGAGCTCTGCAGATCTTGTTGAGCAAATAAAATTTTGGGGGTGCTGCCTAATCCACAGAGCTAAAGGAACCTGGAAAAAAAAAAGAAAAGAGTGGGCTGAGAGGATAAATGAGTTCTTTTCAGGGCTCTGCATGGGGTACCTCTGGGGCTGTAATTTGGATGTCAGCTGTAGGTTAGGTTTTTAGCAGCTAAGACTTTCAAAGAAACAAATTAATGCTACAACAAACTGGTCTGAAAGCTTTTCTTTTCTAAGAGCTTACTGTCTGTATTTATTTAGTCTCCTCTCTCCTTTCCACCTATCATTGTGTCAGGTTTAATAGGGCCTGAAAATAAGATATCAGAAAACAGGACTGGCAAATATGATCGAGGTGTGATGAGCTCTTGGCTACTTTACCTCCAAATTGAAACGTGTAAACAATATATAGTTGTTACAGGGATGTTTTGACCATAAATAGCTTCAGGTGCAGTAATGTAGAACAAAGCTGAAAACCACCATGTGTTCACAGAAACAGCTTACATCTTTAAAAGTAACAAACAAACAAACAAGCAAACAACAATCCTCTGCATTTTGAAGTATATTACCATGCAGTGGAAAAAAAAGCTTAAAGCAACTCTTAGACTATTGCTCTGAAAAGCAAATGATAAATGTTTTACATGCCCTAAGTAAAAAATGTTATTCCTGTAAGCCATTTTTCACCTATGAATTTCCTATTCATCTTATTGTGTAATGTTAGCAGGAAAAAAAATCCCACCAAAGCCCCTTGAAGTCTAAAAGTCTAGTGATTAACCATTCAATTTAGCTAAAAAAGTAATGATTCTCATGATTTTTTCTTAAAAAATATTATTTGGTTAGAATGGCTTTTGCTATTACATTGTTAGCACAAACATAATGAAATAATGGGCAAGTTAGTGGCCTAATGTATTTTTCACTTGCAGTCAGTAAAATGTTATCATCTTTAAAAAAAAATAATGCACTGCTGAGGGTGAGATTGTATAATAAGGTTAATGAGTAAAGCAATAACACAAAACTGCTTTCATCACACTTAGCAGCTCTAAATCACAAAACAGGCAAAACAGATGCTTTGGAATGCAGCCGAGGAGTTGAATAGTAGAAGCTGATTATCTATTAATGAGAGGTTTTTAGTGGTGTACCCTAGTGTAAAAATCACTAGGCTCCATTCAGGCAGCCATCAGTTGCAAATAGCATGTATATGAATCACTTGATTGATGTACAAAATTCAAAACAGATTTTCCCCAGTGCCCTATGGGTTGTCATGCACTGATGCTCTCCTATCTGTTTATGTTAATGGAACAGGATTTTTCACTAAGTAAATATGTGTATTTAATTAAACTCACCACTGGGCTCTGTGTGAAGATGTAACCCCATTTTTCAGAACTACCACATGACCACAATTCTTTGTTTTCACCCCTGTTTTTCCTTCCCTGTTACTTCAGTCCCCTGACTGGAGAGGAGCTGGATGTGCTCCACACTAAGCCCTTCTGAGCATCAGGACATTATGCAGAGGAAGGACTGCCAACAGAGCCGCTGTCCCCAAAAGCCTGATCTTGCACCAGAAGCTGGCTTTGGCTTTGGCAGCAGCAGGTGCAGACCCCTGGGTTCCTTTCATAGTCCCCACAATTAGCAGGATTGAACAGAGGGGTCTGCTGGGGAGTGACCTGCACTGGGACTCAGGCGGCTGCTCTGCTCCCAACCATCTCTGGGGGCTCTGCGGTGATGGGGCCCAACTCCTGTTGTCCTGTTTTGGGGATAAAGTCTTCCCCTTCAATGCATTTTGAGATGGAATGGTTAAAAAAAAAAAAAAAGTTTTATAAAACTATACATCATACTTAGAGCAGGAGTAAAAGCTCCTCATTCCTACGTTAAGGTCCTACACATGGACAGGAAAACGCAGAAAGGACTACAAAAAGAATTAAAATCAGGTTCAAGGTAGAAGCCTGTACAAATATTTCTCTCAGACCAAACAAAGACCTCCTATCATTCACTAAATAGGAAGCAAGTTCATTATTAATATTATTGTTATTTCATCTCAATATGTATTTCAGCCTTATTTTTTTTTTTTTTTGTCATCGTCATAATTGTTTTCCTCAATAGGAACAAAGCAGTTTCTGATATGCTCTGCAGCACTCACTGTAAGTCTTGGCATGATTTGTGGCTTTATTTATTGAAGAGCCGGTATTAATAGTTTACATTTATTAGTGGCTGCACACCCTTTACTGCAGCATGCGTTTGCAATTTAATGCTGCTATGTATCAATGGTGTTTGCATGTTTGGTGTTTTATTAGCCACCAGCAGTGCTCATGCATTTTATTTAGATCATCCTATAACTTTTCCTGGCTCTTTGTAGGTCTGTACTTAGGAAAGGCTTGGTGTTAACAGTTCATGTCCCACACTTCCAAGAATCCAGAAGCTGCAAAGGCCATGCACATTTCAGATCTCTCTTCCTCATCCTACCTGGTAAGATATTAGGTATATTTCCCAGGCTAATACGGGTAGGAAGACTTTGCTGAATATGATCTTTTCTCTTGTGGCATCATTAATCAACTGAGAAAGCAATTTAAAGGGGATGCTGGGCTCTGCTTTGGCTGTTTTGTCTGTTTCATTTTTTTTTTTTTTTTAGAGGTTTGATGTAGAGGGGGTTTAGAATCCAATTAACTGAAGTTATTGGGATATTCATGAAGAGCTGCTTCTTCTGCCATAGCCTCACTGACACATAAATATTTGAGAAATCCTCCTTGCTCATGGATACTTCTTTGTTTTTAAACAACAAAAGAGACTCTCAACCAGCATCATTGCAGATGAGTGGCACTCAGCATATGGACAAGGAAAGCAGAAAAGCCACTTCCAGCCATGGCTGTGCCTATACTCCGTCAATATGTATGAGAGCGATGGCTTTGTTTCCACAGAAAGCAGACCTTTCCCCTAAATGAATAAACATGCCAACCACACATCCACTCATGCTGCAAAAGGTCTGCTTCCACAGAAATGGAGAAAAACATCTCCAAAGGATATATATTCTCTTTCTAAAAGTAAAGCAAAAATGCCAAGCTTAACATTAACATCCTTGAGTTACTACCTTCCATCAGACTTGTGGGGACTTTGAAAAATGTTTAAGAATTGCTGAGCAGAGATGGCAAAAATAAGCTGAATATTATTTGCAAAGCAGTCTCCAAATATAATTCCCCAAATTGCCTTTTTTTGTTTTGTTTTGTTTGTTTCTTTGTTTTTTAATCACCTAGCAGCCTTGTTTACGAACTTTCATGCAAATGGCATACGGAGACATGGTTATTTATGAACAGAACAAATCATCCAAACCTTCCAGTTATTTCATATAAAATGGAATATAAAATGGAATATTTTATTTTTTCTTTACATACTGAGAGTGTTCTCTATTGCCACTCCCTGAGTCATCATGAGATTGGCCAAAAAGTCTTAAGGCTGTGGTGAGATTTTGTTTGAAAGATCATAGAAAGTATTCATTTTATTTGTTTTTTGGTGCTCTGTAGGATTCACATTTCCAGGTTTTACCAACACCTGCGTGAATTGCATGTATATTGGAAAGCTGAAAGACTATGGCTCCCGAGAGATAAAACTCTAAATTTAGCAAAAATAGTGTGATCTTAATGAAGAAATCATTAAATTTGGCAATTTCTGAAATCTCTTGAGATCTATAGCAAAGCCTCTGCTGATATTTTATGCAGCCCAGATTTTGCCTCATGTTCATCATATTCTGCATTACAGTTATAAAGATGGCAAAAGGACAGCCGTGAGTACATCCGTAAAGGCTTTTGGTGCTGGATAGGCACATCCAAATGTAAGATTTAATTATTCAAAATTCTTGACTAATATCTAAAGTTGGAAAGAGCTGAAAGCCTGCTTTTTTTTTTTTTTTTTTTTTTTTTTTTTTTTTTTTTTTTTTCCTATCCCAGTCTTACCTAGATTGACAATCTAGATGATGTTCCACTAAAATTCTTCAATAGTAGATCTGAACAGAGAGATAAATAGCCTCATCTTCTAGTTTCGGCCTTAAAAAAAAAAAAAAAAAGGAAAATGTAAGAGGAACACTAAATAGTTTTGCAACTATTAAACTTTTTAAAAGCTTTTACTTAAATTCAGTCTCCACATATGATGTGTCTATGTTACAAATATGGCAAAGTTTCATCAGTGGTTTCCCATTTAACTAGTTTAAATGTTACTGAATCTGGCACAGGAATATGAACCACCAAAGGAATGATGATGTTGCTGGGGAAAAAAAAATATTGTCAGCATCAGCTGGGCAAGAGTGCTGGGAGGAAAACCATCACATGGGGGAATAGAGGTTTTTCTACTTTTTATATGAACTTTTCGTTATACACAATTAAAATAAATTTGCTGTGTCTTATGAGGAAGAAAAAAGATTGACATTTAATGCAGGAAAGCTCTAATTCATTGCAAATGAATTATAGTGATTTGTACATTCTTTCAACAAGATTTTGCTCTCATGACAATGAAAGATCTTAAGCAGTACCTTCTTAATCTCTGCCTGTGAGGGGGACGTGAAAACTGCTGGGTCTTCCATAGGTGAAAGCAATACCACTGTGGAAAAATAGTAACGCAGAAAAAATTCTTTAATTTCTTACAAGTTGTCCCCAGTCAACATGGAAACTAAGAATAATTTTCTGAGTGCAAGAGGAAAATTGTGAATAAAGTGAGTGCATCTTGACGTGCATATATATTACAGGAGCCTATATTGTTTTAACCTCTCAAATGATAGAGGAAAGTGAGATTACAAGCCCATAGATTTGCCTTTGCCTGATGGGGTGTTATTAGCAGACAGTATCTAATTATACTTTTGTGCAATATGTGTTTTTTGGAATTCTACGCATACAAACATACAAGTACGTATACCCTCTGAACATCTGTGCATTTAAGTTCGTCCTTGAAAGATTATTCTATGTCTAGGTGCTCTTTGATTTCAAGTTGCATGAGTCACACCCACAAAAAAGAAGCACGTAACATGTGTGCCTTTAATCTCTCTGTTCATACTGCTCAGGAAAGGCAAAAGGGTAATTTGCAAGAACTGCATTTCTTGAGAGAGGGAGAGAGAAAGGAGACCAGTTTAGATCAGCAGAGAAGTTCCTGTGCAGGGCAGTCTCTGCCTTGAAGAGCTGGCATCTTAAGTAACTGAATGACGGAACCTTTAGCATTTAAGTAATATGGGTCACAGGATGGAACATACTCATAGGTGTCATAGACGTCCACAGGACATTACTTTAGATCTTAGGAGTGCAGGTCTAACATTCTGGGCTGCATCAAAGGAAGTGACCAGCATGTCAAGGAAGGTGATTGTCTCTCTCTACTCTGTCCATACTCATGAGACTGTGTCCAGCTCTGGAGCCTCCAGCACAAGAAGGACTTGAGGAGGACCATGAGGATGGTCAAAGGGCTGGAACACCTGTCCTGTGAAGACAGGCTGAGAGAGTTGGTGTTGTTCAGCGTGAAGAAGAAAAGGCTCTGAGGAGACTTTACAGTGGTCTTCCAATACTTAAAGAAGGCCTACAGGAAAACTGGGGAGGGACTCTTTGCCAGGGAGTGTAAGGATAGGACAAGGGGGAATGGCTTTAAACTAAAAGGGGAGAGATTAAGATTAGATATTAGGAAGAAGTTATTTACTCTGAGGGTAGTGAAGCACTGGAACAGGTTGCCCTTTGGATATGGATGCCCCATCCCTGGAAGTGTTCAAGGCCAGGTTAGATGGGATTTTGGGTGACCTGCTCTAGTGGGAGGTTTCCCTGCCCATGCAGAGGGTTTGGAACTAGATGATCTTTGAGGTCTCTTCCAACTCAAACCATTCTGTGATTCTATGACCTACACCACAAAACTGATGGAAAGAGGACTTCCATACTATGACTCCAAGGAGAGAAATGAACCTGCCCAACCATCTTAGGTACTGCACCTTGGGAGGCCCATGGTAGCTTACAGGATCAGGCAGGTGGAAAGACAGTATGAGATGAAATGTCTAAAACAAAATCACTTTACTTTTTTTTTTTTTTAACTGGAAGGCAGTACAATTGCTTTTGATCCTTAAGTTTTAAAAGCATTTGTGAAGCTTTAAAAAAAGAATCTCAGATGATGATCTCCTGAATCACTTTATTTTGATTGAAAGAATCATACTCTTAAATTTACAGCCTTCACTGAATCATTCAGTGAACTCCTGGACTTTCTGTGAAAGATGTAGAATAAGGATCTTAATTGTTTAGAATTTATTTTATTTTATTTATTTTATTTTTTATTTATTTTTATTTTATTTTATTTTAATCTGGTAGAAAAGCTCCACGTTTTAAGGGCTTTATGAGTAAAATTCTCTCTTTCATATGGTCTACATTAGATGACATGCTCTAAGCGTCAAGGAAAGGGCTTTAGCTGTTGCTGGTGGCTAAAGTACGGCCTAGATTGTGGTACCACCTACACTGGCCTTTGCAGGGAACAGGTCATAAGGTCTGTGAGTCAAGGTTAGATCTGTATGCACATCTGTGAGTAAGCAACCAGAACACACACTGAGTAGTTGCTATCCTTCCCATAAAACTATCAGCTTCTGAGCATCTTCTTGTATATGGTAGAAAATATATTAAAAGAAACATTGTCCACCTAGGTCTCTTGTGTGCTGGTCTAGCCCCACTGTGTTGTTGCAGCCAGTTCTGACCAACCCTCAAAATATGAAGAAAACTAGGCCCCTTTTCTGACTCATAATGGATGGAGATTGGCAGAATTGGAGGAATTTATTGTTAAACAATTTTATAATCAATATGGTAAAGTCAAAATTGTTTTGTTGGGAAAGGTCTGAACTATTCTAGAAAAATTCCTCACCTTCCAGATGGCTTAAATATTACATTTTTCTGTATGATGTTCCATTTTGTGGGATGCAAAACAGCTTCTTTCAAAAATTAAATTCATTATAATAATTAAGCAACATTAACAAAGATTAGTCAAAGCAAAATCAGACGTTTGAACTAAACCCAACAAAAATGTTTTGAAACAAGTGGTTTTTAGTATATTTAAGATTTTGATTTGTGCAGTAATTTGGGGAAATGAACATTTTCAAAAAGATCTTAAAATGCAAGAAAACATTTTTTGTCTAACTGTATGGACAAAATTTTTGAATTTCTGTGTTCAGTATTTCTTATTGCTCCTTGCATATATATATATATATATATATATATATTATTCTGTTGGGTTCATTTCTTCTACAACTGTTCTGATTATAATACAAATGGCACACAACTGGGATACATTTCTTAGTCTCTTTCTCAGTATTTAACCTCAGTGACCTTTTTAATTGGTTTGCAAGTCTCTTTCTCCATATGTAGTATGATCATATCGACCAGGAAACTGTCTGACAGTGTCAAAGTCAGTTTTACTACAGGCTCTTTTTCATCACAGATAGTTGGGGTATATATTGTGCAGCTACAGATATTCCCAAACATTGATCGGCTGTTTTTATTGAGTTTAGACTTTTTTTTTTGAGGCTTGACAGAGGTGTTACAACAGAAGAGTGTAGAAGTTATGGATCCTTTTCACTCATCCTCCTCCTAATATAGCCTGTAGGATGGTGAGAACCTAACTGTAAGGGAATGCCAAGGTAAGATATATGTAATCAGCAGAAATACATCTTCTGGGATGTTCCTCCTGCTGTGGATGGGCTTCATCAACAGTTTCTGGTTTATTAGCAATAAGCAAGCACCTTGCTGTGGCCTACTTCCTTCCAAGTCTCACAGATAAAGACAGGGTAAAATCCATGTCAATGTTGTGCACATGAAGTAGATGTTTATGACTGAACTAATTGTTATGTAGCCTTTATAATCAATGCAGAGACATGGGCACCTCTAAGGCATGTCATCTTATTCCGAGATAAATACCTAAAAGAGAAAAACTACACCTCACAGATACCTATTTCTCATCGTTGGCTGTGGAGAATATAGACAGCAAGTTTCTCTAGCAGTTGTTGAAATGGGTATTGCTGGAGAAGTCTTCCAGTACTGTGATGAGATAGGTGTTCTTCCTGATCTGGCTTTGGCAGTATTCCAGACTGGATCAGGTCTCATCCCATGGTGTAGTGCGCAGGGAGGTCTTCACGATAGTATTCCAGGAGGAGTTATTACATCCAAGAAAGGTTGTAATACATGCTCAGTTGCTCAACATTCATCAAACCAATGAACCAACCAAACAAAAAACACAAAATGGGATTTCCAGGAATTAGAAAGGGGATGGAGCAGAAAATTCTGCAATTCTGGAGCCATGGGGATGACAGTTGCCTGATGAACTCCTGAGAGCTGCTTAGCCACTAGATTGGCTTTGAGAAACCTGAGGCAGTGGCAATGGCAAAAATCCAGGGCAATGGGGGATGGACTAGATGATTTTTAAGGTCCCTTTCAACCCAAATGTCTTTGTGGTTCCCTGACCAGAACAGATGTGTCCAGTGTGCAGGCTGACAAGGTTAGAAACCTGACTTTCATACAGTATTATTAATGTTTCAAATCTTAAGTCACTGATATCAGTACCTTTTTTTTGTTTGTTTGTTTTTGTTTTTTTTTTTTTTTTTTTTTTGGTAAAGTTTATTACCAAAAATGTTAGAGAAGTGTGAATCCTAAGATTGAGCTAAATGGTTCACTTAATATTGTATTCTTAAAAGACATAAAATGTGTGGATGAACATGCACACACACATTTTAGAAAGACGGTTTATTGAGCATAGCCACTTCTACAACTGAAGTAGAGTATGATGCCTGAGGAAATCTATAGTCATGCATTCCATTATCTGAAGATACTTTTCCATGGAAGGCTCATTTATTTTAAGCCCTAATATAAAATAATGAGTATTTGTTTTAAGTCAAGTCAGGACTAGAACTTATCTCCCAGGGGATATGTGTAATTCTGGTAATAACTAGAGAAGAATTTCTTTCCCTGGAGTGAACTGTACTGGATTTAGTGATGCATTACTATACTGAGCACCAAAACTGTGCTCACTGTTAATTTAGCTTCTCTTCAGTGGAGCACTACGGTGTTTCTTTTCTTAAGCAAGCAAGTAGTCTCAGAGATTGACTTCAACAGAGATACTCAGGAAATCAAGATGAAAATTATTTCTGTTTATTTCACAGATCTAATACTTCTGATTTTAGAAGGATAAGCTTTTCTGAAAATTGGATTTTAAGACCATAATAATAATTTTTGGTTCCACCCATGGATCTCAAACCATTATATAGAGATCAGTACTAATGGAATCAATATTTGGAAAATGTAGCAATTTATCAAAATTAATTTTATGAGGACAAACTATATAATTTATATCTGGATTAAAATTTCAAATCTGTAGAAGGCCTCTTGTATACTTAATATATTATATACCTCAAAATACATTATACTATTGCCTAAACTGTAGCCACAAACCAGGAAAAGCTTTCAGGTTTCAGTTTTTGTTCTAGTTGAATAACTCATGATTATGTATATATATATCTATCAGGGACTTTTTATGCTGAATGACATAATATCCAGGAAAAGGGGTTGTTATGCAGATTAAAGAAGCTGGATCTCACAGTACAGGTTAATCAACTCTCAAGTGGTGAAAGGCTTTAGATGACGGTCTTCTGTAGTCCTGGTGAGTCCTCTGTTGAAGACATCCTATGTGGGATGGCAAACTACCACTGCCTCCTCCAGTGCTGTTCCTCAGGGCTTGGTATTGAGGCTGAAACTGTTTAATGTCTTCATTAATGACTAGGATGATGGGACAGACGACAACCTAAGCAAGTTTGTGGATGACATCAGGCTGGGGGAACAAACTGACACTCCGCAAGGTTGAGCTACTGTTCAGTGGACCTTCAATAGTCTGGAGGAAGGGGCTGACAGGACGCTCATGAGGTTCAACAAATGCAAACAGAAAATCTTGTCCCTTTGGAGGAATAACACATACAACAATGATGGCAGAGACTGCTTGGATAGGGAGCAGTTTTGCACACTTAGACTGGGGGAATCCCAGTGGATGGTAAACTGCATGAGTCATGCAAATTTTCCCAAAACACAAAAGACATTGGAAAACTGGAGAGAACCTAGTGAATGGCCACCAAGACGGTTATGAGACTGGGGAACATGATGCACAAGGAAAGACTTGGGGAGCTGAGTTTTTCCGCTTGAGTTTTATCAATGTTTGGTTAGACACAAAAAGAGGAAAAAGAGAAGAGGAAGAGAGGAGAAAAAAAAAAAGAAAAAAGAAAAAAAGAAAAGAAAACCAGAGAGAAGAAAGAAGAAGAAAAAAAGCATATAAGAAGAGAAAAAAAAATATAAAAGGAAAAAGGCAAAACAAACAAACAAAGAAAAAAAAAAGAAAGCTGTGGAATTTCTTATTTCTTTCCTTGGAGATTTTCAAATTGGTTGGACAATACCCTCAGCAATTTAATCTACCTCTGAAGTCAGTCCTGCTGTGATCAGTAGGTTGGCCAGGATGATTTTTAGGCTTCATCTGAACCTGAATCACCCAATGACTCTCTGATTCTGCAGTGAGCTATAAGGGGGCTGTGCTTTAGGAGAAGTTCTGGTGATAACCTTAATTTGACAGCGAAGCCCCTACAGAAGTAGAATTTAAGACACAAATGACTGTTATAATGTGGTCCTCAATCTGTATCCCTTTGCAACCAGGCAAAAGCCTTATGTTTCTTATGTTGATTCTTTCTTCTGTCACCATGGATCTTAAAGTCATCATTGCACTTTCAACAGGACAGGTCTACCTGCCAATACAGACCTTAAGATCTAGTTTATGCTTTTGGTTCACCAATAGTGCATTGCTGTAGAGGAAGACAGGCTTTAAATCCAGATTGACTGAGCAATCCAGTGTGAGAAAATTCATGATCCTGAAAGAGCCCTAAAACAGTGATGATGATAGTGATGGAAACTAAGCTGCAGAACTTGGTAAGCTGTGACCACTGGGATAAAATATTTGTCATACCATCAAAAACAGAATGATGCTCTTAGGAATGAGAGAGGAAGAAGACAGGACAGATCACACCATCTGACCATAAAAGAGCTGTGCCACACAACTAAATGCAAACTTATGGGTAGAGGTTGAGTTACAAATTCATATTTAATACCTAAAACTTTTGTTTTAAATGGGGGGAGGGAGGAAGTGGAAGAGAAATCTGACACTAAAACCTGAGATTTCTCACCTCTGTAATAAAAAGCGCAATAAGATTCTAAATCTCAGCTTTGCCATAAAGTCACTGGTGGCAAGAAATTAACAAACAAACAAACAAAAGAAAGACAACCATCCAGTGACCTTTCTTTTGCTGCCATGTTTCTTTAGAGTTAAAGGGTGATTAGCAGCCACTTGAAAAACATATGTAAGAAGGGTGTCATGAAGATTCCATTTAGTATGTTTGTGCAGCAGCAGGGAAGAGGGCTGCAGCTGCAAGTAAACCTGTTCTTTGCTCTAGTGAAAGTTTTGGCACAAAGATCAATACAGTGAGACCACAAATTAATTGCAATTATGCTAATATAATATACAGGGGTTAATGCAATTAAATGGAGAACAACAACAACAACAAAACCAACAACTAGGATTTGGTTCCTTAATAGGATGCCTGGATCCCATCTGGACAAACATGCTAGAATTCTAGAGACAGAAAGACTCTTTTAAAAGCTGCCTGAAGAACAGATGCTGTAAGCAGTGCTGGCTGGAGCTTACCAACCTTTTATTGTGTCCAAGCCACAAGTACAAAACAGCCTTGGTAAAAAAAAAAAATAGTGCTTTTGATAGAAACACTCAAGAGAACACTCCCCTAGTGCAGTGTCAGCTGAGACAGAATTATATGACAGGAGTCAAAACTAGTCAACAGAAAATAAATCTTGTCAAACAAATCTGTTTTCATTCTTTCATCAGAATGGTTCTTTCTGTTGAAGGTACTTGTGCTAAGAGGGAATGTATTTAATGCTCCTACACAATATATGTTGCAAGGGATAAAAGTCAGCTGCACAGCAAACTAAAAGAGACTGTCAACAGAAAATTTGGGGATGTTGCAAGGGCTTATCATGGGGAATTTGATGGCCTGTCTAAACTACTGAACATTTTCATGGATCGTCTGAAAACCATGAATATAAACTCAACCACTAATTAAAAATATATATATCAGCAATGCAACAGTTCACGGAATACTAAATGATGGTCAGCTATTTATATAAGAAGATTGAGTTTTCTTGCTCCATTCAAGTAAAATATGATTTAATACAATTAAATCTGAAACTATGTACTTCGAACAAGAAATTCAGACATTTGATAAAGATTCAGATAATGCCTCCTCCAACAACATGACTCTGAGAAAGTGCTAGAGGTTATGGTGAGTAAACAATTCAACATCAGTTTCTAAATATGCTCCGTAGCAGCAACAAAAAAGACTAAATGTGACCTTTGAGTAAATGAACAAGGTAAAGTAGTGCATGGAGGTGAATTATCTCTGACTACAGCACTGGTTGGGATGATACTGAAAAATCTTTTATTCTGTGAGTGTGTATTATTTGACGGATATCTAAAAGCTGGAGTGTATGCAAAAACTCCCTACAAAACAGCGATTCAAAAACACGTAAAAATACCATGTGTAAAAAGGCCAGAGTCTGATTTGTTAAAAGGTGACTTGATCACAGAGTACACTGAGAAAATACCAGAAGTTAAATATTTGTTTAATGCCTCAAGGGGAAATATAACAGGATCTGATGTCAGGAAGTTGAAACAGTATGCTGAAGTGAGAAAGAACACCAGTGAACACAGGTCACTGGGACACACAACTGCAATAGTGGTGTCTTTGTGTCTCTTGGGGTCATCACATCAGCACTGAATGACCTTTGGGAAAATTCCTGTTAACAAAACCCATATTATCAGGCTCAATATAAGGGGGTGAGGAAAAAGAATATTATTCTGAAAGAGGTGGAAAACAATGCCGCTTGAAAGAAAAGAAAAAAAAATAGAAAAGTAGTATAGAGAATCTTCCTTTGATGATGAGACTAAAAGTACTTAAAGTATTTGCTATAGTTAATTCAGGGATGTAAGTCTGAGCAGAAACTCATAGATTGTTACAGATGATAACAATTAGCTATGCATTTTTTCTCCATCATTTAAATATTCAATCAAAAATCTAAGCTGCCACTTAATTTAATTAAATTCTTGTCATTAAAAATAAATACATCTCAACACAAAATCTGGCTCTTTTGTCTGTGAAACAGGTTAAAATTTGCATCTTCTATAAGTCTTTAAGGCTCCTTCTGCTATTTGGAGGTCTAGTTTAACACCACTGGCTTTTCAAATGTCATTTTCAAAATATGCTTTCTAATGATGATCAAATACTGTTGGAGGTAAGCCATCACATAGGTTTGACTAAACCAATTAGCACACTTATATATTCAGCACCTCCACCCCCAAAAATATGGTGAACACTTATACTAGCCTGTGCCTCACATATGAGACTTTCAGAATTTATTTTTTATATTTCAAGTTTTAAAAATTTTTGAAGAATATTATACCACTAGAATCATCTCTAGAACTAAAACTATTTCACCAAAGTGTAGTCTAAACAGTAAAACACCATTATGTGATTTTTGGAAACATAAAAGATACTTTCATCAACCTTTTGAGCTGGCTGGGAAGTTGTCTAAAGACCTTGGGAAGAATAAATAGTTTAATGGGCAGATAAGATAAAACCAGGTAATAATGAGGACATGACAATAAATATAGAACTCCTATAAAGAACTGTGAAGGTCAAACAGAAAATGCTGAAAATCAGTTCTGTATATATTTAGAAAACCCACAATTCAAGTGCTTTTCTTTTTCATCCTACAGAATCTCAGCTTTGATTATAATGAAGCTGATGACCTTTGTGATGTCCTGATGGTTTCCAAAATGCAAACCTGCAAACAGAGACGCTGGAAGAAGCTAAATGAGAACTTCCCCCTCTTTTTAAGCACTGGTTCTAAAGCCCAGATATGTCATTTCAACACGTTGTGAATGATCAATTCAATCTTAATTATCCCAACCTTTAGCATATTACAGATAGCAGACTGGTTTGTTGACTGATAGAGGCTACAAAATTTGCATGAAACCAAAGCTGAATCTATTGAATATTCAAACATATAGAGGCAGTGTACAGACATATAAAAAGTGTACAGACTTTTGTTTATTGTATCAGAAAATGTCTTGTGTTTGAATGTGTCACAGAGACACTATGAGGAATTGGAGCTTTTATTTCATTTTGAAGAGAATGCTTAGATCCAGAGAGGTATCAAGTTGGTGATTTCCAGGTAAACTGGTTATATTTAAGAGTCTGAATATATTTGAAAGCTTGGAGCTGAAAGACTTGTGTACAAGAAGCTTGCAGATGAATACAGGTGCTCAACCTGTGCTTCCCAAGAGACACCTCACATCTAATTGATTTCTCTTTTGCTTCTGCTAGTAGTATTAGAAAATTGTGCTTAGTATGGTCAGTCTTCAAAATGCTTGCTTGACTAAAATTAATTAGACATCACAGCATCCTCAGAATAACTTACTGTTCCCTGCTTATTAGCTAGTAAACTGAAAGGAGAACTGAAATTACTTTCCCAAAGCCACACATCACGTTGAGATTAGAACTTGTATTTCCACATTCTCAATTTTGTGCTGTAACAGTCTGATTATACTGCCGGTAGTTTATCACCTTGCCAGTGCTGTATGGCTCCCCTAGGTCTCCTTCTTTCTAATAGTGGTTAACTTTCAGACCATGTTAAATCCTCACTGGAAAGGTGGATGAGGGGGATTGGTTAGAATTGTTATGATGTTATGATGACTTTTTCACAGAGTTTTTAAAGATAACAATTTTTTTACTGTGTGGATGCCTAGAGCTAAGCGCTATTATACAACTAAATTAAGGCAGAGTTGCTAAGCACCATAATGCCCAATTAAATCAACAGAGGAATTGCTTGGTGAGCATCCCTGAAAACCTAGAAACTGTTATTTAACTGTATGAAGGTGGGCACTTAAATCTAAAGCTTGTCGTGCTGAACAATAAAACTGGGGGAGTTAGCCAGGGGAGCTTCTGCTGTTTGGTGACAGGCTGGACATCAGTTAGCAGGTGGTGAGCAATTGCATTGTACATCAGTTACTTTGTATATTCTTTTAATATTATCATCATTATTATTTTACCCTTTCTTTTCTGTCCTATTAAACTCAATCCACAAGTTTTTACTTTTTTATTTTATTTTATTTTATTTTATTTTATTTTATTTTATTTTATTTTATTTTATTTATTTTTTTAAATCAATTCTCTTCACCATCCTACTGGGAGGGAAGTGAGAAAATGGCTGTGTGGCACTTAACTGACTTTCAGGTTAAACCACAACACCTTGGTAGGCAATACCTGTTCTTATGAGAAAAAGGAAAATATTTGAGATGGATTCTTTTGGTCACAACAAGACCATTTGTTAGGCCATTGTTTCCCAGCAACTGTTGTAATCTTTGTCAGTCATGGGGACTGGCTTTCACTATATTGGGCTGCCCTAATCCTAGTACTGTAGTTCAAAAGAAAGGAAGGAAATACATGAAGGTTATGGAAGTACAAATGCAGTTATAGCCCCTATGTATTAATAAAGAGTAAAGATAATGCTAGCTGAAAAAGCAAGGAAATTGGTTGCCAAATAGAAGGTTTCTGCACCGTATCCATTCAGGAAAACATAAATAGCAAGTCAAAGCTTTAACGCAGAACAGTCCTATAATATCATATGTAGCCCCTCAACTGTGATAGAACGACAAGAAAAGAATGAGTACTCTTGAAGTCAAGAAAGAAAGCCCTAATAAAATTCCCCTGCACCTGAAGTTATGGTATCATTAAATATCATCCCTGTGACTCTTGTTATCTATATGGGCAGTTAAAGACCTGAGAGCTTGTCTCACAAAATTGACCTCCAAGGATGCTTACTTTTAATTTTCAAAGCTTCTTCCTGCCCAGGATGATGTATGGTGAGCTCTTTGCACCCTTCATTACAGATATGACTTCCCTCTTAGTGTTACTGAAATACTGGACAAAAAGAATAATCCAATTAGTTAAAGGTTCTTACCCATGTCCTGGGTTTTAAAGAATCTTGCACACATCAGTTTTACTTTTTTTCCCCCAGCCTCTGTTAATATGACCTGATTAGATATGAAGGTTTCAAATTCAGTGATTAGATATACCAGTAGTTTAAATGAAATCAGTACCTGTGCTTCCCTTTCCAGCTTACTTACTGTCACGCTTAAATAGATGTGGCTGAATATTGCAGGCAAGTGAACATCCAGATAATATTTTGCATCTGAGGTCTCATTCTAAGGTGTCTGCTTATTCAATGAAGCATCAGAATTAGATATTTGACTTGTCATGGCCTATCAAGACATGTCAGGCTAAATTTCCAGCTAATCTAAATCATCACAGGTCCATGTTACCCATGGACCAAAGCTGATTTCCAAGTTGAAAATCCGTCCCATTGCTTTTTCACGATTTGAAATAAGTTGTTTATGAAAGAGCTCCTAGCCAAGAATTACTCATAGGATTTGGAAAGGAACTTCAAACATAAAATAAATTGTCCAGAATAGAAAATTCTCTGCATTTTCTCAGTGAACACAATGCAGAATTCATCATTGCTGCGGGAAACTTACTTTAGCCAGAAGCATCTGGCAGAATGCTTCCTCTGCCAGGCAGCAATATCATCATCCAAATACAATAGCTGGAAGCTCAGGGCATTCTCCTAGGTGCTGGAAGGTGTGGATTCCATTTCAAGTACACTGGGGAGGACTACCATGGCTGACAGGGTTCCTTTTGGTTTCAAGCCAGTCCAGCTGCCTTATGGCCCCAGAAACATTTTTCTGTGACACAGCTAGCTGGAGCAGGCAGCAGTTTGGACAGGTTCCCACGTGATCCCTGAATAACCTGTGGGGCTGGTTTCAATATGCTGAGTTAAAGTTGTGTGTGCTATGTTTAAATTATAGCAAAAATAAGAACTTATATGTTTTTCACTGAGATGGTGATTTTTTTGCAGAAAAAAATAAAATTAAATAAAATTAAATTAAAAATAAAAATCAGGATTGTCCTTTGTTTAGCCAGTATGTTTGACAACTCTGCTTGCAGCAGCCTTGGACCCTACTGAAGTATTCAGAACTGCTCTGCTCCTACTAAAATCTAGGACATTCATTCTTGCCGTTGGCTTGTTTTGTCCAACATCCCCGTCAAGGCTGTTGCAGCAATGTTTCCAGATCATTATCGCTCCAAATATATAAGCTTACTTTTCTTTAAATTATCTATAATGACTTAATTGGTTCAGAGTAGCTTCACCAAGGTAGCAGAAGAACTAAGACAATTTGAATAAGCAGGTTTCTCATTTGCACACTAACTTCTCCTTCC
Source organism: Anas platyrhynchos (assembly GCF_047663525.1). Taxonomy (NCBI): domain Eukaryota; kingdom Metazoa; phylum Chordata; class Aves; order Anseriformes; family Anatidae; genus Anas; species Anas platyrhynchos. The sequence goes on along the minus strand of NC_092588.1, from coordinate 10,929,778 downwards.
TCTATCACTTCTCTGGGGTGAATCAACAAATTTTTAATTCTACTACCACAAATATTGCATTTTTAAGCCAACCATATTTATTATCTCTGTTTAAACACAAAGCACACGTTTATCTGAAGCCAAAGACACTTTCTGTTTATTGTGAATTCTAGTGTGCAGAAAAAATAAGAGACTGATCTTGACCTCAGAAAATCCAGCCACTGAGAAAACAAATTATTTCATAGAGGGCTATCTGATCTCTCAAGAAATAAATGCTGTATCTCTGTTCTGCTTTTGTGTCTGTGTCTGATGTTCACATCACTCATACATCTTTATTTCTATAGATGACTAGGATTCTTCTCTATTCTTTGTTTTTGATGACTTATTATAAGGTGGCAGTTAAAAGTCCCTTAAAAATCAGAAATCTTTTCCATGTATGACATTTATTTATATTCAATGACAAAGGCACCTGCTATATGACCTTGTCATCTAGACATTTGTCACTGTCAGCTTGGGATTCCAAAAAGGTTTTAATTTTCGTTTGAAACACTGCCCTTCTCTCTTTTGGAGTGAACCTTTTCCTTGAGTGGCCAGCATGGGCTATCGACACCTTCACAGTCACCACAGATCAAAACTGTAAATGTATTTTGCAAATGCTGAATCAAATACCACAGTCGTCTTATGAAATTCTACCTCCTTGGGAGAAATTCTACTGATCTTTCCAGAAGTGTAGAGCCAAATTCTCATCTTGAGATCTATCAGCTCAATAGGAGTTACTAGCTAGAATTTTGTTGCCTATACAATTCTGTGATTATGCAGGTCAGACTAGAATAGACTAACTTTTTTTTTTTTTTTTCACCTTAAAATTGATGTCTTAATTAAGCCATTTCAGTGGAATCATCTGAAATAACATCAGTTGAAGTTGTGATCCACTTCTCTTTCTTTCCTTCTTTCTTCTTTCTTTTTAATCAATCTACTTTGGTTCCAGCTTGCATTAATCAGGATTATCAGACCCACAGATTTTTATTTTATTATTTTTTCCATGATGCCATTCTAAGGCCAAATTATTTTCATACCTTATCTGTAAAAAGTCTGACTCACAATTTTTTAAAACTTTGGCATTGAGTAAACTATTCACAGAGCCCAAAGAGCAGAAGAGTCCCTGAAACAAGACAGTGGTATGGAGCAAAGAGCAGTTATTAGAAAGAAATTAATACATGATGCACACTGCACTACACAACTTTCTCTTGTCTTATCTTTGCATGACATAATACAAAGTAAACATCTTTAGGGATGATGTTAAGAGATAATCTAAATACCTCCTTCATCATCTAGGAATTATTAAATTAATTTCTAGTGTATAAGGTATGCATAAAATTTCTATTAAATTTAACTTTTTACTGCTTAAATACTGACATGGGGGCTGTGATTTAGATAGCTTGCAATTTTAAAGAATCAAGGTAAATAAATTAATTAAATATTACATAACAGCTTCTGGGGGACAATGTCTACATTTTAAGCAGAAAGGGAATGAAAGTTTGAATGTATTAATAAGCAGGGGCAAAGATTTATGCCTTTAGTAACAGAAAGAGTAAACACTGCCATGATCAGATAAATCTTTCTTATCTAGAAGCATTAGGAATAGGACATGTGCATCCATTATATCTAAATTTTTAATAACTTTCGACAAATTTCACCTTTACTCGGGCAAACACCTTGTCTTCTGCTTAGAATCATAGAATCATTCAGGTTGGAAAAAACCCTTCAGTTCATTGAGTCCAAACATCCCCCTTACCACGAAGTCCACCACTAAACCATGTCACTAAGGGCAACATCTGCGCATCTCTTATATACATGGGGATGTCAACCCCAACTTCTCTAGGCAGCCTGTTCCAATGCTTAACCATACCTTCTCTGAAGAAATTATTCCTATCATCTTATCTAATCCTCCACTGGCAAAATTTTAGGCTGTTTCCTTATGTCCTATTATGTGTCATCTGACAAAAGAGACCAACACCTTCCTGGCAACAACCTCCTTTCAGGTAGTTGTGGAGAGCAGTGAGGTCTCCTCTCATCCTCTTTTTCTCCAGACTAAACAACCCCAATTCCCCCAGCCACTGCTCATAACTCTTGCTTTCTGATCCCTTGCCCATACTTATTGTTATTCTCTGAATGCATTCGAGCAACTCAATATCTCTTGTAGTGAGGGGCCCAAACCTGAACATGATAGTTGAGGTTTGGTCTCACCAGTGCTGCGTACAGAGGGGCAATCACTTCCCTGGTCCTGCTGGCTGCTCTATTTCAGATGTGGACCAGGATGTCATTGGCCTTCTTGGCCACCTGGGCACACTCCTGGCTCATTTTCAGTCAACTGTAAACAAACACCCCCAGATCCTTTTCTGTCAGGCAGCTTTCTGGCCACTCTTCCCCAGGCCAATACTGCTACATGGGGTTATTACAACCACTTCTACTAGCTTCTTCAGTACCCTTGGGTGGATCCCATCCAGCCCCATAGATTTGTGTGTGTTCAGTTGGTGTAGTAGGTTGCTAACCATTTCCACCTGGTTTATAATGGCTTCATTCTGTTCCCTCTCTGTCTTACAACTCAGCAGGTTGGCTATTCTGAGAAATTATTTGTCTTACTAATAAAGACTCAGGCAAAGAAGGAATTAAATACCTCATCCTTTTTCTTGTCTCTGGTCACATTGTTCAAGTGGTGTATAGTATAACAAACTTGACATAAATTCTCCCTGTATAGTAAACTTCAAGATATAGTTTTAAGCTAGTTATCTCAAATTGAACAGTAACACACACCATTTATTTGGGTTATATTGCAAAAATAGTGCAGTTCTGCTCACAGATAAATTAGAATTATTGTAAACAAATAATTTGTGTGCTGCCCTGGTTGCTTTGAAGTTAGTGATTCACCAGGAGTTTGCTCTTTTAGTAGCTAAACATTTTTATTTTTTTTTGTCATCAGGTGCAATCTTGCAATCTGTCCCATAAATAATAAGTTTTTCAAGTGTAAGATATATTAGTATTTTACAATTTAGAGTGCTGTTTTTTTTTTTTTTTTTTTTTTTTTTTTTTTTTTTTTTAGTTTTGTTTTTTAAGTAAATTTTGGCATGGAATTGTTACCAAATATGTTATCTGGTATGAAGATATTCTCTCAGTGTATATATTGCAGTTCAGACGTCAGCTTTCTTATTAGAATGCGTGGGATTGTTTTCTTTCCAGGGGTAAAACAGAAATGTAAACATTTGCATCATAAATCTCAGCTCTGTAGTTGTAAACATATTTTTTTCCTCAAAACATATGAATATGTAGAATGTCACAAATTTGTTTCCAGGCCTTATTTTAATACTTTGACTGAATTGAGTATTTCAGCTTTGTGAGTTAACCTTAAGCAGCTCACAAACTCACAATACTCAATAAATGAATTATCATTGGTGATCAGTTGTGCTAGTTGTTTAGTCACAACAACAAATGATCAAAAAAGGAGAGCTTAAACCATAATTTTCCTTCCTCCCTTCCTCCCTTCCTCCCTTCCTCCCTTCCTCCCTTCCTCCCTTCCTCCCTTCCTCCCTTCCATCTTTTCCTGCAACTCCTAGTATTTTCTTAAGAAATATATCCCCTCTGGCCTGAAAACCTATTCACCATGTCCTGTGGTTTGTAGATGCCCTGAAAATGAATCAGTTTATGGAATAAAAAAAACCAAACAACTCCAAAATTGTCAATAGCGTTGTCAAGCATCCCTTGCTATTTTACCTTAGAGGTCCTTTTAAATTTTTAATAAGCTTACTGCTGTTCCTGGTCTTTTGCACTACAGTGCAATTAGGAAAAACAGCAATAAGAAAACAAAAAAACATTTATATTAAAAGAATGTAAAGAATAAACAAAACAAAATAAAACAAAGCAAAAACATAAAATGGCCTTATGATAAAAACCGTAAGGCTTAAACCAGAATAATGCTGGAAAATCATTTGCAAACCCACTTTTCCTGCTCTTTAAAGAATATATGAGTGGAAATTTTCAGTGTGCATGCTGCATACTGAAAGCTGGATGTATACAAACACACATTTTTCATGTGCAACTCTTCATTTTCTATCTTATCTCTTTGTCACAATACTAAGGTAACATAATTCTAGATAGACAGCACTGAAGAAAATTCTCTTTTCTTTTAATTACAATTCAACTGCAATCATCTGTCATGGGTAATAGCCATGAGATAGAACTTCTCATGATATGAATGAACAGTTTTGCTATTAATACTAAAATGATTCACTCTCATATAGCCCTTTGCATCCCCAGTGACCCACTGACAATAACTAGACATGAGATTGTAGTTTCAAAGATGGTAACTACCAAAATCAGGGTGCATAATTCTGCACATGAGCCCAGAAAAAAAAACTTTTTCAAAACCCAGAAAGGAGAAAATTTATTCTTTCACTTGGATGCAGTGTTTAGGCATCCCTGCTGTGACCAGTTATCTGACTGTGATGTGCAATGAAGAATGCAGACCTCTTACTTACCCCCAAACACCTATAGTCTAAGGACAGCCCTCACAGCCTTCACCGGCATCCCCGTGGAAGGGAAAAACTTACAGGAAAGCTACTGAGACATGTATTGGAAATATAATGACTTCTTCTGTTAATTTTAAGATACAAACACACTATTTAGGAGCCATTATTTTATCGATTCTTATAGTTAAGTACAGAACCTCTTATCTTACTAAAGTCTTCCTTCCTGAATTCTATCTAATGTACCCTGGTGCCAACAGCACTGAGGGATTTAACCCAAAGGATAGTTAGACATGACAACCAAGAGGTGTATTTTCAGTCAAGAACTTTAGCTGTGACACTAAAATAACCTTGGAAAGTCACCTTACCTACCAGTTTTCTTCTCACCCACCCATCCTTTGTCTATATTTAGACAGAAATGTGTGTGGGTTTTCTTTTGTTTTGTTTTTCACATGTGAAAGTGATATATGTGAAACTGGTAGGTAAAACTCCTAGCTCAGTGCAACCTTTGTCTTAGGTGGGTCCAGAAAGACCTTCTGTCATTCCATTTATTATCAGTGAGACATTCAGTGAAAACACTGTGTGCCAATAAAAATGGAAGCCATTACATTCACAGTAGACTTGACATAATGGAAACAATAACCTTCTCGTAACCCATAAGATAGACATACAGAGAACTCCAAGGCATCTTGAATTTTGAGAGTGCTATCATCTGCATGAGAGCAATTCAAATTTAAATCACATTTAATTTTTTACATTGTTTCCCTTTGGTTTGCTGCCAAAAGAATAGACTGCATCTGGGAGTGCACACTACATGGCTGGGTAGTAATGATCTTTGATCAATCTAATCTCTGTGAAGGACTCTGGGTTTGCCAGCACTAGTGTGAACAATATTTCACTGGAAGCCTTGAACTCCTTCATCATGCTTGTTTTATTTATTTGCACTGTTTACTGGTTTTGGTATCCACAATGATCATTTCCTCATAGTTCATATCCTCTAGTGATCTGCAAATGCTACTTAAGATCAGTGACAACATCTTTTCTTTGACTGTAAAGCCTCCTGTGTTTGGGTACCAGCTTCTATTTGTTGTTGACACTTATCTTGCTCCCACCTCCCCCACACTGAGTATGTAAAGAGGCACATCTGCTTTTATTTATTATGATGCTCACGTCAGCTGTGTTTTGCTGTACATTTCCTTTCCTTGGCTACCTCCCAGCCTTTGTGTTCACAAAGGAGAGTCAAACAGAACTGATATGCACTGAACCAATTACCACCCTGTCCTGGGGACTCAACCATTGGTTCAGCCACAGAACATGCAGCATTGTATAATCCTGAAAAATGTCACCCATTCCTTCACTAGGGCAGAAGAAATTGCTAGTACTATGAATAAGTGTTTTAGCAAACACCAGAAAATTCTGAAATCATTTTCTTTACTGACTTTTCCCAGTTCTTGACATGCAGAGGAAAAAGATAAATTCCTATTAAAATTTTTCAGGCCTCTTCAGCTGGCTGTCAGTGGAATCAGCTCTATGCCTGTCCAAAGCATGAAGGTATTAACTTTACATTGGGGTAAGTTCTTGTTGCACAGGAAACAGACATCGGTGTCATGTCATTTAGGGTCATATTTATCTGCTGGACTTGTTCACCACACAGTGATTTTCCAATTTACTCAGAATGCATGTAGAAGATGTCATGTTGTTTTTGGCTGTCACTCCTGTCAGGCTTGCAAGTTTGCAGGATCTATCCTGGTTTGCACACAGGTGTTTCTCTGCAGAGAAAATGGTCACAATGACTCATTACTCTTGGCATCCTCGCAGTCTATCATGGTCAAATGTGTACTCAGACTAGAGCAGGCACTATCAGGTTGAAAGGAGAAGAGGTGAGGGCCCTTAAGCGACTCGCAGTGTTGGACTCCATCCCTGTTGTACTTCATGAATGGCACCTGCTCCTGTGACTTCTCCCTGGTGACGGGGTCCTACCTGGCCATGGCATGTCCTACCACCCAGCCCTGAAGCCTCAGAGACAGGTCATGTCAGTGTTACAACACAGAGCTGCAAAATTTGCTTCTTTCAGGTGAATGGGGATGACACTTGACTGCTATGTAGAGAAACCACGTTCCATGCAAGGCAAGAAAGGGAGAGCAACGCTTTGAAGCTTACTCATGCTCTGGCAGGCAGGGCTGATGGCATCTTTCAAGCACATCCCTGTGAAAAGCTGCCAGGCCAAAGCATGCCTGCTATACGGATGGCCTAATAAAATGGTTTAAAAATGTTAAAAAATTGATGTCAAACAGTGAAAGGTAAAAATTAATCTGGTCACTTTTTATATTGCAAGTGTATTTTATATGTGTTTTAAATGGATTACTAACTGCTTAATAGGGCTTAGCAGCCTGTTACAGATGCAAACACTTAAAATTACGCCAGGAGGATAAAATATGGAAAGTCTTAAGCTCTCATTGCAGCTCTAACCAGCTGGATTTGTAGCTGTATAAAACAAATGAATTCTCATTTCTCATTGCCAGTTTATAGGAACCACGTGTATATGCGTTTGACCACATGGTTTTCTTCAGAAAGTGGAGGATTCCTTTCCAACCATTGCTCACAATGTGGCCAGATAGATGCCTGGGCTATGCATACATGTGAGACGCCTGCACCACCTTATTCAATTGTGCCAACAAAAAGGAAATGTGGAGTTCACACCAGGGATCTGATGGACTAATATGGAAACTTCACACAAACCCATGTTATTTCAGATTTCAGGTAGTTTGAATGATCTTCTAATATTTAGTCAATATTCTTACAAAGGTCTTTCTAACAAAGTGGCTTGAACTTTTTGAAGCTATGGCTAGAAATGCTGATATGTTGTTAATTACAATGTCCAGATAGCAGAGATTTTAACAGTGGACAGTCCTGGCACATCTAAATGACTTCAGATGTTTTCATAACTCCTTACTCATAGCATCTTACCTTTGTTACATGTGAGACACACAAGAAACTACACTGGCACCACTACAGTCTCCAGTGGACATAAATAAGCAGAAAAGACACAATAAGGCACAAAAATGAAAATGTATGCAGATATACTCCAGAGATTCAATGTCTCACAGCTAACAAAAACACAAAATAGGGCTGAAAGGTTTAACACAAGGTTCAAGTAGTTCAGAAAATGGGGCTGTAGAGAAGAGAGGAAAAAAGACCCAGTGCACATGGTGTTTAAGTTCCAGACAGTGAATGTAATTATAATAATGAACAAAACATAAGTAAATACATAACAGGTCCCCAAGTGCTTAGAAACTACCCTGGACTTCTCCCGAGAATCAAAATCATGGCCATGGATTTCTCCCTACAATCAAAAACTGCAGGTACGAGTAACAAAGATGATTTTATCAGAACGAATGCTATTTCCTATTAGGTACTTACAGCATCTCCACAACATTAATCCCAGCCCATTGACAGGGTCCACTCTACATTAAAATCAGCAGCTTGGCAATTAGAAAAAAAATGCTGCGTTGGCTTGCAAACAAAATATGATTTGTGAAACTCTCAAGGTTTCAGTCCATGAGTTTTGTTCAAAATGTGCTGCCTCCAACACTTTGAATCCTCAGATGAAAACAAAGTGTTCCTCTAATGTGACATGTCATTTTGCATAGTGTTCTGTTGGGTCCATTGCTCTTATTATTGTCTTTCTTGGAATAATACCAGAGCCTGCTTCAGATTTGGGAGATTAGCATTAACAGGATAGAAAAGAAGGTGGCAGCTGTTTCATGATGGCATTTAGATAGCTGATCTGTCTGCTGCCTAATCCACATATCATCTACATATCCAGTCAGCAGAAAGCAACTCAGTAGAGAAGTTTACGGGAAAAAAGCCCTTTAAATCTAGGTGTGTATGGTTATCATCTTTTCTATACCACAGACAGAGAAAAATTACTTTTAGGTAGTTTCTCTAGCTATACTGACAGCTTTCCTTAGCTTCTTGTTGTAAGATAATGTTTGTCTCTAAAACTGTGGTGTGCACCCTTATGTTTAATAAATACTAATATAGGAAATTCTTAGGCTTTTGGGGTGGAGAAAAAGTTTTTCTGGTGAAGTATCCACATTTTGGAATACTTATTTCTAAAGACTCAGATTCATTTGAGATTCTCTTGTTGTAATAGGCATAGTCACAATAATTGTGATGCCAAATTGCTATAGCTGCAAAAAGCTCCCTTTAAATTCAAGAGCTCAAATGCTGTTTAACTTTAGTTGGGTCTGTAAACCTCAAGAGCCCTTTGTAATCTCAGTCTATTGGTTATAAATTTATCATGGAGTCTGCTGACTCTCACTTATCAGTATTGCCTGCAATCAAGTTCTCTAGACAAAAAGAGTCTCACAATTGAGTAACGTTCAGGTCTTGTTTTGGTGTGTTGGTTTTGTTGTTGTTTTGTGGGTTTAAACTAAATAATTTCAATAGAAATCTTTAAGCAACAATAGGAGAAAACTGTAACCAGGTCTAAAGTCAAAGAGCATAAATGAGATTATTTGGAGCAAAGTAAAGGTCAGTAAAGGAATGGAACAATAAGAGTTTTCATTCAACTGGAAACTCTTAATTATACAGCAGATTTCCAGGAGAGGAGACTGGATGCTATTATCATTTCTCTCCACTCAGTGCTTCAGGTCCTGTGGCAGAGCTACATTGCCATGACTTGTATCTGTTCAGAATATAGAATTTCACCTGCAGATAAAAGATGTAACCTGCTTTGGTTGGAGCATGGGCTTGCACACAGACATCACGCACTCCTTCTTAACTCCTTGCAGCCTTTTTGAGAGAATTGCTGCACTTCAGAAACCTATGTACTTCTCATAGAAACCCCAACCCTCCTCCTTCTTACTTCTAAATCAAGGGGAAAGAATATACTAATGAATAGGAATTATGAGCCTAATGAGTAAGAATTGTGTTTTCCTTTCTGTAATGATTCGTTTACTTGCAGCATTCTATTCAGCTCCTGTACCGCTTTGTACACAGGGCTCCTCGCATGGAAAAACCCTGGTAAACAAGGCAAACAAAACCAGGCTTCATGCTGTGTGGAAACCAGCTTGTTTGTGTTGGTACGCTTAGCAGATTTTTTTTTTCAAAGCATCCTTTTGGCTTAACAAGATTTAAAATTGTGTATTATGGCATTCTCCTCACATTGCTTATGTTTTGTTAAATTTTCAGAAGTTTTTTGAATAATGCATGATATCATACAAAGCACAGAGTAAATTTGTTAATCAATGAGTACAGAATTAGAGATAAAAACAAGATAAAAACACCTTTTCAGTCATGTACTCCATATCCCTGTCAGAAGGTTATTTTTTTTCCCCTCTAATCACCAGCACATCCTGTTCCCTTTTCAATGCTGTAAACATTGGTAATTTTATCATTGCATTTGTGGGAATGAATTGGAATTTATCCTTCATATAAAAATTGCATTTTTCTATGCTTTTTTTTTTTTTTTTTTTTTGGATAGTATTTAAATTAGATCTCTTCTGGATATGTCTCTACAAATGACATTTCACATAGCTTCTTCTATAGAATGTGTCCACTCTTTCATTAGCATTAACTCCCTTCAACTGTAATCTGAATCTGCTATTTATGGCTCAGAAATCTGTGGGAGTTTTGCTTCTACACGGTGAGGTCTACTAAATAATTAAATCTTAAAATGCTTTCAGAGAGGCCTTTTTGAATCACATCTGTTACTTCTTGTAGGAAATTTTGCTAGCAGATGTTACTTTTTTTTTTTTTCTCCTCATTTCTTTTAAGACGCTAATGACATCTTAATCCTATTCCAGTTAGCACTAATAAAGCAAATCTTCATCACAGATTTGTCAAACTGTAGAAAGACAATTGCTACAAGAGACCAGACTTAATGGATGCTTTGCCCCAAACTTCCAGCAGAAGTCCTGCCTCTTCTGGCTGCCATGTGTCCCACTTCCCTCAGAAGTCATGGAATCACAGAATGGCTCAGGTTGGAAGAGACACTAAAGATCACCTAGTTCCAACCCCCTGCCATAGGCAGAGATGCCACCCACTAGATCAGGTTGCCCAAAGCCCCATCCAGCCTGGCCTTGAACACCTCCAGGGATGGGGCATCCACAGCTTCTCTGAGCAACCTTGTCCAGTGCCTCACCACTCTCTGAGTGAAGAATTTCCTCCTAACATCTAATCTAAATCTTTTCTCTTTTAGTGTAAAGCCATTCTACCTTTGTCCTATCACTATCTGCCCAAGTAAAAAGTCCTTCTCCGTCTTTTTTATAAGCCCCTTTTAAATACTGAAAGACTGCAATGAGGTCTCTCTGAAGCCTTCTCTTCTTTAGGCTGAACATCTCCATTTCTCTCGATCTTTCTCAACAGGAGAGGTGCTCCAGCCCTTTGATGTCCAATTTACCTCAACTCCTTTCCAAGTGGGGACTCACCATTTTGTAAAGCATCACGGATCATGCTTTCCCAGACTGCCATGTAGTTGGCTGACAGGAAGAGATGTCTCTTCGACTTTATCCAGAATTGCATCAGAACAGGAAGCCACCAAGAAGCCACAATTTTTGACATCACCCCCAGCTTTTTTCCTTGCTGCCTTTTTTTTTTTTTTTTTTTTTTTTTAACGTGTCATACCTGCAGAGTTGAAGAACATCCCCCGATTGTCCATTTCCTTTCCTTTGGATTGGGAAGTGCTCACATATAAATACACATACATTAATGTATACAAAAAAAGACCAAGGCAACACAGTCTGTGAATATAGAAAACCAGAAGAATGTGTGTAGGCATAACAAGGAAAAGCCCCAAAGGGGTTCCCAGGAAAGACCCCAGGAACCAGAATAAACAGCCAATCAGCCTGTGAATAAGAAACTGTATTTTGAGGAATTTTCACATAGAGAGGACAAGTAGTTGGAGGAATTGCTTTCCCTACAGCTCTGATGGAACATACAGCAACTTCTAGGACCCTAATGGAGTATGGGTTGGTGCTGCTATATGAGCTTACCCATAGACAGGCCTTACAGAAAGTTTCAAAAACCTCTTGCTGATCAGCCAAGGATGGAAAACATAGAAAAGCACTGTGATCTGTTCACATTGTTGTGCAGGCCTGCAGTGGTCAGAGAAAGGAGAACGGGTGTAAGAGGAAAAATGGAAATGGTGTTTGAGGAAAAAAAAAAAAAAAAAGCTGTAGAAACCTTACCAGTGATCAACAACCCATATCCCCTGTGAAAATCTTACTGAAAAGATGGACCTAACTTCTACTCTCCAGATGCCTCCTCGCAAATCTGGGTGCTGCCTTCTCAGCCAGACCGTGTCTGTCCTGCAACACATCCTGCTCCTGCCCAAATTCCCTCCCTGTGCTGTCCCAGACGGCCCCACACTGCCCCAAAGGCAGAGCCCATTCCTAGCTTCTATGGCAGTCCCAAAAATCCCAGCCCTGGAGCACCAGGCCTTATCCTTCAGCTGCTGTCACAGAGACTCTGCAGAGGTGGCATCCTGTTGAAAGACAAGGAGGAGGATGGACCAGGTGGTTATTTTGAAGCCAGCCTGAGACAAGTGGTTTCGATTTCAGGCTTTGCTGTAGATTTCTGGCATGTCTTCCTAGTGTCCTTATGATTCCTATGACATCCCTACAGGTTAGCTGATGGAGCCCTGGTTGGTGTGTTCACTTTTTGTGGGTTTGTGTTTGGAAAGCTTATTCCCCCTTTAACACACACCACCTGTAAGTACTTAGATGAGGAAAAGCAGGTGTCTAATTCAGGCTTGTATATCCCTCTAGGCCCATGTGCCAACACTCCTTTGTGAACAAAGTGCCAGCTTAGTTGATGAAGGCTGGCTCCTTGCACCTGACAGCAGTGAAGGTCTCTGCTGCCATTGATCTCTTCCTATTCCCTTATTTATGGGCCAACCATCTTTCAACCTACACTTCAATATTTGCATGGAGTCGACTCTGAAAACCTCCAGCCTTTGGTGATAAATATTTATGGAATTTTTGCCAGACCCCAGCGTTCATTTCTGTAATTCTGCAACAGTCCTGAATCCAACTGGATTGTTTCATTCTGTGCTGCTGTATTAAGCACCAGAAGCTGCAGGCCTTGCATAAATGATAAAGTAGTGCAAACATATTTTTGTGATGTATATGAGAAAAGTATTGAAATACAAATATTTTTGCTTCATTTTAAAGACAGTCCTCCCCTGTCCTCATGGCTGTCTCATCCACGTTCAACTAAACATTCTTTATATCAAGGAATGCATCATAACAATTTATTCAAAGTGTCTACCACACTGAGTTTTAATTTTATCTGAGGCCTTTGGAGTGTACAGAAGTAGTGATTATATGTCATTTGTAAATCCTTATCTTGGAAGATAAAACAGTTCAGTACACCAAACAAGAAATATTCCTCATATCACTAGTAGGCGGGCTGCAGCTCAGTATGTTAGATGAGGACAGCAAAGCTGCCAAGGGTGATGCAATCCTACCATGAAAAAAGCATTCTCTGTTTCAACTCTGCAGGTTAAAATTGTATAAAATGTTGAAAATGTCAACCTATGGAAGCTGGGGTGGAGTGGTGATGGTGGTGGGGAGTTAACATTCTTTAAGATGCACGAAAAATAGAATAAACTTCCATAGAAAGAGACATAGAAGAACTTTTGGGCTTTATTTCCATTTCTCCCAAATGGATGAGATACAAAAAAATTAGTTTAATTCATGGCGTTTACGCAAAAGGGTGAAAGTAATTATTGAAACAAAAACTGTCATCAGTTCCAGCAGAACAGAGCATCTGCTCAAGATGGATATAAAATAGAGATGATGAGATGATAGGAAAATCTGAAGAACAAATTATCAAAGCAAGTGAGAAAATACAAAGTACTTTAAGGCTATGAAGACATTAGGAAAGTGAGTTAATCATTACAAGGGAAGGCTATTATAGAGGAGATCAAGAGACAACACACTGGAAGGGTCAGAGAAAATGTCTCCTCATTTCATTCATGGCTATTTTAAACATGAAGTGGTGGAGCTACTTAGGATAATTAAACTTGGGCAAAGCAATTGAACAAAGTAGTGCACAGTAGGAACCACAGGCAGTTGTTAAACTACTCCCAATTGCACCCATTTGTAATATCAGATTCTTGTGGGACTAAGTGTCCCAAGGCACAGGATCCTTTGTTTTCCTCACAGACTAGTTACAGTGCAAGGATTACTGTCAGAAAAATAATATCTTCTTTGAATCAGGCAGAAGCCTGAACAATTAGGGACTGGTTTATGTTTCAAGAACAGTGGTTTTATGAAAAGCTTCAGAAAAAGTAGTCCTAAATGTCCTTCTGTATCCCAGATATTTCCATATCCACCATTTAGTCCTTAAGTACTTTTTCTGCTCTAGGTTGCAAGCTCTTATTACAATCATAAAAAGCTATAGAAACTGTTCAGTACAAACCCCTGGATGACATACATTCTTTCAAACAGTTATTCTCCTTTTTGTCTTCAGCTTATGAACCTGCAGTAACTTTCCCTGTTCTTCTTGCCTCCTTTCCCTTCCCCAAGCAGTCACTTAAACAATAATCCTCTTCTGCCTCTTTGTCTCTTTACAAAGAAAGGATACTTCTCCTTCTTACTATCCAGGTGAAAAAAACAAAATACAACATGACAGTGAAAGATGAGACAGTTTGCCTTCCAGTGCTACCATTATTAGATGCTTTAGGTAATTGGAGTGTGCTCAGTCCTTCTCATTTGAATCAAAAGGGCGCCTCCGCTGACTAGTGTATTTTGGAGAGCTTTCTAATAGATGTGGTTATACACACTATGGCCACTGTGGCCAGAATGTTTATGTGCGTCCTTATCCTGTTTCCCGCCAACCCCTTTCATCTGTGCTCCTCAGCCAAGGAGATGGAGTGGGTCATGACTTGGGGGAGTTTTTCTGCCAGCCTGCTCCCTCCTGCCCTTGTGCCTCCCTGTTGTGTGGCCAGAACCATGTTTATATGAGCAGGATCCATAGGATTTACTTTTGTGGGACCTGCGCATGTCTGATCACGCTGGCAAATGTTTGAATAGATGCGCCTTTAAGTCTAGGAGCTCCTGAGGCATCTGCACTGTTAATGACAGAAAGATGCAGGACAGCAGAAACAACTGCAGTGAAAAACATAAATAGATTTAAAATGTTTGTACGAGTTTTCCAAATGGTGCTGTCTGCTGTCTATTCTATTATTTATTTTTAACTTGTGAATACCCACAGTTTAACTGGTAAGGAGAAAATACTACTGACGATGAAATCTATAATACTTATCCTGCAGTTATGGGCACATAACTGCACATCCTTTTGTGTGTCTGCATTTGATTGCAAAGAAGTGGCCTAGTAGAATTAGGCCAACTCTTATGTGTTTATTAAGATAAGCTTGTTGCTAAAAATTACCTCTTGGTGAATAATAATGCAGTGCCATGAAATAAATTGAGAAGCTATTCAAATTTTTAATCTCCAAGGTTACTATGGCATAAGATACCAGATATTTTTGAAAAGTAAATCAAAGCTTTTCTAACCTGCTGGAACTCATTGAAAATGCTGAAAGAAGTAGTGGGTGAAGGGGAATGGATGAGCATAATGTGTTTAAAATTGCAAACAAAAGACTGGCTGAAGGTCCTCACAATTGACTTTTAAGAAACACTGGTCGTCAGAATTTAAATTCTGCCATAGATTAAAAGTGGTTAAAAGATAGACAATAAAATAGAAATAGAGAGCCAGTTTTTTAGAGTTAAAAAAAAAAAAAAAAAAAAAGCATACTGAGTGACTGCATGTTAGGATGTTAGGAACTACGAGTTTATTATGAAATATCTGTACAAACAGAAAAGGAAGGGTGAATTGTTTCAGATAATTAGAAGATGGGGGAAGCTCAAATATTTTCAAGACAGAAAACACCTTAGATCATAAGAGATTAATAGATAAAACATTAAACTGTGAGTCAGGAGGTGCTGCTTCTATTGTATAACTAGAGAAAAAAATGAGTGAAAATATTTAACACTGCCAGTATGCAATATATATACATATACTTTGAACATTATTTGCACAAATATGCTTGTTCTAAGGAAATTTGTTTAGAAACATGATCTAATGTTCAGATTTAATTTCTGGTTAATTCAAGGACTCATTGCAGACAAGCAAATACCCTGGTGAATACCCTCGTGATCTAAATGTCTATGTGGTTTGTAGGCATTCTGCCCCTCATTTGGATTTTAGTTTGTCTTTGTTTCACTAGTGATTGTATGACTTTAAAAAGTAAATATTTTTTGTATAGTGCTTCCTTCAATGAAAGTTCATGAAAACTTTTGACAGTCTTAGTTTCATTATGATACAAAGCTGTTTTCTGAAAACTTGAGAAGTTTCCATTTTTGCTAGACAGATAGAGATAAGAAAATAGCAAATGCAGTCTTTGATGGTACTGCATGAGCAATTTCCAGCACAGTGTTTGTGTGTGAGTCCCAGTAGGCACCTAAAATGTTGCATTCACCTTTGGTCACCTACTTTAAAGAGATACTCTTTTTTTTTATAGAAAGAGTTTTAGAGAGGGTTTTTAGCAGGAATAACTGGAATAAACCTGTGCTGTTGCAGAACACAGACTTGAGGGTTAGTCTCATTCTCCCATCTGATTCATTGTGTGACTACATGAATGCATGAACGCTGTGAAAAGAGAGAAGGGCTGTTTGCCTCTTTTAAAAGCTGTGGTGCTTTCTGTTGAGTTGGAGCATATTGAACCCAGATACTTAGAATAGACCAGAAGTTGACTTGACTAGCTCACAAAAAATAGCAGAGGAGGGATATGACTGCTGTCTATAAATGCACAAGAAAGGCAAATGCCAGAAGGAAAAAAGAGATCTATTAAAACTACTGCTACAGATAAGAGTTGTCATGAGAACTAGTCAAGAGTGACTAAATTTAGGCAAGAAAGTTTCTTTGCAGGTAGAAAAATAGAGTTCTGGAGTTGAATTTTAGGATGGGTAACAGAACTCTATATCTGTTCCATGGTTAGTGCAGGCACCCTGGATATTGCATATTCTGTTTACTTGCTTATGGTTGTACTGCGCTTTGGGTCAGACAGTTCCCCCTAGAGGAAAGGGGCAGAATGCTTTTTCCCTGTGAGCACACTCTCGGGTTTGGAAACCATGCCAGGGGGCAGGGATGGGCAAGCACGTACTGAGGACAGAGCATGGAGGGAGTATGTAACTTCTGCACAAACAGTGAGGAAGCTCAAAAGACCCTATAGTGGATGCAAGCCACAGACTGTGCCTTGAAGATGAGGGCCAGAAGACTTTCCTAGGAACCCTTTTCTAGAACTGGGTGGCATTTCTTCGGACTAGGTGTGAAGAAATGGCTGGCTGCCTAGTACCCTTCAAGCCACTGTCTCACTCCCCATCCTCAGAAAGATGAGGAGGAAAAAATATAAAGAAGGAGTTTATGAGTTGAGATAAGGACAGGGAGATCACTCACCAATTACTGTTAGAACAGACTTGACTCGGGAAAAAATAATTTAATTTATTCAGATTTAATAACACAGCAGGACAATGAGAAATAAAAACAAAAATAAACCCACCTTTGATAGTAGTTCTTTACAATGGAGAATCTTTCACTATATGTTATGTCACTTGCATCAAAAGAGGTGCCGTGTTAATTAAAACAATTGAAACACTGCATAGCACTTGATATTTCTACTGGTACACTGTCAAAGTTGGAAAGGTAAATTACTAGAAAGAGGAGGACATAAAATAATGGACATTTAATGTAATTATGTCAATTACTGGTAAAAGATGTCCTTCACTTGACTCCCACTTGATGCTGATCACTAGCTCTCCAAAATAAGCTAGAAGAGCTTGAAAGAAAAATGCCTAAAAAGGAGCTCTTCAAACTAACTAACTAATTAAATAATTAAAAAAAAAAGGTTAACACCAATGGTGTGTGGGCCTCAGTTACTATAAAGTTCATAAATATGTTGCATTCTGAGCAATCTCATGTACTTCATTATGGTTACAAGTGGATTGTTGCAAAAGCATGCCAATCATGGTAGGAAAAAGAAAATGATATGTCATGAAACCATTCCCTTGGCAGGCAATTAGTGCCCAGTGCACCAAGGACAAAATACTCCAAGAAAATACCAAAGTACTAAAGAAGTAATCAGGCTTACCAATACACTGTAGAAATTTTAAAACCATACTGAGGAGACGGACACCCAGCCCCAAAGAGGAACTGCCTAAAAGTGAGGGACGGAGCCGTGTGAAGGTGTTCGGGCTATCTATTGAGCTGCCTTGGGTTGTAAATGTGCAGCTGGGTACAACCCTCATGTACTGCCTGCCATTCCTTTTCTGTGATTCCTCTTTGTTGTCCCCCCACCCTGCATACTTTTAAATAATTCTTTTAGACATCTCAATGATATCTTCTGGAACTTGCACACAGCTCAAAAGTGCTCTATTTCCTTGTTTTATGTCAGTAAACAGCAGAACTGGAGAAGGGGAAGATCCTTGGAAAAATCTCATTCCCCTTTTTTTGAAGTGGCTTATTCTTCTTTCATACTGCTGCTGGCCTTGTGCCAGGTATTGAATGCAGAGGGGAAAATTCAACTTTTACAACAGTCATTGGAAACATGTCTTGAGGGAGACATTACCAGGAAGACAAAAAATAGAGAAAACGTATCGTGCTCTTTCCTTCAGTAGCTGGATGCAGAACAGCTGGATCCTGTTGTTCCTCATCTCCTAGTGTGTAGGTTACTGAAACAAAGGTCTCAGCACTCAAGATACTCAGATACTTCAGACACTCAAAGAAAGCCATAAGAATGCTGACAAAAAGCTAAGGGGTTATATTTTTCAAATATTTATATAGAAACTGTGAAGCTTTCTACAACAAGCTTAAAAGATTTGCATCTTCCCAAGGATTTGGTAATTTGAGTACTAACAGTATCTGCAATTTCAGAGACAAATTAGATCTCATCTTTGGCATATGTTCTAAGAAAAATGAGACTGTACTGGCATTTCAATAGGTCTGAAGTGTCACTATATTTAAAATCCTATTTAGAAATAAAGACCAGTATAGGTTAAAGGCAGCCTTGGGAAACACTACAAAAATTCTGAACACCCAGGGGGTAGCTTGGGCCTTTGTGGAGCAGAGAGCCTGCTAGGAGAATTTGCCCTTGAGAAAGAATTTTAAAAAATGTTAAAAACCTACACTGAGGAGGAAAAAAAAAAAAAAAAAAAAAAAAAAAAAAAAAAAAAGTTATCTCTTCCTTTACCTTCTATCTCTGTTTGTACATTTTTCTCCTCCTTTCTGCTTCAGCCTCATCACTTCAACCTCTCTTTCTCTCCCTGTCCTCCTATGATGCAAAGATTCTGCTCCTGCTGTTTGGTCTGTGCTGGGTGTATTGTTTTGCCTATGTCAAACCTAAATAGGTGAAGATACTTGCCTTATCCTTCTCTAAGTGTGAAATCATCTCTGTAGGAGTATATGTCAAAACACAGGCTCAATACAAAAGTGGCTTCTCAGAGAGTAGCATTTTTTTTTCTCTTAATATAGTTATTGAAAAGGGTCTACAAAAAGATTCAAAAATTGCCGTCTTCTGTGTCTACTAGACAACCTACAGGAAAGGAAGGATGGCTGCTCTGAATGCAACTTGCTTAAGGCTTGTGCTCTCATTAAGATCATATGTCCTCTTTTTAATTGATTACCTTGTTGCTGCCCTGCCTTAGAAATTCATCAGGGGGCCTTTGGAGACTATTGGGTGTGGAGATTAAAATGAGCTGATAACATCTTTTCTCCTCTAAACCCAATCAGATATTCAGAAAAATAGAAGCCCTCATTTCTTTGTTTATTGGCTTGCTTTATTAAAAATCTATTTTGTCTTATTAAGAAGAGAAGAGAAGCTCATAAAGGAACGTAAGAGATGACACTTTGAACTTTTTGTTAGGTGAAGCTTGAAAACCAAGGAGGGCTGAAAAATCACCATGTGTCAACACAATGGAGGAATTATTCTGACAAACAGAAGAAGTCTGTGTACCCAATTCTTTCAATGTGTTTATTTATTGCTGATATTCTTATGCAGTACAGTAGTTTCATATTGCTACTGCCTAGTCATTTTTCTTTGGGAATGTATGAATCAGAATGACTTTTTTCTGAACCACTTAAATGGGCTACTGCTACAGCATATTGTTAGGGGTCTGCATTGCAGTGGGTTACTGTGAGCTTTATGGTATGTTATGGTATGGAATAATAGTATGTGTGCTCTTTTCACCCCGGCCTATTTACTTTAAGTTAAAATAACTAAAATACAGATCATCCAGTTGAAGTTACTACATGGCAAGTATAAGAATCTTGTAGTTGCACTGGGATATTGGTAAGTGATGTCTTTAATATATTGTAGAAGAATGGATACACCAATGGTTTTGTTTTTCATTTATTTTGTGTGGCATAGATAGTCACTCAGCCAATCCATTACTATGTATGTTGATTGTACAGTTTGATATGACTTTTCTCATTATCAGTCTCCTTGAGCTGATAAACAAGCTTGTTTTCAATAAAGGAATGATTCCTGCTTTATTGTAGTGACTAATTCTCTGCTTTTGGAGTGGACAACTACTTCATATTAGTAAACAAGGTAGATAGAAAACCTGAAGATACCCTACAACATTTCTACAACTGGCCACACTAAAAGTCCTGCTTCCAACAAATGGCTGGTCATCTCAGTCTGTAAGAATCTTGTATGCAGGAGGCTTTGATCTCTTTTCAGATGATGTCAAAAAGAGATATTTAATGATGTCAAAAAATCTACTTTTGGTAACTATTTATCTGGGTAACCCCTGGAACATTTGATAACCTTTGGAACACTCCCCAGCCTTCCAGGCCTTTCTAGCCACCCATCTTTGTGCAACTCTGTGTTTGTGATGTCTGTCTTAGTTCTCTCTTCAGTCACTTGTTCCACAACATTGACAAAACTCCACAAAAGTTTTTCAGGTCAGTAGATGGTAAGCAGCAGATATTTCTTGTCCTCTATTTTGCTTTCTTTATTTGTTTCTTCAGTGTGTTTAATCTCAGTAAATATCCTTCCCTTTCACAGGAAACCTATGGATAATTAACCACAGAATCCCAAAATGATTGAGGTTGGAAGAGATCTCTGGAGGTCATCTAGGTTCAACCCCCTGCTCAATCAGGGCCAGCTAGAGCTGCTTGCCCAGGACCATCTTCAAATGGCCTTTGAATATGTCCAAAGAGGGAGACTCCACAACCTTTCTAGACAACCTGTGCCAGTGCACCATCACCTGCATGTAAGAAGTGTTTTCAAATATTCAGATGGAACCCAGTCAAGAGTTTGTCATCAGGTTCCTCATTTCAGTGCAGCTCTCACTTACCACTTCTGGGTTTGCAAAGAATGTTCTTATCTCTGAATACAGAGAAACAGCTTGTAACAGTAACCTTTTTTTTTTTTTTTTTAACAACAGAAATCTGTGTGTTCACACCCAAAACCTAATTATTTGCTGATTAAGTTAAGAAGGCACCAGTCTTTTCCCTATGAAATGAACAGTCTAGTTAATGCCAGGGCAGGGTTTATTGATGATGGATATTTAGGGCAAGGAAGGAAGCAGAAAAAACAGTAAATTACATGGAATTTGCACACAGGTTTGTATCCACCCATCTCTAGTCACCTGGGAATGTTCTCGGCTGGAGTCACAGAAGAAATAAAAGCTGATTGAGTCTAAGGTGTAGACTTTAGGATTCATCAAGCCATGGGAGATCCCTGCCCAGGGAGAGTGTAAGGGAGCTCTGGAACTTGTTGGAGAAGTGGACTGCTAGGCAGTAAAGCTGGGAATATGTATAACAAAGGATGCATTTCATGTCAATGGGCTGATAGGCAGAGGAGGTGTAAGTGATAAAGCATCTTGATGGTTGGAGCCAGTGGAAGAGCATTAACTCTTCTAAGATGTCAGCTGTGTGCTACTAGCCCCAGAAATACACATGCTATTTATACACCAAGGACAGTGATACAGCCCCTTTCTTCCATGTGCCGTAGGAAGGTGATGCACCAAGTGACACCTTGGGAGCTCCTGTCCTCTTTATAATCCCTTTAAAGCAGTCCATGTCCAGGCCTTTACCAGGAGGGATGGATTCAATGAGAAAATTTTGATACACGTTGGATCACAGGTCTGCTCCAGCCTATTTACTTCACTTACATGCAAGTGGAACTTTCTTATTCTTGTTACAGAAACATCTGAGCTTAAGAAAAAGTCCTGCTAAGCTTTTGGATTTGATTATACAATGGACTGTTATATACAATCACCTTACAGGAATAGTGGATAAAATATAACTCTGCACTAAGGACAGGCATAAAGCTTGTGCAACATTTAAGTCCCAGGACTGTCCTCAGTGTAGGGCTTGACAGCTTCTGCCTTGGATACCAAGTTTCAACATGTACAAAAAAATTATACTCTTTGGTCCATTTCAGATATGTTGCCTTTCTGTTCAGCTGAGTAACTTCTCCTATTTTTTGTTGTTGTTTTTCAAATACTGAAATTGTTTTATTTATTTTTGCCTGCATAGATTTTTATTTTTATTTTTATTTTTATTTTTATTTTTATTTTATTTTTATTTATTTTTTTCTAAACTAAGACATCCTAGACATCCTAGCCTTTCCTTTAGGCCTTGACTGGAACTGTTTCTCCCTTTCCTCTCTATGCCAACTGCTAAAGGACTTCTATTTCAGTTTCATCTTTTGCCAAGGTAGAAAGAACAGGTCTGAATACAATTTACCTAGGAAGGCTAAAAACAGGCATATACTACAACCTTCCTCCAAAACACTTGCTGCTGACCACTAGAAGATACAGTTTGGAACCACACTGTATCCATATCAGATAGTGACTCAGGTATTAATTAATTAATTAATTAATATATATTAAAAAAAAAAAAAAAAACAGAAGAGACGTGAAAGTTTAGAAATACTAAAGGGACTTGTTTTATAGATTTTTCCTGACATGATCTATATCTTAATAATAATTAACCTCAGAAGATCTTCAGAAGTTCTTACCCTTTTCACATAAAGTGCATTTTGTGTACAACACTACAAGACAAAAGGACAGACCAGAATCTCAAAATTTTTTTATTTTCCAAACAATAAGTATATATTTATCTTCTGTATTGCAGCTGGTCATGCAAATTGTTTGTCTACCTGTAGTCTTCAGGGTTACATTTCAAAGTGCAAGTCAGACAAATGCATATATCTGAATGAGTTGACCTTTTCCACCTCCTGTTAATAGACCACTTTTGCTTTCAGAACATGTAAAGGTTTAGGGAATATTATGGAAAACCACACAGGTTAATTGTAGATAGTGCCATCGAAAGTTTTTTTGTGACTGTCTTGTTTTGCCAGTATGTGAACTTTCACCTGAACTGCAGCACCTTGTTTCAGCTATTTGACTGAATAACCATCAAGAGAGAATCGCAAGTAAAAGGTAAGAAAATAATGCATAAATGTGGAAAATGAAAGATCTTAACAGATAAAAATATCTGAGAATAGTTTATGGATGTAGGCAGTATGAGATGTATTTAATAGCTGAATGAACTTGAATAAATATTTGCAAGCAACTGTTCTTCTCAGTGACTAGTTAGTTCAGACCTTTAAACTTTTGGGGAAAAGCTGAAGCAAAGCAAAGACCTCCTGAAGAGACATTTTGTGACAGCTTAGATAATTCCAGGAGGCTTTTGAACAACACATGTTGGCATCATGCACTATAGATGAAGCCAAACACATGATTTGGAGCATATGTCTCAGATCTGAAGAAAGTTTCTTTGCACCATAAATCATATCCTGGAAGAAATCAGAATGATAGCTAGAAATAAGCAGTTTCAGAAGGAAAAGAATAGTGAAAAGAACTTCAGAAATTAAACTTACGTATCAGTTGTTCAGTAGTCAAGTGTGACTACCTAATGAGTACTCAGGGTTTTACCTGCAACGTGCCCTAGGAAATCTGGAATCATGTTGAAGTAATTTCTTTAATGGAAGAAAGATGGTGCTATTATAAAATATGACAGATAACAATATCTTATTGGGGGAGGGGAGGAGAGGGAGGAGAGAAATAGTCTGCAACAGTCTGCAACCAAATTATTTGACTTTGCATAAGAAATTGCTGGCTCACATTATGAATTCATAAATATGAAGTTGCAGGGGGGCTACTTCTCATTAAATCAAATAAAAGCAGTGAGTGAAAAAAGGAAAAACATTGAGAATCACTTTCCCTCCTTTAGGCCCATGGGAAAACAGAACCATGTGAGGTGGAACATATTCTGCATTCTAGTTTTTCTTCCTTTATGTGTGTGTTAATAATTTAAATAACTTTGAATGCATAAAGCCAAAATTTCAGTATTAGACAAAGATGGCAAATAATTTATCAACTGCAGAACAAATAGTTGCCTTTAATTGAAAGGAATATTTCTGCATTCTGCAACAATAACCTAACAACTGGAGCTGATAATAAAATTATTTGACTTTAAGCCAGTACTCTGGAATAATCTAATATTCTGATATTTACATTATTAATTTGTTTATTTTCACAATTCATTTTGATATAATTGACTAAAGTCTACCTAGCTACTTCTTTTTCTTCCTCATTCTTAACTGCTGTATCTGTCTGCATCTCTGGTTTTATATGTGCACATATAGATACACACAAAGAAGGATAGATGACTATATTTACATCTCAATACACCTCTTCCTTTCCTGTATAGCTTGTTTTATTTTATAGTTCTGGATTGTAGGCTCCTGCCTTATGGTGTATTACACTGTGTGACTCCAAATAATAGTGGCAAATTGAACTCAATGAGACTACTTGTATTCAGTGAGACTGCTTACCACCTTCTTAACACTAAGTATGCGTACAAACCTTCACAAGACCACAATAGCAACAACAAACATGAGAAAGAAAGAAGAAGAGAAGAAAAATAGTGCTGAATATTTAACAGCAGGTCTAAAGGGCAGAGGAGTCCAGGAAGGCTGAACATCTTATAGGAATGAAATCTTGAAGGCAAAAGGACAGACCATTCCTGTGTGCTGAAAGATGAGGTGGCTGGAAAGAAGACCAGCCTAACTGAACTCAGAGTTTTTTCTGGAACTCAGGAAGAAAAACTGAATTTATGACCTTTTGGATAAGGGGCTGGTAACACAGAAGGACTAAAAACATGGTGTGAGGATATGCAGGGAGAAAATTGGAAGGGATAAAGCCCAGCTAGAACTTAACTTGGTTACTACTGTAAAAAAACAACAACAACAACAACAACAAACAATTAAAAAACAAAAGTTTTTTATAAATACAAGAACAACAAAAGGAGAGCTAGGTAGAATCTCCATCCTTTATTAGAAGCAGGGTGAAACAGTGTGATGAGAGATGAGGAAAAGGCCGAGGCACTTAATTCTTTATTTGCCTGAGTCTTTATTAGAAAGGTGAGTAGTTCTCGGGGAACCCAGCCTGCTGAGTTGTAGCATAGACAGAAAGCAGAATGAAGCCCTTATAAATCAAAGAGAAATGGTTACCCCAGGACTCAATATTGGGGCCAATTTTCATATCTTTATCAGTGGTCTTGATGAGGGGACTGAGTACACCCTCAGTAAGTTTTCAGACAACACCTAGTGAGGGGGGATGTTTATCTACTTGAGAGTAGAAAGGCTCTGCAGAGCGATCTGGATAGGCTGATGTAGTAGGATGCATCCAGGTGTATGGCATTCACGAATAGTTAGTGCTGGCTGCTGCACTCAGGTTGTAATAGCCCTGTGCAGCAGTATTGACCTGGGGAAGAGTGGCTGGAAAGCTGCCTGGTGGAGTCGCCATTGCTGGAGGTGCGTAGGAGATGTGTGGATATAGTGCTAAACATAGGTTAGTGTTGTATTTGGTAGTAAGGTGGATGGCTGAACTTGATGGTCTAAAGGGTCTTTTCCTATCTAAATGATTCTATGATTTTATGTTATATGTATCTGCTTACATGATTTGTTGGAAGAAGGGTCTGGTCATCACCTGTAGCAGTTGCAATTTGGAAAAAAATAATAATAATAAAAAGCAATTTATTTTCAATTTCTTTATAACTGTAGAGTTAGAATCACTATTATTATTTTATATATATATTTTTTCTGACTCATATTTGATTGCACTAGTGGCAGTTTGCTTGTGGAAGGTCTGGTTGAACTTTGCAGTAGACTGAAGACACCTCTCACTGTTGAGCACTTCAGGAGACCAGGCAGTTGCAGCCCACTAGTACCTATTTAACCCTGAACTGGGAGTTAATCTCTTAGCATCTCCTTCCTGTAGCCCAGTCTGTGGGCAATTTGGTGCCAGTGTTGTGTGTAAGAGGGATGTTTATTCAACAGATTTTTACTATTATTGCTGTTTATAGGCAGTAAGCACATTGATAAATACTTGCAAATATGAATTTACATCCACTAGTATCCAGGTTGACCACCAAATCTGATCATCATTATAGGTCAGCAGGTGGCTTCTTCATCACTGCCTTGGAGTGACAAGGTTCATTTTCCTCTAAGTCAAGTTGCAGCTGTTTGATTCTTTGCTGCCTCTAGTACATGCATGGGAAAAGTGGAAGATGTAAATTACAGAAAGGTTAATGACTGAGAATAGATGATCCTTTAAAGCTTTCAGCTATTAGCATGCTTTCAAACTTTCTATCATGCTTCAGATAAATGATTCAGGATTTTTTTTAGCTGCAGTCATAAGAGCTAGGCTGCTTTTGTGATGCTTGATGACTCCTGTGTAAAAACTCTAGGCGTTTCTGTAGACATGTATTCCTCTTGTATTTGTTCTCTATAGAAGGGTGTTTTTCCAACTGGGCAGTAGAGGATATCAAAGGGAGCTTAGGCCCAGTGTTATATCAGGCTGGCAGCCAGTTGTGTGATGCCAGCATTTCAGTGCCTGTGAGATGAATGGCAAGTTTCTCACCCTTTTCTGAAATGGCACTGGCATTAGCAGGAAGACCAGACCTGGCTATGTCTCTCCAAATTTTCCTCTTTTAACAAAACAGCAGGGCCTGAGGTGGATGGAGCCCAAAGACACTGTTAGAGCCAACTTGTTCTTTTTGCAATTTTCCATGAGGTTGGATATCTTTCAGAATAAGCTGCTTTCCAGAGTAACAGCAGACAGGCAACAGGCTGCAGAAACTGGTGGAGGAAAAGAAAAAAACACAGACACAATATCATAGCACGGCTGGTGTAGTGGCAGAATCTCAGCTGGTTACTGGGTAGGGTTCAATGACACTTTTTCAGGGGTGCTCTAAAAATAGTTAGATATCTACTTTCATTTTTTCATAAACAGGTTCTGCTGTGGCCAGGAGGGATGGTTGAAGTTTCAGTAATTATAAAAATGATGTATGAAAATAAAATGAAACCACAATCTTGACTGTAGCTGTATATTTCTGCAGTTGTGTGGGTGTCGCTGCTCATGAAGCTGTGGTGAGATACAGTGCAGAAACTGGTCAATGCACAAAAGAGACACATGGACACCTCCAACAGTCAACACACAACATTATAGTGCTTGTCCAAATGTTTCCTTCTGTTACCTTATTTCTCAGACCATATTTATTTGCTATATACATTTCACTCTGCAGCCTTCTCCAAAATTTGTATTCTGCCAAATCATTCCGAATTTGTTAATGTCTCTATCTTGCCATCTTGGGAACTTTAACTTACAGCTAGAAACATGAACTGTGTATTAAGTTGATTTATTTGTTGAGTGGACTGTGGACATTGGAAGAATAGCTATAAGGATTAATTAACATAGCAAAACGGAAAAGTCGTCTATGGCAGTTATCTATGGTGGTATGAAAATAGATTCCAGCTTTTTGCTCAAAAATGCATAACTTGCTGCTTTATTGTTTGTTTTCATCTGTTAGTAGTTAGCTAGTGGTAAAGATATCCACATCAGTAAGCAAAACACAGTATCTTGCAATATATAGTTTCTTCCTTCTCCATTAACATTTTTTTTTCTTTTTAATAATAAGCCCCTAACTTAGGCATGCTGGTTGATTCACACTTTAAATTTCAACACAAATAAAAAAATATATATATCAAAAATTAAATGAGGAAATTTTTCCAAACTATTGATGTAGTTTGGAATGATTCACATAGCATTACTAACTGATGTAATAGTATGTGAATCTTGAGTCAAAAGAACACCCTACATCCCTCAGAAATAATCACAGTACTTGTGTATATGACTGAGTGGGATTTGGATGTTGCTTCTAAGCAGTGGATACAAGTAGCTTCTGGGGAACAGGAAAAGTTTCCAAGCAGTTCAGTGTTCAGAAGTTCATGCTGCACAATGATCTTTACATTTTAGTGCTACTCCACACATGTGATTCTCTGAGGCTGTGACATCCGAGTGCATATACTGCTGAGTTTTAGGGAGGAAGTTATGACTGGAAGTTTATTTGTCTTTTAATTTATGGTGGAAACAAACAAACAAACAAACAAAACCAAAAACTTTCAGAGATGTACAGTGTAAAGTAAACTTATCATGATGATTAAGAGAGCAAAGAGCCCTATAACAATGAGACACAAGAGTCAGAAGAGTACATCAGGACTTTACCACAGCAATAAAAGATAACTAAGAGACCACGTTTGTAAATTAAGCCCTTTAAACACATATCAAGACCTGTGTTCTCCATTAAAATAATAGCTAGATCCACAGTGAAACTCCCTTTTGAATTTGCCACACAGAATGGAAAGGAGGAGAGTGGAAAGGAGGAGAGTTCGCTCATAAAATTAAGACCTCCTTTCAACAAACCTGTTTTATTCCTCCTGAGACAGAGATCGAGATATCCCAAAGGATGTGGCACCTCTTCAGAGTGAAGAATCAAGTAGGAAGGTTAATAGAACAACATATTTACAGGAGTATGTTAATGATATTCTGTTATATTCTCAGAATATTTGCACAGAACATCTTTGAGTGCACTAAGATGTAAATGGATATGAAGAAATGTTGAGAAGGCTGCCCTTGAAAATTCATTGTTAATTTGGTAACTGTTGTAGATTATCTTGAGTCAGATGTAATTAGATGAAGTTACATCTGAGCTCACATCTGAGCTACATTTTAGGTCAGGAGCTGATGACCTGACCTAAAACAATGGAGCTGTGCACAGCCTGGCAATAGTGCTTGCAATTGAACTAAGACCTAACTCCATCATACTAAGATGCCAGAAATTTTCTTGTGTTTTCTGCTGCTCTGACATTTTAACTGCTGCAAGATTTCAATGTGGGAACACCAAGACTACTGTCCCAAGCTTACTTTTTAAATGGACATGAAATAAATCGGGCTGTAGGAGGGATATTTTTGCTGTGACCAAGCAAACCTCTTATCCACACCATCATTAGTTCTGAGATTTATTTTCTGAACTCTTCCTCAGTTTCAGATGTTATGCCATTTGTTTTTCTGCAATGGAAGAAAAATATATTTGAAGCATTTTGCTTTTCTTTTTTTTTTTTTTTTAATCTAATGGAAAACTTGAGAAAATAGTTACAGTCACTTTGTAATTATTGTAGTAAAACACAGTACCTTAGACAGAAGAATGTTCTAAGTATCTGAGTAATACAACATTACACATTAACAAAGTTACATTACATGACTAAGTATAAAATGCTGATCAATTAATTTTATTTTATTTTTTTCTGCACATCTCTTTCAACACTGAAAAAGCAACAGAAGAAAATACTAAATATATTTATATCACATAGAAGGAAGAGTCTGGGGAAGATTAAAAGTAAAGTCCAACAACAGTATTAAGACA
The DNA here is from genome assembly GCF_047663525.1 of Anas platyrhynchos. Classification (NCBI taxonomy): domain Eukaryota; kingdom Metazoa; phylum Chordata; class Aves; order Anseriformes; family Anatidae; genus Anas; species Anas platyrhynchos. Next base: position 10,900,490 of record NC_092588.1, on the reverse strand, counting down.
TATTTTTGTAGTAATGTTCATGCAGATTTTAAAGCTACATTTGGAGAATGAAAATGTAATAAGAATGAGTCAGCATATGTTTGGAAAGAAGAAATTATGACAAACAATTCTGATTAACTTTTTAAATAGAATAATGATTGGCTTATGTAGAGGGAAATGTGGTAGACATTTTATAGATGGATTTTTAGGAAAGCTTTCAGCAAGGTTTCACACGATGGATTACTGCACAAAGCCCTCTAAATATGGATTAGGTGATGAATACTTAAGATGGCTAAGGAATTGCTTAGAAGATAAAAATGAGGGAATTAAAAGTCTGCATTGTTCACCAAAGCTAGGATCTTTCATGGGAGTCCTTCTAGTGGCTTCAGCACGATGTGAGTCAGGACAGTCATGTGAAGCAGAAGCTCAGAGGACTCTGCGCTGTGTGCCTTCATATTAATAATTTACATGTTATCACAATATGGGGGTGATACTTTTTCAAATAGCTGACATTGGTTGTTTTAACACCATGTTGAGATTGTAACTCAAGGGCCTCTCAAGCAGACCCAGACACACTGGTACTTTGGTACTGAGCCACTAAGCTCAGTGCAGAACCACAGTGATAGAGCTGTAATGTACTGGGCTCTACACTTACCTGAAATAACTTATGACAACAAATAAACTAATATGAAAAGATCCAGGAATATTAATCAGTTATAAATGGGCAATTCACACAAGAACAGTAGTTCTAGGAATTTTACGTGAGTAGAACATTATTTTACGAAAATTGTATTACTGTCCATTTAAGGCTTAGGTTGTATCTCTCCTTCTTCAGGTACATCTCTCTGGGGAAAGATGTTCTGCAAATCTTGGTCTGGTATGAAGAGGAAAGACTAGCGCTTTTAAACACTATATCTAAAGTTCTTTAAAATAGATCATTACCTTCCAATATGGCTAAGGAAACCAATTCACATATAAATGAAACAATTTGTGCTATGGGTCCACAACAGAGTTGGGAATAGTCTTACAAAGCCTGATGCACTGTCTTATTCACTGTTTTAATTAGAAAATTAAATTAGTTTAAGAATCACAGAATCATAGAATGGCTCGGGTTGGAAAAGTCATTAAAGATCACCTAGTTCCAACCCCCTTCCATGGGCAGGGATGCCACCCACTAGATCAGGTTGCCCATGGCCAACCTAGTCTTGAACACTTCCAAGGATGAGTCATCCACAGTTTCTCTGGACAACCTGTTCCAGTGCCTCACCACCCTCTGAGTGAAGAATTTCCTCCTAAACTCTAATCTAAATCTCCCCTCTTTTAGTTTAAAACCACTCTCCCTTGTCCTGTCATTATCTATTTGATCAAAAAGCCACTCTCTATCTTTTATATAAGCCCCCTTTAAGTACTGAAAAGCTGCAATGAGGTCACCCCAGAGCCTTCTCTTCTTTAGGCTGAACATCCACAGCTCTCTCAGCCTTTCCTTATAGAAGATATTCTCCTGTGATTCTAAGAAGAATGAATTCAAGGTTGATAATACAGGCTCAATAATGATAATAGAAATATGCACAGTTGGCATATAATGACTTCTCCAGAATGCAGTTTAGCTTGTGAAGACTAGTGTAAATTTACTTTGAGAAAGAAAGTTTAAGTGATAGTACGATGTATTTGAGCTACCTAAGAACTGGTGCAAATTTTGAAGTTTTGAATACAACTGAAATAAAGAAATAAGATTATCACTGTAGTTTGTTCCATGATTCCTACATACATGTATATAGACATCCAATCCTACAAATAGCTGCCTTTTTACAGAGATCCTACTTTGACTACCTGTACTTCTATTCAGGCATTGATGGTGATAGAAAGATACCTTTCATAGAGAAGGAACAGGAGCACATGATCTTCATATTAATTGTGTTCACACTAGCCATGAGCTCAAGAAAAAAAAAGGCAGCACTTACTCCAATTTCTAATACAAAATGCTCATTCCCTATTTTCCTATCTCTCTCCTCCTCAAAATTCTTACTCAATAAACTCAAAATCATCTTGGAATAATTGTATCAAATTAAATGTAATGAATACTGAGCATCAAATACCAAAAATGAAGTGTTTCAAATCAAATGGCTATAGAATTAGCTATAAGGCTCCAATGCTTGAATCTCCACAGACATGAACTTTAATAGAATCTCTTGCCAAATTGCAGTTGTGATGGAAGTTTTTGATGATATTCAATTTTTACCAGCTAGTAATAAATATAGTGCAACACTGTAAGTTGACCTTGCAAAGGCATCTGATGGAACAGATTGCAGTCAGCTGTAGGGATTTACTTGAAAACTGTAGCAAAGTAGATGTTCAAGAGGCAATATTATAGAATAGACTCCCCTCTCTATATTTTGAACAGATTGAAAGGGAATACAGGCAACGTTCAAACATTTCTTTATTGTTATGCGTATTAAAAGCCCAGGGTAAAACTTTGCATTTTTATGACTCTGTATATAGATAGTATTGTTCTCCATCCAAATGTACAATATGAAAACTTGTCTGCATCAGTCATTTTGAAATAATTGCTTTAATTTGAGGCTGTGGCTGAAAGTGAACACAAGGTTGGTGTCATCTCCTAGCAGTCACTTTTTTTTTTTCTCCAACAATTTCCTTTTTTCCAGCTTGAGAAATAACAAATGCCTAGTGGTAACTTTAAATTTAAAATTCATTGCCAACCAGCTGATAAGAAACATATCAAATATTGGATTTCACTGTATAAATAAGCATATCCAGAAGAACAAAGAAGATTCTGATGACTTTCATTTGTTGTACTGCCTTGGTTATCAAATTTCCCACTAATCAAAACTTTCATTTCTGTCATGTCTCTGACAGCTTTACATATCATATTTATTTACCATACACCTCTGTTTATCAAAGTTCTGTTTATAACATCTCTCATGTGAAGGAACGATACTCTGCATACAGAAATGCAGCTGGTATTACAGATTTTGACTTGCAGTCCTGTCTTTTTTAAAGCCAAGATTTAAAGGATAAAGGAAAATTGCCATTGTCTGCAAACATGAGAACAAAATGCCTGTGCTTACTCTGAGAGATTATGAGCAATGATGGAAGACACTGTAATACAATGTGCTTAGAAATCCCATTTGGTGAGTGCTGGAGAGCTAAGAAGCTAAAAAGGGAATTTGATTGCCCACACAGAATAAATGCTGAGTTTGGAAACAAAATTTGGGCCTTAGTTTTTAAAACTGCTAAGTGTCACTGGTAGGATTAGCTTCATCTTTCTGTCGTGCTTTGGTTTTTCAGATCTCTCATGTCCTGTGCTTTTAGTTCTATTGGAATTATCTCCCCACATCTTGCCCAGTCTTAAATGTGGCTCACAGGAAAATGTCCATTGTAGCTGCCAACAGGGCAACTGGATATGAATTCCTGTGGCTTTATGGGTAATGCTTCAACCAGCTCATAAAAAGTCTACCATTTAATTTTAGCACTAAGAACAAGACAAGAAAGACAATTAAGGAAAAAATATGTAAAAACAAAATCAGCTACAAAAGTTTGTTTTGCCTTTGTTTTACATTAGGAGGCCAATGAAGGACACATATGTAAGCTCGTAGTTCTCATCCAGTTTCTCAAAAATCTTGTATTGGGTTTACTTGACAAGGGTTTGGCTGCAGGGGTGGCTTCTGTCAGCAGAGCCCAGCAGCAGCCCCATGTCAGATCAGAACCAGATCCAGACTGCTCCAAAAGGGACCCACTGCTGGCCAGAGCTGAGACAGTGAGTGACACTGGCTGTGTCTCTCTGACAGCAGATTTAAGAAAGGGAAAAAGGCTGTTGTGCAACAGCAGCTGTTCGAGGAGAGTGAGAAGCAGCCCTGCAGGCATCAAGATCAGTGCAGCAGGAGGGCAGGAGGTGCTCCAGGCACGCAGCACAAGTTCCCCTGCGGCCTGTGGAGAGGCCCCTGGTAGAGCAGGCTGTCCCCCTGCAGCCCATGGGTCCCACGTGGAGCAGATGTTATCTTATTACAGGCTGCAGCTCATGGAGGAGCCCCCAGTGGAGCAGGTGGATGTGCCCTGGAGGAGGCTGCGGCCCATGGAGAGCACCCGCAGGAGTAGGATCTGGGCCGGAGCTGCAGCCCATGGAGAGGAGCCCACGCAGGAGCAGGGGGGCTGGGGGGAGCTGCCAGCCCCCATGGGGGACCCGTGCTGGAGCAGTTTGCTCCTGGGGGATGGACCCCGTGGGATGGAGCTGTGTGGGGGCAGTTGTTGAAGAGCTGCTGCCTGTGGGCATCCGTGGGAGGGACCTTATGTGGAGCAGAGGCAGAGAGGGACCGTGAGGGAGTGGCGGAGATGAAGCATCAGGGACTGACCGAAGCCCCCATTCCCTGTTCCCCTGCGCCCCTTGGGGGGAGGAGATGGAAGAAGGTGGGAGGGAGGAAGGTGCTTATATTTTGCTTTTAGTTCTCACTGTTCTAGTCTGATGGTGACAGACAATAAATTACATATATTTCCATACGCTGGGTATGTTTGGCAGTAATTGGTGAGCGATCTCCCTGTCCTTACCTCAACCCTTGAGCTCTTACCTTCATATTTTTACTTCCCCTATCTCTTTGATGAGGGAGAGTGACAGAGTGGCTGTGGTGGAGTTCAGCTGCCCAGCAGGGAAAACCACCACAAATCTACATGTCTCCCTGAAGCAGAGTGTACTCTTTCAGTCTTCTCAGGTCTTTTGATTCTCTCTCATCCTTTGCACTGTCACATGTGAATGTATAAACACAGCCAAGAACTGAGTTGTTTTTAGGAGAAACAACCTATCTGCTTGTTCGCCCCAGACCACAAGGCTGTAGGTGCCATACAATAGAACAAAAGCCATCATTTCTTTTGCACAAAACAGGTCGAGGTAGAGAAAGTTGATGGGTATACACAGCAAGGTCATCAGAAGGCAGCAATGAGATATAACTGGTTAGCATGATGTGCATTGCAGAATTCATATTGAAATAGTTAAAATGTTAGTTATTAAAGAGTTCAGTCATCTTTTTAAAATCTGTACTGGATTAAACGTATTCAACAACCTTAATGGAATGACTCATTTTCTGACAATCCTTCAAAAGAAAGTCAGGTTCCCAAATATAGTGAAAATAAATGAAAAACAAATGTCTTGTATCTTTGTCTCCTTGAAATTGTGCCTGTAACTTCATTAGAATTAAAACAAAACAAAATATTTAGAATTAATACTTTAAATAAAATCAAAGCATTTGAAAGCATAAGAAGTGTCTGACAGGATGGCTTATTCTCAGGGTCCAAGCATTAACAATATTTCTCATCTGTCTTAGGTAAAAACTCCAGTTATATACAAAGCGTGTATAATTCTTGAACTGGTAGATGTCTCTAATGTCTGCAAGCAATCTCTGTTTATACAGAATTGCTAGCCAGAGAGCTGAAATCAATTTTGATTGTGAAAACAGGAAAAAGACCTTTGTGGAGGAGTTCGCAGAGTTCCTACCTGGCAAGGAGGCTGAATGGCAAGGAGTGGAACACTGATAACATGGGTGTTTAGCTATAGTGCAGAAAGTCAGCAAGAACATCTCTACTCTTGCAGATGAGACAGTGGGGTACTTAGTGCTGAAAGGCATCCAAGTCTAATTTTTTTTTACATCTCCGAAAGTTTCTCTTCAGTAATGCAGTATTCTCAAAAAGAGGATCATAGATTTGTTCCAATGCAGAGACATAGTCTTACATTGCCCACCAAGGGGTTTTCAGTATGAAGAAAGAAAACTAGCTTCTATTTATGTGGCACATTTTTAGTAGATTTTTTTTTTTTTTTGGTGATGAATTATTTACATGATGACAACTGAAAGCAATAGCACATGTCTTATTACTTTTCTGCAGAGGTGGATCTGAGTCACTATTAAATTTTAGTGATTCTGGATCAGACCTGGATCAGAGCTGGAAAAGAAAATTCAAGCAAACAGGTATTTATTGCTGCCCAGAGAAGATTCCTGAGGCAACTCAAGCTGTTTGGGGATATCTGAAAATCTGACTGTGCCCCAATATTGAACATGAAATCTTTATTTTTATATATGATTTTGTAGTACTATAGTGTGTGGAAAACCCAGTTATATATTCTGGGAGTCACAGTTTTCTAGTGGTATGTGAGATGGCTGACATGGACATAGAATAAAATATGGTATAATAATTTCACTTGCAATAATTGCATTTAAAAGCTTGCTTTTAAACACTGGTTTCTATTTATTAATGGGCATTGCTCATTTTAGTAGGCAACTGTATATTTTCAATTTCCCAATTGCAGGTTTAAGCTGTGGTCTGTTTTATCATGAGTCAGGCCATGAGCAATCATCTTCCAAATTTATCCTTAATAGCATTTTTTCAGACATCTTTTTGCTTTGGGTATGATATTTAATATTCAAAGACTCTTTCATTCTTAAAGATGTCTTTTCAAATTCCTCTAAATTTCCAAAGACAACAGGCATTTATTTTCTTTGTCTTGCCTTTTTCTTGTTCAGGATAATTGCTGATCAAACAGAAATTTGAAGGAGCCCTATTTTGCAACAAACAATTTCAAGCTTTGCAGTGCTTTTCCTTTTCCTTTCCTTTTTTTTTTTTTTTGTTTTTGTTTTCTTGAAATGTTACTGTCTTTTTCTGCTCATTCTAGATGCTGTAAAAATACATAAAAAAATACAGCTTATAATGAACTTGTCTTGTGTGATAATTGTGTTTTATGAATAAGCAAAGCACTGACAGGCTGATCTGCTGCAGAGGAGAGGCTAGTAAAAATCAGAGAGTGAGAAGCTCTTGCTCCTCTTTGATCTAACTTTTATGGTATGTGCATTCACTTAACAGGTCACTGAACTGAGGCTCTGGGTTTATTCAAAATCAGACACTACTTGAAAAAACCTGAGGAAGGTCTCCAAAACAGGAGGAAATTCAGCAGACTCAAATGCAAGATGTTGCACTTCGGTAGGGAGAATGAACCAAATACAAAACAGGCAGAAAGCTACTAAGCACTAACTCAACAAATAAGACCCTGAGAGCAAAAAGAGGATAGGATAAGGTGGATACAAATAATGACATCATGTTATTGCAAACAAGGTGAGCATCATGCCGAGATATACGAGCAGAAGGAATTACAGCCTGCTGGAAGAGTGAAGCAACTTTTTTGTATTTTTCCATGTTGACAAGAATTTCTGGAGTAGACTGTCCAGCTTTGGGCACTGTGCCTCAACAAAGATGACCAGTTAAAAAGAAGATAGCAATGTGAAAAGCTGGAGGTCTAATCATAAGCTAAGAAAAAAGATAAAATAACTGGAGAAGATTAACAGAGAGAATAAGGAACAGAAGACTTGAGTCTTGGAAAATGCAATAATATTTTAAATAGGAAGAATATTACCAATTTTCTACTGCCAGGATGAGTGGAGCAAGAAAATGGGGGGAAGTGACAATCTGCTGGAGGGTAGGAGGGCGCTGCTGAGGGACCTGGACAGGTTGAATTGATGAGCAGAGGCCAATGGGTTGAGATTCAACATGGCTAAGTGCCAGGTCCTGCACTTTGTCCACAACAACCCCGTGCAGTGCTACAGGCTTGGGGCACAGTGGCTCCAAAGCTGTGCAGAGGAAAAAGATCTGGGGGTGCTGACTGGTGCTCACCTGAACATGAGGTGGCTGTGTGCCCAGGTGGCCAAAAAGGCCAATGACATCCTGGCTTGTATCAGGAATAGTGTAGCCAGCAGGAGCAGGGAGGTGACCGTCCTCCTGTACTTGTCTCTGGTGAGGCCACACCTCAAGTACTGTGTTCAGCTCTGGACCCCTCACTACAAGAAGGACATTGAGGCCCTGGAGCATGTCTAGAGAAGGGCAATGAAGCTGGCGAAGGGCCTGAAACACAAGTCCTGTGAGGAGCGGCTGAGGGAACTGGGGTTGTTTAATCTGGCAAAGAGGAGGCTCAGGGCAGGCATTATTGCTCTTTGCAACTCCCTGAAAGGAAGCTGTGGGGAGCTGGGGGTCAGCCTCTTCTCACAGGTAACTAGTGATAGGACCAGAGGGAACGGCCTCAAGTTGTGCCAGGGGAGGTTTAGGTTGGAAATGAGGAGACATTTCTGCTCAGAAAGAGCAGTCAGGCACTGGGACAGGTTGCCCAGGGAGGTGGTGGAGTCACCGTCCTTGGGGATGTTCAAGGAAAGGTTGGACATGGTGCTTGGGGACATGGTCTAATGGGTGACATTCATGGTAGGGGATTGTACCTGGTTGCACCAGATGATCTTGGAGGTCTTTTCCAAGTGTGATTCTATGATAAGTTTTTGGCTTAAATCGTGAAATCAAGTTACATGTTGAGATAATCTTTCTGACAGCAGGAAGAGGGAGGCATTGGGACAGGTGGAATCTGAATTTCCATCTTTGTGAACAGTGCAGAAAAATGTCTGGAAAGGATGGAGATTAATATAGACTGCTCTGCTGTAGAGCAACAGATTTCCTGCACTGCCTTTTAAGTCCTTTATTGCCCCAGTTTCCCACAATTTTGTAAAGAGGCAGCAGCTGGAATAGATGTGCAGTTGTGAGGAGGAAATATGAAGCTGCTACAAGATCAAGGAAAAAGTTTTGTCAGCTTTGCATGCTGCAGGTTTTTTGCCATTTTCCCTGGAAGATCATATAAAATACAATCACGCAACTACTAGAGTGCCTCAGGAGCATCCCACTGGCATTACTCTGTGTATTTTAAGGGGTTAAAGAAAAAGCTATGATGGGAGAAGTGACTTGCTCTTGAGCCAACAGTGCTATCTGCAGCGCAGCAATGAGCTGCTCTGAATGGTGACTCAGCCTAAAAGGAAACATGGACAGGCCCAAGTCTGTGCCAACCTTATCAGGGAAAAGGGACCTCTTTGCAGATGTGGAACCTTTAGGTTTATGAATGAACATTTCCTACCAAAACCTGCATCACCTTGGATACAATTTATAGATTCTGGTTTCATTGCACACTGAGAACAAATCACCTGTTAAACACAAGTCTGGCTGCTGTTAACTGTGTTTATTGTGGCTGGCTGTGGCTGTGCCATGTTAACTTTTTGGCAGGGAGGGCTCTGAACAGTTTGACAGCTCACTGGTTTTCCCAAATACTTAGAAATATAGGTAACATGCTTGCTTTGTCATGCTGAAAAGTATAAGAAATCACTTGTGAATGAAGATCAAGGGGGAAAGTGTCTGTTAATGGATACAAGTGCAAAACCTGGAGAAAGCTTGTGTTTAAACTGAAGGACTTGAAAACAACAAAGGGAGAGTAGCAGTGTTGTATGACATTGCTTTAGTATTGCCCTTTCCTTTGTGTGTTATTTCCTTGTCCAGCACAGACAACAAAGAGCACAATGGCTCTCATCAGACACCTTTCCAGATGATCATATCCAGAAGTACTCCATCTGGACTTGATTTGTTGGGCAACCCAGTGGCAACCAGCACAATCTCAGCTGTTGCTGTGCTGCTTTCACCAGCAATGCAGTATTTTCCACTGCTACTAGAAGTGGCATTCTCAATCTCCCATTTTTAAAGCTCAACCTGTAGGAGCTGGATGGGGAAGCATCCTTTGAGTCCTGAAACTGAGCGGACATGGAGTTGCTCTTTGTGAGTCCAAGGAGCATGGCATGTATTACCTTCGTATGTTCAAACTCTCCCCCCTTATCCCCAAAACATGGTGCCCATGTCCAAATTGCCTGAAGGAAACAATCCTTGGCATCAGTTGTCTTCTGATCTGTGCCTGGGTGTAGTCTGGGCAGTGCAGCTTGGCATGGGCCATTTCCATGCAAGGGATAGTTCTAACTACTATGCAGAACAGATGTTTGCTGGAAATTGCCTGAGTCTGTGCCTTGGCCCTGTTCTATTGCTTTGATGAAGCCAAAGAGAAGATCTGCTTATAAAATGACTGTTATGTGCAATACAACAGGCCTGGTTAAAGGCATATGGGAATTATTTTCAAGGTACTGAAGGTGATGCCTGTGTAGGTCAACACCTGTGGCTTTCAGAGGATAGCTGTTTTGTGAATCAGACCATCAGATGTCTTCTCCAATCTTAAAGATTCCATGAATCTCTGATTCTGTGTGGGATGGCCAGGTTCAGGGAAATCACTTCACTATACACTTTTGGTGAAAAGAAATAAATATTTCAGGTAAATTTCTAGGCAAAACATTTCTCTGACCAAGTTCATAGTGTGGCTGCATGAGATCCTATATCTATACAGTGCAGGCATCTGATCTTCATGACTGGGGCAAGTCTGGGATCACTCCTTCCAGTGGAAATGCAGATTAACTATGTTAATACTTATATTTTATATACAACTATAAAAATGAAAAGTGGAAATATCACAACCAGTGCTCTAACACCCATTTATGTGGTCTTGTTTTTGAACCCAATTTTTAGATTTCCTTTTTAAAATATAAACTCTTAGGGTTGTTGGGACATTGTATTTGTTGGTAGAGGGCTTAGTAAACGTGAGTTTTGATCTTATTAAAATAAATAATCAAAATTAAAATGTTAAGTCGCACTAAAATAAAGGTTAACCAGCTAATTAATAAGGAAGAAGTTTCAGTCCTCTGCTCCAAATATGTGTTTGGCATGCTATTTTTTTTCACTACGTATTTGCCCATACTGAGCTTTCTGGCTTAAGTAGGCATAGTAATAGAAATTACTAAAAGCACTATATTTGTTTTTTCAATTCTTTTGGCTGTGCACATTTCTCACCAATATCAGGTGACTATTTTGACACGTCACAAACCTGCTACCTTTTACCCTGTTTTAAATCAATGTCCTCTCTAAAATCAATGTAGTCAATAGTCTCTTATTATGTGCAAAGGAATTTAGGTTACATCACAAACAACAGATAAAATACAGTAGTGTTATTTTAAATAACAATAAAGAGAAAGAGGTTGGTTGTGGCTTTGGATTTCTTCCATGTCCTGTGGTACTGTGGTACATTACTCTCTTTACTTTGTAAAAGATGTCATGTGGAAGAAAGAGAAGGCAAAGGTGGTAAGTCTTTGTCAAAGCGATACAAAATAAACAAACACAAACCTGTTTCTGTAGACATGCCTATATCAAAAGAAAACCACCATTGCCAATGGTACAGTTAGCTTATGGTGCAGAGGTGTCCAGTGAGCAGCAGCGGGTCGGGGATGTACAGAGGATCCAGACTCATCTGTACAGGAAGATGACCCCATCTCTGAAGTGTTAACAGTCTAGTCTGACCGTAACAACCACTGAGATGACCTTCGTGTCACTCTATGGGTCTTGACAGACATGCCATCAAATAGATGCAGAGATATAAAAAAATGACCCCGTTCCTCTGAGCCACAGGTGAGGCAGCATTTCATTTAGCAATATATTTTGCCATTTCCCTGGCTGAATATAGCAGTTCTTTGAATTTCATTATCAGGACTGGTGAACCTAGCACTTCTCATGAGCACACTGATCTGGTGAGAAGTAGAGAGCTGAGGTGTCCTGTAGCTTAATAATTTTGTCTTGAGGTGATGGGAATATTATATGACACAGGCTGACAAGAGACACTAAATTTAAAACCATACATCTGACAACTCCATTTTCCTTTGAGATTTGCAACTTGTACATGGTCTAAGTATGCTCATGCACTGCTGAGAAATTTCTTGGTGGTGTTGACATATCATAAGCGGTTAAGGGCAAAACGAAATTGTTTAGTATAACTATTTTACTCCAGTTAGTCGCACAATTAGTTTCCTTTCAGCAGGAAAGTAAAGGACCTTATGCACTGCTTTCACATTGGTATACAGTCAATAAATAGTAAAACAAATGTAATTACTGTGGCATAAACACGCATTGTGCATTAGGGTTTTGGTAGTCCTGTGGTGGTATGAGAAGAGAGAGTTGGTGGATACTGGCTGAGACATTAATTTAAGTACTGATCAACACAACTGGGAATGGTCTCAAGAAACCAAGACCCTGCTTGTTGTCAAGATTTCTGGAAGGGGGAAGACTTCTGAGCTGTGCTTTGAAAGAGGGCAAGTTATTTGGAGCATGTTCATGAGGAGCCCTTTTCAGCATAGGAATCTCCAACACAGAAACACCTTGGTGTCAAAACTGGGATGTGGGTAGTGAGAGTGAGGCTGACTGGAAACACAGGCTATCCAACCATGTTGCTTCAAGAGAATGGTTGGATCCCTCAGGAAGGAATCTGCCTGTGTGTGCCATCTGAAGCTATTGAGTAACCTGAATGGGATGGCAATTGGGATGGCAATTGTGGCAGACCAAACAGTTCTTGCTGGTATCATATACCTTATGTAGAGGCTGTGGTGAGGAACAAGGATGAACCATCCACCTCCCACAGAAGAATATTCTTAGGAGCATACATTTCCCTGTAAATGGTGAGGCAGTAAATTGCTGGAAGCAAGACCTTAAGCAAGTATGGGGAAAGAGTATGCTCAAACTTTCCTGTTTAGGTTATGTTGGGTTTTGTTCCTTTGAGTTTTCTTGATTTAAGAAGATAATATTTCTAACTTTTATTATATAAAACCTAATAGGTTTCAGTTGGATGAGACCTACTAGAGAAAAGGGTGTGTGCATTTTAAAGCCTCTGATGTCCTTTGAGATCTTAATCTAAGGGGCAGTCTTAAGCTTTTTCATCTTATTTCTGTGACTGGTTTGGTCTCTTGTTACACAGATATATTGATCATAAACAGGTGCTGACATCATGAAAAATGAAAGGCAGTGGGAAAAGTAACAAAGATCCCTGAAAGGTCCAGAAACTGAGACCACGTGTTGTACAAAGAAAGTGGAGAGTGCAGAGGGGCTGCTGTGGAGGGATGAAAAGATAAGTGCATATAGCAAAACAATAAACCAATAAAAGTAATCTTTGTGGTAGCATCCTAAGTCTTTCTGAGGTGGGAAAAAATTATATTCATCACAAGCAGTGAAAAATGGTGGACCAGACCAAAAGTGGTGAGCTTAAATTGCATCTAAGTTTGATAGAAGGATGCCTTCCTATTGGTTAGGAGAGTGAAGCACTGGAAAAGATTACCCAGAGAGGTTATGGAGTCTCTGACACCCAGAACAGATTAGGAAAACATCCCTTAGGAATAAATAGTTATATTTCATCTTGATTAAGGATTGGGTAGAGCAGGGTAGACTACCTGACCTCTTGCAGCTCTGTGATTTTGTGATTGTAGCACAGGAAGATAAGACTTTGGATGGAAAGATGGTGCTGTGTGGATAGATAAGAAAAACTGAAATTGGAGATTTTTTTCCAATTTGAGATTTTTCTCCAAGTTTTCTCAGTTATATGACCGACATGTCAATGACGCTGAGACAGGAATATCCTTTCTGAGCTCCAGCAAGGACGAGATCATGAGAGTTGCTGAGTACTGGGATGGGAAGCAGGGAATCCCAGCTGATGATTGACTAGAACTTGGACTGTAACCAGCAAAGCTGGAAATGAAGGAGAAGATGAAGGGCAAGATCCAGCAACAGCAAGAGTAAGAGAGAAATGGAGAAATTCTGGGATTTTAAACTAGCATACAGAATAGGAAAAAGTTAAGAGAGGTAATCAGGGTGTTTGCAAAGGAAAGTATCAACAACTGCAGAGTTGGGCACTGTGGTAAAAAGAGGAGTAGAGGAGTGGCTACAGGATGTGAAGATGACTAAATTCTCTGTCCTTACCAGGGAAAGAAGAAAGAAGAAGAGAGGCAGAGTAAAGAAAGAAAGATGTATTCTCAGTTCTGTGGTTGCTAAAGGCTTCTTATATCAGTCTTCACTGGGACTATGTGGAAAAGCTCTTACTGAAAAAAAGTACTTTATGATCTGACCCATGAAGGTTTGTGCTAAAATAATGGACTGCTGAGGAAGGCAGCTACAAAAAATATATGTATTTTTAAAGGCAGAATGTGTTCTGTGTGTTTCAGAAGTGATACAGGCCCCTGTTAAAGTGTCTGCTTTTGATACTCTCTACAACTATCAAACCGTTTTTAGGACTGATGTGATATTGATGAACCTGTTCTAATCTGAAGGACACTCTATTTTTGTAGAAAACCTTTTACAGTCCTGGTAAAGAAATCACATGATAATACTTGTACTTCCATGAGGATCCATCTTGCAGATCTGCTGTGGGCAGTTAAGGGGCATATTTAAGTTATGTGCAAGCCTCTCATGTAAACTTTGCTACACTTCTGCCGGAAGTATCTCCAGAGGCATTTTTTTCCCCCTTAGGAGTTCCAATGGAAAGAGTTCTTGATTTAAATCTTCCCCTCACACTAAGTGCAACCCAAAGTTATCACCATATGCACAGGGAGGAGAGATAGAGACAAACTCTTCAGAGTTTACAAAGTAAGTGTATTTGTAAGATGCAAATGGGCACCCTCTAACTGTCCTGGCACTGCGATCTGCTCTGACAGGTGGAACCTTGCATGCAGCACTGCTAGAGTAAATGAGCTCTGTGTGAGCACAAGGTTGCTTGAAGGACAAGGTCCTAATACCAAGAGAACTAAAGCAGGTTTTAAAAATCCTTCTGGCACACTAAGCAGCTTTTGCAGAGCAGGGAAGGCTATGTGGGAATTCGTTTTTGTTTTGGAAATGGAGGTTGTGAACTACATAATTCACTAAGAAAATTGTTTATTATTGCATGGTACTGGCTTCAACTATGCACATGCAAAATCCTTTTTTTTTTTTTTTTTTTTTTTGCCCATACTTGGCAGAACCCATGGCTTTCCTATCTCTACAAGCCTGGCTGAAGGTACCAGAGAAGTGTGTTAGATTGAGCAGGATAATATGCACCTTTCCCCTTTTCCAGTTTCCCTGGAGACTCTTAAGAGATACATATGTCTTGCTAAGCACTCTCCACTTCTATTTATACTCTACAGTGCAACAGGAATTACTGTAAGAATCTTTCTCCTGGGGAACATGTCCTTAGCCTTTTGTTAGGTTAAGTAAGGATTTGCAAAGCAGGTTGTTTTATGCTATTCAGTTAATCATTGATGTTGGAAATATAGGAAACCGAGTACACTGAAAATCTGGAAGAACATCTTCTGTGAAGTGCTTAGTTCTCCTGTACATACTTCAGTGTTCAAAGAGTGAAAATATTTATTAGAAAAGACATGAACTTTGGAGTGGAATCAAGCAGAGAATCTTTAGACATCCCTGGCAAAAATTTGCCAAGTTCATAACTGTACAGGGAACCTGTACCAGTGCTGTTACTGTTCTGTTGGTACTCTCACACTGTACAACCTGGGATGCATCAGTAGCACACTGGTTATATTAATCCACTGAGCTACAGAGGGACAGAAAGTGTCCTTGAGTACACAATCCCAACTGTTTTTTCACTCCTTGTCAGTGTTTTGGAGACTGTTTCAGCTAATTATCTCCAAGGCAAAGACTGCTCTGGGGTTGACTCTGTGCACCCTGTGACATTGTCTCACCAAGGGAATGATGTGCATACCTGTGGTGTCATGCTGAAATACGCCAGCCCGGTGGACTACTTTGTAAACTCAGGATACCATTTGAGATACTTTTAATAGAAAAAAAATGATTATTTGTTCCTTCTTGGTGTCAAAGGGGCACCACAAGCTCAGGAGACTGGTGGCCACCTTCTCATTGTATAGTGAGAGAGGCTTTACTTCAGACCTCTTGAAGCAGTGAAGATGCTGATCAGTCCTTTAGAAACAAGCTATGTCTTAGCTTGGGCACAACAGTGTCCTGTCAGATTCAAATGCCTTTAACAGTGTAATTGCCTCAGGTCTACCCAGCAAGCATGAACAGAGAAATCAAGCATGTGAGTATCCTTATGTCCAAGTCGTTATGGATAGGCATATGGTGTCCATTCTTATTTTGTTCCCTAACACTTCATGTTATGAAAATGTGGTTATAATCATTGGTAACTGCCAAATTATGCAGGGTGACGTTTTACATATGAATATCCGGAAGATTTCAGCCATTGTGGTTGCATTGTGTTGTCCATTTTCCAGAAATCTGGTGTTGCTGGATTGAAATTGTTTGTATCTGCTTTGAAAAAGGGAAGTCATAGGGGAGTGGGTTGGAAAGAGTTTTATTTAACTTATTCCGGTGAAAAAACAGTGCTTTAAGAGGGAATGATATAAAGGAAAACCTTCTGGCTGTAGATCAGATTTCTGAGGAATCACTAGAGGAACACATTTTTGAAACAGAATTCAGGCAGGGTTGCAATTTAAATTGTTTTATGTTTATAGAATTACAATATAAATTATTATGTTTATGCAAAGAACTGTTATGTGATCACTTGCAATAGGAGACTTGATTAAGTGCCCCAGGATAGCCCTTCTAAGAGTTTATATTTTCTGTTCTTTTGTTTTGTGTTAATATACTTTGCCTTTATAGCCATACAATTTCATCAGTTCTTGGGTCTTTATCAGTTCAATTATTCTAGTAAAATAATCACTCCCTAAGACAAAAGGTTTTCTTATTTTACTTCCAAGAGTAGACTTAGCTGGAAAATTATTTTCTTTTCTTTTCTGGACATTTCAGTTTAAACAAAGAAAGACAACTAAGAACCTTGGTTTAGCCTTTACATTTTCCTACAGTTTTAAATCAAGACCACAACTTTGCATTCCGTTGTAAAAACATCAGTAAATACTGTTTGTTTTCCTTGCAGCTCACATTTTGAAAAGGTATTTTCTTGTGGGACTGCAGTTTCAGAAACAGACTTCCAGCAAAATCATGGTGTATTCTGTTTAATGAAGTTCAAGGAGCTCAGAATCATAGATCCAAATGGCAATGAATAAAAAGAGAAACATTAACGAGTGTCTCAATCAGTTCAGTGTCTTACATTTATGCAAATGAAAGAAAGATAGAAGGGCAAAACTGCTCTCCCCACTTCCTCTGGAATAGTACCCTACAGTAATACAGCTCTGTGGGAGCAACTCTCTTTAGCTGTTCAGCCCTGTTTTGAACCCAGCTTTGTTTCAGCCTGAAGAGATTAATTGAGAGAGATCAAAGAGGTCTTTAAGGTCAGCTAAATGGTGTTTCTCTTTGCTTGCCCTCTTCCCAGGCTGAAGGCTTATGAAACTTGAGCAAGAAGATTCACGTCACCTTGAGCTTTGTAGCAGTGATGCACTAGTCCTGCTGTATTCCATACCTTTGTGCATTCAAAAGTTGATGCTGATACTGCCACTTCAAAGGCTCCATTTCGCTTCAGGGGATTCTATCTTTAAAGCACTCAACATCAGTGAAGGGATTTTCACATCATGTCACATCCCACTTTGGAAGTTTCTTGTTAATAGGGGTTCCTGCTCCTGAGAGATTCTTCTCCCAGTTCTTGTTGTTGCTGGGATGTCTCTCAAAAGATCTTTTTAGCATCCCTCCAGAGGATTTTCTGTCTCTAGGAACATCCCTTAAGAGCTTCTTATTGTTTAGGCCCAGGTCTTTAGAAAAGTTGTGATATCCTTTAACAAGACCCTGTTTGTAGGCCAGATCATGCAACCTCTACTCAGTGCTGAATTCACTGTAACTAACTCACCTGAGTAAGATGAGTATTACCTGGACAAAGCTTTACTTTATGAGCAGATTTCTTTCTTCTCCCATTACACAAGTCTATTTAAAAAGACAATATGTATATATTACAAAAATGAGGACACTTCTTGCTACCATTAGCATTTTAATTAGAAATGGTCAAATCATGTATTATGAAATCAAACACTGAATCATGCTTATGTCCTGCAACTTTTTGGAGGAAAGTCGCCCTTTTCTTTTCATTTCTTTCCTCATTGTTGCACTTTCCTGCCTGGACTGGAAAATATCACATCTTTTAGTACTACAGCATTATTGGAAACAAAAAAGTACCAGAAAATTGATTTGAAAACCTCTTCTCATGAGATTTGGAAATCTAAGAGGTCCACATAAGAAACTGAACTATTGGGTGTTTGCATGAACTAAGTCTATGAGCTTTTTTAGTTATTCATATGACTTAGTCAATCAGAGAGCTGTAAGATGAATGATTTCAGAATGTTGGTGTGTGATTTTAGAGTCAACTCTAGCACCTAGATCCTTTATATTTCTGGTGGATAAACTTAAAAAAAAATGTGCCAGCAAAGACAAGCAAGGATTTTACAATATTTAAAAATTACATAGGCTTATAACACTGCAGGCAGTTTTCTCATCCCATTTGACTTAGGAGTGTGCTTTTAGTATTCTCCATTGTCAAATGGTGTATATATTTTTTATTTTTTTTATTATTATTTTTTACTTCTTTAAGTTGACTTGCCTGTCATTGTGACCTTGGAGTATGTATGGATCGTGGAAAGCCATGAAGAGGGAAGTTGTTGCAGAAACATTATGCAAATCAGACCACAAAAAATGAAAATGTTTTTGGAAATCTTAACAGAGAAGCAAATAGTTACATGACCATGGGAATAAATACAATCTGGTTTTCAATGGATTTGTATTTTGTAACCATTTCACTTGTTAACTGAGAAAAGGGAGAGCAGGTGTGGCATAAAGATCTGGGAAGAGCTTGGCTAAGACCTGGATCAATGATGGACATTTCACGAGTGAGATGGATCTAGGGACAGAACCTACTGAAGCAGGGAAGAAAGGGAGGTTGCCTGAAACATGTTTTGAAGTACGTGATAGAAGGGAGAGAGGAAAGTAGCAGCTCTAGGCACTGCAAAGCAGAAGTGTGTGGAACTGCATCAGAGTAAAGGGTCTTTGTCAGGCAATAACTGAAAAAAACTTACAGCAAGGGAGGAATTTAGTCCCTTAAACTGGAAACAAACAAACAAACAAACAAACAACACAAAGACAACAGTCAAGAGGAAAAGCTTAAAAACAGCGAGGCAGGAAAGCTGTGTAAATGAGACAAGCAGTGGACTTCCACGGGAGGAAGCTGAAAACTTGAAGGGGAAGAGTTTGGTTTTTTGTTGTTTTATTTTTTAGATTAAAATAATTCTGAAATTCTGCATTGCTGGCATGTCATAAAATGGATTATGTTTAAAAAATGATATTATAAAATTAACTGTACATCCACTTGTATAAAGTTTCATTTTAAAACACATTCAATTTTTTAAAGAGAAAATTGTATGTGATTTTTGAGCAGAAAACAAAGCAAGGTTATGTGCTACTACTAATAGTTCTACTGGCATGTCAGAGATTTATTTATTTTTTTCTTGAGATATTAACAGTTCTGTAAAGAGCTATTTTGGTTCAAGGCTTAATAGTATTTCTTTTCAACAGTCATAAGATGCTTTGAAGAAGAAAAGAGTGAGATATTTCACTTGGTAGTACAGTATCTGGCTGTAGTATCATATTAAATGTTTGTGGCAAAGAAGCATATTAAGAATAAAAACCCAACTAATATATAGAGATTGGATAAAAAGTAATAATAAGTAGTTTTATTACTATTTTATGTTATGTTTTGAAACAAACACTTGCTTAAATAAAATATATGTTTTTACTCCTCCCCCCCCCCCCCCCCCCGAAAATTTGTTTCTTTAAAAGATTTCAGCAATGTCTAGCCATGGCCACTTCCCAAGGCTAAAAAAAGCCCGTAGGTTGTTCATAATGTGGTTTTTAATCTGACTAGTGCTCATGCTCTCTCAGACTCTGACAGTCAGGTTTATGTTGAAGTATGATTCTCCATTTTAATTGAGTTTAAAATCTCTCACTTAATTTCCCTAACATTTCTAGCTCTGCTTTCAAAGATACTGTTTTCATCAGTAATTGCAGAGGGAAATTAAAAATCAGTAAGATTCTTTCCGTGTCTCCCTCTTTCTGAAAGCAAAAATCTTCCAATCAGAAATTATTCACATTCATACTGTATGCAATAAATGAAGTTTTCTGCTCAGAATGAGAGATTATTGCGATAAATATCAAACACGACTTTGAATGAAATGCAGAGCCATATGAGGCATACTTAGTAGGAGATACCTTCTTGAATAATGTCAGAATCATCTCTGTAGCTACGAAAGAGAAGATAATTTGGAGCAGAAATAGCTAGTTGGAAAATAAAATTAAAAAAAAAAAAAAGAACACTCAGCAAACCAAAAAACACAAACGTGCACCCAAAAAAAAAAAAAAAAAAGGATCCTCACAGTGTTATCTCAAGCAGTAAAATCCGCTTGTTTAAGGACCTATTAATCATAGCACAAAATGCTGCCCAATTTACATAACTGAGCAGCAGAATATAAAATTTGGCTGAGGTAAAATGAACATTAATTAGGCAGCTCTTGTAAGTGGCAGCGAGTTTCTCTATTCTCCCTGAAAGTTTTTGTAAGTACCCAGTAATTTCACTTGGGATTAGGGCTGTCTGGCAGGAATTAGCTGGCACTTCTCCCCTGGTTTCTCATATCTGTCATGCCTTTAATAATGCATGTTGTAAGGGGCATGGTTCATCTGTGCCAGAGACTGCAGATAAACTCTGAGGTCTTAGAAGTCGAAGTTTGCATCTATATGAAGTGTACCCATGACGATTTAAAGTGCATGCTACCACGAGCAAGCTCAACCATCCTGGGCCCTCAAAGACCAGCAATGTCCCTGGGTGCCCCAGTGGGTATGTGAATTTCCAGTATACTAACTGCACCTGGCACTGGGAGATTTATAAAATGTCCTACAGCCTTGTCATGGCTGTTATGTGTGCCACAGCCAGCTGGGGCCTCGTGGTTACAGTTGGGGAAAAACCCTGATTCTTGCACTCTTCAAGGACTGACCCTGGCTATGGCACTAAGTGGGACTGCTGGGATCTCTCCACACAGGTCAGCCAGTAAAGCAAATATATAGCCCAGATTTTATTTTATATTTCAATTTTTTTTCCTTGATAAAGGTAATTTTTCTTCAAAATATTTTAAGTTGCGTGGTAACATGTTTTCACTTTAAGTCCTTTGAAGACAACACAATTAGTGTATTGAGTTACCTAATGAGTGATTAGGAGTAAATAATGGCTCTCAGTTATTGTTTCTTGCTGAGGTAAACATTGCTGCATTGTTTACAGTTCATTGTTGTTTTGAAGGTTATCTCAGTGATCACAAAGGCAAAAGATAGTTCTCTTTTGTTATGAAGTGAAAGGCTGAGATTTTGGATTACAGACAACATGGCAGAAAACCATTACTTTTTAGCAGAAAAAGTAACATGCTGCCAAATTGCTTTAGGTTAGCACAAATTATTTCCTGTCCAACACCACCAGAATAAATGTCAGTGCAGGGACTGGATTTTGAATTTTACATGACAATTTCTGGCTACTTCTTTTAGATGGGTTTCTTAAATTATCTTTAACTTTGGCTATAGTTTTACAGCTATCAGTAGGGAACTACTGTAAGGACAGTATTCTGTGATTAAAAAATGTTCAGAGAGAAAGACAGAATGTTAATATTTATCCTAAAAGTAATCATGGGGAAGTTTTCATATTAGAGAAAAAAAATAAAATGAATAGTTTCTCTTCACTGATAGCTGAATTATATTATAGGTTTAGAAAATTAATATTGAAAACATTATAGATCAGCTTATCTTATACCTTTGCATTCCATATATGATTCAGTGTCTAATACTTGGAGTTTAGTTTTGAATTAAAATACACTGTTTTAGAAAAAAAAAGTTGTTCTCTGTCAGGATCAGTAGTAAGTTTTTGAATTACTGATAAAGATTCGAGTTGATTATAAGAGTGCCAGCATAAGAAGTTCTGTTCCCAGAATTACTGTATTTGAGTTAAGGCCACAATATATCCTTGGGCAGATATAGTGACATGAGAGAAATTTTATTAGCCAACCATTTACCTAAGGTAAAGTCTTACCACCTTTTTGTTTTAGACATTGAAAGAATATGAACCACAGATTACTGTGCTAAATCAACAGAGAATATCCTTTAAGGCCCTCTAAATCAAAATTATGTGTAGGTATACAATAAATTTTTATTTTGTACTTTCAGGATCACAGAATCCCAGAGCAGCAGAGGCTGGCAGGGCCCTCTGGAGGCCATCAGGTTCAGCCTCGTCTCACCAGAGCGGGGTGCGCATCACCACATCCAGGCAGCTTTTGAAGATCTCCAATAAAGATGAGGGAGACTCCACAACCTTTCCAGGTAACCTATGCCAGTGTTCTGTCAGATATTCGTTTGCATTTTCATTGCATTTTTTTTCAACAGTGTGACAGTTGCTTCCATACAGTTTGGAACTATGTAGATGTGAAATGAGGTGCACAGATGTATTCTTCCTCATTAAGGTGGAACAACTGAGAGGGCAAATGTGGAGAAAAGCTTACAAAAATGAATGCAGATGTCTGTACACATCTGGAACAGGTTTGTTTTCCTACAAAATTCTCTTTACTGCTTTTTTGTTGTCCACACCTGTCCTATTTGTTTAACAGGGCAATGAAAATTCAATCCATGCCCTGACGAAAATTATAATAGCCTCATAATTGCAAAAAAAAAAAAAAAAGTATGAAAAGATGGTATAAGGACACAGGACATGCCAACTGTTTGTTCCATGATTATGGTATTGTGAATTACTTTTTATCTTTAGTCAGACATTTCCCTGTTCCCTTCAATTTCTCTCTTTCTGTTGTGAGAATAAACCATGTGATCTACATATATTTTGGACACCTGTAATTAACATCGCAAGCTGCTTTTTTTTTTTTTTTTTTTTTTTAAGAAACAAAAGAATATTCTTTTAAACAAAATAATATATTTTTGTTTTGAAATTCTCATGTAACCCACAAAAATATCCTTGTCGTGTCCTGCCATCATGCAAGACTTGAGAGATCTTCCTCGGGGATGGATGGTAATAAATCCTGCTGAAAGATCACATCATGTGTATGTATTAAAGTTATCAGCTATGAGCAGAACATTTACTGATTACCCAAGGCAAGGAAGTGCATGATGGGTATTCATTATCAAAGAGAGGATCCATCGTGTGTCTGCTCTTTGCTGGGTGAAACATTTTATATATGGACATGGTGAGGAGGTCTTGCTGCCTCAGAGACCTGAGATGACCCTTTTAACAGCTGAGGAACATATCCTGCATACTTGATGTTTTCCAGGTGGTCCAAGTAATGTACAAAGTAGTTTTTTTAGCTCAGGATAACTTTTTGTTTGTTTTTGTTATGTGGAGCACATACAGCATTGCAGGCAGAGTCTCTGCAGATCACTGCTGTTGCTACAGCGTGGAGGTTCAAGCTGTGTGCTTGGTCTTTGTAATTCTTTGTTCACACTCCATTTCTGGTTAATAGATGAAGGACAGGGTTGTTTTCACTTTATGCTGGTAGAAGCATACCTCTCTCCATAGTAAGAAGCAGTTGGGAGCTGGGGGCTGTGAGCAGCAGAAAGGCCTGTCAGTGATGGGGACACGCATCAGCCTTCCTGCTGCAAGGGCAGCAACTTTCACCAGCCACATCCCAAATCCTGATGGACCGCGTCTGGGGAGGTGCTGCAGGAACCCACCCTGGTGCCACACCAACTCTGCTCAGATGGGCACCTCTTCCACCATGCAGGTTGCCTCCTGGAAAGATGGGTAAGTTCAGATGAGGAACACCTTTAATCTCTGCTCGTGCATGAGGAAACGATGAAGCTGTCATACCAGACATGTCAGACAAACTCATAGTACCTGTCTATGTCTACATACCATACATGTCTATCTGAAAGGGGAAGCATGTTAGGAAGAGTTTGCACACATAGTACCCCACCTGATGTGGCCTCGTGGCTTCCAGCAGTCACCAGTTTGGATTGCTAGGGTTAGAGGTTGCCTCTTGACCATCACATCAAAAAGTTACTGATCTTCCAGTAATGTCTTCTCCCCTCCAAATCTCTTCACAGTTTTGGCCTTTATAACATTTTGTGACAGTAAGTTCTCCAGCTGAATTTTGAGTCACACTAACAAGTACTTTCAGTTCAAA
This sequence comes from Anas platyrhynchos, assembly GCF_047663525.1. Classification (NCBI taxonomy): domain Eukaryota; kingdom Metazoa; phylum Chordata; class Aves; order Anseriformes; family Anatidae; genus Anas; species Anas platyrhynchos. Next base: position 10,876,653 of record NC_092588.1, on the reverse strand, counting down.
CCTATTACCAGATAATTTCACCACGTGTCCCAGTTTGCACCTTTCCAACACAATTCACAGTTTCTCACCATTTCTCTTCCTGCCATTTCTTTCACTGTGTTTCCCCATCTATTCATGTTACTTCCAGAGTTTTCGTGTGGAGGATTTTCGATGGCCCAAATCATCCTCATTGTCCTTCTTTGCATCATACGTGCTGTATCCAGGATGTGTCACACCAGGATTTTATTCTGGGACCTAGCATTTTCCCTGTGCCTTTCCCAATGTGTTTCCTTTGCCTCTGACTGCTGCAGGATATTGAATTGACATTTTAGAAAAGCCTGTCCACAGTGACTTTGAGATCTCTTTCCTGCATGTATAAAATAAAGGAAATTTTAACAATAGAGAAATGAACACAGCAATAATTTATTAAAAACACTACAACACTGAGTCACCAGTATAAGCGTGCAAATAAGCCAAACACTTTTCTCCCTAGTGTCTGCACCCACAGCTTTCTGCCATTTTGCCAGAATATCTGACCAAATGCTTCTTTTTGTGAATTATTTTCCCTCACCTTGGTTTTGCACTGCTCCTGATGAGCAGCTTGTTCCCAGTGGCTGATGAAGTCACTGAGTGGCTCATGCCTCATATCTTTTGCCCAGTGCTGAAGCCTTGTTCCTCTGTTGGGCACGTCCTGAGGCTGCTATCCAGCCTACTGCTGAAATCTCACCTCTCTGTGGGTAAATGTCAGAGGCAAGGCGGGGGAGAGTCACTGTAGTAGTTGACTCGGCTTTCTTGCTTCCTCCTTGCAATTTGAAAGGCACAATCTGCCACCAAGCTGCCTTTCCCTTGTCACACCACATATGAGACTTACAGCTGCTAGATCTCATACAGTGAGCAGCAGCTTTTACATCTGGGGATGTGTGAGTGTCACCTCCTCTGGGTTGCCTCTCCCTGTATCTGCTGGTATCTGGCATCTTCAGTTTTCTTGGCCACTTGCAGCATCTGTGCCTCTTGCAGAGCTTGGCTGGCATCACATCCACATGCCTACCAATGTTTGTTCCACTCTCATTCCAGTTTGGAGATTAAAAATGCAATGGAGATACAGCAGGGATGAGCTCCCCAGAAACCTCTTTCGTTTTGCCCCAGTCTGCCATATCCTATAGTAAGTGGAAATGACTGGTGGATGAACCCTATTTGACATTGACTATATCTGTGGGTCTAAGCTTGTGTAGCCCAGAATGCTCCAAGATCTCAGCTCCAAGCACACAGATCAAGGATCAGCTGGAAGGCACCTGTGTATCCAAATCAGGATGTGGGAAACAAGGGGTAAGGAGGGACAGTCTGGTTCATACCCAAGTCTTGCCTGAATATGCAGATGAGGTGTGGGTGGTGTGTTGATCCAGATTAGAAAGTCTTCCTGGGCTGCTATCAGGTCCTGTTTTATTGTCTGCTAATCATATGATATGGTTTGATTTCATTATCTGTACCATCAAAATTTAAAAGGCTTTCAATGAAAGCAGCCCTACATCAGCCTACAAAGTGCCATCCATGTAAATGAACTCCCTTATTCTCACCTTTCCTCTGGTTCCTCGGGTAGAAGAAGAGATCTTTCTCCCATGAGCTTCAGCAAGGCAATACCACTGTAAAATGAACCTTATGAATTGCACATTGACATAATTAATAGGAGTATTTTAGCTCACTTTGCAAACACGCACTAAGGCTGCCTTACAATTCTTCACTGGTGGGAGAGAAAAAAATAAGCTTCTTTTTAACAAATAACCTAGGTTCTAACACAGCTATAAACAGAGGCATCATTAGCAGAATTAACATTTTTGTTTTCAGCACTTTCTTTTCACAGCTGCGTTATCAGATAATGCCTTAACATATACTTGAGATGGCTAACACTAGAGGCATACAGCTCAAGCAGCCTTGACTCACACCATGTTTTTCTGTGACACGCAGAGGGAATCCCCACCCCAAAAGTCCTCATAACCTTGAGCCTATCTAAACAATTGTTACAGGGTGACGAGGAGAAGCACAACCCTCCTCAACAATGTGGTGGCACAGGAAAGGTGCCACGTACTGCATTGTGATACGGAGAAGAGCCTGTCATTGGAAATGCTGAGCTTTTTTTTACTGGCATAAATATAGATTATTCTTTTGTGCTCTGAAAGTGGAAACCAAACAGAGTACTTACTGTGTGAGACATGTGACACACCAAAACAGTTTCTGCTGGCTTGGATCATGCTATCAGAGCTGAGCCACTTGGCCTCTCTTTCCCCTTCTGTTAATGGTACCACTTAAGTGAAGATGCTGCCTGCTGGGTCTAAAGCTAATTTATCCTCTCACAGAAGAAAGGTTCTGCAGAGTGCTAAGAATAGAGGCGAGACTCCTAAAAGCAGTCTGAAAGTAAAGGTTGATTTCTGATTAAGCAAAACACCCTCTGTCCTGGGTGCTACTAGAGACAAATATGTCCATCCTCCTAGTAGGATGTAATACTGAGGAATAAAGCAGTGCTCAAAACCTCAGAAATTTGGCTGTATTTAGGTGAACAACTGCCACTGAAATCAATGGAAATATGTTGCATAAATATCATTCAAGATCAAGACCACAGAGACAAAGCAATTTTAACGAACCATCCACTAAATTTTTAAAATGGTGTTTACTTTTGGAGTTAATCTGTAGCTAAGGCTCACTACAAAGGCACACTGGAGTCCTTGGAGAACTTTTAAAGTACCCACTTAAAGGAAGAGATGCTTTAATTCCAGCATACAGTGAGCATTTGGGCATTACTTGCCTTTGTCCCCGGACTCTCTAGTGAGTCATTCACTCTTTTTGCCTCTGTTCCCACCTGTAAAAGTAGGATAAAGTGCCATAGAGTAAGGCACTTGGGAGTGCTCAGACACTGTGATGATTATGATAGTGAAGAAGGCACATTTTAGGTATTTGGATAAATCACAGCTAGATGCTACAGGAGGGCAAGCATGGCATTTGTGCCAAGTGGTATTTGTGTAGCAGCCCTTCCTATATCCCATTTTTTCACACTACAACTTTAGCTCAGGGATTCTTTTGTTCCTGCTGCCAGTATTTCCAGGTTTACTACCCTGTTTCTGAGGAATTATTAAAAATTTTAACTCAAGGCTGCTCAATATATTGACATACAGATTACTTTATTCTGGATTCTAATTAACATCTCTTTCCAAAACACCTTGTATTTCAATTTACTGATAGGAATTCCTGTTTAATTTATTAATTTCTGAGGATCAAGCCCAGTTTGGGGGCAGAGAGAGAGAGAGAGCATATAGGTTTCTTATTGAACTGCCTTTTCTTTTAACCTGGGATGTCTGCTTAAAATGTTAGTCATCCTGTGCAGAGCTAGGGGAAATATTCATCCAGCTCTAATATTGATCAACATACTTATTGCTACAACATACTTAAAAACAGATTAAGAATGGTCAAGTCTGACACCTCAGAGCACAGCAGAACTCACTCGTCTCTCATCTCTTCCACTGTAAAATCTTGTGTGTGAGTATCGTGCCTTAAGGCAGAAAGACCTCTGCAATCTGTGTATATTCAGTGTGCCTCATTTCTATTCACCCTCGGTGTCCTACCTAGCTTGTCCACCTCTTCCAGATAATGTGACACCCCTGTCCTCACAATGCACTTTGCTTGATCTCCAGTATCTGTTCGAGGTTTACAAACTGTGGGCTTGGGGAACCAAGCTGAAAGTTTCACACTGTCTCTGCATGTGCACTGAGGCCAGTTCTGCAGTGTGCTCCCGCATAAATACAGGAATCCAAAACAAGTGTTGGGGGCCATGTTCCAGCCTGCGTGCCTGGGCCTGCTGATACAGGCTGCTGTTTGGCTAGCAGCACTAATCAGTCAGGCTTCAGGAGTGGACAGAAGGCATTTTCAGCCAGCAGGCTGAGCAATAAAATCTAAAACTCAGCAAGAGCTGCTTATAAAAGTATGAAACAAAGTAGTGAAAATTAATCCTGTGTATCTGTGTTTTTTTTTTAGGTTAGATCCGTTTTCAAGATAGAAAACAAATGCCTATTTCTGCAGCAGTCATGACAGTTTTTCATTTTGACTTATCACTTGTAAGTGATTTTGGAGGAAAAAAATGAAAGGTTAAAAAAAAAAAAAAAAAAAGAATTCCTGCTTTCTGTCTCTTCTCCTTGCTGGAGTTTTCTGCAGCCTTGGTCAGATCATGGCATCACAAATTGTTGACTTGGCATCATTTGTCACAACCAAGGCAATGAGGAACCTCAGCCAGGGGAAGTGAGATGTGAGGTGGTGGTCGTAGGAGTGTGGGGCTCATCCTCCCTCCTCAGAAAAGGTTGCTACCACCACCTCTGTGCTGGATGCCAATGAGATCCTTTTGTAGCTGCTGACTAATACAGGAGGAATAGCAAGAAAAGGATATGATAATGATGGGGAAAAGGAGCTTCTTAAATTCAGAAAAGTGAGTCTCCCCACAGGTCATGAAAATATTTGTTTCCCATTCAGCTACACTAGTTCTTATTAATGGGATAGATAAGCTGATGAAACTGGCCTTGTTTATATGAGCAGGGAGTAACAACAACCACTGTGCTCCACACACAATTTGGACACAAACATTCTTTTTTTTCGACTCTTCTGTAGTACATTCAAAAGTATAAAGACAGTAACATCAGCTATATGGAAAATTGGACAGAAATAGATGGGCTGGCACCAACAGTGCTCGGGAGATGGAGCTCAGCCTGGTGGCACTTCTCTGGGAGCCTCCAGAATCGCAGCAGGACACGACTTTGAGGCAGTGTTAGCAAAAGGAAGATTATGTCCCTCAGAAATAATTGCTGTTTGTTTAATAGCTTCCAAGTGAATTTCAGATTCAGCCCCATGCTATTATTAAACATGAAATAGGTGGTAATGCAAAGGAAGGAGGAAGCAGCTATACGCACAGCTACTGTGCCAGAATTTTCTAACCTTTTGAAAACTTCTACACTAGGTGTCTAAAGTTGGCAATGTCCAGGAGAGAAAGAGAAAAAAGGATGCTTGCATTGGCATTGATTCTTCTATCAGCGTCAGCTGAGACTAAAGTATTCCTCTACAAAAGAAATAAAAATTGAAGGGTGAGGGAAACATTTGAGGGAAAAGAAACTTAGCTACCAGTTCCTCCCCTCTTCCTGTCCTTAGAGGATTTTGATTAGGTTGCTGCCTGACAAGCCTGAAGGAAGGACCTCTGTTGTTCATCTCATCCTTATGGACTTGTGCCAGGTTCCTGGTCACATTTATACTGACTTGTCCCTAGCAGGATAGAAAAAAAAATGTCCTATTTTTAGCAAATGCAAAGATCTAGCATATGGCCTGCAGTCTATCATCCTGAGTCCTAAATGCCACACAGAATAAAAGGAGCAGGGTTATTCAGGATCACTGCCTGGATGGGAAGACCTCCAAGGACAATCACAGTGGTGTCAGTGTTTCAAGGGGTGATGTTCTTTCTTCCGAGTCTGTGCGTCATCTTGCCTAACGACAGTAAAATCTTTCACACGAAGCAAAAGTCATGGTCCTCACTGCTTTTGGTCAGGTTTCAAGACTTAGAGCATTTGTAACAGTGGCTGAGGTTTTTCAGAAGGGTGACTCTGTCTCCTCTGATAATGTCAGTTTATGGCCATGTCTTCCAAAAAGCAGGCTATGCAGTATGTACATTTCTCTTGAAAATCTGGTCACTTGCATCGTACCTGATTGTGAATTCTTTGGTCAACCAGGCAAGGATATGAGGTGTTCTAAGAAAACTAGTGATATAGACCATAACATGATTTGTCTTTTAAAATATTTTAACTATAATCACCCTTGTAATTTTCCCATTCTCTGGTATTTCTTGAAAGTGCCAGAAAGCAAGAGCAATGCAAATTCATGGGCAGCAAAATTGAGGTATTGTCATGCTGAAGCCTAGGGAAAAATTTTGAACTAATTGCTTAGTTGTGTGGATCTAGCAAAGCATATTCATGGTATAGATGCTAGGTATGGCCTGTAGATGGCATTGCTGTGGCCTATTCATACGTTAAAGGGTGATGCATAGTTATACTGAAATGTCAATTCCAGACATAGATGATTTCTACATTGACTTTTTCTTTTTTTTCCTAGTAGACTCATTTGTCCATGATTCATCACCTCAGAATGTTTGTATATGACACTAGACTAGTCGATTCTGAGTGTGTCATTGTCTGTATACTTTAGATGGTATCTGTTTATGACAAAATGTCTATCATGTAGATGGAGCCTTCAGGTTACTTATTTGAGGCCCTCTTTTCTAGATGTTGGGGAGATGCTGACACATCTCAGGCCACATTGTCTCAAAATTCTTCTACTCCTAAAATAGATGCTATATGAATTTTTCTCAAGTGTCAGCTAATTATGAAGATAGTCTGTGATGATTGGTTTGGGTTGAAAGGTCTTCAGTACAAAGCTCTTAATACTTTCAGTGATATGGTTAGATGTACATGTGATAAATATCTTGCCATAACAGCCCTTCAAACTGAGTTTGGTGTCATCTTTAAGCAAAAATTTCCCAAGCATTGCCTAGTTTGGAGATAATTATTATGATAAATACGTATTTATAAATATTTGTTAGGAATTTCTGTATTCCTAACATATGAAGCAGAGTGTTGTTTTCATTTTGATCTTTTATTTCTTTCTTTCCAGCATCTTTCTTTCCTTCTTTCCGTGTTAGGGAAAGTAACATCTATATTTCTTCACAATAGGTGGCTTTACAAATCTGTCAACTGCATACTATGACATTCCTAAGCTTTTGGGTAGGTTGAATTCAATCTTGATAAAAATAACATAAAAATTCACTTTTCCACAAGCTGTGAAATGACTTTTTTTTTTTTTTAAACCTGTGTAGAAACTCCCACAGTGCCCAAGTTTCCTAAAAAAATATATTCTTTTTTTTTTTTTTTGGTTGGTTTGGTTTTTATTTTTATTTTCATTAGAAATGAATTCTTTCTTTCTTTGCAGGCTCTGGCAACTTTTCTATTTACTTCTTAATTTTGTTCATAGACATATGCAATCCTGTTCTGTCTACAGCTTTCCTAAGCAAACCTCACACAAATAATTTGACTGCTTTTAGTCAGTGCTCCCTGCCAAGCTCTATTCTCCACCCATTCTGAAAGGTTTCTGCCTCACCTGTAGTAGTAATGTCCTGACCAAATTCCTATAACTACATGTCAAAATAACCCCAAAGCAATTTTTGCTGATTGCAACATGCTGAGTTAGAATTTTATGGTGATTTGGGAGCTGTTATTAAAGCAGATATGTCATGTCTGCAGAATAGATCAAGTGAAGGTCTGAGGCTGGAAAACTTAAAATCTCCCAAAATGAGCCATCCCCAGTTTTAAGTCAGATCTCTAGGCTTACACAGTACACTGACAGTAAATCTACTATCTGTAAACATAGTCAGTGTGTACCGTACTGGCTGTATGCACTACAAATCCTGTACAGCTTTGGTTGACCTCAACAGCTGTCTGGCCCCACATGGGAAATTCTGCTGAATTGTGGGGTTTGCTTTTAAGTCTTCCCATTGGCCTGTCCATGTCTACGATGTATTCAGAACATCATTGAAAACAGTGGGATGCAAGCAGTTACCATCAGCAAACACCAACCCTACCTCTCACATTCCTGATTTCTTCCCTTCTGCTCCTGACTTCTGCCCATTGCCAACACTTAGAAACAGGCTCAACAGAAGGTACAAGATCAGTGCTGTGAAGAACCCAGTCCAGTGGAGACTGTTGCAATGTAAATACATGGTAAAGATGAGAGAAGAGTAGCTCTTTTTTTTTTTTTCTTTTCTCGTTTTATAGTTTTTTATTTATGGTCATTTCTCAAAGTTGTTTCAAAACAGGTAGACCAATACATTGGTAGACCTACCTTTGTACAGCCTGCACAGGGTTTCAAATCTGACTTGCTCTCAGAGATGTTCAATCTGTTTAATGTTGGAGTTGTTCAGTGAGAATTTATAATCAGAAAAATATCGTATGTCTTAGAGATAGAGACACTCCTAACTACCTGAGTTGATTTCAAGGGAGATGCATCTAAATACAATATGGGTCCAATCAAAGCACCTCATGGTGATCACATCTGCTCTGAGATTTGTTATTATGGCCCTTTTAATATGAAGCATTTTCAAACTTCTCCCTTGCAAACTCTACACTCATTCTCAGTTCCCCCACTGCCCTGATGTTGCCTTTCAGCAAAAGCAAATGCTATTTTCTTCCTTCTTTTGTCCGACTCTTCAGCAAACTCTCATTATCTCTCCTTGCTTTTCCACAGATCTTGAAAGGCAACTGGGTGGCATGTAGTTATTGTAGATACCCATCATGGGGCCCATCAGTTCTGCCAGCTATTCCCGTGCCTCTTTGATGTTGTTGAAGTCTAATTCCTTGTGCAATGGGGGCTCTGCACCCCAGAGCACATTGTGCATCCCAGAGAGAACAAACCCTGATTGTGCTGCCAGTCAAAGCACAGTGGAGATGCTGCTGGGGCTGATAATGGGAGCTACAAAGGTAGCGGAGATCACAGGCTAAGGAGAGGAGGGAGGGAAAGACAGACAAACTGTATTGGAGTTCAGTGGCTGAGAAGAATAGCCAGGCTCAATTGGAGAATGGTGGAAAAGAAAAGGAGTTTCCATAGAGGTGGTGGAAAATAAAAGGAATGGCGTTTTATCAATTCAATAAAGAGCTGGGATTTTTCTTTGAGCGTTGACAGACCTTCTGTTTTTTGAACTGGTTCATTGGCTTCTAGCCCAACATTTATGCTCCAAGGCAAACTACTGCTTGCAGTGCTTTTGAAGGAGCGTGTTAAAAATATTGACATTTTAACATTATCAGGTGACTTCAGTATTGATAAAAATTAAATATTTGTAATTTTTTTTCTTTTTTCTCCCCTTCCTCTTCACACCTTCCCATTTTAAAGGGAACCAGCTGCATTTAGTTAGCTAAAATCAAAAACTTTTTTCCTGTTTTAGAAAATGTTTCCAGCTGGGGTAGGGCCTTTGAACAGACGCAGAGCCATGAGCCTATCCAGGGACAGATTGGAATAAGGGATTATGAAGAAGTTACTGATGAGCTGAAGGACATACAGACATATTTAGAAATAAATGAGATGAGAAATTCTTTGAAAGATGATTTAAAAAAAAAAAATTAATAATTTCAGTGGGCTTTTTTTTTTTTTTTTCCTGTGCTATGTATCCATTACACAGTGTGTTTCTACATAATTATATGCAATTCACTAGGTGTAATGTGAATAGTTATGTTGACTTACAGGTCCATTCTATTTATCCAACAACAAGGATATGAAAACATAGACTGTATTTCATAATTAATAGAAACCTGAGTGGTAAAACTAGGCTTCAGATTTAAACCTCTGCATTTTGGAGTTAACAAGATTTGAGATTCTCTTCTTCTCAGCATTTAATAAGATTGAGAATGTAGCAGTGAGCTACAATTGTGAACAAATAAAGAGGAAGGGAAAAGATGACTAGAGGCTCTCTTCAATGAAGTATAACAGATTTGTTTCACTAAAATGATAAAATGAGGCAAATTTTGAAAGGCAGGTGAGAAAGAGGTGGAAGGAATAACAAACCTAAAAAAAAAAAAAGTCCTTTGGAGATCCTGGTTTTATTTTCAATTCTTTTTTTAGCTGATCCATAACCATCTAGAAAACATTCCACACATCTCACACATCTGTGCCCCTGCACTTTTAACTCCTTGGTATCCTTAGTCTACCCCTTGCATCTGAATACATTAAGGGAAGATTCCAATGTTGTTAAGGATCTCTAATAACTAAATGTGGTATAGACTTTAATGGGATGAATAATCAACTGTGTTCCAGTTCTCACTTTATATTATGTGCTATCTTCCTTTTCCTTCCTCCATGGGTTCTTCTTTGAAATATCATGTTGTCTTTGTTCTTCAGGCTCATTTCATCTCTGTGTTTGAAAATCACCTGGCACAGTTAAAGGAATGTGACAATATGAATAATAAATTCTAAATATGAAAGGACATGCTGAACAAATGCATGTACATTTTCTTTCTTTGCATATAGTTTCTTTATGGTATGTACTTCAGCCTGATCAAATATTATAACAGAATTTGTTGGATAACTTATCCTATAAAAATAAAAGATATTCATATATGGAATATGATTCCTTAATCTCATTCCCTCACTATTCAAACTATATTTGAACTACACTATGAATTTTGGCATTGGATTTTCTAGCATTTGCTAGATGACTAATCAGGTCAAAATCTCTTTACTGCAACTAAGTTGTGCTGAAATGATCTTTAATGCCATGACAGGATTTGTTTGTGACATAAATATATGCATCTGCATTTTCATAGAGCATTTCGGTTCTGCCATCTGGCATGTCCTTCAACAGAAAATTAACTCTGCTTCTTCCTTGAAATGTTGACCTGTGCTTACCATGGCCCTGTTCAACGTTAAACAGATTTTCAGTTGGACTCCTTGAGACCACAGCTCCCTTTAAAATAAGCATAATTCAACCACTTTGAAACTACTCTATTGGGACCTCTGTTACTTCTCTGTTGTCCCCCAGAGTGGTCTCTTTATCTTTATTATAAGGTTCTTACCAGATATTTATTGCTTTAAAAAGACATATATTGAACTAGAAATGGCAAGTTCATCATTAAAAAAAAAAAAAAAAAAAAAAAAAAAAAAGCATCCTTCAGTCCTCCAGTGCTCAGTCTTAGGCCAGTTTACCATTTGAGTGCTAGAGTGGTTATTTGATTCCAACATAAAGAAGTAAATAAATTAATAAATTGTGCATTACTTCAACATCGATTTGTGTTTTGTTCTACTTCCAGACACTGTTTTTCTATCCCTTTCACTGCTAGACTGAAAATCTTTCTGAAATGTATTTACATCCATTCTTGCAGGATGAAGAATATCTTCTCATTCCAACTATTTAACCATAACCATAAAAGAACCCATAGTACCTTTTGTTAGCACGAGATTGCCAGCTGCCATGCCCTAGGCAGGATCTATCAAGGTTAGTTACATTGAGTTTACTCAAAATTGTCCATAAAGCTTCTAATTATTTTTTTTCCTATATTTCTCCTAAAATCTGATTGTGTTGTGACAACATCATTTTCATGCTCCAGTCAAAATGTTCTTTAACGATGTGAGTTATCTCCCACATATGCAGCTGTTAAGAAGGCAATTAGAAGCCGTATGGGAAAAAAACGTACATAATGTCACATCTACAAACTTGATTCCTGAGTGAAATTATCACAGAGCAAGGACAATAGGCAGCTATTTTCTTATTATAGTCTGTCTCAACCAGGTTAATATTTCCCTATTTGCATTATCACTGTATTTGAGCCTTATTGTGGCAGGCAAGCTTGATATAAACTCTGTTCTGATCTTAAAGTTTGGATTTGGTCTTTTCTTCGTCTCTTTTGTAATAATATTCTATCGTTTTTGGCACAGATAATGTTTATATTGAAAGATTAACCTTGTATGCTGAGAAGGGAAATTTTAAGTTGTTTTTCTTCCTTTACTGTAGTTGCAGATGGCAATTTCTTTCTTTCCCCCAGGTGAGACACAGTGTTGTGCACTTGAATCCAGAGCAAAGTCCTATCCTGGAAAGGACTTGATCTCATAAAAAGGGATTACTTACACAGAGCTCGGCTGACATAAGTCCAACAATTCACACAGAACCATCTCCCAGTGTCTCAGAAAAAAAAAGTTTTCCAACCCATGAAGTGGCTTCTCCTACCTGTAGCTCCTGGGAAGAAAATAAGATCAATGACAGAAAGACTTCAAATGAAGGAAGAAAACACTCTGAGTATGAGTTCTGAGGAGAAAATACAGTCATAGGAAAAATTACCTCTAGTTCCTCTTTCTCAAAAATTTCTGAATTTTGGTGAGCAAGAACATTAGAAACAAAAACTACAGTTGAAACAAGAGCTATTGATACAAAAACCATGAGCATATCAAACTTGCACATAGTCCTTTCCCTTCTGATTCTGAGATTCATCCTGGTTTGAGATTTTTTTGCAATAGGACTTTTGTGTCATAGCATGTTTTGATCTTATTATGCCTCCCATGTGAAAACAGAACTCCTACCCTTTTGTCTCCCAAATGTCTCTTTCCAAACAGCAATCACATAATTTGACCGTTAGTGACTGCCTTTCTTTGGCTCCTGAAATTTGGTTAAGTCTTTCACCTTTTTCTCCTTTAGCCAGTGGGACACACTGTTCCACCCTGATGATCTCCTGTAATTAACTGAGTTCAGGAAATAGAGTTTTGGTGAAAATTTGTCATTGTTCTTATTGGTGGTGGTGTGTTTGTTTTGTTTGTTTGTTTTTACTGGAAACATTTATTTTTTATTTTTTTATCAACATCATCAACATCACCTTTGTTTGAAGATTTGCAGCTTCGTTTAGCAATGCATTGTAATGCCTTTTAACTGTGATTCAGAAGTCATTTGAGGACATGCCTACAGATCTGTGACCTCACAGATTTCATATGACCAGGCTCATCAGTTATGCTTATTCATATGAATAAGTGATTGCAGGTCTGCATGTCTATTATTAGGTCTCTATTGAAGGATTCAGCTAAAGGGGTGTTTCAGGCTAATATAACTTGAGTAACTGACTAGCTTGCCTTTTCATTTTATTTTCCTCTTTCTACTAAAGCTTAAGCTAGATATTAAAGAAAGATTGAAAGAGTATATATATATATATATACATTAAAGTGGAAAATTAGCCATCCAGAAAGACAAACTGGTATATTTTTAATAAATTGTGATACTTCATTATACGAGGTGTAATATTGACCCTGAATATGAAATACTGTAGCCTAAACTGAGCCATTTAAAGCATATGCCCAGTTATCATTCAGACATTCAGGCATCTTATTACATTGCAGCCATTTTTCTTTTGTCATAATTCAGCAGAAAATTCTATTTGCAATAGAAAATTAATTTTCTTAATTTTGGCCTGCAACAGACATTCTAATGATTTGTTGTCCACATAAATTATCAAGAGGTGTTACATTATGCAAAATTATTTAACATATAATATTTTACAGAAAATGCAGCATCTTCTCACATCCATTACCTCCACGTCCCTCTAAGGGACTTTTATTTGTTTTATATATAGTGGCAGATGAACACATTCTTGTTATTTTACTTTCAGATACATCTATTCTTGCCTATTAACTCTTTGAATGAAGTCATAATGTATTTATTTATTTATTTATCCATTTAATTATGCCTTGCCAGGTCATGCCAGATTCTAACCACATTTATATGTCACTGAAATCGGAATGTATTTAAGAATTTAATCTACTGACATTTTTATTTGGCAGACTATTTCCATTACTTTTCACTGGTAGATAATCTCTTAATAAAATATAATCCAAATATAATTAATAACTAAAGAAGCTGTCATTTGAAAGGCAAAAACTTTTAGTCCTAAGAAAAGCAACTATGCCAGCAATTCAGCAAAGTATTTGTGTAGGTATTTAAGTATGAGATAGATAGCCAGGAATGCAGCGGAGCCCTCTTTAGTGACGGGTTTTAAGACTGATGGTTGAATAAACATGTGGGAATGATGATATGAAAGAATCTGAAAGGCAGGGGGCTTATCTAGATGATCATTTTGTCCACCTAACATTCTTTGCAGTCTAGTTTTCTGTGTGAATAAACTCACATGTGGGAGAAAGAGCTAGCCAGTATCTCAGAGTATGTGAAATAAATCTGGCTCAGGAAGGCAAACTGAAAGAATTTTGCAATCCTATCTCTGATATGACGCATCTGGTATTGAATATGATCAAAAAAGAAGGAAAAATCTGAAAATATTAATCAAGGAAGAGACAGCAAAGGATATTGTGTATATCTTGCATTCATTTTATAAGGGAAAGGGAGTATGTTTTAACCTTAGGCTGCAGATGGACCAGGATGAGCAGCGTCCTTATTTGTGCAGTAAAGACTGAAAAATACCAAGTGGCAGGAGAAAGAATGCATGAAAAGTTATTGTCAAAATAGGTTATAAAATACGTGGCTTCTAACTTAATTGCCATATAATAGAAAGCTTTAATAAGAATTGATTCTTCTTTGTTATAGGTGTTACCCTGACATAAGAGGAAGATACAGTCCCTGAGCCAAGGAGCCATCTGGAAAATAGTTTGCACCACAATGGAATATTCATGGATCATGATAACATACAGTTCTGTTTGCTAATTTTTGTACTGAAAGCAGTAAAGCTATTTAAAAACAAAATTCACAGCTGATGAGTTTCAATCCTTAATTCAGTTTCTTTTAATTAAAAGCTCAATAAACAAAAGCCTACAGTAAGTTTATCTTCTGGACTAATGGAGCACAACATTTCATTTGTTAGAAGTAACTCAGAGGACTGAAAAATAACAATAATAATTAAAAATTAAAAAGTTAAAAAATGAAACAAGTTTTCTTGAAGGTTTTTGGCATTCAGATGCCAAAATGGTGAAACATTTTATATGTTATCCTTAGAGCTTGAACCAAATCCCTAATTAGTGCTTAAACCTGTATCAATTCTGTCTTCATGACTTGTGCCTCATTTTGCATTGCCTGCACTGATCATGAGAAACTGAGAAGAATAAATCGCCGTCTTCACCACCGAAGAATATCAACCCAATGCACAATCTTGATTCAGTGAAAATGCAGGGCAGTGAAGCATTTCTAATCCCCCACACAGAGAACACTTGAATCTATATTACTGTTCTTGCTGTTGCACAGAAGGTGAGTTAGACTTTGTTCCCAGTTGCCTGGGCCTATTGAAGACCCACTTCTACCTCAACTGTTTTTGTTTTGCTGACTATGGTTCAACTCTAACCAGAATATATACATTTATTTATTTATTTATTTATTTTTCCATAGATAATTTATCTGTTTTAATGCAGGTTTTTTATATATTATATTATATTATATTATATTATATTATATTATATTATATTATATATTTTATTTTATTTTATTTTATTTTATTTTATTTTATTTTATTTTATTTTATTTTATTTTTTATTTTATTTTATTTTATATTTCATCAGAAACATTACATTCCTCATTCCAGCAGACTTCCCATGTAATTGCACAGGTTTGACAAGCCTCTCCAAGTTTGTCCTCTCCTCTCTTTTATACTATTTGCATAATGATAAGAAGCCCCCATCAAGGACAAGAGCACAAAGCTGTCAATGACTGCACAGAGTACTAAACCAAAAATTAATCCAATGCTTAGCTGTAAAATTAGAGATGTCAGGCAGAGTCAGGCTGAGGTTTGCAAGGAGTCTGAGACATTTATGATTAATGGAGTACTTGTCTAACTAGACACTGTGCTTAATATTTGCTGTCTTCATCACACATAATTCCCTTCCTCTTCCAAGTTTCTAATAGTGATACTATTCTGTTGTGCTATAAAGTTACAAATAAAGTACTATATATATACAGATCCATAGTATTATAAAATTTTATTTAACTTTAATTCTCTCTCTGATTATAAATATGACTCTTTCTAGCCTGGAGAATCCTTTACAAAATGACAGTAGATTTCAGAAAGTTCACAGGGAACACAGGATGGCAATTTTCATTATAAAATTAAATGCTCCACAAGCTTATTTCAAGTCTCTTGAACTATTTTCATAACATCTTGGCGATTTGCGCTAAATTCAGTACTCATATTTGTTGTGGTTTAACCCGGCAGGCAGCTAAGCACCATACAGCTGTTTGCTTTCCACTCCTTCCCCCCACAGTGAGTTGTGGGAGATAATGGGGAAAAATAGTTAAAGCTTGAGGGATGAGATAAAGACAGTTTAATAGGTCCAAAAAGAAGGAGAAATAATAGCAATAATGATAATAGTAATAATAATAATATATATTAATTGTTCAGCATCATGCCATAGGGTATGGAATATCCCTTTGGTCAGTCTGTGTCACCTGTCCTGGTTCTGTCCCCTCCCAGCTCCTTGTGCACCCTCAGCCTCCTCATTGTCAGGGCAGCATGAGAAGCTGAAAAATCCTTGACTCAATGTAAGCACTGCTCTGCAACAATTAAAACATCAGAGTGTTATCAACATTATTCTCACCCTAAATCCAAAACAAAACACCATACCAGCTACTAGGAGGAAAACTAACTTTATCCTAGCTGAAAACAGGACAATATTCAAAAGGCATACAAAAAATTTGCTTTCATTTAGAGGTCAGACACTAAGTATATGTAAGTAACCATTAAATCCCCATATATATATATATTTAAAAAAAAAAAAAAAGGCAAACAAACAAACAAAAATGCAAACTTCACAAAACCAACACTTCAGGTTTCCAGCAGTTGGATGCTTGAAAATATTTATATGTGGACATTTCCCCTACCTATGATTTTTCTGTAAATCACTATAGACAGGTGGAAATGAGGCCAGAAATAGATGGATGCACTATGGCATTGCATATCAAACTTTTCTTTGTGGAGCCTGCCAATTTTGTCAGAATTTCAGTATTAATGGGAACATGAGAGCAGGAGGTAACCAGTAGGGAAGGGTTGTCTTAAACTCATTTCTTTCCACCTCAAAGAAAGACCTACTTGTGAAAGGCTCATATTTTGCCTCCTACACAAAAAGTGAGTACTTCTGTCTGTTGCCATGCTAACTGTGGGGACCCAACCAGCAGGAACATAAAGGGGGGTCTAGATGACCACCACCTTTTCATCAGAATTGCATTAAATTTGTTTCAAATATGAGCAGTTGTGTGCTGTACCCTTTATACAAAACTACCTCTTGAGGGTGGGCACAAACATCCAGAAGCACTTCTCTGTTGTTCAAGTGACAGAGCACTGGCACACGTTGCCTGGAGAGGCTGTGGTTTCCCTTGGAGATCTCCAGTATTTGCCTGGACTTGGTCCTGGGAAACCAGCTGTAGGTGTCCTTTCTGTAGGTGTCTCTGTAGGTGTCTGGAGTGTTGGGACCTCCAGAGGTTCCTTCCAGCCTCAACCTTTCTGGGATTCTGTGTGATTCTCCTCTGTGAAGGCCCCAGGATCACACAGGTTTTAACATATGGTCAAGGACCTCTCTTCTAGAGGAAGGATTCTGGTTTGATCACTTTTCAGGCTGCTTACACAGCCAGAGGAAGGGGAATTCATGATATGACAGTGCTGCATACATAATTCTTATGGTAGATTCCAAGACTTTCTGGTGTATCAGAAATAGGATGACTGCTTATGGATTTTTCTTAAAAAAAAAAATAAAAAAAAAATGGGATGAAACAAAGGGTCCCTTTCAACTCAGGATATTCTATGATTCTATGATTCTATGAAACGGTTCACAAATGTTTTTATTTAGGGACTAGAATAGGGTAGGTAGTAGGAGATGAAGAATCGAGGAGTGTGGGGTAAATACATTCACACAAAACACTGCTATGAAACTGTTGGCCTAAGCAAAACCTATTTTTTCCCTTTCATCACAAGGCAAAAGTTGCACTGATGCATTACTATCAAGGGAAAGGAAATAATTCTCAGTTGAATGCCTCTTTTTCTTTTTTTCTTTTTTTTTTTTTTTCTTACAGAATGCATGGAGAAACCTCATTTCATTCATTCTGGGGAGTAACCAGCAAAGTTTGAAGACAGTTCATTCTTTTTCCTTTTTATGGGCCATTCACAAAGAACTCACTCTATGCATTTGTACTGCTCAGATTGCAACTGAGTTGGTTAATGACAGACACCGTGCACCCAAGATATGCAGTGACCCCAAAGACACAGTGAGTGCTATGTCTTTTCTTGGGTGAAAACAGCCCAAATACTTAGAGAAAGGTTTGGCATAAACCTCCTCAGAGAAAAAAAGGAAGAGATACTTAAGATTGGCTTTCTAGAGTGAGATATGGTTTGGGGCAGGCAACCACTGAAAATGTACAGGTTGTAAATAGGGTTTTCTGTCCTCCTGGTAGAAGCCAAGAACCCTGCAGTGGAGCTGAGGAGGACCTGTGTTGCATTTCAGACCCTGAAATGGTTCTATTCAGGATCTTCCTCTTCTACATGGTGATAATTTAGTATCCCTCAGCAGACCTTTCTCCTTGCTGCCTGTGGAGTCATTGGTACTTTTCTTGTTAATTATTTTCCTATCTTTAAACAGCAAAGGGAGAGAAAATGCCCTCAAAACCAAACTGAGCTGATGCTGAAGAAAGTATCTTATCCACTGCAGACACATTTGCTAGGATGTTTATTTGAGCACTCTCTGTCCCTCCATCCTTTCATGCCTGACAGGCTTATGAAGCCAGTTGGGTATGGCTCTCTCCATGGCTTGATTGCCACAGTAGCTTTTCAGGTAATGCTGTCTCTCTCTGAATTCCAAAGCATGAAAATACTAATTACTCATTCAGAATGTAAACAACCTGTTTTCGTTTTATTCATTGCAAATTTGCCACCCAAACATTCTATTTCAGTTGTCTTTTAGTAAGTGTTTTATTCTGGCATGGGAAATAATTGGTAGGCTGGCAGAGCTGAAGATGACTCACAAGAACCAAGAATTGTTTTCCTTTTTTTTTTTTTTCTTCCTTCCCAACAAAAACATTTTTACCCTTTTGAGAAATCTG
Organism: Anas platyrhynchos; assembly: GCF_047663525.1. Taxonomy (NCBI): domain Eukaryota; kingdom Metazoa; phylum Chordata; class Aves; order Anseriformes; family Anatidae; genus Anas; species Anas platyrhynchos. The sequence continues at coordinate 10,858,058 of NC_092588.1, read as the reverse complement.
CTTACTGGGATACTGGGAGCACCTCCCTGGTTGCTCAGTCAGTACTGAAGGTGGATACAATACACCCCACATTATAGATAATAAAAAAGAAAACCTGTGACATTTCATCTACTTATTTTAGTGTCTGTGATGTAAAACTTGCTGATGACATCCAAGGTGTCTTGCAGTGATAAGGTGATACTGTTTGCTCATATTTTGAAGGAAAAATTTGCTGTTTTCAATTTAAATATTTACAGGGAGTACATTCATCGGGACAGCTGCTTTCTATAGAGAAGCACAGCTGGAACTATGTGCTTGCATGTTGGGTAATTTATTTCACATTTTACAGACCATAATTTGGGAATGGAATTCTAATTTCAGTCTTATTTTTCAGGGGCTTGCAGGGAGAATCTTGCAGGATGCACAGTGTCCTTGACCAGCAGCATTACTTTGCTAGCGAGCAAATCACTTAGGCAGAAACGCTGGTTTAGGATTTCAGGCTGAAGGGAAGGGGATTTTTATCCCTCAAATTTTCTTTGAAAGCAAGATAACTGAAGCCACCTCAACATCTTTTCTTCAAAGAATTAAGTTAAATCTTTGTTCTGGACTATATCTTCCAATGTTAACCGGTGAGGTCAGAGAGAAAGAGTGGGTTAATTGGTTGACTTTACTGCTAATTAGAAAAGTATTTCTGTGCTTTAAATGAACAGAGGCTCCTCAGCAACCATATCTATTCCTGCAGATCTTGGGTTATCCTGAAAGGCTGGAAGTCCCTCCACTACTTTTGTCTGCAGACCTGAGCCAGCAACCCTGATTACCAGCCTCAGAAGCTCTGTGGTGCTTCTTGCAGATTTCTGAGGCACTACATAAAAGCCAGGATGGCTTTTTAACCTGATGGGCACATACAAGATATTTATCCTAAACTGTACAGTGAAGAATGGAAGTACTGGAGCTGAGGCCTTGGTGGCGTCTCTCTCCAATGCATCTACTCCAGTTTAAAGACATGAGTAGGGATACATGCATCCTAGATTTAAATATATGGACACTTAGAAAGGCACTTCCAGTGGGATCATAATTTTCTTGGCTAGAGGGTAGTGTTGTAAGGAGAAAGAGAGCCTAGGAGAAGTGGGAAACACTTCCCTCCATCACAGACTTCTTTCTGAGGAAAGATATAAATGAGGCTAACACAGGTACAGCCCCAAAGTTTGATCTAGAAATTAGAATTTTTTTTCTAGAAATTAAAAAAAGGTTAAAGGCGAATTTAAAATATTGAGCCAGTCTGCTGAATAGGTACAAAAATCATGGGGAATAAACAGGAGAAACTAGGGACTTAATCATAATTTACTGAAATGAATTGGCAAACCATAGAGCTGGAGGAGGCAACTGCAAATAACTGGAAGGATAACAGCATCTGCAGATGGTTGGTGCCTTTTTCTGTAGTGGGATTGCCATTTCCAACATATTGCAAGCTTAAAATTCCCCCCCTCCAACCAACTGGTATCCTTTCACCAAACCAGGTGCTCTAGGAAGGCTTGGAACTGGGGAATGCCTCTTGGGCTTTATCTCAGAGACAGCAATGAAAACATAGTACCTCTCAGACCAGACTCTGAGTACTAGCATGTGCAATGAAGAACCACCATGGCTTGTGCCCACTCAAATAAGATAACCCTAGCAGTCTGTTTTATATATTTGTAATTGTCCCTCTTCAGAAAGAAATTTGTACCTTCCTTTGTCAGGTTTTATGGAAATCAAATATATATCAGTGTTGATATTTCAATTACCTTCATTAGATTTCAGAGTGAACAGGCTCCCAAGGTGAAGGAAAGCAACTCAGACCTCACAGAGTGGTTGTCTTCTCCAGTCAGAAACTCAGGTTGGCTAGGTTATAGAGTTTACATTTGATTTACATTTAGAAAATAACCTTTTCAACTACAAATATTAGGGAATTATATGCACATTTTAAAGCACTGATTTTAAATCTAAAACTGAATCTCTTAAATCTAAACCTAAATCTGAAAACAGTGGCTAAGCATTTAAAGTTCATACTGTTCCCACCCATTCCTGTTAAATTAGAAGCCACTTCTAATTTAATTAATTAATATGCCCTTTGTAACATGTAAATTCTGGAGTACCAAGTAGTGCCAGAGAAAACCATTATATTATTTCTCCCAGTGGGATACAGTCTTGTTTTAGCAAGTCTATTAAGTGTGAGTCAGCTCATGGTTTTCAAAACCTGGGAGTGGTATACAAGGAGGCAGGCACTGTTTGTGAACTAACTTCCAGAGCTAGCCTGTTAATGCTGCAGTTCATGCACATTCAACATCAGCATGGAATTTAGGAATAAAAAATGCACTTTGTAAACTTGAGGAAATGAGTACTAGTTTTTGGCATCCCAGAACAGATAGCAGAAGAATAATGTTAATGGAGAAGTGAGTGTTCTTTAAGATAACTGATAAAAATACTTATTGAAAGCGTATGCTCTTATCTTCTGTACTCTCATCCTTGAAAGGGTATTTTCAATTGATTCTTAGAGAAATATTAGATGGTATCTTTGTAAAGAAAATGTTAACTACTTTTTTTTTCCATATCTAAGCAGTTTTGTAGTTGTGTTTCTTCCCTCACTCTTCATCTTTGTCATTGAGTTGACAAGTGAAACACCAATCATATGTGATTGAAATATCTATCTTTATGCCTTATTACTGTGTCCTATCAATAAAGCTTCTTTTCATGAGAGAAATCAGTCATTCCTCCATTTTAGCTGTTTATCAGCAGCCAAGGCTTCCTTTCAGTTTGCTTGTGTGACAGCTCTGTCTGTAGCACAACATCCATCTGCAGCACACTTTTTAGCCTGGCAGATTAAGAAGTTAATAAATGTCTAGTTGAAATGAAGTCCAGGGTTCTTCTTGAGAATAGCTTTCTGAATGTTTCAGCTTCATGGAACTCACTAAGTTGTCACACGATTCATGTTAAACAAATCTAATGAGTTACCTCAATGTCCTCGCTTGCAATAATGGTTATCTCAGATAATGGTTTTACAAAGGTTTTGAAAAACCTGCTTTTGTTTTGAGCTCCTTGGAATGAAACAACTTTCAGTGAGACAGATTCCTTACATGTTGATCATGTGAATCAAGATTGTTCTAAAATTTTTGTTCTCTTTAGAGTTTGGTTTAGATAAGGACTGGGGAGGACACTGGATTGCTTAACATATCCCTTCACCTGGTGTTGTTTTGTCTAGCTTTTTTTGGGGGGTAGACCAATAGATCTGTGGACCTACCTTTATACAGCCTGCACAGAGTTTCAGACCTGATTGGCTCTCAGAGATGTTCAATCTGTGTAATATTGGAAGTGTTCAGTGTGAATTTAGAATCAGAAAAATATATAATGTCTTGGAGATAGAGACACTCCTAAATACCCAAGTTGATCTCAAGTGATATCCATCTAAATACAATGTGGGTCCAATCAAAGCACCTCATGGTGATTTTTTTCTTTTTTCTTTTCCAAGATGCAGTAAGCTTCTGAAGTCATAGTTGTGTTTTTAGGTCACTCAGAAGCACATTCTTTCAAATCTGGTGTTCGTGTGTTTTTCATTTGCATGCACAATAGCTAGACAAAATATGCAATTACTTTTTTTTTTTTTTTTATTGCCCAGAGCCTTCAATCCATGTGATTTTTCCCACTTGTAAATCATCCATTGTCAGAGCAGGGACAAAGCATACCCATGAAACAATTCATAGCTGTTAATATGACTCATTATTGACCTACCCCAAATCCCTCTAAAGACATTGAAAAGATTTCCAGGGATTTAGGGTACATTAGATATGGACCTACGAGTTATGCAAACTCATTCACTTTCTTTTTACAATAAACGCAGAAGACTTTCTCGTGCTAATGTTTAAACCGCAGTGCTGAGGGAAGAAAGAGGGGGCAGAGAGAGCATTTAAGATAGAAAGATTTCATTTGCAACTCCAAAGCTGTCAGTAATGTCCTGCTCTGTCAATTCAATTTTATATATGAAACTTTTCACTCAGCTCACTGAATACAATTGTACCTCACAGTGGGATCTCCCTATAGACAAATGCTTGAAAACATTCAGCTCTACTTTGGCAAGACTCACAGGAAAATAATACCTCTGATTACTCCACAGCCCCTAGAAGGAAACAGCAGAGCAATAGGCTGAACACAAGCCTGTGGCAGGGGGAGATGCCGAAAGAAAAGATCAACTGTTTAGTGACATGGTAGCTTCTAAAATTAGACTCAGGAAAGGTTTCTCAAGCACACAAAGTAAGCCTCTCTCTCAAGGTATCTCAGCTGCTTAGGGGAGGGCAACCCTGGTGAAAACTTTTCAAAATGGAATTCCAAGTTAGAAGAGACATACTTATCATGAGGCCAGAACATCTGCAACACCATTGGTCCAAATTTTTAACCAAAAGTGTTTCCTACTCTTAGCCATGTAAAACACTCCTTTGTGACCAGAAAAATTGATCAACCAATGCAGTTGTTTTCTCTTTTCGTTACTCATAGATGTGACAGTATCCCCAGATGGAGAAAGCAACAATCAGATGTGTGTGGCTCTTCCCCCGGTGCCTCCGTGCACTAGATCTTCTATCAGCAAAGGCAGAAAGACCTTCCCATGGTGCCACATGTCCTTCAGAGGTGTAATCTGGTGAACCAGTGTTACCATTTTTCCTCTTCGCAGTTGGTCGAGCAAGGCTTTTGGTGTTGTAATTGGACAATTTGAGTTTGGAGTACAGAAACTGTTACTTCGCAGTCTGTCCTACCCATCTGTGCCTCAGGACAGCATCAGAGTTGCAACAGAATGGGCATTTGAATTGTTGGGGTCTCCAGCACAAAGGGTGACTGTTCCTCAATCAGAAAATCACAGCAACTACTGCTTGGGGTTTTGCACTGAAGCAAGGAATGTTTACTCAGATCAGTTTGGAAAGCTTCAATAATCACTATGAGATTTAATTTCTATGTGCATGGAAGCATAGCATGTGATGCCTGTTTTAAAAAGTGGCATTCAGAGCAAAGCATCACTTATCTGGGTTCTTTGTAATCAACAACACAAAACCCCCAAACAGAAGGTTTCATTTCTCCACTTTAGAAAACCACTCATGGTGACATAAAGGAAGTAGTATTGTGATGCTTATGACTTTTACTACATTCAGAACTGGGTAACACAGCCCTTCTTTCAAACTGCAGCTTGCCTTTTTGTCAAAAGCAGATCTGTAAGGTAATGCCAAAACCATGATTTCAAATACCTACAAAAGGCACATTTCTGAATCTTCTTAGTTTTCTCCTCTTGAAATATAAGATGAATTATTTGAATGAATTATTAGACAATTGTCAAGACTGTATATGGTATAGGTCTGGCCCAGAAGTATGTACCTTCAGCTATAGAGTTCACACATCTCGCTGGATAGCTTCTTGTAGTGTGATGTCTTTCTTGCTTGTGATTCTGCTGTTGAGTCTCCCTCAACACTGACTGTGCTGCAGCTTGCCCAAGTGTTATGGGTGGACCTGCATCTGGCCATCATCAGTGCTGATTCCAGCTTTCCATGTTTTGGCCATGAGACGGACTGTCTGTGGAGTCACCATTCTGTGTAGGCTGCCTCTACTGGTGATCCCGTGCACTTTCCTAACAGAAGACAAAAATGAAGACATCTGCAGACTTCCAATTTCAACAAATTCGATCTGGCTGAGTCACGTTGTCAGACTGTCACGGGACTGTGATAGTTTTGATTCCATTTTATGTGCTGTATGTAAAGTCCAATCAATATCTCATCTGACTATGGCTTTAACCTTCAAGAGAAATGGTTAAATTAATGAGTTTCATGTTATAACTGGCAAAGACTGAGCTTTCTCAAGACAGAACTTGATAAATCAGTTAATGAGCTGGTCAGGCCATAAGACTACAGTTGAAGAATTGCCTTATTAGTACTTTATGTTTGTTTTTAGAAGAAAGGTTTGGGTGTTCTGCTCAGAATAACTCAATTTCTTAAGCAAATACCTCTCCTAGACTATACCTGGGGAACTTCAGTCTTACAGAATTGTTGGAGAAAGTTTAAACTACTCTGCAGCTTGAACATACAAGGAAGATCCTTTTCCTCAGATCAATGATGTGTTTGTACGTTCACTTTCACTGGCTTCAAGTAAGCCGCATATAATTGTATAGACTTGAGTAACAGATATAACTGCAGAACTGAAACTATGTTTACACACAGTATTTCACTGCTTTTAGCAGCTCTAAGTAGATAGTCATATTTTATATAAGATAACCCCTGCAATCATTAAGCGAGATTTAGCATCAAAAGTATGTAGTTAAGAAGTGGATGTTGCATAATATTTTATTCAGAACATTTTTGTAAGAAAGGATTTTTTTATTATTATTATTTTAATTTTTTTTTGGTCAGAGTTTACCAATAAATTTTGTATTCATTCTTACTTCAGATATTGGAAAGATGAATATCAAAAGGTTTGGAAGTCTTAGCTAAATAAGCCTCCTGCTCTATTCTCCAATATGAATGTTTTTATTATAGCACAAATCCCACTTTTGTATTGGTTTTGCTGTCTGTGTAAGAAAACCCCCTCAAGTTCCTGATCCTTGAGATTAACATAGAGTGCTGTGAATTATATTCTAGGGAAATCCGTATTTTGTCAAAAGGGAAAAAAGATCAAGAACACAATAGATTTTTAGATCCATATTGTGTCATAGACAGTAAGAAATAGGACTGGTTCCCCTGAGATGTTTATATTTCCTTTTCCCATTCCCTTCCCAGTACTGTTCGTCCAACCCCCTCCTGCTTGTCAAGTGGGTTCTTGGAAGAAGAAAGTCTGTCAGTTGTGGGATTGCCTTAATCTCCAGACTAAGTGCTAGGTGGAGGGTAGCATTTGACTGATCACAGAGTTGCTGAGGTTCGCAAGGATGTCTAGTTTAGTCGACCTGAACAGAGAGAGGTCAAGTAGAACAAGTTGCTGAGGGCCATGAACTGAGATGTTTATATACAAGTAACATAAAGGACACTCTGCCATGGACAGTTCTTCAGTGTGGATGAGACAAGGCAGGGGGAGATAAGTTGTTTCAGATTTTCTTCATCTTTTTACCTGCCAGAGCTGGTCCAAAATATATGAATGCTAACATTTGCCTGTGTATCCTTTATTTTCACAGAAAGGGAATATATTTTAATGTGACTTCATAAGTGCGCTCTACAAGACCTGACTTTCCCAACAAAGTCCATTGGGACTTCTTGAGTAAGAGAATCGGTAATGCAGAGCAAAAGGAGATGGGCAAAATACCGATACTGTTTCCCAAATAATATATATCATATTTTTGAGGAGCATACTGCTCTCTGAGAATAAAATATGTTAAGTAGTGGACGAAAAATGTGTTTGATGACAAAAGAAAGGAAAAAAAAAAAGAACACTTGTTGAACTCTCATTCGCAAATGCCTGCCCATGCAGATATTTTTATAGTAAGACAGATATACCAGCTTGATCTATAGTGTAGTTGCAATAATGAAACTTAATATAGAAATAAAAGTATAAATTGCCTTTTCAATGCTGAACTGGCCTTATTTGAATTTAATTTACATACTTTACTTTGTAGTAAAAAAATAGAATTGTATATTAGCACTAGATTACTTCTGACTCTAATTTTTCATAGCTGTTAAAGGATTTAACAGTAAAAATCCCCTTTGAGGAACTCAAGAATTTCACAATAAGAGCTTACAGTGGGCTGACACCAATTTCACTTAATACCAGTAGGCAAAGAAAATAATCTGCTTTATTCCATGATATTTGGTCTCTATTGTGCCCTGTTTTTAGGGCTCCTATTCCTTTCACAGCATCATTAACTGTGACTAGTGCTCATTGTATATAGCTACATCTGCCAAAATGACTGGGTGCCATAATCAGAATGATATATACTGTGATGACAACCATCTTGATGCAGAGAGACAGCACAAAGCTTAATTCCCTTGGAGGATGGCACACTTAACATTCCATCCATTGTTTTAGGTCCTGATTAAGGGGAAGTTAAGTTAAATTTAATCAAAGTATTAGCTAATGGGGTGGTTTAGTCTTTCTTGTCTTTTCTGATTAGAACCTTCAAAATTGTCTCATTTTCTTCTTCTAGTGATCATCAGTAGTCATCTAGTGATTCATCAGTTTAAAAAAGATAATTAAAAAATAAAAGAAATCTAGTGAGCTCATGAAGAACCTTCAGACTTTTTTAGTATAAAACATATGAGATGCCTGTGAACTGTGAGAAGTTCAGAGGACAGCAGAGAAGGTGAGGGATAGTATATAGTATTCTGATCAGAAGAAAAAAAATCCATTTCCTCAGAGTTTTAATCATACTTTTATGCCGTAACCCTTCCGTCTTTCATGCAGGGTTATTGAAAATGTGGAGATCTTCTCAGCCAGCTAACTCATAGTGCTGATGACTTTTCAGCTCATCTTTCCTTCCTACATAGCAGTTGGGTCTGTTGCTCTTCCCATTCCCTACTTTACTTGACTCATTCCACTTCTTCATCATCTTCTTTTCCTCTCCATGTCAGACTTAATTCCTAATTTGCTCTTTGGACTTTTCATGTAGCTCTGAACTGCTTTTGACCTTCTATCTCTCCATCCTGTTTTTCTTGGTCCATGAATAACTTATCTGTTTCTTATCTGATTTTATTTTTTTTTTAATGCTTCTTCCTATGTGTCAGACCACTTCCCTTGCCATCTTATATTTCTTAAAGTACTCCCTAAAACAAATGCCTAGCTCACAAATCACAGGTGTTAGGAAACCTCACGAGTAAAAGTCCCATCATTGATTTTGTTGTCATTGATAAATTACCAAGGAAAAAAATATGCTATAGGTATTGCTTTTGCAACAAGAAAATCTTTGATACAGTTATGATATTCTCTTCAGTATCTTTCATCATCTCAGTTATTCCAGCATCAGTTACAAGTGACATGTTTTGTTTCTTTATGTTGATATCTGAAAGGGGTTTACTCTCCCTTCTTCCAATTATCTTCACAGAGAGGTCTGCTCTGTTGTGCTGATGTATCATATTGGACTGATGCTAGCTGAAAAGCTTGTACCATACTTCATCACGTTATATAGTCATACCCTATAATAGCTGGGTAATAGTGTCAGAGGCAACACCACAAGAAAGAAAAGGGTTCACGTGACTGCCACCAGGGAAACTGGGGTTGTTAGAGGAGGAGTGGAACCTGAGGATATACAAAAGGCATCAGAACACAGGCTCCATGATATTTAAACTCAAAGTGTTTTGAATTTTCTGCTTAAAATTACAGACACATACAAACACAGGAAATCTTTGTTTTCAAGTTAGAGGAAAAGCAGGAAATGAAGCAACCTTAATGTAATGACTCAAAAATGTTGACAAAAGAGTGGGTATTGAGTCTTGGAAAATCAGATCCAAATTACTTTGGTTTTGTTTGTTAGTTTTACCCCTCTGGCCTGCAAATGGCAGTATCTCTCATCTGTTACCTCTTTGCATTCTACAGAACTATCTATACCGAACAGCTGGAGGAATGCTAGTGTGAAACTATGAGCAAGGTGTCAACACCAGATTTTTAAAATCACCCATTACTGTGATAAGAGTTTAATTGGAAACCTGGTATAAGCACAGAGATGGTACCTGAAATTCTGCAGTGCTGATACTGACCCTCCGTATTCATCCTAGAGAACAAGGGGATTAAGACACTTTGTAGTGGTAACTCTGCCTGAGATTTACCTTTCTTGGCATGTTCTGAAGTGTTTTTCTCATCATGTCATTTTTCTTTGAAAAATAAAAGCACAGAGTTGCTCCAATCAATGTTGAAATATATTAAAGAAGTATTTCTAACTGTTGAATCTAGCTCACCTGCCAGTGTTGATGAGCTCTGAATGTCACAAATGTATTTTATGTTTTCTTTGGTCAAGAAGAACTGAGTTTTGTTAATATGTGGGGTGGCAGAAACAGCCTGCTACTAGGTCCTCATGCAGTTCCCATAGGTTAACAAGGCTTGCACTACAGAGTTCAATAAGGGTGTGGACTATGTCTTACAGGGGATATTATGTCATTCTTTATCAGATGGGATAGTAATTTCATTTGTTGAGAGTGTTACAATGCAGTAACAAATATTTAATTCTCCTTAAAATATGATGAGTTCTTGTTGTGGTTTAACCCAGCCGGCAGCTAAACACCACACAGCCATTCGCTCACCCTCCCCCCTCCCTCTCTGGGATGGGGGAGAGAAACGGGAAAATGAAGCCTGTGCATTGAGATAAAAACAGTTTATTAAGACAGGAAAATAATAATAACAATAATAACAATAACAATAATGATGATAATAGTACTACTACTAATAATGGGTACGAAACAAGTGGTGCACAATGCAATTGCTCACCACCCGCTGACCAATGCCCCGCCTAACCCTGAGCAATCCATCCCTCCTCCCCCCAGCTAGCCACCCCTATATATTGTTTAGCATGACGTCAGATGGTATGGAATACCCCTTTGGCTAGTTTGGGTCACCTGTCCTTGGTCTGTCCCCTCCCAGCTCTTGCTGCACCCCCAGCCTGCCTGTTGGCAGGACAGAGTGAGAAGCTAAAACGTCCTTGGCTTGGTGTAAGCATTGCTCTGCAACAATTAAAACATCAGCATGTTATCAGCACTCTTCTCATCCTAAGCCAAAACATAGCACCCTACCAGTTACTAGGAAGAAAATTAACTCTGTCCTAACTGAAAGCAGGACAGTTCTTTACATATAAATCTGTGACACTTGCTTCTTATTTTTCACTATATGAGGGTAATAGAGTTGCATTACTATATTTGCCTTTTTTCCAATAGCTTGTGTGAAAGATTTGTCCTATGCATAATTTGAATCAACTCTAAATGTCAGCAACAAAATAACTAAAAACAGACTAAAAAAGCAGTCTCAGCAATATTAACTTCACCAAAAAGAGAATTTTGAAATGTAAAACAACTGCTTTTGGATTACAGCCAAGACAGAAAATTAGTTCATCATTCTAGGGACCAAATTATGAGGATATAATTTAGTTCCTTTTCAGTCAGAACTCCCAGTGGATCAGATTTGGAGGCTGTACAAGTCAGCCAGGCTCTACTGAAGTCAGTAGACTAGCTTCTATTCAAACCAGAACCAGCTTAGCTGAGAATCTGTTCCCATGCATGTGAAGAGCGAATGGGAATGTCCAGATGGTTCATTCATAAAAAATGTGTAAAAAACAATCTGTGTGAGTATGGGCTGAAAGAAAATTCTTCTTTTTCATTCTCTTCACCTTTTTATCACCCTTTTTAGAAAAGGCTCTTAGCTCAAAAAAAAAAAAAAAAAATAACCAAACTTTTAATTGTCTTGATCATCTTGAGACACAAACTGGAGGGACTTCTGCAGCTGAAAACAAAGTCTGCTGCAATTTTAGATAAAACTACCTACAACCACAGAAATGGTTCAGGTTTGAAGGGACCTCAAAGACCACCCAGTTCCAACCCCCTGGCATGGGCAGGGACACCTCCCACCAGACCAGGTTGCTTAAAGCCCCATCCAGCCTAGTCTTGAACACCTCCAGGGATGGGGCATCCACAGCTTCTCTGGGCAGCCTGTGCCAGTGCCTCACCACCCTCTGAATGAATAATTTCCCACTAACAGTAATCTGTATCTCCCCTCTTTTAGTTTAAAACCATTACTCTTTGTTGTAGCACTACACTCCCTGATAAAGAGTCCCTATGCACTTGTTTGGGTGCTTTTAAAGATGCACAGTTGTCATTAACTAGGTGCACAGAGGAGACCCTCCTAAACACATCATGCTGCAGTCAGAGTGCTCACATACACATGCTATATTTGTTTATCTCAGGAAAAAAAAAAAACAAAAAACAAAAAAAAAAAAAAAAAAAAACAGAAACAGAAACAGAACCAAAAACAACAGGCTGTGATTCTTAGATGCATGAGGAATTAAGATCCACATTATCCAATTCATTCAAATAGAGGTGAGTTCCAGTCTTCTCCAAGTTTTTTATGTAAAAGGATGATTACCTTCTTGGAAAAAATTGTAAATAAACAATGGTAGTAAACATGCTTGAAATGAGAGAAAAATACAGTATTCCCAAAATACATCAGGAAACTTGGCTACTTAACCTAATGAAGTTCAGCTAGAAAACATGCAAAATCTTGCATCTGAGGAGGAACAACACCAGGCTGGAGGCCTCTTCACTGTAGCTGCAAAGCAGCTTTACAGAAAAGGACCTGGGAGGCACTGGGCACAAACTGTCATACAGGACACTCCTTCTGAACACCAAGCAGCACTTCTGTGCTGTGCGGGTGATGGAGTTCTGACACGGGTTGCCCAGAGAGGCTGTGGGGTCCCCTCCTTGGAGATCTTCAAAAGCCTCCTGGATGTGGGCCTGGGCACCCTGCTCTGGGTGTCCCTGCTTGAGCTGGGATGGGACCAGAAGAGTTCTGGCAAAAGAGTTCTGCCAACCTCAGCCATTATGTGATAATGTGATGCTGTGATTCTGTGATACTCCTTTGGCAGGCAACTTACAATAAGTTTCTTTAAATATGGCCTTTATTTTCAGATAGATAGCATCTACATTTGTCGGAAGATCAGATTTTCTGATGGCTGAATTAATCAAGTGAAGCAGATATTAGCACCATCTCTCATAAGCTATTCGGTAGAATTAATTAAGAAAAACGCTGTAGATTGTTTTCCTGTGGAGGGAAGTGCTGTTTCATTTCTCATGCACACCCACCATCCACAAAAGCTACAAAAGCTCTGTGTGTAACAAGGCTCACTGTGCAGAGGTTTCTTTGTAATTTAAGCACTCAGGAAAACTGTTCCTGAATGCCAATCTAATCTATTGGGTAAACAATGAAGAACAGCTTAAAATAAGAAGGAAAGCAAGAAGAATGCTACTATAATAGAATCATACAAAACAGAAGGGTTCTGAATTTCTTTATTAACTCTTGATGCCATTGTTTTTCTTAAAGTTTCTTGACAAAGAGTTACAATAGTTCCTGCTAAGGGGAGAATTGGAAAGAAAAAGTTCTGTGTAGTTGTGGTAATTATAACCCAACCAGACAGCTTTCTGCAGAGAGCAGTTCTCTGTGTTGTTTTGCTAGGGAGAAGGAGGACCATTTGAACTCATCTTGGGATTTTGGGATGATGTTTTATTTCAGTAAAGTACATAACTAAGGATAGTGAGGTGGGCTGAGTTACTGCAGCAGTGTGTGCAGTAAAATTTTCCTACTGTTTTGTGCAATGCAGGGAGGTCCCCATCTTTGCTGCAAGGGCAGTCATGATAATTCTCTGAACTTGTCCCTTCACCATTGTAAGGGATGATCTATCAGCCATTTCTTGGCTGATCTATCAGGTACCTTCAGTGCTAATAGTTATTTCACCCACTGGGCTTTCATTAAAGGTAAATTACTGAAGGTCCAATCTTTCAGATGAGCGCCCTCCTTTCAGAATCCAGTGCTCCCCTTCTCATCCTGAGCCCACCTTCAGAAGTCCTTTGTTTTCTTCTGAAGGCTGCTCTCAGACTGGCGTCTGTGATGGCAACGCACCCTCTTACCTCAATTGCCCACTGGAAAATGTTTTTATCTCTTCTGTAGCTCCTTTCCTTAATCTGCAGTAGAGAAAAACAACAGCCAAGCACTCTGAATTAGTCCTTTTCTACCAAGTGCATGGTTGTAAACCTGCACTGTGTGTTTCCTTATGTTGAATTCACTTCTCTAGCTCTGGAGGTCACCAGGCAGCTCTAGCAGCATTCAGAAATAGTTTGTGTGTATAGCAAAGGGAGATGAAAGAGTCCCATTTAAAGAAACCATGAAATATTCAGTCATTAAAGTAAAACTGAGATGTATTTAGGAAAGTTACACGTCAATTAGAAATGTCTGTGATATAAAATTGTCCTTCTCTGGTACGTCATCAGTCATTTAGTGTTACTAGAAGAGACATATCATAAGGGGCATTTCTGTACTGTTTATACAGGCAAACTTCAATGCAAATTAATTCTAATCATATTTTATGGTGTAAGACACAGCTTGTTATGGAAGATAGGTTGATGGTTTAATTTAGGGCAAGAGTAATCAGATGGATCTGACTGATTGCTTTTTTTTTTTTTTTTTTTTTAAGTATAATAGATGGAATGTGGGGTAGGTAATAGTAAAAATGTTGACAATATGCTTAATTTTTAAAGTGTGTCATCTACCAGTCAAACAAATGTAGCACTAAAGGACAGTTTGTTTCAGGGAACCTAAGCATAAATATTTAATGATGAAACAGAGGTTTTATCTTTCTTTTCCCACCTCATCTGAAATTACTGTTCTAAGTGATATGGCTGTGGCTGCAATTCTGGCAGCGTCAGGGACAAGTCTCTGCTTCCTATGATGAGCCTTGTGGGTTTCAAACAACATCAGTTGTGGGATATTAGAGAAAGGAGTGAATTACAAACTGTCAAAAACATATTTTAAAACAAAATGATGTTTCCCTGCTGATTGCCTGCTAAGCAGATTACAGGGTAGAGACTCCTTTTCCATTCAAGCTTCTTTAAGATAAACTTTTTAAGAGATCACAACCTAACTAAAGAACCTTGGATCACTCCACAGGCCAATTTACTATTCCCAGCCCAGCCATCTTTCTACTGCTTTGGAAGACATCACAATGAATGATTGCCCTGCTGCTTATCACATTTTGGATCTGAGAGGAGAGGGGCTTACAGACATGTCCTGTCCATCAGGTAGATACCTGATGCTATATTCATCACTGATGACTCTAGCGGATACAGTGTGGTGTAGCTACTGAAAAGGAAGATTAATAAAAGTCAGGAGATGAATGGTGTGTAATGTCACCCACAGCATCATAATCAAATCTTATAGGGTTTAAGGGGATGACAAGAAATCCTTCTTGATTTCCCATGGAGCTGATGGGTTACTGTTTGTGTTAGTTTGTCTCCTGTCAGTGTATTCCAGGTTTGGTGATTTATTGGATTCAGTGTCAGATCCCAGGAGCTTGATTTTCTAGGCACAGGCATACAAGAATAGAAAATTTCCTTCAGATCCTTTAAGCATGAGATCACTCGATGTTATTTGCTGGTGTTTTGCCATTCCCTTTTCCTCCACACAATCAGTGTCTGCTTCATTTAGCTTACTCAGCACTGCTAATGCTACAAAGTTAACCGAAATAGCTAACACTCACTGAAAAACTTGGCTCCCCATCTGTCTGCTGGAACCAGCTTTCATCTCGTTTGCTGGACACAAAAGGTACTGCGCAAAATACATGATGTGTTTTATCTTCTGGAGCTTCGTATCTTGGCCTTGACACTGCCATATCGGAGCACCTTCCACTACTGCCTAAGCAAGGGGCTAATCTCAGTCCTCTGCATGAGATTCAGTCACCCTCTCCATCTATATGCAGCACCATGCTTTGTTTTAGGAAAGGCACAGCCACATTTGCATGTTAGATTTATGTGTGTGATGTACATCATACTGCTGATTTGACTAATGAGTGTTTTGCTTTCCTTTCAAAGCCCTTTTTGTATAACACACAGGGCAGGTTATCAGAGTGAGGAGGGTCAGTGCACACCCCAGTGAATTCTGTTTACCCTGTACCTTGATTTCAGAAGCACACAGAGCACTTTGCACACTGAGCACACACAGCCAGATGGGCAACACAGCACTGACAGTGCACAAAAATAACTGGGCACTGAATACTAGTCAAGAAAAAGAGACATATACCTGCTTTTTCCTGTCTTATGACAGCAGAGGCCCCACATTCATCCCCTTCATGCTGATAAGCCCCAGAACAGGCAGGAGGTGAGTGAGAGGAAAAGGGAGATCTATGAAGCATGTGGATAATGTTGGAGAACTCCTGATGGATTGCTGTCATAGCCACATCCCAGCTGTAAAATGAGAAGTTGTTAGCATGAACGACACTTGAGCTAGAGTTCAATGAGCTGCTGCATTCAGACTATTCAGTTTCATGCAAAAAGAATGGAAACTAAGAGGAAAAAACATGTATGAGCTTGAATTAGATCTCACAGAAGTTGTGGGACCTCCAAGCAAAAGTTTGTAGAGAGCTGGGCAGCAATACAGACAAACTAAAAATGAAGGGAAAAGTCAGACAAAAAAAAACTTTCAATTTTGACAAATTTTTGGGTGAAGTTGAAATGTTTTAATTACCCAAAAGGAAATATTTAACCTGCTTTTGATCTCTGTGTTTTTTTTTTTTGTTTGTTTGTTTGTTTCATTGTTTTACGTTACCCACATGAAAAAGACTGTCTCAAAACAAAGTCTCACAAAGCTTAAACCTGAAAAACATTGAAGCAGAGCATATCAGCTTTTTGGAGATGAAATAGTTCATTTTGAAAATGATGAAATGAGGATAATGCTTCTAAGAAACAGCTTCTGACTGTCTGCTATGAGTGTCAGTGCACGGGACAGAAAATCTGTTTAACAATGCTGGTAGAAATGCATGTGTCTCTAATCTCCTTTCTCTTGGCATGATTAGTATTGCTAGGCTAATGTGCTCTGTCTTGGGCAGCTGTCTAGCATCTTTGATGATTCTGAGTTTAGAAATAATGGCCCTTCCAGATGTCACATTTGGGGAAGAGATGTGCTTAAAAGGAAGACGCTAATCAGGAAAATTGTGTTTCATGAGATGATGGTGTTGGACAAGGCTGCATGGAAGCTGATCAAATATATATTACACAATTAAAAAATTCAACATTAAAACATAATAATTTTAAAAATACACACACACACAGACAACTACAACAACAAAAACAAAAACACAGAAGCTTGCAAGGGCAAGCGTCCAAGCACTAAAAAATCCTAGATTTTAATCTGATTTGGGAAATCTTAAATCACTCACCTTGTACAAATAATGAAATCTTTACTAATATGTTTTAGACTTTTCTTCCCCAGAATTTCAGCTCCACAGGACAGGCTGTGTTCTGTTAATGACCAGCCCGTCAATATTTTCCATGATCCCCCACACTCAGTGGGTAGTCTTTTTCAGCAAATTCTTTGCTGTTGAGAAGTAACTTGTAGCCAAGAACTCTGAAAGAGGACCAAATTCCAGCTGATAAGTACAATGTGAGCCTCTGCATAAGACAACACGTTCCCACCAACTCTGACAGTTGCTCAAAGACACGTTTCCCAGCTCCCCAGCTATTGCTGAAAGTGAGTCAGACCCCGATCTGAGGACAGAATTATTAATTCATCTCTGCATAAGTGTAGTATCTGAATACTGCACAAACATTAATTACTCAGATCATTAATTTCCATGAAATATCTGCAGTGTGAAGACAGATTGTTACCCCAGTTTTACAGGTACAAGAATATTTCAAATAAAACTTCCTCCGATTTTCATTAAAGTGAAATATTCTGTATGACTGAGGGTAGTCAAAGCATCTTCCCTTGACATGCTTGTGAGAGCAAGTGCTCAGTTCTCTCACAAGTTTAACTGAAAACAGGGAGGTACCCAAAATTAATGGCCTGGTGCATATCTGGCAGTAAGTAATTTTGCTTAGGTGCCCTTTGGCTCCCCGGTATGATCCTGACAAATAGGAGTTGCAGGCAGTGTCTTATGCCCCAATTCTTCACCCTTCTCCAGCATGACGAGGAGGGGTGAGATGATGCTCAGGGCTTAGGAATCACACAGAGTAGTTATTACTTGACTGTGCACATACTTGTTTAAAAAGAAAAACTATCAGAGCCTCAAGTCCTGAATGACGAGAGAAATAGTACAGTGAGTGCAGAGAAGAATAGGCAGGGTAAGCAAAAACTAATACTTATTGTATAGTAATAGTGTCCTGGAGCAAGGAGAGACGTGGTGGTTCCTTGTATACCTGTCAGCATCTTTCAGAGGATATGAGAGAAAAAATGGAAAATGTCTTTTTTGCTGAAGATCTTGTAAGGCAGATTCTGAATAGGAGTACCGTAAGCAAGGCTGGAGAAAACCCTATAAAGATGTTTATGTGAAGGAAATAGAGGTTAACCCTTCCTGAGAAAGCAGTACTGGGGGCTCCTGCCAAGTATGGGTACCACTGAGGGAATAAAAACACACTGAACTGTTGTACTAAGAAGGAAATGAGAAAAATTATTTTCTCTAATTTCTCTGCAAGTGCTGTTTTGTTCTGTCTTGAAAATATTTTCTTATGCTTATTTGGGTTAAATGCCTTTATTTCTCTTTGTTTTGTACTGTGCAGATGCTTTTCTTTATAATTCTGCATACATGAGCAGCATTTTTTAAAGGTAAACTGTGGTAAAAATGACACAATTCAGAGTTAAAGATGACAGCTTACCTGTCTGTCTGGAAATGCAAGGCAGAGTCCTGCAAACATTTCCACTCTTCTTTGACACCTGTGAATTGTCCTTGAATAACTTGCCCCGTGTCACCCAATAACAACACAGCCAGAGCATAAGAAAATATTTTCAAGTGCATTTGTAGGATTCTGTCCATCTGGAATGAACAGAATTCCACAGGGAATAACTTTCTAAAAAGCATGCAGGAAAGGATTCACAGGGAGAGATTTAATGTACATTCTTGGCCTTTTTTCCTTAGGGCAAATCTCTATTTATGTAGGAATAAGACCTAGGCAGCAGCAGCAGTCATGGCTGTGTAGTGAATGGCCAGAAGCAGGCTGTTATTGCTGTAATCCTGCCTGATCTTTAAATGCACTTGAAATACTTTGAATTTTTCATAAATTTTATTTGATCATCTGTTCAAACACCAGCAGCACATAGCATCCAATTTATGATTTAGCTTCTGCTTTTTATTAAAACACAAATCATTCTCTGGGCATGGGTTTCCTCACACAGAAACACACAGCTTTTTGAATTTGCCAATGATCTAAGATACGTGGGAATTTGCAAAAGTCCTATTTTCTCATAAAGCAAAAGACAGGAATTGCTATACCTGAGTAAAATGGAGCCTGAGCTACCGGTCAATATTCAAGTCTTGCAGGCTTGTTTTTATTAGGAAGATGAATTGACTTGGGAAGTGATGTAAATTCTCAGTGTTAACCTATTTATAAAAAGCAAAACAAAACAAAAAAATCACCATGGAAATGAACAACAGCATGAAATTCCTTTGCTCCCAAATCTTCAGGCTTATCTCTCCAGGAAGTTCTTGGTTCAATAAACACTGTCCCATTTGTCAATCTGGTTATGGTGCCGTGGCTTCCCTCCTCCAGTGCACACATCCTGCAGTCAGGAGCCCAGTGCCTGCACCTGCAGTCAGGGACATGGCTGTGGTTAGGTCTCCTCAGGCTGTGCCTGCAGTTCAGTGTCTCCTGGAGCAGATTCATTGTCTGTGGCTGTTTCACATCAGGAAAAAAAAAAAAAAAAAAGGTTTAATTGCTTGAGTCTGAAAGATGTGCATGGCAAACTCATCAGCTCCACTGAGGTCTGTGTTTGGTTTTGGGTCAGCATCATCGACGGCAGCCATAAAAATCTTTCCACATAACTCTATGGCCAGAAACAAATTTCAGCGATTCAATGAAGATAAATGACCTGATCCATCTGAACCTCTGGAGTCAGCAAACCAGGACTGGGGAAACTACCATGTTGTCATATTTCTGGTAGTTACATATGCTTAGGGCAAAAACTACTGTAAGGGCAACCCTTCATATGTTAACACTCCAGCTTCAGCACCTCATGAACATTAGGAAACCAGAGAAAAAGGAGATTTAAAAAAAAAATCTAAAAGACTACCCATGCTTGCTTCTAAAAGCTCTGCCAGGATTTAAATAATGGTTATCCTTCTGCAGTTTATGATCACCCTTCCTCTGCTTCTTTCCATCCCATCAGTTGTGACACTATATTAACTCCGTGATGCTGCAAAGGTTTAATTGAACCTCTTTCACTTCGCATCATTATCCTTGTAGCTTTGCTCAGACTGTGAGGTGGTGGTGAAGGGTGTTTCTCTGTAGGACCCTTGCTTTTGTATTAGAAACTGTGGCCAAATAGAACAAAGTACTCATACAGTATGAATTCACGATGTTGGCTCAAATTTCTGCAAAGGGATTCAGTTAGTGTTTTTTTTGTTGTTGTTGTTGTTTGTTTGTTTTTCACCACATTTTAGGCCACATCATTTTTTTTTTCTCTGCATCATTCCTGGTCATATCTGCAATTCTCTGCACCAGGCTGGATTTGTGTTATGTCTAATCCCACAACTAGCATGACTGCATGGCAATGACTGATGCAGATCAAATCTGAATTGCTGGCTGATCCATCAGCACATAGGTCTCGTACCAGTAATCATGGAATCATTATCAAAGCATTAGTTTTTAGTGCTTTGTACTTCTTCTGTACTTGAAGGATGCTGGAGAGAGTTCAAGAACCCCCCTGGATATTCCTTTCTAGTTATAATGCATGGAAACTAGGAATGTGGATATGAGTAAATGTCCTGATAAGTGTAATCAGGATCACTTCCTAATCAGTGCAGGCTGCACAAAACAAGTTGCTGCCAGTCTGGACCTGGAGTTAAGTACATCAGCCCGTTTTGTTGCTTTGGATGGTATTTCCTGAGTCACTTAGAAACACGCCTCGCTCACTTCTCACTATGTCTGAGGTGCTATATGATTACTGGTGTAACTTCAGGCTTAGCTACAAAAGAAATATTCTTTGCTCTGTTAAGATTCCCTTACTTTTAATTACAGTCTCTGAAAGTTCCTCACCTCAGGATGTTCTTCTGGCCCAGCACAGCAGAAATGGGCAGAGGCACTTCAGACAAATTGTCCTGGCCAACAAAAATCCAGAAGCAGATCTCTCTCTAAAAAAAAAAAAAAAAAAAACAGAAACAAACAAACCTGATTTCATATTTCCATCTAGAAAAGGTCCCCATTATAATGTTTGCTATGTTTTTTCTTTGATAGCATAGATTCATAGCTATCTCTTCTCATCTTTCTCTGCCTGAGATATGTGACATTTCAGTCATTCAGCTTCTTTGACAGAGGTGCAAACTGGCACTTCACATGCTTTGCTGCAATCTATCCCGCTTTCTTTTGCAAAATTTAGGAACTAGTCAACTTGTCAACTTTGTGTTGATTATGCTGCCCCACAGCTCCTTTAATTCAACAACAGTATTTACTGGGGTTTGAGCATTTCATATTTAAGGAGTTTGTCACCAAGAAGAGCCTCTGTTTGATTGATAATTTGCTTTCTTCAACAATATGATTGACTGTTTGACAGGGAGAACTGTCACCCAAACATTTAGTGGGACACGACCCCGGTATTTTAGAGGGAATAAAGAATTACCATATGTTCTCACT
This sequence comes from Anas platyrhynchos, assembly GCF_047663525.1. Classification (NCBI taxonomy): domain Eukaryota; kingdom Metazoa; phylum Chordata; class Aves; order Anseriformes; family Anatidae; genus Anas; species Anas platyrhynchos. The sequence continues at coordinate 10,836,789 of NC_092588.1, read as the reverse complement.
GTCATTCATGACCATGAAAATATATGGGAGTTAATGTATAGGACAGGACAATGAACTTTCATTTTTTGCTTTCCTCTTCATCCTGGGAGACAAAGACATCCAAATACCTAACCTTTTTGTATCTTGCAGCCTACTGATCTCCAGTTGTGTATTCATTTGGGGAAAATTTAGAGGAGCAGTGTTGCTGGAGTAGTCGAAGTTTAAAGACACAAAGGAATCCTAATTTCTAGTGAGAAATAACATCTTTCATGAGGTTAATAGAGTTCAGACACACAGACTAGCCTTAGGGTGCAGACTCCCTTCTGGAGTGGAAATCATAGAATCACAGAGTGGTTTGGGTTGGAAGGGACCTTAAAGACCACCCAGTTCCAGCCCCCTGCCATGGGCAGGGACACCTCCCACCAGACCAGGTTGCCCAAAGCCCCATCCAGCCTGGCCTTGAACACCTCCAGGGATGGGGCACCCACAGCTTCTCTGGGCAACCTGTGCAAGTGCCTCACAACCCTCTGTGTGAAGAATTTCTTATATCTAATCTAAATCTACCATCTTCCAGTTTAAAACTATTCTCCCTTGTCCTGTTATTATGTGCTGGTGTAAGAAGTAACTCCCCAAATTTAGGTTTGTATGAATGGTATTCACAGAAGCGAGTGCCTAGGCCAGGGTACTGGCTACACATATCAGTGGTATATGTCCTGAAGAGTAAGCGAATTTTAATTCTGTTCTTTTGAGGCATTTAAGACAATTCTTTCTAGATCTGAGGTGTCAAAGGGACCTTTCATTCAAAATTGGAGTTCAAGGGTGCTGAGAGAGCAGGTGGAACTCCAAAATTCAAGTCCCTACTTTTTCTAAAGGGGTATCACTATCTACCTTCTACTCTTTTGTGCATACCTGACCACTTCAGCTGCTCAGAGATTGCTATGCAATGGACCTTTTATCAGTTTCTCCTTTCTATGCATTTGTATGTTATATATGGTAGTCAAGCCCAGATTGTGAAGCAGGTCTGCTCAGCTCACCATTGAACATCTAGACTACTAGATGATATAGATATATATTATTTTCTTTTCATTTAGGTAAAACCCTAAAATAGAAGTATCTGACATTGCTAGCTTTTCTGATCAATCCTGTAACCACTACAATATCTGTAATTCAGCTTACCAGAATTTAAATCTGACAGTGGTATGGATATTCCACTACTTCATATATTTGAACTAAATATATTTTTTCTATATGGACAATGCCTGAAGAAGTATTGTATGTGCCACACCACCAGAAAACTCAACAGTCTTGTGGGTGCAAGTGGCTAATTCCCTGTTTTACAACTTGTTTTTCATGTGAAAGTGCTTTTCACCTTTGGTGCCTATTACTGCCCCCGAGCATCCAGGATCAGGGCATGACTTGCAAGGAAGGCAAATGGACTCCCCCTTCTAGCTGTATATCACCAGCAGGTGTGGGGAGATTTGACCAAACAATTTTTGTCCTGTATCATGAGAAAGAAAAACTAAGTCACGAAAACAGAGGCTTAAAAACTCCTGGAATTCTACTGTTTACCTGCAGAAAATTTAAAATATAAGCAACACAGACTTTTCCTGGAGTTTTCCTAATTTAAGACCACCTTGTAGAGTAGAATGCTAAGCACTGAGCTGTGCTTATGGAGTTGGAGGCAAATTGCAGTCTTGATGGAAAGGAATGAGAATGGCTAACACAATTTGAAAACTGCTTACACAGAAATTAATATTTTTTTTTCTTACCTATACTCTGCTTCTGTAAATGAATCCCAGAAAGGTGCTTTTTAACAATAAGGACCACAATGCATTGCATATATGTTAACAGTATCCCAGGGGTAGTGAGATGTTTGTGTGCTTTAAGTAATAAGATACATATTGGAATGAAAATAAGAGAGACATAATTACTTAAGCAAACAGTTCAGTGGCTGCAAAATTTATCTGTCATCCAGCTCATCATGGAGCCCTACTCCCCAGCTGAGATGAAGTTGCATATTTCTTTTGACTTGAATGGAATAATTCTGGTCTATTTCAGTTATTGGCCTTTTACCCAATGCCCTAGAGTGTAAGTCAGTTAGCAGAAATGAGTATCTAATAGGAGGAAGAGTATGGCAAGTTGACAGGAACAAGTTTTACTGAATATACATAGAACAGAAATGGTCTTTTTACTAAGTTAGACACCAATGATGCATGGATCTAGTGGCAGCTCTTAGGAACAGAGCTGTAAATCTCATTCTCTCTGAGTTTCAAGAAATACAATATCTGATCGATAAACTGACCAAACACTGATTATTTGTAGAAGAAAATTGCCTCCTTGGCTACAAAAATTGTGGAGCAAAGGTTGTTTCCAATTTGAGGAGGCACTTTATTATATGTATAGCCCAAGGAAGCAGATCAATCTCCTGTTCCTAAAATCAAGGAGCTGTGCCTGACCTGGAAATATCGAGACATAAAACTAGGTCTGTCTTCACAAGACCTGCGTTTGTTTTGCCATGGGTAAGATGCATTCCTTAGGGTTTGATAATCATTTGCCTGTTTGAGAATAGGAGATGCATGTATAAGTGCTACATATCGGCAGAATATTTTCATTTGGTTCCTCTAACTGTCCCCCTCTCCCTAAAAGACAAAAATTGAAGTAGCTACAGAGGTGTTAAATGTGGTTCTTTGTTATTTTGATGGTGTGATGATAGTGATGTTGATGGTTTATTTCTTGAAGTTCATTTGCCCAGTTTCAAAGAGGAAATTGGATCTGGAATAATTCAAAGCTTCATCAAATGTAGAAGCTGTAAAATAAAAATTACTTCCTGACACAGTTCTAATAAACTTTCCCTTCCTGCATCTCCTACCCTCCATGTATAAAGTTCCCCATGTAGGTTCATAATAATGATTTAATCTCCTTCCCTCTTGCTTTACGGGAGCCAGTAGCTGAAACTCTATTTAGATTGATTGTTCTTCACTTGTTATTAACAAGTGGCAAATTAATGGAGATGAACAAAAATGAAAGAGGAGATTCAAATTTGTCTTTCTCTGCACCACAGGGTTTTGATTTCAGACAGTTTATTCCTAATTTGAGGACAATGACAATGAATTGGTAACATTCTGGGTGTGTTAGGATTTAGCATGAAAGCTGATAAAGTATCTTATGACCTTTTTGGTTCAGATTTAATTATGCTCTAGCACAGCTCTTTATTCCTCCCTGCTGGTACTCCCCCTGGCCTCTTTTCCCTTCACTTGGAAAACTTCACAGAGACTTGCTAGATTGCAATGAATGGTGCTATAATTATTCCTTATTTGCCAGTTGTAGCTTTCACAAGTGTTTAGTAACTGGTGCTTCAGACAATTTCTCTGCTGTTCTCAGTAGAATAGCCTGGACATAGCAGTTTATACAAAAAATTTAGAATGTTTTATTTTCCTCCAGGATGGTGCAAATTTCCTGCAGTAGTTTTCTGGCTGAAGGCAGGGACTTGAGGAAGCTCTGTTCTGAACTCTACCATTGATGCAATGGGAAAAAGCAAAGAAATGCACATCTCAACATATTTCCTTGCAGGGTAGGAGGCAAAGCCTCATGTGAGGTTGCAGGATTCAGCCCTGGGATTGCCTTCCAGACCCAATGTGCTTCCACAGGAACCTAGGGCAATCACAAGCCTCCCCCTTTTTTGCTTTTGGCAACATCAAAGCTAACATCATCGAGCAGCTTCCTTCAAGCGATGCCCAGCAGTATCTACAGATATAGAAATAGATGCATTTTGTTTCTGCAGTACCTAGAAGCAAAACCAAACACCACCATCCACACTACTGCTGGAGAGGAATGAGAGAGAGTACATACAGCAGAGGTTAGCCAGATGGACCACTAACTGCTGAAGACAGCTTAGGTAATAAGTGGTTGAAGACTATCTAGGAGACTCTACAGTGAGACTTCTATAATAATAATTATTTTTTCTGCAAAATTCTATGTTCTTTGTACCACATTTTAAAATGTGGCCCCTATCCAAACGAGTACTATTCTAGTTTTAGACTTGACATTCTGCTTAGAAAAAAGCTTAGTGAAAGGCTTCAGTTTCCAGTTACCAAATTGTTCATGAAAGGAATACTGCAATTTTGATCATGAGGAGAAAGCAAAGCACTGCATGGTCCTGGGTGTTGTGCTTGGAATGGGATGGACTTCAGCCTCTCATTAGGACTTCATATTTGCCTTTAACAGTAATTTCCCCATTGCTCCAGACACTACTCCTTTACCCACAAATGTGAAAGCTCTTCCTTTTTCTAGAATGCAGTAGGGTCAATGAAATCCTTGACTTCTATGGGGAAGTAATGTTTGAAGATATTTTTGCAATACCCACTCCACTTTGAAGTTAGTCTCCCATGCTAACAGTTTGTACTCAAGTGCTAGCAAAGAGGATTTACAAGGAATAATAGCTCTTGAAAAGACACTTTTCATAAAAAAAAAAAAAAAAGGAAGGAAGGAAGGAAGGAAGGAAGGAAGGAAGGAAGGAAGGAAGGAAGGAAGGAAGGAAGGAAAGAAAGAAAAAGAATATACTCTCTAGCATTTTTATACCTTTTCCTAGGGGAAAAAAAAAAATATATATATATATATATATAAAATTGCTAGAGAAGTTGCTCATATCTGTCCTAGTTCTGTCCTCACTCACTTTAAATATAAACATGTTAATTACAATGTTCTCTTATAGGGGTGATAATCATGACACGGAACTTGTTTCAATACCAGTAATCTATTCTAATGAAAGATTTCTAACCTGATTGACCATTCCCAGGGTCTTTTTAATCTAGCTCCTACTAAAGTGAGAATCAAGACCATGGCACAAAGCATTCGATGAGGAAGACAAGACGTAATTCAAGCAGAAAACAAACATTATTATCTTGCTTACAGCAAATAAGGATAAATGCACTACAAATGATCTTCTGGAGAAAACCAAGAGATTCAGAAAACTTACTTTTTTATCATTGTTGCTGGAGCAAGACACTGAGGTAGAAGCTTGAAAAAAAAAAAAAAAAATTCCTCAGATATTTTGCACAGGTGTTTCTGATGAATTTTATCCCCAAAATCATTTTCACTACTCAGAGCTGGGTGAATGTAATTGATCTTGTGTGTACTCTTTATCTAGGAGGTAAGAAAATTCAAATGTTTATTGACAATACAGAATTAACAGTAATAGCTGTTAAACTAAAGCTGAGTGCATGGAATTCAGTAGCCACCCATGAAACTGGCTGGACTTTAAAAGGCAGACACAATTCAGTGCTGATAGATTTAAGATAAATCACATAGGAATACAGACATATATTATTACGTGCTCTAAAGTAGCTATTGCTATCAAGAGGAGATCTTGGATTCACTTTGTACAGTACTCTGGTGGTCAAATATACAAGCAGAAATCTCGGCCGGGCTCAGAGAGTGGTGGCAAATGGTGTGAAATCCAGCCAGCAACAGGTCACCAGTGGTGTTCCTCAGGGGTCGGTGTTGGGACCTGTTCTCTTTGATGTCTTTATTGATGATTTGGTTGAGGGAATTGAGTGCACCCTTAGTAAGTTTGCAGATGACACCAAGGTAGGGGAAAGTGTCAATCTGCCAGAGGGTAGGAAGGCCCTGCAGAGGCACCTGGACAGGTTGGATTGATGGGCAGAGCCAATGGGATGAGGTTCAACATGGTTAAGTGCCGGGTCCTGCACTTTGGTCACAACAACCCTATGCAGCTCTACAGCCTTGGGACAGAGTAGCTTGAAAGCTGTGCAGAGGAAAAAGATCTGGGGGTGCTGACTGATGCTCACCTGAACATGAGCTGGTTGTGTGCCCAGGTGGCCAAGAAGGCCAACGGCATCCTGGCTTGCATCAGGAGTAGTGCAGCCAGCAGGAGCAGGGAGGTGACCGTCCTCCTGTACTCTGCTCTGGTGAGGCCACACCTCAAGTACTGTGTTCAGCTCTGGGCCCCTCACTACCAGAAGGACATCGAGGCCCTGGAGCATGTCCAGAGAAGGGCTACAAAGCTGGGGAAGGGCCTGTAACACAAGTTCTAGGGCCTGGGACACAAGTGAAGGAACTGGAACACAAGGCGCTGCTGAGGGAATTGGGGTTGTTTAGTCTAGATAAGAGGAGGCTCAGAGGAGACCTCATTGCTCTCTGCAACTGCCTGAAAGGAAGGTGTGGGGAGCTGGGGTTGGCCTCTTTTCACAGGTAACTACTGATAGGACCAGAGGGAATGACCTCAAGTTGTGCCGGGGGAGGTTCAGGGTGGAAATGAGGAGACATTTCTGCTCAGAAAGAGCAGTCAGGCACTGGGATGGGTTGCCCAGGGAGGTGGTGGAGTCACCATCCCTGGGGGTATTCAAGAAAAGGTTGGACGTGGTGCTTGGGGACATGGCTTAGTGGGTGACATTGGTGGTAGGGGGATGGTTGGACCAGGTGATCTTGGAAGTCTTTTCCAACTGTAATGGTTCTATGAATCTATGATTCTGTGATTCAAATACTCCAGAGTCTTTTATGAAAATGAGAAACCCAAAGGGTTATATGTTTAGGTTTTATAGCATTGGAAATGAACAGAGAGGGTGAAATTAGACTGACCATTCAAAAGTAATTGTAACTCAAGTGCTAAAGGCCACAAAGAATTATAAATCTGTTGTTTGAGAATATACAAAGCATACAGTAGAGGAAGGATCCCTCTGTGTTTGCACTTGCGCTGTTTCTAAGTAGCTCCTGGCTAGTGACAAAGGAAAGGTGATCAAGAGAGATGGATCTTAGGTTAAAGGCAGTAACAGACATTCTTCAGTTATTCTTTGGTTATTTTCACTCATGCTCTTTAAATAGGTAAATCTCCCAGTATATCCAAGGAGTGTTTACTGTATAGTCTTAAGGCAATTCAGCACTTCCATTCTTTTAAGGCTTTTGGTTACCCCGTAAATAAAGTAGCATGTCCTAACTCGTCTCCAAACGTAATACACAGTCCTTCTAAGTAGTTTTGGCTTGATTTACTGAACAAGCACATAAAGCCAGATGAGATTACTGCTCACACATTGTATAATGCACTTGGCTAGGAACACTGCCAGGTATATGTATCAGCAGACTTCACATTAAACTTCAATGACAGAATTAAATATAAATTCACCTCAGTGTACTTCCTTCTAAAAAACAATAAAAAAGAAAAAGAAAAAGAAAAGGTGAGATCGTATGTACCACATAATAATAAGTATACTGTGTGTTTTTCTCTTTTGAGATATCAGTAGCACTATATACATATTATATATAGAATATATAATATCATATAAGTATATTTATTAAACAGTATACATATATTTGATGCATTATATAGATCTTTCTCCTTCACTCTGAAAAAAATGTTCCCATTCTTTGGAAATAGTAATGTTTATTTTTTATTTTATTTTATTTTATTTTATTTTATTTTATTTTATTTTATTTTATTTTATTTTATTTTATTTTATTTTATTTTATTTTATTTTATTTTATTTTATTTTATTTTATTTTATTTTTCTCTTGTTTTGTTTGTTTGTTTTGGGTCCTGATTTTCTTGTTTCTGTTTTGTGATTAGCTTATTTAGTGCCCTTAACATGACACTTTAAAAGCAGATGTCTGAACTAGATAAAACTGCTGTAATTGTATGTTAATAGAAAAAAAAAATATACATGGGCTTTATGGCAGACTTATCAGGGAAACTATGTCCTCGTTTCAGCTGGGATAGAATTAATTTTCCTCCTAGCACCTGGTATGGTGCTGTATTTTGGATTTAGGGTGAGAATAATGCTGGTAACACTCTGCTGTTTCAGTTGTTGTAGGGCAGCACTCACCCAGAGCCAAGGACTCCCCAGCTCCTCATGCTGCCCTGCCAGCAAGGGGCTGGGGGTGCCCCAGGAGCTGGAAGGGACACAGCCAGGACAGCTGGCCCCAAATGACCAAAGGGACATCCCTCACCATGTGGCATCGTGCTGAACAATGAAACTGGGGGAGTTGGTTGGGGTGGGGTGCAGCTGCTGCTCAGGGACAGACCGGGCATCAGTCAGTGGGTGTTGAGCAATTATATTATGCATCACCTGTTTTGCATATTCTTTTATTATTAACTTCCCCCTCTTTTTTTTTTTTTTTTTTTTTTTTTTTTTTTTTCTGATATAGCACTTATCTGCCTGCTAGGTTAAACCACAGCACTGTGACGAGTCTTCACATCTTGGTATCAGATTTCTAATGCTTGATTCATTTATTTTTTCTTAACATTAAACTAAATTGTATATATGATCAATTCAATTCCTTTTGTTAATACCGACATGGGCTATACACATACAGAAGTAGGTAGATCATAAGCCCTAAGTTTTATTTGAAGCAATGAACATGTTGTGCTGGGAACAGGAAAACCCTCAGAAGTAGAGAGGTGGTGATTGCTGGTTGGATTTGCTGGCAGCAGAGAGGCAACGCTTACACGGGTCCATCTGTGGGCAGAGGTACACCTGCTGCCTTGTAGAAATTAGCAGAAGAGCAGCTTCAAAATCTCAGTGGAGCTGTGTCTCCAGAAGCAAAGTTGTTTGCAAAGAGCCTCTCTCTCAATGGCTTTCATTTTATTTTCCCCTGGCTTCCCACCCCCCATAAACAGCACCCATTTTGCATGATCCTGGGCAAAAGAGCTTTTCAAAGCCAGTTTCTCATAGGATACCAATTCTGGAGGCAAAGCCAGCTGAAGAAACTGCTCTCCCTTCTTCATCTCTCTCCTCTACCTGCTTACTCACGTCCCAGATTCCTGCTTCAGCTGAGCTAGTTCAAGTGCTTTGGGGGCTGTCCTGGAAGACAGACAACCAAAATAGCTCAGTTTAGAATAGTGCTTTCTATTTTTTAATTATGGAAAGCTTTAAACATGACCTGCGAGTAGTTGTCCCAGCACAGCTGAGGGGGCAGCCAACCGGGGAGCAATGAGAGGGTGTGGATGGTGCAGGGGTGCTGAAGGGAAAAGGCAGGAAAACTTTTAAAGCTGGTCCACAGCTAAAATAAGTATCTGTCTGCACGACAACCCTGACTGCTGCAGGAACAAGCCGGCAGCAAATTACTGCTCTCTGAAGTGAGGGAGAATCACATAGATAATTATACTTCAAAGAAGTTAATTCTTCCATGAGCTCCTCTTGTAACAGTGCTCTGCCTCAGTGCTGCCTGCTCTTCATTTAAACCCAGAACAGTAATACTGTGGGGCCTTAGCTCCATTCAGTCATTTCCCTCTACACTCTCTGCGTGGCTGTTTAAACCAGACACCGCTTCACCAGCCTCTGCGCACCACATTTAATGACGAGGGAGAAATCACCCTGACAAAATGTGTACACAGCTCCCCACGCTAAATCACACAGGCTAAATCACACACTCTACCAACCATGCTCAGGATGAAAAGTAATTCACTTCATGAACACTCCCCTTGATTTAAATAGGGGGTATGAAAGCTACTTCTAATTTACGAGTCCCCTACGCTGCTGCCTATGGCCACTGTTCGTGGTATATTGTTGTGATGCACTAGGGGTATATTAAAGCTTTCCAACACATCCTATAACATAAAATTCCTGTCTCTGTGCTGTTTGTAATTTTGATAGCCTTCAGTTTTGTGCAGTCTGAAACTTTCCATGCTTTGTCTTTCGTCAGACTGAATTTCATCAACTTTATTTATATATGTGACTAGCAGCTTATAATCTTTACTTATTTTCACAGGATGCACTGATGGAATAAATGAAATTTACAATAGCCAAACCATACGAATAATGTAGACATATTCTGCAGCTAAGAGAGATAGAAGTTGAGTTCATCTCTCAGAGAGGTATGTATATATTTATTTATTTTCCAGTTTCAGATGCTAGCCTATATAACAGTGTCCTCAGCAAATGTTTGCTTGTTAAGGACAGCATTTCAATTAACCTGCATGGTTTTCAAATTGAAACATAAAGAATGTGTATGAAAAGGCCACCTATAAGCAATTCAGAGTGAATTGCTGCAATTTTTTTGCCAGCCTCTGAGATGGACCAAAGAGAAATGACTGCATTTTGAAACCAAGCAAATCCACAATGTTTTTCCCTCCCAATGAATTTGAAGATAAAACTACCTATCTCCTAAACACATGGGACTGAGTAGTTCTACAACCTCAGAATGTTTTTAGCTGCATAAGGACAAAGTACTGTATCATTTTGTCCTTATGCTCATAGCCTTTTCCATCTTGAACCAATGGATGAGTCTCTTCAGAGAATCTTTAAAGATTCTTTATATAAAGGATAAGATATAATCTTCAAAATCTTTATATAAAGATTCCTTGTAAAAAGTATATAAAGATTCTTTATGATATAGGCTCTTTAGCCTATGATGTGCTGAAGATCCAGCATGTTTCTTCATTGATGCTGTAGGAACTCCTTCGCCAGGATCTTTAAACAGTTGCCTGGCTAAAGCACAGGCTAAGATTTGCTCCAGCAGACCACACTGAGATCTGCCCAGCAGAAGCTGACACTCAGAGAAATGTGAAAAGAGCATCACCAGACAAACAGAGCCAATTTGATCCCTGCAGGACAGTCTCACACCCAGGAAGATCCCATCTTCACCCATAATAACAATAAACATCCTTCAACTTTAAAAACAGAGTTTCTTCTCAGAGTCTGTGTTTGTAGCTCTCATCATATCCCATGGCAAGCAGTTCCTTGTGTGTACAAAAGCCACAAGCAAAGGGCATGCAGGACTATCAGAACAGGGCAGCCCCTTCTGAAGAGGGCCTGCAAGGGGCAGCTTACTTGGCAGCCAATTTGCCTTTCAACAGGCAAGGTATGATCAAAGCATGCAAGCAATTGCTGTGTTTTTTTTCAGTTCAAAATTGGGCATAATAATGATGTTTTAATGTAACTATTACACAACTTTAATTACTGTTAAATTATGAAAACTGAGGTGCCTTAAAATCAGAAATTTCTGTAACAACCAAACGTGCACTAAACATGTTAGAACATCTCAAAAGAAAACCTTTAATCTAAACAGCTTCTTATCTGGAAGACTATGAACTTGAGTTTTTGCATATAAGCTGTGGCCAGGTTTCACATTGCCTGATATTACTTGAATTGCAGGAAGTCTGTTTTCAAAGTGTGACTTTACATCCAAACTTTGCAGATGAGTCAGAAAGGAATGCCTGCGTCCTGAAATCTGGGGAACCAGATAATATCAAACATGAAACAAAATGTGTGTAACATACTCAACATGCAGCACGCAACGCTGCATACATGCAGTGGAGACCTCTTAGGTGGGGTCAGACTGAAAGTTCCTGACTTTGTTAAGAAGTAAATGGTAACCCATGAAACTGCATTGGTAACTTGTGCTTTCAAGAACAAATTGCCAAAAAGTGAGAATTTTTTTCTAACCGGTGTCCTTGCTGCTGATGGGACAGCTTTTCTTCAGCTGTAGCAGTACGTTTGCTCCACAGCTCCTTCCTGGTCCTAGAATCCTGAGTACTGAAGACTTCCAGGTGATTAGTCAGGTAAAATTCAACCCTCATTCTCTGGGATCCTAAGGATAAATCATTGTGAACCATTCTCTAACTCCTCACACTACTGTCATCCCTTATGTTCCCAAAAGACTTAACAAATCCTTACATTTATCAGGAACTACTCTATGTTACTTTGAAAGTGCTGTGCAGCGTAGTCTACTCACTTCACATTTGGTCTAAGTGTTTAGGGTTAAGGCATGGGAGACAGCTAGGCGGCATGAGCAGGAAACAAGACAATAACAACAATGAAATATGACTTGAGGAAATTCCAGAAGTCCTTGAGGAAACAATGGGGAAGAAATTAATTAATAAATGCCTATTTGTCCAGCTCCAGTTGGGTCTGCAACCAAACCCCAAACCTTGAGGTTCTTATCTAGAAAGGAAAAAGGGTGCATGTGGTTGTGGCTGGAAATGAATATCTGCTAACGAGAGAAACACAGGTATCATTGTTATAGCTATGACTTACATAGCACTCAGGGTGAGGGAACCTAGTTTGGGCAAGGAGTTTTTGTGCACAAGGCATAAACAATTTTTGCTGCTGTGATCTTTTCTTCTGCATTTTATATATATAAATAAAATATTTCTATTTTAAAGAGTAGGTGATGGCTTGATTTTATGGTACTTTTTGTTTGTTTTGTTTGTTTTAGCTTAATTCTCAGCTATTGTTTAGACATTTCTGAGAAAAAAAATTTGGCAGTGGTGGGAGCTGAGAAACCATTTATAGTTCTGGAACTGGCTGCTGGGTGGTACTGAGGGAATTTGAACCTTGGGACTGCAATTGACAGTGTACATATTGATGAATGAGACTGTTTTTGACACAAGAGACATGCACTCTAATCACCCAGTCCTCAATACTGGCCCTGAAGATGTTCCAATCATGCTGAACATTTTTTGCTTTGTAACTATTATGCCCTACTTCACATTTAATTTGTGTCCTCACCATCTATCTGTCTGCAATTAAGTGAAGGAAAGGAGTTAATAACCTTCATAGCAAAGAACCAATGTTTAGGAATCACAGACAATCCATTGAGTTTGACTCAATGTGGAGTCAATCTTTGTGGGTCCATCCAGCTTAGAATATTCTATGATTCTGTGACAACACGACCATTCTAGGTGATCAGGTACAGGCACAAGTGAAGCTTGGATAGCTGGGGACAGTTTGGGACTAGAGAAGTGCTACTTCCTTTGCATTCAAATTGCTGATTTCAGAAAAGTTTAAGACACACTTAAACCTTGTTAATTTAACAACCCTTCTACACAAAAAGAAAATAACTTCAAGTTAAGTCTGATACATGTTGGAACTGATCATACAGGAAATTTTTGCCCCCCAGAGCAGTACTTGTAGTCCCCATCTGAACCAGTGAGGCATCTGTTTGCACAGTCTCCAGTTTTGGGCAAATGATTTACTGGGTTATGCATCTCTTATGAAATTTTACATTTGCATTTCCACCCACAAAATATATTCTTAAAGATACAGGCAGATGTGGGCACAACTACACATCCAGTTATGTGACAGTATGTAATGACATGCAGTGACTTCTAATTTCAATTAAAACTCACTATGTTGAAAAAATCTTGCAAGGCACTACCCAGCAAGACTGAACACCAGCCTATATATTGGCTAAGATCTTTTCTGTTCATTTTTCTTCCTCTCCATGCTGTACATCACTAACATTTCTTCTGGCAGTTCAAGCAGAATGATTAGATTCCCCTTCCCACTTTGGTTGCACCTCTTCTCTTCGCTCTTTTGTCCTTTCTCTAGAGTCACAAGTCTTGTTCACCCTGAAAAACATAATTCCTTCTATCAGTGTCTTGGGTCCAGAAAAGCAGAGCCTTCTCTCTGAAATAACCCCTCTGCTACTGGCAGTAAGTGAGGCATCATGGCAACCAGGCTCTAGAAAGCCACTGAGGGAATTGGATTTTCTCCACTCTTTCCCACTTTTACAAACTAGGGAGACACTCCACTGATTTTGCTGAAGTAAGTGAGAGAAAAATCAAGCACCACATTCACTATTCAGCACAGATCATCCACCGTCTATTATGAGCTGAAAATACCATTATAGGAAGCATTAAGATGGCACAGCTACTAGTAATGAGCATCTGTGTTTCTCTATTATATTGGTTTTTAGATAACAAGGAGTAGCGAATGCAAAAGGTCTCACCCAGGCTGCCAATAAGAAAACCAAAATAAAAAAATAGGAGAGAAAAAAAAAAAGAGAAAAAAAAAAAAAGAGAGAAAAAAAAAACCACCCTGCCCTAAGTAGTTCTTTTCCTTTTTGAAGGCAGTTAATGAAAAGGAAAAAAAAATAACACTTGAAATAAAAGACATGGAGGATCTGCTTGTCCTCACACACATTCACTGTGTGCTGAAGCCTGTAACAATGAAGGGAAATGATAGGAGAGAGCAGTGTTGCCCTCCCTCAGACTGAGAAACTTTCACTGCAAAAGCATTTTAAAAGAATAACCCAGAGTACAGTAATTAAAGCTGATTCGCCTTCTCAAAAGACTGCTTCAAGCTTTTGTGCTGAACCTTCAGAAATTCCACAGGGCTTTATTATTAATTGTGCTCCCCCCACACACTGCTCTCTTTGGGATGTTTCTGCTGTCACAGGTTCAGTATTTCTCACAGGCTCTCTGTACATAACTGAGACTTGTCAGGAGAAGAAAATGTTTTTCTGAGCATTTTTCCCCTTTGTCCTCCATCTCTTGTGGCTTGTTACCCTGGTAATTTTTTGTTTGCTTGCTTTTTAATTTTCTCCTACAATTTGCCTCAAAGACTCTCTGGTGGAAATGAATGACATGGGGGCTGGACGCCTTTCTTTCACCACCCAGAGATCATATGTCAAACCCACCTGGGATCACTGCTTCTAAACTTCAAAACTGTTTTCTCCCAGGGGCAGATAAATTCTCTCCCATCCCAAGAAACACAGCTGTGTGTGCAAGCCACCACACCTGGCCTTGGATCAAGATTCCTCCAGACAACTGGAAAGATAAGATTCAGAATTTAGGTTACTTCTGGACAGAGGAATCTGGATTGGGAAGCAATTTTTACGGGAGGCGGATCAACCATTCATTTCTCCTGCAACCGTTTCTCATACATTTCTCTGTGTTGTGTATTTATTTATTTTTCCACTTGGAGAAGTGAAAAGCTATTTTTAATTTTTATTTTTTAGACTGAAAGGCAGGTTGGAATAAAAGGGAAAGGCAGCAATCTTTATTGTAGTCAAAAGGGCCATAGCACGAATGGTATTAATGCTCTGTCCTTTGAAGGATATCTTTGTTTCCAAACACTGTTGCTACCTTCCAAATAAAACTCCACTACTAGTATTTTTTGCTTCTTTCTGAGATCATGCATAATAGCTTAAAAGCACAGAAAAGAAACAGATTCCAAACTGACCAGGGCATCTGCTTCTTTAACAATGCTCTTGACATTGTTTGAGGGTAGCCAACAGTTCAGATTGTAAGGCTAGCACATTTGCCACAGCACTCCATGGATATCAGCAAAGCAACCAGGAAAGATTAGTAAGAAGTGGACCTAATTGTACGTTGTACTCCTTGTTCTCTGAGGAAGAATTGCTTAAACCAAAATAAAAGAAAGTGCCCTCAAATAAGTTGATTCATCCATCTCATTGACCAGCCTAGTATCTGACTCTGAAGATGCACAGGTGAAAATGAACTTCTGTTATCATCATCTGCTTGTCTTTGTTGGGAGATCCAATGGTTCTTATGATTTTGTGAATTTATTCAACTAAATGTAAGTAAGCACCCATCTATGGCCTAGTCATCTGTCCTCCCCTTTAATGGTCAAGAAACAAAGACATTTCTCCTGCACTTTTCTTCATTCAAAACTAAATAACAAGGAAATGTGAACTGTATGGTGCCCTGTAAGTGCAAGTTTGTTCCCATTAACTCCTCAGAGACATAAGGTGACTCAGATAAAATAAAACAAAATAAAACAAAATAAAATAAAATAAAATAAAATAAAATAAAATAAAATAAAATAAAAATTAAATTAAATTAAAAACTCTGTATTTTTCAAGAGGAGCAAGAGAGAGTATCTGAGAAAACATGGGCTGGCTAGCCTCACCTTGGTCCCTGGGAAGGTAATGGAGCAAATAAACCTGGAAACCATTTTCAAATATATTAATAATAGAAAGGCTACAAGGAGTAGTGAGCATGTATTTATGACAGGGGGAATCATGCCTGAACAACCTGTTAAGTCTTCTATGACGAGATGACCAGATCATTGGTTGAGGTGAGAGCAGTGGATGTTGTTGATCTTGACTTTAGCAAGGCTTTTGACAGCGACTCCCATAACATTTTCACAGATAAGCTGCTTTAGTATGGACCAAATAACAGCACAGTACATAAGAGAGAGACAGACTCTTCTTTCTCAGTTGTGCTCATTGAAGAGAAAACAGGCAAAGGTCATTTCCTGATACGCAGCAAATTCAATTTAAACAGAGCAAAAATCTTTTTTTACTATGATGGTGGTCAGACACTGGAACAGGTTGTTCAGAAAGCCTGTTGAACCTCCATCCTTGGAGTTACTCAAGCCCTGACTGGACACAGCCCTGGGCAATTTGTTCTAGTCAACCCTACTTTAAGCAGAAAAAGTGGACTAGGAGACTTTTCTGGGTTGGCTTTGGCCAGCTGCTCACCCAGTTGCTCTCTCACTCTTCAGCAGAACATGACAAGAAAATAAGGTGGAAAAGTCTGTGGGCTGAAATAAAGACAGGGAGCTCCCCTACTCCTGTACTGTTATGGGCAAAAGAGACTCAACTTGTGGAAACTAATTTAATTACAGCAAGACAAAATAGATTTGGATAGTGAAAAACAATGACAAAAGCATAAACACCTTCCCCCCACTCCTGCCCCATTCCCAAACCCAACAACCCCCTTCACTCCTTCCCCCTCTTCCCCAAGCAGCACAGGAGATGGGATGGGATGGGATGGGATGGGATGGGATGGGATGGGATGGGATGGGATGGGATGGGACGGGACGGGACGGGATGGGATGGGACGGGGGCTGCGCCCAGCCCCCCCAGCCCCTCTCAGACACCCCTTTCTCCTCCCCTGTGGCCCTGTTCCAGCAGGGGTCCTGCCCCAGTAGGGGTCCTGCCCCAGACTGCAGCCCTTCAGGAACACCCTGCACACGCGGGGGCTCCCCACGGCCACAGCTCCTTCAGGGAATGTCCCCATGCTGTGGCGTGGACCCTCCCTGGGCTGGAGATCAGGGTGGAGATCTGCTCCAGCGGGGGCTCTGCAGGGCTGCCGGGGAATCCCTGCTGCCTGTGGGCCTGGAGCCCCTCCTGCCCTCCTCCTCCTGGGGCCTGGGCCCTCTGCTGCTTCTCCCTCACCCTGAGCCTCCTCCTTGGCCTGTGCCTGCTCTGCCTTTTCAGAAATCTGTTTTCCCTGAGGCGCCGCCAGCTTGGTGCTGGGCTCAGCTGGGCCCTGCCATGGGGCTGCTGGAGCCACCGCAGAGGCCCTGCAGCCCCTGGCCAGCACCAGAGCACGGGCACCCTGTACAACAATCTCCAGAGGCCCCTGAGCTATTCCATGATTTTGTGGTTGTGTGACCATGTCATGGTCACATGTATCATGGTGCTGTATATAGAGGTGCCAAGTTCCTGTTGTCAGTTACCTTATTATTGAGTTGCCTACCAACACATGGTGTTGTCCTCTTCTCCCTCTTCCCGCAGAAACCACAAGTTCTGGCAGGCAGCCTCTGACCATCTCACTGCAAGGAGCCTGCAAATCCTCAGCTGCTCTTGAAATGTAAATCATTCTCATTTGCCTGAACCAGAGGCAAATTTCTTTTCTCTCTAGTTTAAATAAAATCTTTCCATACAACTTTAATTTTCATAACAGAAAATAAGAAAACAATTACCACTGCACAGTTCTTTCTTCCTCTTACTATTCTATTGTTTGCAAAAGTATTATAAAATTTCTTTTCTTTCTCAATATACACTAGAAAAGAATCTACATAAATGCCAAGGCAGAAATGACATTTTATTTTTTTCCCAGGCATCTTTTTCATTTGCTAACCTAGCAGTGATTGACCCAGATGAAAATGTAAACTGAAGAGTGATATGTTTTAAAAATCCAGAGATATAAAACACATTAAAACACTGTGCTTGTTTATCCAAAACCAGCATGCTACCAGAGAACAGACTAATTTTGGGAATCGACTTCTGCATTTCTAACTCCACTGTAGTTGAATTAATCCAATGCTCACATTGACTGCAAACCCTGCACCCATGAGTGTGTCAAATAACAGTAACAAAGTGGGTGGCAATGCCTTGGATTCTTCCTGGCTGTGAACACATGCAGTAAAATTTTGTTTTAAGTTTAATTTTCAAAGTTATTAGGTTCTAAAATCATGAGATCTGGATTGTTCATCAGTCTGGTGTTGACCAGAAAGACAGAGACACATTAGCATCATGTAGACATGACTGGCATTGTGCATGGCATCAATGACTGTTTCTAAATGAGAATAAAAAGAAGAGATAAAGTTGAGGATTTGGGAAGCTAAACAGAGTTTGCACATATCTGAAGTGAGTATAGAATTTTCTCACTTGCCTCTAGAAGGGACCACTGAGCAGGAGAGTTTAATTAGTTTTTAATGTACTTTTTTTTTTTTTTTTTTCCTTCTGTTCTTGAGGCCCAGAGAAAAGGCAGACTCCTAGCAAGTAAAAGGAACTTGAATAATTTCTTCTGTTTTAGGATGACCTCTCCAGGGAATCTGCCCTCATCTCTCCATAGCCTACTTCATTTTGAGACCTAGGGCTGCTGGATGCCCAGAAAAACACATCAAGAAAAGTATTAATTCCCACTGTGCTCAAGTACAAAACAGCATCCTATGTTCCCAGTAGCAGACCTGGCTACATGGACCAGCCTCTGCAACCTCTAGGCTTGAGTACCGAGAGTCATGACAGGGATGAAGCACTGCCTGCCGGTGCTTCAGCTGGTACAAACTGCAGGAGTCCATCTCACTTTGTCTCATGGGTCACTTCCCCTACACAAATGTCTGCCCCTTCACCAGCTCCCCCGTGGCTGTGGGGTCCATTTCAGTGTCTCCAGAGATGAGTTGGTGGCTGACATTCCAGCAGGGATTACTGCCGCCAAGCAGTCACTTAGCCTAAAATAAAAATGAATCCCAACATGACAAGATGGCTCTAGACACATCAGTGAACTTGAAATATGTGGAAAGGTCAGTAAAATATTCTTCTGCTGAATCAAAATGTCTCTTACTAAAGAATATGTGTAAATGGAGCAATGGTTAATCCTTTGCAATTGCACAATATATTCTATTCACAATATATTCCTTATCTCATTAGCACACTGAATAGGCATTTGAGGTAGGGATGAACGTGAAGGCCCATTCTCAGCAAAAATAAAATATAGGAAAAGTACAAATAAAAATGTCCCAAAAACCAAGACGTGAAAGTTTTTTAAAGATCCTTTTATTTCTCTCCCTCTTTTTTTTTTTTTTTTTTTTTTTTTTTTTTTTCCCACTTCAGATCACAAGCTTCAGGAGCAAAATTTTGCAAATTTCCTGTGTCCTAGAAGCAATCTTAATGGAGCAATGAAGTGTTTTTGAATGGGCACCAGGTGCCAGACTTTTCAAATCAGATCATTTCAATTACTACTGCATTTTCCCCTTTTACTTACCACAGTGTGGACATCATTTGAAAAGGCATGATTTTATGAACTGACCCACTTAGAGACAATGTCATATTTGAAGCTGGTATTCTGACCTGGCACATACTTGCAAGTGTTAGTGTCTATTCTAATAGCCCTCTGCATGTACTGTGTCTATTCTAATAGCTCTCTACATGTACTAAAATCTCTTTGCAATGGAAGTGGGTAAGGAAGGCAAGCTGAATGTGATAAAATGCCTCTGTAAGCTCAACAGATAGCACAGTATACTATTGTGCTCCATCTCTTCACACAAAAAGTTAATGCCAATGACTCTAGGTGCTGTCAAAAGAATTAGAAACAAGGCTGGAAGGATTTATTAGGAAAATTGCCCTAATGAGAAGGTGACTATACCAGGACTTCGGTTAATCTTCCCTTCCTTGGTAGATCTTAAGTTTTCACAGAATCCTTCCTTCTTTCTCACTTTCTCAACTGGAACTTGCAGATCACAGCGCAGTCCTACTCTGGAGTGATGGCTGCAAAGTTCTCAAAAACAGTGGTAATGGTGGGATTTGGAAAATACCTATAACGATTAGGAAGGGACAGCAGGGAACTATGCTGTGTTTTTTTCACCAGGTGCAGGAAGTAAGGGATTCTCCTAAGAAATCTTTGTCTGCCCTGCTGTACACACAAATGCTCTGATGTTGTCTGAGGGTGACATTCAGGCTGCCAGAAGCTCTGTTAGTTGCTTAGACAGCACTTGAGATATGAGAGATGCCCAAGCACTGAATCATGCTACAATTATAACAAGCTGCTGAGCTGTTCCAGAGAACATCACAGTTTCAAACCATCAGTTTTTACATATTTGGAGTAAATTTAACTCTAACGAGCTTGTTCGTCTAACAGGCTGGAAAATCTGGTAGAAGCTGCCAGTTTGTACACATTTGCCACTAATAGGCTTCTCAGACACTGTAGAGCTCTCTACAGCTGCATAGCCATTCATGTGGTCTCCCAATCAGTCTCTGGAGGTGGACATAAGACCCATCACAGACAGCCGCAAAATTACTGTTAGTTTTAAGGGTTGTAGTGGCTGGCAAAATTGACAGTATCCAGAACTGCACTGTGCTAGGGCTGTCCAAAAACAGACAAAAATATGTCCCCTCTCCCAAAAAGAAGCATTTTTCATGTGCTGAATGAAAAGTCACCATCTGGTGTGTATCTTGCAGCATAGAGGAAGGGGACTAATAGAGGCAGAGACAGATCTTGGTGGATGAATGTCACCAGTGAAAGGACAGTATGGGCCCAGGCTCCAAGATGCATCTCACTGGAACAGAAGAAAAATGTTATGAGACATAGGTTATTAATTCTTAATCTGTCTTACAGGTTCCAAAGACAGTGTATGCATATCTCTTTGCACTCTCCTATTTGCTGTGTGGTTACACCTGCAAATGTATTGGGTTTATATGGCAAGGGTTTGGTAGTGGGGAACTGCAAGCCCCATGTCAGATCAGAGACAGCTCCAGCTGCTCCAAAAGGGATCTGCTGCTGGCCAGAGCCGAACCGTGAGTGATACTGGTTGGGCCTCTGGAAGAGCTGATTTAAGAAAAGGGGAATAAATGTGCTGTGCTACAGCAGCTCAGAGAGAAGGGTGAGAAAATTTGAGAGAAGCAGCCCTGCGGCCCCCCAGGTTGAGTACAGCAGGAGGGCAGGAGGTGCTCCAGGAACGCAGCAGCAGTTCCCCTGTGGCCTGTGGAGAGGCCCCTGGTGGAGCAGGCGTGGAGGAGGCTGTGGCCCATGGAAAGGGTGACCATGAAGGAGTGACTGAGATGAAGTGTCAGGGACTGACTGCAGCCCCCATTCTCCATTCCCCTATGCCACTTGCTACTCAAGGGGAGAAGGGGGGGGGGGGGGGGGAGGAGGTGGAGGTGTCTTTATTTATTTATTGTTTGTTTGTTTGTTTCTCAGTGCTCTAGTCTGTCAGTAATAGGTAATACATTTTATTAATCTCTCTATGCTGGGTCTGTTTTGTTTGTGACAGTAATTGGTGAGCAATCTCCCTGTCCTTATATCAACCCTTGAGTCCTTTCCATCATATTTTCTTCCCCTTTCCCTTTGAGGAGGGGGAGTGACAGAGCAGTTGTTGTGGAGATCAGATGCCCAGCTGGGTAAAACCACCACAGTAAATAAAATCACTCTAACAGGACCAGGAAGGCTGGTCCTCTCCAATACCTGCCTACAAGGTAGCTGCTCAGCCAAATGAGCTTCCCATGATGGTTCCTGGTGCAATAAGCATAGTGTTTCTTGAACCCATGACAGAGTGCTGCAAGTGAGATAAAACCATTGTTGTTGTTGTTGTTGTTGTTGTTTTTTAATTGTTTTGGTTTTTTTTTTGTTTGTTTTCCTTTATGTAAGGTGAGTTCCTCATTCACTGTTAGAATAATTTGCTCAGTGATGTGAAGCTTCCCCTCTGTTTAGTTACTTTGTAGATTTAAAAAGGATGAAGTTTTCATCCAAACTATTCCACTTTGATGCAAGGGAAATATCTATAAAATAAGACTTTGAGAAACAGATTTCTCCCCATTTTGGGCTATTCCTGTTCCAAGTTATTGGGGCCTCAGGAATTGATGCACTGACTTTGGCTAGGGCTGGTGCCAGATATCACTGTAAAATACTGTCCTCTCTCTGCTACAGATAGGAAAGAGAAACAAAGAATGCTTCTCCATTCTGCATTCTGGCAGGGTTATTCACCTAATAATGACTTTACAATGCCAGGGAAGAAAAAACTTCCCTGAAAAAAAAGAGGGGGAGATTATTGCCTTCATCTTAGTAGGCCTTGACCTACCTAGAAGTCTTAACAACATTAGAAGGTTAACCCAAAGTCATCAATCAGCTTATCATCAAGTAATTAGTCACTTATTGAACATGGGATCAATTTGATGACCCCAGAAATTATTGCCTCGGGATCTATTTTTGATACTTTGATTAAACTTACTTAAGTATGACAAGAATGGAAATTAATAAAGCTAGCGTTCTAGAGAGGACCCTGGAGCGCTACATCATTTTTCAGCACAGTAGCGAAAGCACTTATTCTTTTCATAAAGCTAATTAAAGTAAAATGCAAGAACTTCAATTGTTTCCAAGTAGTTTATTTCTCTAAATTGTTTTTATGCTTTATAAGGTTATGTCTTTTTCCAGGTTTGTTAACCAAGCATGGGCAAAACCCAGAAAGTTGGATCTTGAAATTCCTCAAATATATTAAAAATAATGAGAGATTTACATGTATACTCTTTCTAGTTACCTTTTGAACTGTTATAATAAAGGATTTTGATCTTTTGGGATTTTGTATCTAATTTTTCCCACTACAAGCAAGAACTTGCATGACTACAGGAGACAGTGCTTATGTTATCAAGCACCACATAAAGGCAAGAATATAAATGGAGTTAGCACTGGTATAGGCAAACATTTCCACCAGTGGAGGACTCATGCATGTGTAAAATGAGAACTACAGACAAGAAAATTCTGGTTTCCCATGCTGCAGAGAAAACAGAATTTCACAGGATTCCATTTCACAGGAGCATTGAAGTTACACACATATTCAGAAGTGACCTTATGCGCCTTCGTCACCTTTGTTTGATATATTTCTAATATGTTAATATGTGAAAGAGGAGTAGATATTTTATTTAGGTTTTGTCTGAAAGGGAAAGTAATGTATTAAAATGTAAAAGCAGATTCTTACTGTTCAAAGCCTTTTGGAAATGTCTGGAAATGGAGGACAGAACCCGTGTCAAGAAAGCAATGCCTGTGTGACTGTAAATAGTGAAGACTTGTACTAGAGAAAACCCTTTTTTGTTTGTTTGTTTGTTTGTTTTTGTACCATATTTGAGGAGACTTAGAAATTAAAGTTGAGTGAATCCTTGCTGATATTAGACCTTAGCTCTAAATATGTGCCAAGTACCTTAAAGCCTTATTTTTACTGGGACCCTGATTTTGTTCATTATAACTACACATCAGCACCTTCAGTTTTAGTAGAAATTCGGGAGTAAATTGCCATGTTGCTTAAAATTGCGTAAGTGCAATCTCATCAAGCTGCAAAGACTGCTTGTCCACAGCCCGACAGCTCTGGTTCTCAGATTGCTTTGGACTTGTCCATTTTCTCTCCTGCTTAGCATCATTGCTTCACTGACAGCCACTCGGATGTGCAGCTCCCATCGTTCTGTCACCTCTCTAACCAGACAGCAAGTGCTAGCATTAGTCTCTGCACTGAAAGACAGGTAATGTGACATCTTATTTTCACTCTGTAGGGAATACCTGGGAAAGGAATTGCCTTTCAGTGTCATCTTGATTGTTCTCTGAGACATTTCTGTAGAAGGAAGAGGATTTTGATCCACATTAGGACCTTCTGAGGTCAGATAGAATCTGTGGTTCATGACCATGGACATCTACGTGGGCTCATTTCATTCTCCTTGTTTCAGATGCTTTCAGGGAAACAGCCTCAAAAGGATTTTCCCACCACCCATACTGCTGTTTTGAAACCTGTGTGCTTTGAGCAGCATCTTTATTCTGCATTTTCTCCATGGTGGTTGTATGTCTAAAGATTATTTTGGCATTTGACAACAGAGGTGGTGAGCTCCACAGTGTGAAAATACAAGGGGTTACTTAAACAGACTGTCTGGTGCCTTCTTCTTGTCTGCCACTGACCCCTGCAATGTGCTTGTCCTTGTCTGTGCAGTCACTTGTACCTGACCCCCAGCACTCCGTTAATGAAATACATGTAATTGCAGAACTGGGGGTGATCTATAGGGTAGGCCTTAAAGAAAAAAAATTAGTTTCAGTCTTGACATGGAAACTGATGTCTTCGTGGGCCTTATTAAGATTTCTCAAATATTTTACTTCATTTGCATTGAAAAAAATACCATAAGACTAGTATATACTAGAAAATACTATGGGACTAGTTTGACAGTTCATGGAAATTATGAAAACTTTCTTCATGGAAGTTAAAAAATTACAATGAGAGAAAAGGCAAAACATGCAGAATGAGCAACAGAAGGGTCAGAAAAGAAACACATCTTGGCCCTTTGAATCCCACCTTAAAAATTCCTTTATGCTTTACCAGCAAAGACAATGCCAAGAGTTAGACTGTTGCTGTGATGCTCTTTGTAACAGTGACCATCACAGTGCCACAGAAGCAAGGTTTTCTGTCCCTGTCTACCACATCTATAGTCTTTGCTGGTGAATTGGAACTATTTAGGGCATCAAATACCTCTGTATGGTGTTCTGATTTTGTTAAAGGATTTTTTTTTTTCTCTCTTGAAATTGCCACAGCTGGCTATTTTACTTCTTGCTTTTACCACCAGGACATGGGGCAACAGGAAAGATGTCTCTGCTAAGGGGGGTCTTTGGGAGGGCTGGGGAAGCTGGGATCAGGACAGGTGATGGAGGACATGTAATCCCAGTTCTTTGACACCTTTTCTTTTGGAAAGAATACGCAATCTCCAACTCATTAGCCCTGCAAGAATCCGCATAGTTTATGCTAACTATTACAATTTTCTTCCTTTTTTAATTCCTGATTTCAACAGTTTGTTGCTTAGAAATATTTTTGTGATACCGTGTTCTGAAAGGGCTTAATTTGGAAGTTTTTATATATATGTATTTTTGTCTGCACCAGATTCCCATTAGACCATTATAGTGTCCTGTAAAGTCATGCAAAATGCAATTCCTTTGATAAAATGTTTCATAGCATGTGCTTATAAATACAGGTACTCTAATTGCCTCTCTAACTGTTGTGACAGTCATAATACTCTTACAGAGCATTGGAAAGCCAACTCTCTGACCTCTTCCCTTAAACTGCCTGAACAATCCTAGTAAAAAAAAGCAAAATTTTGGAAACCTTGGATTTTCAGAGTTTTTCAGACATGCTATGGTGTTGTGACCTGGGACGGTCACAGATGGTGTATCAAGAGGGTTAATGTATGCTTACAAGAGAATTAGAGATTGCTAGGGGAAGTCCACTGGGCATAGCAGGCAGTGAGGGATAATTCTTGTTGATTCCCAGCGCTGGTAATCAACTCAGTGTGGAGGTTTGCACCCTGAGAGGAGCCGTATCCTGGTTGGGTCTGGTTCAAGAGAACCAGCAAACAACAGGGTCAAAGACAGCACGGTGCTAGAAGGTGACACCAAGGCTTGCTCCTTGGCAGACCTTGCCAAAAACTTTCAAGCATTGTGGGAAGAAGTGGCTTGAGAGGGTTTTCTTGTTTTTGTTGGACTGTTATGTGCTTTCTTGTATTTATTTTTTTTTTCTCTAAATAAACAAAATTTTGTACAGCTAAGCTGAATTATTACAGGTTAAGTAAATCCTTTTCTTCTCCCTGAGGAGAAGTAGTGTACCAGTGCTTGAAGTAAAACCAAGGAATGGCAATAAATTGAGAGAGCTGGAGTCACAGAATCAATCCTGGAAGGGAATTTATTTAGGAGTAATTCAGAAAAGAGTCTGCAAATCCTGCATTCTGTATGGCCTTGCTGAGAGGCCAGGAATCATGTCTCCAATACCCCCATATGACAGACCCAGCAGAGCACTGGATTCAGGTCCAGAACCACCCTTGGCTTCAGTGGAGCCAACTCCAAGGAGTCAAGTTTAACAAAATCAGACCATAAATTTCAAAGAAAATGATTACGGTGTTTAATCAAGCTCCAGATTTGAACATAAGCTGAACTGTATGGGCAGAGTTAGTCTACCAACCTCAATGACCTGCATATACTTCATCTTTACCTACATATTTTATGCTAAAGGAAAAATGAGTTTACCAAGCATTTTTATTTCCACAATGTCATTCTGTTTTCCAGTTCATTGAAAAGAAAACACCCTGACTTAAGAGTGACTTCCCCAGAACAAGCAACACGTATAGCAACACAAAGCTATACAGTGCATGGAAAACGACATTCTTTCATGCTGTGCCTTGGCTTTCTCTTTTAAACAATGATTGATGGGTTTTTGATTGAAGTTCAGTGGCTTGATATCAAAGACAGCAGCTCATAAAATCAGAAAGAAATTATGACTGTGTATTAGTGGCTGGTTATTATTTAAAAACAAAGCCTAAAACATATTGGTTACCCCTTCATCAAACACACTCTCGTGGGTATTCTTTTATGATTGTTCCATTTTCTGAGTCTCACAAAACAATTTAAAGTTAAGCATAGCAGAGCTTATTCTGCTTAAGATATCAAGGGAATTTACATAATGACTAATTTAAAAGCACATGCACAAATTAACTAAATTCACATGTAAAGGAATATGCTTCCAAAGTTAGCACATTTTTTGCTGGCTGGGATTCAGTGGATAATTAAAAAACCTCAACCCTCTTGCTGATCATCAATCCAGAAAACGTGTAAGTAGGTTTATAGAACAAAAGGCGAAGGCCCTGCTCTTGGCACCCTGTCTAGACAAGGAGTTGACCTTATTTAAAGTGTTGCACGGGGCGACAACTCCTGGGACTTGAAATCTATGAAAGTGAAGAGGCTAATTGCTTGAGATAGATCAGAGATGTGTGAATCACAGTGTCCAATAGAAAAGATATCCAAAATTTGTATGAGCTTTGGGAATATTTTCAAAGAGAGAATAAAACTGAAGAACCTAGGAAAGAAAGCTGCATAAACTCACTTCTGAAATTGTTGTCCTGTACCTTTCTTGCTCAATCTTGCTTGTTCTTCTTGTGCTGTGTTATATGCTAGAGCAAATCTTTGTACAGTTGCGTTGTGAGCCATAGTGGGGAACTAATCCAGTCAAATGCTAAAATGATTATTTTTTTCTTTGAATCATTTTCTGGACAGATCAATTCCTCAGTCTAACTTTCTGTTGGACCATCAAAACATCCTGCATTTGCACAGCTCAAGGAATGATGCTAGGACAGGCAGGAATAGAAAATAAATTTATGTGTAATTATGCCTTTACTGACCATTTAATACATCATACATAAAAACCCATGCTGAGAAATATGTTTATTTATTTAGAAATTTGCTGTGTCCTTATCTTTCAAGCTGACTTGTAACTACTTGTAATAAACTAGTATAAGGTTTAAATCTTTCCTTATCTCCAGCCAAAATGTAAAGGCCAAGATATTCAGCATACTGAGAGAGGAAGAGAGACTTTAAAAAAGCCTGCTAGTTACCTCATATCTCAATAGTTACCTAAGTAAACTGCTTATTTGATGAGGCCAAAACTGTGATCAAAGTGGCTGTCACCAAATTATGCACATTTCAATAGCATTTTAATAATATTTATTATCTGCATGACATTGTTTATTTAGTTTAAATTTTGGTCATTTTTTATTATTTTTTTTTTTTTCTGAAAGCTGTGATTATAGGAATGTAAATAAAAATCTTTTTCTGCTTTTTCACTCTTTCTGTTTCAAAATCAGATTTATAATATGGCTGTATGGAAAAGAAAGTGATTATGATAATAATCACTTTGGACTCCTAATTATTCTCTGTTGGGTACAGTTATCCCACTTGGTGAAAGCGTGAGTCTTGGGATGATCTATAGTACCATTGTGAAGATTAAATATCAATTGGAGAAGTAATAATGAAAAGTTTGACATGAGGAAGCTCTGAATGTTTTGATTCAGCAAAAAGCTGCAACACACTATTTCAAAATAAAATACATTTTAATATCCTGAAAAGTAATTTATTGCACAAAATAAGCACTAAAGCAGTGTGTGTGTGTGTATACATGTATGTGAAAGTACTCTGCTGATTTCTGAAGTTTTGGATTCTATTTCAGATTAAGTCTTGAGGAAATTTGGGTGATCGTTTTAATCAGTATTTCATAAGGTAGCATTATTCCCCTTGGGTTAAGTAGTAGCAGAAAAATTCCAAAACATGTAGGTTTTGACTTTAGGCTACCACACACTGATTTTGCGGAATAAATTGTGAATGTATTTACATTTATAAGGAAGCACTTGTTCCAGACTTTTGAGGTTTTGATTCTGTATCTTCTGAGTCACTGTCTTCAATAATCTTTCTTTAGAATCAATTTTTGAAAGCCTAATCTTTACCTGGTGTTCACCCTGTGCCTTCAGGTTGCTGCTTTATTCTCTGTATATATCTGTAATAAGAATTTTTGCTTACAGGGGAGATTGCTTCTTTTGTAAGCAAAAGGTATTAGAATTAATGCCCACCCTTTGAGAAGTCAGACAGCTTCTGATTTCAGAGACTTCAGTTCAATTCTCTGCTCTGTCACCAACAGTGCAATTATTTGCCTCCATAAATCGGTATTAGAGTACTTCCCTATCCACTGAAGTGGGAATAGAACAGGATTCAAAAATCTATCCAACTCTCCTTTCAGCTTTTTTTGCTACCTAATTGAATAGGAGGCTGAAAGCTAGGAGACCAGGAAACAGGAAACTCACATAAGCTTGCCTTAAGATAAAATCCCAAATCTATTACTGATAAAATACCTTTACTTCAAGGACTTCTTCCTACAATGTAGCTATGCTAGGTCTTCATACCAGCTGGGATCTCCCCCTCTTTTCTCCTACTTTTCTCTCTTTCTCTGCCCTGGCTGCTGTCTTGGTTTGCATGGCCTGGGGAAGAGCTGTTTTGTACATCCTTGTATCATGTACAGTGTAGCTGGCCCCTTCCACTGGCTGAAGTCTTTGGGGGATCTACACTGCATGATCTGAAGCATCCAACTGATATATTTAAATCTGATAGGTGTTTTTTTTTCTTTTTTTTTTTTTTTTTTTTTTTTTTCCCTTAACATTGAAAGAAGTCAGGGCAGGAAGAGGAGCTCTGGCCTTTCCAGGCTTATTCATACACGTAAATTGCACTCCTGGCTGAATTGCCCTTTCTCTCCATTGACCATATAGGGAACCTCTTGAGACCTACGTCCTGCCTTAGGCATCAAATATCAGATGACTACAAATTGACTTTGTCTGCTATCATGGTTACATTTTTTCTTCCCTCTCCAGCTATATTTATAGCTTTAATCATTTCATTTATTGTTTGTGTAGTTTCTATGACCTCTCTCTTTGATAGTAATATGCTATTTTAGTTTTGTTACCCTGGCCATCTAGGCAAATTTTCTCATTCTAATAATTCACATCAGGTGAGCCTTCATTCACATCTGCCAATCCACATTGCAAGCTGCTCTTAACTACATCCTCCAAAGCCTCTGTGAAGTAGGAAGGGAATGATTAAGACCAATATTGAGACTATATCACTGAAATTATCTACATCTGAGATGGAAAGTGTTGTATGTTAGATGAAAATACTGTGAAGTTACAATTTCACTGAAGTCCTGCCAATTTAAAAAACACTGGGGGAGTGAGAAGTGGGCTTAAAATGAGATTGCTGAGAAAATCAATTCATAGTTGAAGTTAATCTGAGGAATTAGAGTTAACCCTTCTTTGCTTATAAAAATGGTGCTGAAGCTTCACTGACCAAAGATCCAAGACATCCCAATTCTTGTTTGCTGGCTGGTCAACAGATTGTCTGCAGAAACAATTTTATTTGATGTATCCTATGCCAATGCTGTTCCCAATTTCTAATCTGCTTGATGGTTCAATCATGTATAAAACAATTCTCTCCACCTCTCTTAGCACAGTGGAAAATTACATAGTCTTATACACTGGCCATTTTGGAATGAGTTTTGTCCATGTGTTTTAGTTACTGCTTTCTGGACATAAGCTTGTTCTTAGACTTTTTCACGTTGAGCAGACAAGCTAGGCACATCGAAGCTAAGTTGGTGCCTGGCATTAAGCGCCGCTCCTGAAGTTAGTGACTGTCAATGAAGACCATTGTCAAAAAGCCCACAAAGCAATAAACGCCTAAAGTCCTTGATTTCAAAAAGGTGTTTGCAAATAGCTATCAGGTATCTGTTATTTTATTAGGGATCCAAGTCCAAAACAAATCCATACTGTCCGTTCCAAGAAGAGCATGCCTTTGTGTTAGTTAGCTCTTTGCCAAAATATAACAAGAATATGGTTCTTCTTGAACTCAGCCATTTTACTGTCCTTGAGAAACAGGTGCAACTTTTTCTGTTAAAAGTGATGTGTGATTCATGTCGTTACATTTTGGGTAGGATGCATTCAAATGTTTCTATTTAAGGTCCAAACAATGGAAATTAGCTCCTTTGTTGCACAGTAAGGACTTACATTTATAGTTTTTGCACTCTTTAAAATATGCATACAAAAATAAAAAGTACCCACATCTTCTGGTCCATTTAAAACAAAAATGAATTTTTTCTATTTTCACACATATCTTCTTATAATTTTAAGACATTTGAATGTCGGTATTAAGATTTCTTCTGGAATAGAAGGCAAGAAAAAAAAAAACAACTCTAAGATGCAGCAGATTTTTTTTGATGTTCCTACAGTTCATATTTTGTCTTTCATTTTTTGCTTATTTTTAGCAAGAGTTCTTTGGCATATGGTTTCTAATTCAGTAATTATTAGAAGCACATTTCTGTTCATATCAGTGTTTAACTAGAGAAGAAGTTAACCACTGTTCTGATTACTGCCAACTTTAGGGTCAGCATAAACCCGACACCACATTTGTCCTTTAGCTCTGTGAGACCAAACCAAAATTCTGAATATTTTAGAACCTATGACTTTATGATATTGATGTGCCACAGCTAGATTTTGCTTCTAGCTTTAAAATTTTCTTTACTGAAGTAATAGGTAAAAGGAAATCTACAATTTGAGAGACCCGTCTTGTTTCTTCAGAGTTAAATCTGATGATTTTAATTTCCCTCAAACCTGTTGAGCAAGTGATTCAAAATGAATAAGTGACAGATTTTATTTTCTTATTAATTTTAGTCTTTACTAAGTGTCACTACCAACATGGATAGTTTGTAGTGGTCACCAGCTGCATGATGTGATTTGCAAAATCTGCTAATTTTTGGTGGCAATGAGATGGATTTTAGCAGCAAAATCTGTTTGTAGTTCTCTGAGGAATCTTATGCACCCAAATAGGGCAATATTCAAAAGTTCAATGTCATTTTCAAATAGCATTTTCTTTCAAAGATATATTTTCAAGCTGCCAAAATTATATTTTGTTATTTCAATATTTGTATTTTTTCAATGAGAAATATATATATATTTTTTGTTAAAATGCTACATCTAATATTTTACATTTTTAATATAATGTGGGTGAAACTGAAACAAAACATGCTTGATTGATGCTAGCTGTCAACCATATTCAAATTTTTAGTTTGCAAAAGTTCCCTTGTCTTGAATTTTATTATCAATATGTGATGGGAAAAAATATTAAGATCCCAACAATCAGTTACAACATGGAAAAACAGCTAACCTGCCATCTGACAAGGTTAGAAGCTAGGAAAAGTTGGTGGGTGTTGTTGTTTAAATATTCTTAATCTATGAAAAGACAATAAATGTGTAATGTTATCGTGGCATTTTTGTATATTCGGTGTTCTAAAGGAGAACTGTAGTTTAATGAGATCTTCATTAAAACAACAAGCAATGATCTCCTTTTCTTCTTCCTTTCCTAAATTTACAGGAGCTAAATAAAACTAAGGCCTTTCTTTGAACATTTTAAAGATTTTTCTACTCTTCGTCTGTCTGGATGCTTGCTTTTATTAATATTTTATCCAGCCTCTTTTCTTGAATTAATTTTTTGTGGCAATGTTTTAATTAAAAGAAGCTGAGAAACATAAAAATTGTTCTTCTCCAAATCTTCAATGAAATAAAGCTGGTTTTGGTGCTGTGAACCTGAGATTGGATGGTTTACTCTTGAGGTTTAATTTATATCAGTTATAATTACTGTCCCACGAGCATAACATTGATAAATATTAAATGGAAAATAACTACTATGATTTTTCATATGCAGGTGTGTATGGTTTGCAGACTGTTTAATAATGGGTAGCTAAACAGATATTACTACTGTGTTATAAGAGCCACCTATCCAACTCAGGTTGCAACATGCTATCCTTACTAGGTCCTGTATGTCCTTCTTGCATGAGAGTAAAATGAAGGGAACATAAATATATCTGACAAAGTCATCAGGGATTAGAAAACAGAATCCAGCAATAAATATGGTAATTAGGCAATTTGAGACTTAAAGCACAGGGTTCTTTGAAAATGCAATTTCAGGACTGAGAACCAGCACTGAAATTTTCACCATTAAGGAGAATTATGATAGAACTGAAACTTTTTAATGACATTTAAACATTTTTTATTGGGAATTTAATAACTTTTCTGCTCATGCTAGGGAAATTTTAATGATGAAGCTATGTATAGAGAGTTTTCTGTGCACACCACTCCTCCTTGCTCTGTCTGATTTCCAGCAGCTGATTTTGGACTCCTCCAACATTTTTCTTTCAATTGCAGTATGATGATGGGGGACTACTCAGTTAGCAATGAGAATATGGAGTTTCTTGATTAAAAGTAATTTTGGACAGATAACACTATAGCTAGTTTAACGGATTTGAAACTTAAAATAATGTTTTACCATTTTGCAGTATTATATTCCTCTTTTTTTTTTTTTTGTTCTTTTTTTTTTTTTTTTGTGGCTAGTGTTTTCTGTTGTGATAACATATTAATAGAGCTAATAGTCTGGATTTTTGTAAGCGGGTGTTTCCTGTTAAAGGACATATGATGTCTTTTTAAAACAGAGGTGGAATAACAAAAGATGCTTGGATTAATGCAGAGTAGTAGAAAGTGTTCCTTTTCATCCATGACATTTTTCTGCCATGTCATTGTATTCCTTCTGGCTCTCTTGACTGCCGTCAGCTGCAGAACTGCTCTGCAGCCCATGGAGAAATCTCCTGGTCTTGCAAGCAATGGCAGAACTTAAATAGGAAACCTGTGTATGGCACCTTTGGGGAACGTATGATGGTAATTTGGTCTTGGTGATGAACTATAAATTCTCTGTACTGGCTGGAAAACTTGTGGGGACCATACTGAGTATAATTGCACACTTTATACCCTTTCAAGTCATACCAGATTACGAAGGGGCAGAAAAGCCTTTTGCAACTGTATTTGTAGCAGTTTTATGCTTAATTAGGACCCATTATGGATGACTAATTAAAACATAACTAAGAAAACCTCAACATAACTTGCAAAATTATCAAAACCTGCATCGAAGGCTGGGTTGGAGGGAGGTCTGGTGAGTAATGTTCTGTGCAGTTCATCAGTTGCTGTTCCACTGGGCTAGATTAAGTGTAATTGGAGGTGCTCCAGGCTGGGGAGCAATTGCATTTTGGTGGGGTACCTAATGTCCCATAACAACACCCCATTTTGCAAGAACCTGTCTCATATATTAAATGCAAGTGTTATGGTATAAAACTTCTTATAAACCAACCAAACAAATGAAAGTTCATCTGAACTGTATGTACAGGTGAGGTGTGCTGTGCCGCTTTTGAAATTGTGAAATTAAAGATCGGCACTGATGACATGTTTCCTAGACTCTAACTCTGTAAACAGAAAATATATAGGTGCTCAAGCAAATATTCCATGCAGTTTTAAACCCTTTCACCAGGGACAGGGTAATCAATATATCTTGTTTCCCTAAAGTATCTTATCCTCCCATCTGTCTGCAATGCAGGAGGTGGGATAGAAAGAATTGTGTGCTGGTGACAGTTAATGAATACTTTATATATGCCTCAGAGAACAGACCCCCTGGATTTTTTTAAATCTCTTCTGTGTTGCTTCAGCTCTCCAGACTGATCAGTATCTCTCAGACAAGGCTTTGTCATCAGATTGCGGCCAAAGCATATTTTGGCATACTCAATACCAACAATCTGCTACTCTGCGGATAAATAAACATTTGCATCATTGTGTGTTTAAATACTAATCCTGAAAAGCATTATCTTCTATTTGCAAATGTCCTCATTGCTAGTCTGGGTATTCCTGGTGTCCTCAAGACAGTTTTACACTGAGCTCCCTTTCCTGGCATATCAGAGCATACATGATTTCTGTCTGAGGAATGTGTGATGTTTTGCTTTTTTTAGGTTAAGAATTCCAAACAGAACCATGTTTGTGCAATTCAGCTACCTTTGCTGTCACAACTTTCATGCAAAGTCAATGCCACATTAATAAAGATCCCAACTGGACAACAAATCTACAGCTCATCTGATATTTTTGGCTTGCTCTTTCCATTATAATGCCACTGAAAGTACATGGAACAGTACAGCGATGAGAGAAATAATTTTATTGTTATATATCTACTGCACGATTACAACTTTCAAAGGGGAAACTGCTTTTCCATTAAACGTGATCACTCACCTAGATCCCCCAAAACCTGGAAAAACCTTAAATAAACCCATATGCATGTTTATCTGGAGCTGGCATGTGTGTTTCCCCTTGAAATCATCGTGCCTTATTTTGTTTTTGCGGGTAAATGTTTTATAGTGGGGATAATGAACCCAGAGAGGAGAGGATCAACATCAATCCTAGAATGTATTCAGCTTCCCAGAATAAATCCTCATGAGCCAGTGGCGCTGTGATCTTGTGCTGCCTTTTGTCCCTCAATTTCAGCAACACTGCAGTTGGGCTTGCCGTATCCCTGTGTCTCTGTGGGACTGCCGGTTCATAAACCAGTGAATGAATTATATTCACCCATTTGTTTAGTTTTATCGTCTGTGGCAGATATCATATGGGAAATAACTTTGTGTAATAAGAAATTCAGGGCTGATGCTGTGTGAGCTGGAAATCACATGAATGATAGCAGGTACTCAATTTGCTGTGTGTGCATCCCAGTCCAGTTTGGTGCAAAGAATTTGTACAAATGGACCTGTTCAGATTTTGTGTTTTTCAGAAAGGGCTCTTGTGGTACAGCAGGAATGGTCACAATGCTGCGAAGTGGGCTGAGGTAATGGAAGGCCTGAGTAGTAATGTAGTCTTGCAAAAAGATTTTTTTTCCCTCTCTCTTTCCTTCTAGCACTTCACCTTCGGAGAGTGAAAATGCCGTGCACCATGGGAGAGGGAATTAAATACGCTGGGTTAAGGAAGGTGGTGGGAGAAGGAGGCCCAGGGTGAAGGAGAAGCAGAAGAGAGCCCAGGCCCCAGGAGGAGGAGGGCAGGAGGGGCTCCAGGCCCACAGGCAGCAGGGATTCCCCGGCAGCCCTGCAGAGCCCCTGCTGGAGCAGATCTCCACCCTGCAGCCCGGGGAGGGCCCACGCCACAGCAGGGGGACATTTCCTGAGGGAGCTGCAGCTGTGGGGAGCCCCCGCGGGTGCTCTCCTCCCTTTGCTCCTTACAAATTTTAAGTGTGTTGGGGGCGTTTGGACTGGAGTGTTCACACGGCTTGGACTCACTGAATGAGATTTAATATGCAGACAGAGAGATAATCCAATTAGACATCCACACACAGGACATTACATTGTGCCATGACTTTGCTATTGACGGTAGTTCCCGTGCTGCAAAGTTGAACTTTGCACTTAAATATTCATGTGCTAAAGAAGAGAAAAACTTCTTCTAATATGATGTAATTTACAGCAATACTTGGCGTATGAGACCTTGGAAGCACGGTAGCCTGCCTGGAAGCCAGAATAACTTTTTGTTTATCTAATATAATTAATCCTGGGCATTTCTTTTGGTCTCCAGGCATTATTCTAGCTGTTTATCATGGGGAGAATAACACTATCCCTTTTGACCAAACCCAAATCACACAGCATTTTATAGGCTAAAACCAGCACCTTGTTTTATAACTGGAAGGTAAATTTCAAGCAGCGAGGATTGTGGATTTCTAATCTTACTGTGTCCCCAGTGAACAACTACACTTAATAATCAAGCTGCATTCTGCCTTTGCTCCAGTGCCTGAGCAATCCCAGCGCAGGGCCCCATATGGAGCGTGTTTCAGCAACCTCGCTAATTTAGTTAAACAGGTGGAGGAGCTGGTCAGTTTAAAAAACAAATAACAACAACAACAAAATATTGCTGTATATGATTTGGTTGTTAAGGATGGGATTGGAATTTACAACTGCAAAGACTCTTCAATATATTTGCATACATTATGCAAATGTCCTTGAAAATATATTGACATATATTACATGCAGTCTGTAATTTGTGGTACAATCCTTTACATGGGGGAATTTCTAGAGAGATGCTAGTTAAGTTTTGCTTTGAAAATGTGTATGGGAAGTATTTATATAATTAGCCAAACATGGAAGCTGTAAGGCTAATTATTTTGATTGTTTAATTTCAGTTGTGTAGCCCAGTTCTTAGAATAATTGCTGGACAAATCTTAATTAATTATTTTACTTCTTTTGAAGGTGTTTTTAAAGCTATCTTTCCCTAGGGAATCTTGGTTTCCAAGAGAAGTATATATCACATATAGAAAATGTCCCAGGTACTGTTGCAGTGCATGGTATTCAGGAACAAGGCACTGCCAGCCCAGGGAGCATTTCTCACCAGCCAGTGCTAAAGGTGTTCAGCCAAGTCGTGTGGAAAACAGCTGCTCTGGCAGCGAGTAATTCTCAAACATCCAAGTGCCTGCCTGGGCCTGGGAATGGCTGAGCAAAGAGCAGAAGCCACTGCTGCCTGAGAACATGTGCGGAGGACGTAGACTGGGGGAAGGCACAAGCTGTATTTTTTGTGTAGGAGCAGCCTGAGCTGCATGCATAACTTTACTTAAAATGCAAGGTTGTGGGGAGCTTCACCAAGGAAACAATACTTTTCTCCAGCAAAGTCAACAGAAAAATATTCCAACTATTTGAGTGGTAGCAGCATTTTACCTGGAATCTTTAGGTCATCTTTAGGTCATATTTTTCTAAAATGAGTCAGTATATCTGCCCCACAATTGTTTGTTTGTGTGTGTGTGCATATATACCAAAATTTTCAGAAGCAAAATATTACAGGATCTGTTCTGTATTTCCTGTGGTAATACTGTTTCCAAGTTATTTTATGCCTTTAAATGAATTTAAATGAATTGTTCTAAAAACACAGAGCTCAAAAGTCAGTGCGATGCAGGAAGTTACACACATTGCTCACAGTGGTTTTAATGTTCATGAGACCAACCCATGGATTAAAAGTTGTGAACCTGTTAATTTAATTCACTCCACCAAAACCTTCCTACCAAAATGCAACTGTCATCCCAAATTACCGTACAAAAAGGAAATTAACATAGATCTATTTATTAAATTTTTGATTCTCAGAAGAATCATTTTTGTCAAAAAACAGGGAGAAAAAAACAATTTGAGGCAAGAAGCAAGCATGAAATGCTTTAGCCCAACTGGATAAAATGAGATATAAGCAACAGAAAACAGACTTATCACAGAAAATGTTAAGCAACCTTATCTCTTTTCGTTGCTAGCAGCTCCATCTGTTATACCCAGTAAAAATACTGAAACCAGAAAAGCAAACACAGCAACAATCAACTTTATTTATTAAAATAAAGATGCATAAAACAGCACTCCTAAATCAAAATGTCCTAGAGGAAGAAAACCAATCTCACCAGGCAAGGTTTCCAAATACTGAAAGAACTCTGAAGGGAGTTGCTGGAGGCAAAGTACTGCTGTTTTGTAGGAACTGATACAGCCTGAGATGCAGAGGGCAGGAAGATTTCTGACATACTAGAGGCTTTCTATGAAATATTCCGATTTGCATTTTCTATAGCAGTATTGGAGACCATGGTGATTATATTGTCTTTTCATGAAGTGAGCTGTTCTGAAAGTATACTGGTCAAAGTGGTTTGCCCTTTCCCTATATTGTAGAGGAAGAATCCATTTTGATGGTTAATCATTAAATGGAGTCCTTTGCATTTTCAGGTACAGTGTTTCCTAAAAGAAGTGGTGCCTGAAATGAAATGCCACGTATTCAAGCAGCCTTGGCTTGCAAGCATGCTGACAGTTATGTAAGCAATGGCACATGAATCAACTACTGTCTTAATAACCAATGGGACCATTTTATTTACAAATAATGAAATGGCACCAGGTACGTTAGGAAATGGTCTTCTGTTTTTGTGCAGGATGTTATCTGAGTTACCTAAAACATGTGTTCTGCTACGTGTTTGTTGCAGATAGTAACATTTTTTTGTTCTGTGCATTCCTAGACAACTAACCAAACTTGGAAGTCCATTTATGATGTCAATAATTCTGTGAATAAAAAAAAATTTTGGTTGCCTGGAAAGAAGGAGTAGGGACTTTACATGAACAGATTGATTAAGCTCCTTTCTCCAGCATTGTCAAAATGAGGTTGCAGAAATTGTAATGAGCATTCATATTTCCATTTGTGGCATCCATTGTGGATTTTCTAAATCAAGGATTTGAATCAAGTCAAAACTTTGCCCAAAGCAAAAATCAGAGAGAAAAGACAAATACAACACTGTATTTGATTTAGGCAACTTCCCATCTTCTGATCAAAAACAAAAAAGAAAGTTCTTCCTGCCAGCCACTTCAATTCACACCCAGTCATGATCAGTGCTTTTATAAAATACAGTGCATAGTTGTGGTAAAGTTTATGGCCATCTGCTTAGCTAAAGCAAATTTTGCATTTTTTTTTTTTTTTTTGTTGTTGTTGTTGTTAGATTTATGTACCAAAAGAAATGTATATAACTTAAATGTTTACAGGACTAGTGCGTGTTGATGTTTGTATTCTTGCACAGGAAGTTTTTAAAAAGAGGCTCTGAAATGATATGAGTTCCAATGCAACATGCCAGAATACGCTGAATTGCTTAGCTGCATCACCAGCTGTGGTTGTGTGTGTGGATATGCATATGTTTCTGTCCAAAATAATTTAGAAACAGGAAATAACAAGGGTTGATGCTCTGCTCCACCATACAGCTGAGCAGCCCTGATAACTTTGATCAACTTCTACTAGGTTTCAAGGTAGGACCCCCATGTAATCTTGCAATCAGGTATCAGCTCCCCACACCCACAGGATGTCTCTGAAGACGTTGTGCTTCCTCTAGTCTTCTGGCACTGGCCTGTGGTCATCATACAAAGGCATCACAAATCATGTTGTGAATGAACTCCAGCCTGATTTCCCTGTGATTTCGTCACAGCTTGAAGAGGTTCTAAAGCTACCTCAATGCTCGTAAACCAAACAGCATCATGGCACAGGGCTGTGTGCTGACCTTCTGGCGGTTTCACCCTGATGGGCGGCCAGACTCCACCACACTGCTCTATCACTCCCCCTCCTAAAGGAAGAGGGGGAGAAAATACGATGAAAAGGGTCTCAAGAATTGATCCCTGCCTCTTACTAAGACTACAGCAGTGAGAAATAAAACTAAACTAAAACCACCTTCCCTCCACCCACCCTATTCCACCCCTGAGCAGTGCAGGGGAACGGGGAATGGGGGCAGTGGTCAGTCCCTGACGCTTCGTCTCTGCCACTCCCTCATGGTCCCTCTCTGCCCCTGCTCCCCATGGGCTCCCTCCCACGGGATGCCGTCCTTCCCGAACTGAGCCTGTGGGAGCTGCCCACAGGCAGCAGCTCTTCAGGAACTGCTCCCACACAGCTCCATCCCACGGGGTCCATCCCCCAGGAGCAAACTGCTCCAGCACGGGTCCCCCACGGGTGGGCGGCAGCTGCCCCCAGCCCCCCTGCTCCTGCGGGGGCTCCTCTCCATGGGCTGCAGCTCCGGCCCGGGGCCTGCTCCTGCGGGGGCTCTCCATGGGCCGCAGCCTCCTCCAGGCCACATCCACCTGCTCCACCGGGGGCTCCTCCACCCATGGGGGGGCTGCAGCGTGGAGATCTGCTCCATGTGGGACCCATGGGCTGCAGGGGGACAGCCTGCTCCACCAGGGGCCTCTCCACAGGCCGCAGGGGAACTTGTGCTGCCTGCCTGGAGCACCGCCTGCCCTCCTGCTGCACTCACCTGGGGGGCTGCAGGGCTGCTCCTCTCATATTTTCTCACCCCTCTCTCCCAGCTCCTATGGTACAGCAGTTTGTTTGTTTGTTTGTTTTCCTTTTCTTAGACCTTCTCTCACAGAGGCCCACCTAGTGTTGCTCACTGGCTCGGCTCTGGCCAGCAGCAGGTCCCTTTTGGAGCTGTGTGGAGCTGTTTCCAATCCCCTGCTACCAAACCCTTGCCATATAAGCCTAATACAATCCTGCAGATAGCCTTATTATTAAACAATTTTCATGCTCCTTAGCCTGGTTTATTCCACACTAATTAGTGCTCTCCCAGAGGTAGCGCTGGCATGGTTTGGGGCCAACATGGAACCACAGGTGTGGGCTTGACCACCTTGTGCTGGGTCCATGAGCATGGAGTAGGGGATTTAGTTGTACGTATGTATGTGTG
Organism: Anas platyrhynchos; assembly: GCF_047663525.1. Classification (NCBI taxonomy): domain Eukaryota; kingdom Metazoa; phylum Chordata; class Aves; order Anseriformes; family Anatidae; genus Anas; species Anas platyrhynchos. The sequence goes on along the minus strand of NC_092588.1, from coordinate 10,796,453 downwards.
CTGTAATGCCATGTACTGTATTTCCCAGGGCCAGAGAATGGCCCCTAGTCCATTTTATTCATGGCTGCATGATCTGAACAATTTGAGGCCAACTTTTTTTACATACAACTTTTTCATCACTAAGCCATAAAACTTTAAATAAAAAAAATAACACCTTAAGTAAAAACTTAAAAAATATGTCATTTTGCTGCTTTAATACTTCCCCTCTGCATCTGCATGAAAAAATCCAAATGAATTTTTACCTTCCTTCACATCAATACTTGCGCTGCATTTATTCCCATTAAAACTTAAGGAACACTTCTGTGTTTTGGAGTGAACAAAGCTAATGAATTAGTTGTTGTTGTGTTTTGTTTGTTTGTTTGTTTTGTTTTGTTTTGTTTTTTTTCCAGGGTTGCATTTATCATTTTCAGCTCTAGGAAGATACTGATTGAGAAATGTGATTTCTCAAAAAGCCTTTATGCCCATAAAATTGGGTGCACTGCTCATGTCAAGCACTGTGGATGGTCCCTGGCAGCAAAGATCTGTTTGAACTTGCACAGGTCATGGAGGTTGTTGAGACCATCATTTCTTCTCCCCATTTCAAATGTGAAAACACATTTTTCTCATGTGCGCCTTATGCGCCAGAGCTTTACAGATAACCCTGCTGCCCTGGCTTTAAGAGTTCATTGGATGTGTTTGATGTCTTTTTGTTTCCTTTTCCTGACTATCGTTGATGTCTGGTCACTATAATGAATCAAAGTTCTGTGAGATCAGTGATCCATGTAAATCTTCTAGGAGTTGATTTGATTGAATGATTTATGTTTTTTGTGCACTCACCTATATATAGCCAATTCCAGTTGTGTAGGGCTTGGTTTAAACTTGTCTTTTGCATCCATATCAGAGACAAACTTCCCTTTAGGTGTTGATGAGCCCATGGTAATACTTTAATATTGGTTCAAGTTGGTTCAAATTGGTTCCTTCCTTTTCTACCACGTTTAACTTTGATTTCCTGACACAATTAACAGCTGCAGTATGATTTTGATTTTCCTGTTGTGATGAGATGAACACTAAACCACTTTCATGGATAGCTTTTACCAGGGTAGGAGGCAGCATGTATCTGTAGGTGCCTGGTTCAGCTTGGTACTGCTGGTATGAAAGAGTAATAATGAGATAAACTGCAGCTCCTTTAGAGCCTCCATTAGAACTAATTAATTTCGTCATTGCTTTATTGGCTCCTTTTATGTACAACACAGGGTATACTGACTCCACTGTCTTTCCTTCTCAGAAAATAATCCCCTCCCCCCTTTTTTTTTCCTTTTTTTTTTTTTTCCTTTTTTTTTTTCCTTTTTTTTTTTTTTTCTTCCTGTGTTCTCTGCGGGTGGAGACCACCCTTAAGGCAGATGCTAGTTAGCATCTTCCAGCTACGGTTCTGCTCTTGATGGCTTATGTGACAGTGCAGATAATTCACATTTACAAGTGCATATAAAATGAACTCTTGCACTAGAAACAAAAGGACTCATGGTCTTGGTGAGCTATCTTTATGCTTTGCTTTGTTTATTGAGTCAGTTTGTGTGTCCCTGAATTCTGATGCTCTTTCTGTCATTGCTAATCCAATGTCTTTGGGTCAAGTTCTGTTTACCTCTGTCATGTAAAGCTTTTGGAGTCCTTCACCTCTAATACTATACAGCTGCAATGAAGCGTGCTCTCCAAGAAATTTCTAAATACATACTCATTCTGCTTTTTAGCTCTGCCAGGTATTAGTCTCCAGTTTCATTTCCTTATTCTGTTACGAAATTTGAAGATGTTTAAAATGCTGCCTTGTTTTGGGCATGGAATACTTTGCCAAGATCTTTTACAGGTCTTGTAGACTTATGGTTCCTGGTTTCGGAGATTGCAACGAGACACTTCATAGGGCGTTAACTTTTACTGCCACAGATAGTGAGGAAAATTGCCTTCTGTTTATCTTTATCTGTAATCTTATTTGTGAGAAAATAGTGGCTCAACCTTTTTAACCTTCTGAACTTCTGTATGTGTTCAGACAGCTGCAATGTTTCACTGTCTTTCTTTTCTTCTCATCAACCTGTTCATGAAGTGTTATCTTCTGTTCCCAAATAGAATGTCATTCTTCAGATTACTGGGACTGAATGCAAAATAGATAATATTTAATCTCCGTATGAGTAACAAACACTTTGATCTATCACTGGTCAAAGTGAGTGCTAGACATGCAACATGAGAGGTTTTATAAACAATGGATCTAGTTTGGGGAATGTGAACTATCTATTATTTTCTTTGTACTCTGAGTTTCTCCTTGGGCTCACAGTAAGTAAATCAGCTTCACTGATCTAATGATGGAAATACCAGTACAAAAGAAGGCAATGCTGCTTATATATAAAATTGCCAATAGATTATAGTTAGGGTTATTTTTTTTTAGTCAACAGTTTTTGTTAATTTGTTTTGATACTCTGTTTATATAATTATACCTAAAACTAGCTAAATATCCATGTTATTTTGGGTTTTGTACAACATAGAATATCACAGATCAGATCATCTGCAAATGTAAACCAAGAGAGATTCAGCGGTGTCTGAATCTCCTACAGAGCACTGTCTACAGAGCACTATTGGTTTATTAATCAATATATCAACTAGAGATTTGTCACTTTATATGTAGAGGTACATTCATACATAAAATAACTGTAGGTAGCGTTACATATCCTATATGTCAGTGGTCATTGGGTTGTAAAGTTCCTTACACTCAAAGAGGAGAGTTGATAGATGAGGTATGAGGAGTAATTGTGCAGAACAGTGCATAATACTGAGCATTTTCACAAAATGTTGAATACTGACAAGGGATGTGTATGTAGTTGTACATTTATATATATGTATGTGTGCAAGTATATCTTTAGAGTGATGGTGTGCCTACATGTACATGTGTGCTATGCAATACATGCATAATATCAAGTAGAACGTACAGCAGAACTGGGGACATGAATAGGGAAAAAAAACTGTGTGAAAACAGCTGTCTCCAAAAATCCCCTTGCTTCTCCTGGCTGCAGGTTGCCAATGTTTCCTAGAGACTGCATAAGCTACAAGGCTGTGCATTATTAAAAAGGAAGGAACATGAATCCCTCATGAGGATTCAATATGAATGTGCTCTTTAAAGAGAGAGGTTGATGATGCCTATGCTTGAATGTGTTATACATGTAAATCTGCACGTGGTAAAATCTGGCACTTTTCTCTACCTGTACAGTACAACATGCACGGAGCAGTTCTTCGATGCTTGCAAAACATCTGCAGAAAAATACCTCCTTCAATTTAATTCTTCACCTTGCCAGCATTATTGCATTATTATATGTTAAATACAATGTGCTCTTCAGCTTTCTTCCTGAACCCATCAGCAAGCTCTACCAAATACTCCACTGCCCATGTGTATTGGAAGGCATGGGCTATATTGTAGAATACACGATAAAAATGCTGTAAGACCATCCAGATCCTCCATGCAAGCAAACAGGGACTTTAGCATTTGCCATATACAAGGATATTCATGGCACTCCCCTGGGCTATGTACAGAGGAGGAAGACAAGCGATCAGGGAACATAATTTAAAGATGCCCAGCAAATCGCATTCACCACAGCCTGCTATGGCACAGCTGTAACTTAGCAGCCCAGTTCTGTGGTGCTGTTTAGCATGCTGCTGAGAAAATTACACAGCCATTTTGAGCCTGCCAGAACTGAAACTTTCCTTTTATGACTGAGAGGTGTCTTGACCTGCAAGATCTGTTTGTGGCTAGTGTCACTGCTCATCATGTGCAGGTCCAATTGTAAAAGTGTTTTCTGCCTGGCAGTCACCAAGACAGCGGTTCCGCTGACTAATCGGTGAATTTCTGAAATTGTTTTTAAGTGTTTTTTTTTTTTTTTTTCATACTTTTTGTGCTCAGAGATTAAGCAGAGCAGAATGACAGCCCTTGATCTGCTCTCTGTTCAACATGAGGGAGGCAAATTAACACAGACGTGGGTGGAAGAATCAAGAACTGAAGTCTAAATCAAGAGGAAAGGCAGGTTTTGAGATGGGCTGATAACGAGTGATACAGCAGGTTATGAACAGTTAGGCAAGGAGGATGAAGTAGCACCAGAAAGGCCATCTCCCCTTGGTCAGTGAGTATCTGCATTTGTTGAGTTTGGCTTGATACGACCACCCCTCCCTCCTGCCTTGCTAGGAGACCTCCGACCTGCTGCCTTTACACCTTGCTGTTTCCACTATTACATGTAGATGTGATGTCTTAAAGCGCCTGAGCACCTCTGGATGTGATGCCATGTTTATACACTGTACTAAACATCTCGGTCCCCCCTATAAACTGATTTACCTGGAAAAGTAGAGGGAGAAGAAAAATAGTTCATCAACATGTAGCTAATGGGCTACATGAATAAATTAGTATCAATAGAGAGAAGGTGGATTTCCAAGTATGGAAAAACTGAAATACTCCAGGTATGAGTTTAAAACCTTAATAAAGACAGAAGGAAATGCATGAAACCAGCTTCATGGAGTGAGGGAGTTAACAGAGAAGTAACTCACTAGTGACACAGAGATAAGCCACTTAGGCTGTCAGCTCATGATGTATTCATCAAGTCATCTCAGATATACTCAGAAAACCTGTACTTCTTAGAGCGTTTACCATCTATGCAGTCTGTTTTGGCTGTTTTTTCATCTTCTCCTAATTTCAGAGAAGTTACAAAGAATCTACTCCAGTCTATGACCTGGGTGTTTATTTTGTAGCTAAGAGGTCACCTTTATACTTGAACAGCATCCTTACCAATCTGATGCTCTTCTTTTCTCAGGCACTAAAGCTTTGGCATAAGACAACCTGAGTTGAAAGTTCATACTGAGGAGAATGACATAATGGGCAGCATAGAAGCAGGAAAAAAAAAAAAATGTAGTATTTTTTCCCATGACTAGAACCACATTTTGTTTATGGTCACTGGAAGTAACCAGCACCACTCAGTGGTAGTAGTAGTGATGACTCTTCAAGCATCCAAGTACAGCTGCTAGAGTGTAAATTTCTGTGTAGACACTACAGGGTAAATTGTCATGGTGCCTTTAGTTTTCTATAGCAGATACAGGCTTACTCTGCAGTAAAACTACGTGAATGTACAGCTACTGAATAACTCAGAGCTGTCTTCTTCTTTCAGAGTGTAACAAAAGATGGGGAGAGCTCCAGCTATGGCTAGTGGAAATAGTATCTACACAGACTCTTAGTTCTATATGTAATCTTCTGAATGGACATAATCTCTGAAGCCCAACAGTCACACTAGCACGAAAGGATGAGGGTGGGTTTTGGCCAGTGCAGCTATGGCTTTCTTATGTTCTGCCTCTCTGCTACAGTCGCTCAGTGACAGCAAATGCAGTCAGAGCTGCTTAAAAATCACTGGTTGCCACACAAAAACTAGGGAGTGTGCTCAAGATGTGGAGCTGACACTTCAGGGGTGTATGCGTCACCTAAAATTCGGTGCTCTCTGTTAGCCAGCCTGCTTTGGATTTATAATTAGAATGTGAGGGGAAGATAGCAATCACACTGATGTAATATTAACCACTTTTATTGGGATAAAATGTTGTGCAGCTACAGAGCTTTTTACTTAGGAACCTCAGCCATCACAGGGAATTTCTTTAAAACCTGTGATCTGCATTAGGTAGCTGGATAAGCATTAGCAGTAAAATAAGCCCAGCATAGTTGATGTGAATGGTGTTTCTGATGCAGGGAAGAACTGCAGACACAGAGTTTACCTGTTTAGTTATATTTGGTAATATTCAAAGATAATGAAACTCGGTGATAAGAGTCACACTATGAGAACTGTAATATAAATGTAATATAACTACAAGGTGAAATGCTTTGTGTTTATCAGATTGAGAGGTGCAGTAGCTCCAGCCCAAACTTGTCTGTAACCAGCATTCGGTAGGATATATTTATTTGCTAGCATAACTCCTGCAGTGACCTCCAAACAAGAGCCAAAACAATATTCTCCATATTCTGCATGTGGGAGGCCAAGCCTCCGTCTCCAAGCATTGAGCAGGGTGTGTTTGTCTCAGTAAAGTTCATGCATTTTGCATTGGTAACAGTAGAGTTTCATTCCCCACCGTGCTCAGAACAGAGCTGCAATGCAAACACCTCAGAGCTGAAGACCGATGTGCCAGGGCATAGCCCAGCCTGGAGGAAGAAATCTGTCTGGTCTAAGGGCATTGCAAAGGATGACCCTGTGAAAGGTGGTCCACAGGAGCACACAGGGAGATCCAAATGCTGATAAAAGGGAGGCTTCCACAAGTCCCTTAGCTGGTCTGGGGAGGGCTGAGATCCTGGGGGCTGTACTTATTTATGAGCTGAATATGTGACCGCTTATCTCCCAGATACAATATTTAGTGTGCTAAACCATGTATCAATTCTTTAGCCACTAGCTTCTATTTAAAGCCCTATAATCTTTATTCTGATATGCTTTATTCCCAAAGCCTTACTCTGAGATGATGTAAACCAGTGTAAGACAGAAGCAGCTCTTTTTTGCAACATAATTGTAAAAACAGTGAAGGAGCAGAATCAGAATTAGCTCTGCCAAACTTCCATGCCTGGATTTATCTGATGTAAGTGTGAGCAAGGGTCCTTGGGTTAGGAGTGCAGCTTGTTGGGGACTGTGTGCATATGAACACACACTTGCATATACAAATAAATATGGATGTATCCTATACACACAGAGACATATTTGTTTATATACATATATATAAACCTTTCCTTGTGTATGTGTGCTTTTTTGTGTCTGTGTATACATATGTATTTATATGGAGAGAAAAAAAGAGATAGAGTATGTATGAGACAATGATTCAGTTCTCCTAAGAGCTGAAAAGCCCTCTGGATGTGCTCGTCTTTTTTTACTAAGTACAGAGGAAACCTAGGGAGACTGAAAAAATGCTATTTTTAGTAATAAATTTCCTAGCCTGTGCAACTAATACCATTGTAACTTATTACACTGAAAGTTATTTGGAATTTAATTAACTTGGCTTTTAGTCCTGATTGTTTGCTTTGTTCTTTCCTGAGCAATGAAAATGAACTGTGTACTTTCACCTTTATTATAAATCAGTGTCCAATCCCTTTCACTATTACGTTCTCTTACATGTACGCAGTGGTGCTGTGTGAGAATATAGACATTTCTCCTGAAGTCAACAATCCTTTTTGTTAGCAGAGAGTAATGAATAAATAAAATACAGGTAAACCTTCTGCTGTGCAAAACAGTGGATTTTATATTACCTTTGTTGATCAGAATTAAAAATAGTCCAGTTCAGTTCTGCTTTTAAAACTTGTCATTAAAGATTTCCTGGATGTGATCTCAGGGAGATGATAGTTTAATGTCTACACAGAACACGTCGTGACTTTTCTTTCCACTAAAATGGTTCTCCTGGTTGTGGCTCAATCACTGTATAAGTCCAATGCAAACAAGTGAGTCCACACCACCCAAACCTTCAACTCCAGCCAGTCCAGACTAGTTTTTGCACTTTGTAAAACCCCAAATGTGAAAGAAATTGGCTCGCCTTTCTGCAACAGGCAGTGACCCCAAGTAAACAGACAGAGCTGTAAAAAGCAGGTCAACATAACGTCTTCTAAATGCTCTTTCTACATAACTGGTTATTAACATTTTCTTCTCTTAATTTAAAGCCTGCATCAGAGATGACAGCTTGTTCAATAAGGAGGAACATTTTCCCAGTTCTGCCAACAGGTGTTGTTGTTTAATGTAGGAAGATTGTATTGATAAAACATTGCCTAAACTGATGCAGTATCTACCGGTTGATAAAGTTATTGTAGTAGTAATTATCCTTAAAAGAACAGTAAAAGCATAATTGCTTTTAGTGACTAACTGACACACGAAAACAAGGGTTTTCAGTTTCCTGGTCCCTGAAGAGGGGCAGAATGTTTCAGGGCTTCCTACAGCCAGTGGAATTCATTGCAAGAGGTTAAAGACAGCATTTTGCTCTCTGCTCCTTATTCATAGCACTCAGCTTTTTATTCAGAAGCTGGTATGTTTCTGGAAATATCTATGGATGAGCATTTCAATTCTGCTGAGTTTTAGTCAGGTAAATTGTGTTGAATTTTATATCTGCTAATACTAAACTGCGACAGCCAATTTCTCCTAAATCTGAATGTTGGAATTGCTTCTTGATCTCAACACATAAGTGATTTTTATGTATAAATGGCAAAATGCTTCTTACATTATCCATGGTGACACTTCATGCAGCCACTGGCCTGCTGTAGAGGACAAGTGTGACATTTCCCCAGACCAGGACTTTATTTCTGCAAACAGTGCTGCCACTTACTTGCTCCACATTCTGCTTTCCAATTTGCAGGTACTCCCTCTATAAGGAATGAGAAAGAAGAAATCTCAACTTCAAGATTGCACTGGACTTAGCACACATCACTGCAGAACCTTTGACAGATGGAGATGAAATAGTGAATGCTGCTATCAATAAATAATTGTATCTTCCAACTGCCCCCTTTTTTTTTAGTGGTAGCTTCTATCTGGCCTCAGCTAGAAAATGCCACACATGTTTGGCTCTGCTGTATTTTTGTTTCCCATCAGAAATGGTGAGGTGTACTTTGGTGCTTCAGTGGAAATCCCACTCAGCATTACTTGAGAAATGCTGTGTTTGTTAACTAAACAGCTTGTACTAGTTATCACAGAGTCTAAAAGGATATCGGACTTTTGAAAATTTATTAAGGCAAAACCAACTGCTTGAGATCAATGTCCACACTGCAAACTTCATTCATTTTGCTTTTACATACCAGGGAACGTGACTGATTTTCTCTATCTCCGTCTCTTTGTGTCCACCTCAGTAGGATGTATCATTTGCAGCCAAAAGAGAATAAAGACCAATGAGTGCAATTCAAATACTTGCAATTCAGTTTTGTCATCCTTTCCTCAAATTTAAAAAACATTTTTATTAACATAATACTTTAAAATCTACAACATAAATTTCAGCCCATTTGTAGGTGGGCTCCTTTATTAAAACACAAAAACCTAACTGCAGTATCCTATAATAACGGTCCTAAGAGTGGCAGGGAAATTACTGTAATTTCCCTCCTTAAAAAAAATGGGCAAAACCATCCACAAATTCAAAACACATTTCTGTGAAAATATCAAAACTCCTTTTTTTTTTTTTTCCATTCAAGAGTTCTATTTCCAATGGTAGCATTATATACCACTTATTCTCATTACAGCTCTAGGTTTTTAGGAGCTACATATTAGAGTTTAAAAATGTCAACCACAAGTTGTCTATAAATTAAAGAAATTATCTCTATAATTACATTTCATAATACAGTGTGAAAAATCACCCTATTTTCATATTTAAAAATAACATTCCAGGCTGCCACAACATCAGTGGGTAAAAAGTGTACAGGACATGAACAAAGCTGCCAGGCTGCTGGGACTATGCTTCCTCAGTCTGCTTCCTTACATTTTAAATGTTAACATTGCTTTAACCTTCATGCTTCTGGAAAAGTACATGAGGGATTTGAAACTGCTCGTGCCCTCCACAACCACATCATGTCAGTGCATTGAACTCTGTTTTTCTTGTTATCAAGCGAATGGAAAAGGAAAGGGTGAGTGAGGGGTGAGTAAATGAGCCCTCCACTCAGGTTTGGACACTAGGGAAGGTGAGAATGCATTGCTTTGGGAAGAGTTAATCCCTTTTAGCCAGGTTTTGCTGGGAGCATGGCTCACTGCGTCATGGTGACTTCCCTTGCTGGCTGGAAAAGTTTGCCACTGCTGTTTGCTTAGGGCTGTGTCCAAAAGCATTGTCGCACCCTGTCAAGCGCTGCAAGTGTCGGTGCTGGCTCTCAGTGCAGCCCGTAGGGACTGACAGGGAGCACAGAGCACAATATCCCAGCAAGGCGGAGCTGGAACAACAGGAAATGCTGAGACTAGGCTTTATTATCTAATTGTTCATTTACAGACTTTTGATTTAGGAGCGTTTTTTTAAGGTCTTCCAAAGGAATGGTAACTTCCGTGGCATGTCAAAGGGTGTTCTTTCAGGCACGTTTCCCTCTCTAATAGACTTATGAATTTCCCGACAGGTTGGTGCATACTTAGCTCTGAAGTTTGTTTTGTGTAACAAAGTGGAAAACACATTTGCCTAAAATTAAGTGCTTCCAGGCCGACCCACATTCTTAAATAAGACCCAGATATTGCAAAAAAACATGACCTCCCTACTGCTGTTGCACTTTTGTTTCTGTTTCAGTGCTTGCAGAGCCAAATTCTGTGTCTACAATGGTCCTGTTTTTCAAAGGCATGCCATGGAGACAAAGGTTGAAATCTAAATCACTTCACAGCAGTCTGCAAGTCTGCCTCTCTTCTGAGGTTGTAAATGTGTCTAAGCAAAATCAACAGTTCACCTATCTGTAAACAATGGGTTTGGGTGAAATAGCTTAAATAACTGAAAAATCCTTGTTTAAAACAGAGAAGGAAATTCTGGTTCTGGGCACCAGCCTGGAATATTTTGGGGCTGGATTAGTACGCGGGATGTAAAGAAATGAAAAGGCAGACCATGGCTTAAAAATGTCATTGCATAAACATGCATGCATATTCTCTCAGGCCCTGCGTTGTGGTTCAGTAATGCAGCAGGCAATGATAATGATACAATTTCATAGCTGCACTAATCCTGAGGGATGCACAAAATGCTTGACAAACTGATGTTCTGTATAACCAATAGGCTGGGCCTTTCCTTCTCATCTGTAGAGAAGCGGAAGAGATTATAGTACAAATATAGCAAAATCTGTCTGGTAAACTCAGAAACATGCGGAAACAATGCATTCCATTCAATGAGCACATTAAAATTTGTATTAATAAAGAAATTCAGACAACTTTACACTTAATTAGCAGACAAGCTAGAATTGTTCCATATTGTTTTGGGGGAAGCAGAGTGCTGTAATAGGAAACAGAAATCACCTACAAGACAGATAGACCATTTGTATGCATAAATCTGTGATTCAGAAGAGAATAAGAAGGTCTCTGATCTCATTATATGGGAGAGAGAGAAAAATCCAGCCTTGGCAAACTTCATTTATGAACCTTGTTGTCAAGCACTAATTTCCCCTACCATTTCTTTTGTGTGTTTTTTTTTTTTTGTTTTTTTTTTTTTTTTCTGTTTATTTATGACTTTATGAATAGGTGTGATACTAGGTTATTAAACCATGCCATGTTAGAATCAATAAATATTTGCCTGAGTAAGAGGTTATCATATCTGAGCAATGGGTTTTACATGGGTTCAAAGTTGTGGTCTAGCAAACTGGGCAGTTTTTGGTTAAAGTCTCTAAAGATAGAATGGCTTTGAGGGAGTCTGGGGTGATTTCATTCACTCTGAGAGAAATTGTCCCTTTTTCTAAGATTATAATTGGAAACATTGTCAGATAACGTGAATCATTTGTTTGGATAACATGAGGCTTACAAATAATTCCCCTGTGACCAAACTGACCAAATTCAGTTATCTTCTTGATTAGTATAAGAAAAAGATACTTTTTTCTGTGCAATGTAAATTTGCATGTTACGAGGCCAAAAGTGCTCACAAGCTTAATACATTGAGATATCAGCTGTTAAAAGACAAGAACAAGATTATTTAATAGGCCATCAAAAGCTTGCAAAAACTTCCAGTTCCTTACCATCTTTGGAACAAAGCAGTCCAAAAGGCCAAGAAAACAGAACATCTTGTGCTTTGAAGGTCCTGACACAGAAGACACAGCTGCTTTGCAATGTTATCATCTGTTTTTTCCCCTTGACATATTTCTGCAACTATCATCAAGAGTTGTTTATAATCTCAATGACAATTTCCTATGATAAAAGAATCTCTCAAATTGTTCTCCATGGTCATGTCAACTATGATATATTCCAAGAATATGAAATAGTAGCTAACAAGCATCTCTCTTTTATATAGGAAGGGGTGCAGGAGTAGGATGCTGGCATAGATCACCTTGCCCAATAAATGATACCTGTGCTAAGGAATCTGCAAGGCCATGAGGCTGACAGTGCCTAATTCAGCACTGGGCAAAGGTAAGTATTCACACTGTGTGGTGATTCCTCATCTACCAAAAACAGAACTGTAATCCCAGGCAGAGCACACACACACACAAGCACCTCTACTCATCAGAGTAGCTGAGCCTTTTACCTCTAAGAAATCAGGCTACAGATGTTCATCATGGGAGAGCACCTGTGACTCTGCAAAGTCACGGATTATTCAAGGTCATCCAGTTGGCAAAGGGACAGATGTTATGGGCATCTGGAACATACACAGACTGCTCATCAATGTTATGGATTTATTTATCTCCTACAGGTTTTGCATACCTGGCTAAACTAAGTGGGTCAGACAAGAAGTTGTCGGATTTGCATTCACTGAAGGAATTACAGTTTCATAGACTTCAGAAACTTCATTTCCTGAGGAAATATCGTATCTTGATATGACATGGTTCATAAAGGTGGCAGGGAGAGGACTAGAAGATTTATAGCAAAACCAACTTGAGTCTGAAGAGGGACCAGTGTGCTGAGGATTCAAGACTCACATGGGTGAAAGAGCCCTAGAAAACAGTGAAGAAGTATTAATGATATCTATGTAAATTTGGTAAAGAAGCATAGAATAAGACATTCTGATTATCTCTTTATTATTTGAAAGCACTTTTTTTTTTTTCATTATGTTTTTATTCAAGTGACAATGCTATTGTTCCAGTAGCTCTGTTAGAGCTACTGAGCTGTGGCTTAACCCTGCTGTTACCCTGAGAGAAGAAGGAGGAAGAAGCTGAGCTAACAGGAAAGCCTGTGGAGGGACCTTTCAAGCTGCAGAAAACATCAGCTCAGGAGAGAGGGAGAGGCTGAAAAAGAAGGCTATGGGAGACCTAATTATGGTTCCCCAAGCAAAGCTGCTGGTCAGAGCAATTAGCTCTGAAACTAGAAAAAGCCATAACTGAAAGGAGAACAGAGGGTTTATTTTAATTCCTCAGTGCCTGGGAGCACTTTGGATGGGAGGTAAAGCAATACTTTTGCTTTCTAAGCAGATTTTTAGAAAGGTCCAACTCATGATATACCTAGGATGCTGGGGCCACTGGATGGCCAGGGCTGCCTCCCAGTCCCAGCTCTTAATTACTTATTATGACAGATGGTGGGACAACTGGAACATTACATATATTACATTACGTATACAGGAACATTACATATATTACATTAATTATGGAGAGTTATGGTATTTAAATATGTCTGCACAGGATATATGTGTGCTGTGTTGTTTTTTTTCATGCAGGCTGTGAAAGGTTGTTCCTTTTTGTTGTGGTCAGGGAGGAGCTGACAGCCTCATCAGACTTCAAAGAACCTCAGACTCCCAGTTAGCGAGAAGCCCAGAGCTCTCATGTACCAATCTGTATAGGGAGGATGCCTTATAATATTGCAGGAAGTAGTTATGAGGCATTCACTGCCATCTGATTTCAAACAAGTCACCTCATTTCTCTGCTGCAGTTCACCATTGATAAGCTATGCACAACACGTCCCCGATCAACTTGCAGTGGAAAGTCTTTTGATTTCAGATTTAGCTTGTGAGAGGCCAGGCCAGGTAACAGAATAATGTGCTTTAAACCAAAATGTGATTATTAGGGACTATTTTCCTCTGTTGAAATTAGCAGAGAAATTTACTTAATTCTTTTTCCTTTAATCAAAGCATTAAAGTGTTTCAGAAATCTATAAATCAGGCTGTGTAGAGTTACAAAACAGGGGAAATTCACAACTGTGCCACTTTTCTTTGCAACTTCTTTATCTCAGTGAAAGATATTTAAGCAGACCTGTCACAAAGCACAGTGCTGTACAATGATGTATAAATTGGCATTTCTGTTAGGAATTCTTGCCACAAGTTTTGCAGCTGAGAGGAAGGGCAGAGCAGAATCCTGTTGAAAAACGTTGGTGTTGGTGGTTAAAACAACACTTTAAAAACCCCATCCTTTTAAAACCCCATCTTGTGTGTTTACTAGGTTGTGCCATGCGACACTTGCAATCTGTACTATATTAAAATGTTTAATTAGAAATATGAAATATGCCTTGCATTGTAGCAGAAAACCACCATAAAATGTCAAATAGCACACACTTTGATAGTCTCACGCTATCAGAGCAGTCATGCGTAAGTTCAAATCCCTTTTCAGTGGGACAATGCTCAAATTCTTTGATGAATCTAGGCCCATGCATTCAGCAGCTTCTTCCCTTTCTCAGCATGGGTTTAGTTATGTGAAGCCAGAAATGGCCTTTGTACGTTCAGACTTTGGGAGCACATTCAGCTGGAATCTAGCCTTGTGCCTAGGGTTAGACCTCTGCAGTAATTCAACTCCGCTCGTTCTGGCTTTGAACAAAGACAAGCAGGGCTATGGAGTTATGTTACTCACTACAAGTTGAGGAATCGGCTTTCCATGTGGCATTATCCTCCCACCCCTTTTCCCATAGGAACCACACAATGTAAGTTAAGCTTGTGCCTTTGCCATTATCTTGCTCTAGTGGCTTGATTCCAACACGCGGCTGTGTACCACCTCATTATTTATACCCTGCTAGCATCTTATTCAGTACCTCAGCTTCCATCACAAATGTGTTGGGATAACTGCTTTTTTCCTGGATAAGAGGCTCATTATAATTGCAGCTTCTCTGCAGGGGTCAGCACCTCCTCCCTATGAATATGGTAAGGTGCTCTGAGTGCCACCTCACCTGCAAATGGTATTTTTCCCTGCAGAGTCACTTCCCGTGGGTTGCAAGCTGCTATTGAATTTCTGCAGTAATATTTTAATTTAATAACTTAATTTAAGATTTAATGGCTTTCTTTCCTGTGCTTTGTAGTATAATTAATTCATGTGATGGGAACTCATTAGACTTGGGGATCTGAGATGCATCTGTGCACGCAACGGCTATAAACATGTAAACCTAGGTTAGGGCCTATTGGAGGTGGGCATGTGCAAAACTATTCAAAGAATAGACTATTTATCCTTGGGGATAAACAGAAACTACTTTCTTAATAGTTGGGTATGTCTTTTAATCATATCCATGGTTTGTAATAATATTGGTAATACCAACAAAAGTCTGGTTCATTGATATGTATGGTGGCTGAGCCCTAGGCTTCCTGAGCATAAAAGATACAGGCCAATACCTCCAAACAATCTCTTTCATGCACGTGTGTATGCCCAGGACTTGTGGGCACTTCTCCCCCTTGAAAACTTAGCTCAAGCAGATATTATAGACACCCTGTGAGCCTTACACTGAACATACCACCACTCTTTGGCTTATATAGAGCTGTGGTGCTGTACATATCCCATGGAAGTGATAAAGCTTGTCACTGTCATTGAAAATCCTGGATTGTGGGAAGAGCTGTAACTTTGGTGTCCTACATCTCCAGGGAACACAGTAACCTCAAGGCTGTCAGCTACCTTAAGGCAGACTTTTCTCTTCCCTGTTGGCAGTTCTCTTCTGCTTTGATCTGATGAGTTAAATGTTCATTGAGACAGAAAAGACAAATAGCTCTGGCCTTGTAACTTAATGGTGAGCATATTTGCTCCAGTTCTGTGTTCAAGACCATGTTCTAGACTAGGCAGAGGAGAGATTTGAAACCACGTCCCAGGTAACACTTGAGCTGCCCATTTATCTGTGAGTCTGGCTCTGGTTCTCTTATTTCTTCAATTTGCAGTGAGGGCTGAGGAACCCAGCTCCAAAAGACAGGCTGTAGCCCATGACACCATGACTAGGTGTGCACAATAGCCTATCCCACAACTCTACATTTCTCTCTCCTCCACATCCCATTCGTAAGTGCATTGCTTTCTTGAGGAGCTGAGGAACAAAAGCACAGGGAAAAACAAAACAAAACAAACAAACAAACAAAAAAATAGGATCAAAGATTTTCCTTTTTTTTTTTTTTTTGGGGGGGGGGGGGATTTTGTAGATATGCTTGCCACTGTGTACCTGGTGCTCAGATGCCCACCAGAGTGCTCTATCCGTCTTAGACATGCCCAATGGCTGTAGTGGAAGCATTATAAAGAAGAGTGCTGCCAGATGCCTGCCACGTGAGCCTTCTCCGTGAGTTGTGCGTGAAGACTTATTCTCCACAGACTCTGTTTACATAAGCACTGCACTCATTTCTCTGTATGCCGTCAGGGTGCCTTGATTCTTCTCTCCGGAGGCCCATCTTCCTCCGTCTGATATCTGTGGTGAGCCAGGTACACTTGTGTACCTGTTTTGCTCAATTAAACCTTTTCCAGGGATGTGAGTCATCTATTTCATGGTCCAGAACATCCTCATTTCATTTCCCCTGCCCTCTGGTGACGGACTTGATTAATACTATGTAAACACCTTGAGACTTCATTGCACTAACTACTGTACAGAAAGAGCAGAGCTTGTCCCAGACTGCTTGTTCTGAATAGGACAAGACATAAGATGCCCAGGAGCAATGAAAAAATATAACCCAGACTTGTCTATGCTCCTGAGTTAACTTGTTTCTTAACAGTCCTGGTTAATTTTCACTGATAAAGGTGATACAAGCAACGAATTCAGGCTCCACCGCAGTGACTGACCACAGGCCTTGGTAACCTAGAGTGACTCAGTAAGACAAATGAGTCTTACTGCCTGTTTGGCGTTGATTTCTAGCAAGCTCCAGATGCTTCTAATGAGCTCTGCCTGCTCTTCCTGATCAAAGGGTGCTTTGAGTTCTTTGTTTCCACCTGGCTCCCAGTCAGGAGGATCAGGTGCTGAAGCACCCTATCGGCAGGTGTTAGGGAGAGGCCTGTCTAACTGCTGGGCCTGGAGTACAGCTAGCAATATGTGGCCAGCAGGTGCAGCAGTTTGCACAAAAGAGGACAGAATCTGAGAGGCTGCTGAGGCCCTCAGACTATCACTCCCCTGCTGTGCTTCCCTGTGGGCACTGCTGACACTGCCGAGGAGCCCCATCACAAGTGACTTCATGGCTCTAGTGGCTAACAGCACGGGGGTCCAGGTGGTTTTCTCCTTGATCTTGCTGGTGAGCAGAAATGGCTTGAGGTGCACTGCATGGATTTTCTGGTCAATGAAACTGGAGCTGGCAACATCAGTTTGACATCAGTGATGATGAGATCTTCGATCCACCTTCTTATGTGGCCACTGGATCCTCAGTCCACCTTCTTCTATACTATAAAGACAATCTGAGCAGATGGTAGGTAGTGGTGGGTAGTCCTCCTTGACACAGTACTCTAAAGATTTGAGCATAGTTTCAGGAGAAAGACTGCAATTTGAATTCCTATAATGCCTGGGGCTAGGGAATGATTTAAATTCCCATCCACCACTTCCAGATTTTTGTGGGATGAGGACTTTCATGAGTACATTTGCTGGAAGTGATCCAGAGCAAAGCAAAGAGAGAACCGATAAGGTAACCTCGATGCAAAATCCAACTGCTCAGAACAGCCACTTGGGAGGGCAGAAACCTCATCACAGTTCATGTACCTGTAAATGCATTTCATGTAAATTTATTTCTGCCTCAGGTGTGAAGCTCTGAAATAAAGGGAACATAATTCTTAAAAGTTCATCTTCAGTATCTGAGGTCACGTCCGTTCTGGGAGCAGCCACAGTGGCGTAAAGCAGGCTCCCACTTACTGGATCCCCCACTCCACAGGCACAGGCTGTGAGAGGAGACAGGAGATACGTTGCTTCACATACTTGCAGAAACTTGTGGGAGAAAAAGGCCCAGAATTTCAAGATTCTGAAAACAAGGTACAAATAAATAAGTCAAGCTTCAGAGTTTAGTGGCCTTCGATGCTAGGTGGCACATGAGCAGGGATTTTGGGATATTGATTTAGTCACCTGTCTCACATTTTTGGTTCTTTGTGTTATTTTTCAGATCTAGCATCAGACACCTGAAAATTCAGGCATTTGCAGTGACACAGAGCACAGCTGGGTGCCTTATACATCTTGTTCAGAATCACCTAAGTCCATGCCAGAGCTAGAAATTAAATGCTATGGTGGAATCCCACCTGCGGCCCTGAGCCTTAGAAGCTGTCTTTGTTACATGACTTTTATCTCACTCTGTCATAACTGTGAGAAGGCTGTCAAGGACAGCTTCAACCCCAGAAGAACTAAATCTCCACTGGTGCTTTCAGCAGAGGTCTGCCTTGTTACAGCTAAATTTCCTCATGATGGTTTCATTCAATGTATTCTTGCTTGAGCTGACTTGGTGCTTTTGCATGAGATTCACCCAACCTTTTCTGGCCAGGACCTCAGGGAGAAGTACAATTCATTTGTTGCATTATGTTTTTGTAGTCGTGGATGAGCACATGGTAGACAGCGTTGACAAATTAAGAGCCATTACTCCACAGATATAATGTCTTACTAAGATAAACGACCCTCATCACCCTCAGTAAGAAAACTGTTTGCCTGGTGTGACTAACTCAGTAGTAGGTAGCACGTTTATCCCATCCCACCCCGGAGTTTTCATGATATAAAACATCACACAAACAGAACAGTTTCACAGATCTCCAAAAACTCCCCGTGAGTTCTGATGTTCTCTCGTTTCTCCCTCTCACAGACACTACATCTGTTCCTTTAGCAGTTGCTGGCAGACAAGACAGACCTGGGTGCCAACTAATACTATATGATCTTCTGCTGAATTCATTTTCCACTTTCAAAATTAAATTATGGGCCAGATCCTCATCAGATTTAATACAGATATTGCCTATTAAGCAGCTGATGGTCTGGCCTTGTACGGAGATTATTTTTTGTCTTTCTTTGGGCAACAACACAACTGAGGAGTTAGATTTTGATCTGACACATGAAGCCAGTGAAAACATCGATTGTTTTGTGCCTGGTGTATCCATCATGAGAGAAATCACTACAGTTTTCCAAACAAGATAGGGAAAAAACACAACATTAAAAAAAAAAAAAAGGAAAAGAAAAGAAAGATAGAGTGAAAAAGATACTATAAATCTTTTATTTCTTTTAGTTACTATGCAATACCCTTCATTTTGAAGGAAATGGTACAATCAATGATCTGTACTTCTTTCTCGGGAAAAGAAGAGATATTTGCACTAACAATTCAACATTTACTGACAAAAGACAGCTTACAGAAAATGCTTGTGGAGAAAAAATCATATTTTGTGATTACACTGACTATTGTCGATGATTCCAAGAATTATTACAATACTGGAAATTTTAGGTGTGTATTTAAAGAAAGTTTTTAATTCAATAATAATGCAAAAGAACCATCTAAACCACTGATGTTTGAAGCTACCCTGATTTCTTCTTATCCACAGTTACAAAAGAAAAAGAAAAGTATGATCTGGAAAGTCTAAGCCCATTATACACTACAGCTGGCCTTATCACTGCACATTAATTTATAAGAGTAGCCAAGCTAACACATAAGTAACAGTGGGTTTCTTACAAGTAGAAGCTGCTGTTGAAAATGATGCATTTTCTACCTTTACTTAGTTGCTCATCTCTGATTTGTTGTATAAAATTAAAATTTGCTTTCAAAAAATATTTGTTCCTACATGGCTGTTAGAATTATGGTTGGCGTGGTTAATTGACAGAAAAGCAGAGGTGGCAAATTACTCAACGACAAGCTTCACCAACCCTTTGGTGAGACCCAAAGGAAGAAAGAAGGAAAAAGAAAACCACTGTTATGTTCAAAATCTGAAAGAGGTAATATGCAATTAATGTATTTTAGTACTTGTAGTGGAATATCGAATTTAAAAGAACAAAATGTAACAAGCATGCTTGGGGTTTCATTAATACAAAATAATTGAAAGTTTACTTCCATAGTGTAGGGTCCCTCAGTCTGAAGAATATACTTTTCCTAGTAAGAAAATATAGTTTTGAAGTAGCTTTTGGTTTTAATTCCCCTGCCTACCCTACAACTGTCTACTGTGTTGGCCAGCTGAGCTCTGGTGGTGTTGTAATCAATACTTTGCATTCACATAGTATCAGGGAAACTTGAAATAGTCTTCAGTTTATATCTGCGTTCACTGCCATGGAAGGTGAATGTCTAAATTGTGTTTTTAAAATTACTCAATCAAGGGATAATTGTAGGTTTTACTATAAAGCCTTTTCCAAGACATTATTCGCATCAAACATACCAATACTCTGGGGAAATAAGATTGCTCATCTACATTTCCTAAGCTGAAGCTACGTTTACACATCTGGGGCTTAGTCTTGCCAGCCTTAACATGTGCATAATGATATTCACAGCAGTCATCCTATCTGTAGCAGTACATATACCCAAATGGGTAAATTCATACAGATGCTTAAGTGTTTGCACAATCAAATAGCTTTTAAAACAAATTATATTAACTTTAAGCATTAAAAACACAAGGGAAAGTTCAAGCATGACAAGACAAAGACACCAGAAAGCAGTCACAAGCTTAGTGCATAACTACTATGTAAAATGCATCTTTCATCCCTCACTGCATCGCTGCTTCTCCTAGATTTCCAGGGGGAGACTGAGGCCAAAGTTTGGGCTGGATTCCACAAGCTTTGTTTGGACAAGAGGCCCTTTGAAAAGCAACCTTTGGAGCACTACTTATTCTCCCCTGGTGATTTGGCAATGCTAGTCCTCTGTGCTTCCAGCAGAGGCTTCAGATCAAAATTCCAGCCCCTTACTCAGAAAGAAATGTAAATATATACTGAACCTCAAGCATATGAATAGTTTTGCTGATTTTCAAGTGGCTCAACTTCAGCCTTCAGTATAGGCTTATGGCTTTGCTGAACCAGAAGTTCTACAGAAGGATCACACCTGAATTTCTCTACCTTAAAGAATGAGCTGCAGAGAAGAGCACTTTCATCTATTCTCTTTCCCTCTTTTTTTTTGATCTACGGAAAAGTCTTGAAGTATACACATACACAAAAAAGTCTGTTCTCCCAAGAGATTTTTTTTCTTTAAAATCAAGCTCTAGAAATCGCAGTCTAGTCTGCAGACAGTAACTGAATAAAGCCAAATAAAAACAAGAAGATAAGCATTGTGATGTGCTCCTACAGCAATCCCACTTCTCACATCCAGCTCATTATGGGTCCATGGCTTTAAAAACCAGACTGCTTAGAAATGTTTGCAGTGCTGTTTAGTGGCACCTATTAAATAACACTGCCTAATCAACAGGTGGGAAAGAGACCCGCCTGTTAAAGATTCAATGCCTGCATCTTTATCTGTTGGAATAAGAAATCCCTGTAAGGAGGTAGCCCATTTTCAGAGGATCTGAGAAAACAAAAAAAATCCTGCTCCCTCCCCACGTTGTTTGCTTTGCCTTAAAAAAAGAAAAGAAAGAAAGAACACTTTACAAATAATGGAATTGCAGAAGGCAGAATAAATTCCTAACCATAACTTGAAGTTTAAGTATTCCAAACAGCAACATTTTAAGTGCTGAACACCTGAACTGCATGTGCTGGAGGAGTGGATAAGGTTTTATAACACAGCTGACTGCAAGCCAGACTGCTGTGTTGTGAGGAAAGCTCCCTTGCAGCTCTCCATCCTAACAAGGCTGTGCAAGCTCTGGGATTCTTTGCTAAGGCCCTTATGGGAATTTATCCCCAGAGGCATGACCGGTACAGGGAAGCACCAAGATCAGCACAAGACATGATTTCAGTTGGTTAAAGAAGCTTTGCTCTCCATTCTCAAGCAGATTTGGTCCTTTTCTTTTTTATTATTATTAAACAAAGGAAAAAAAAAAAAGGAAAGGAAACACCAGAAAAAAACAAAGCCAGACTGTGCAGGATATCTCAGAAGGAGAGAAATGGCTATGTGTCATAGTTCTGATGTTTCAGACACAAGGGAAAAATATTTTCACAACTAGTTTACTGTTTAGTACCCTGTAGATACATAATATTTGACATTTATAGCAGTTTCTATACTTTATGACCTAGAATATACTTTAGATCACTAATGAAAAATAAACCCATTCAGAGGACTGGAAAATAATGTGCATAACAACTTACTTTCAAATGCAAGGTTGTGATGGATTTTTTTTTTTAAACTTTCAAAAATATCTGTAAGAAAATATTATTTTACATACATATATTACACAGTGAAATAAATTTCGTTATGTACAAGGTTCCAGTATGAAAGAAACAACAGCCAGACATTTACTTATGGTCTAGATAACCTCAGTTGTCTCATATCAGTCAGTACAGACTCTTTCATTCTTTCAGACTAATACAGTGATCCTTTCAGCAGTTCAGTGGTTGTATAAAACCAATGTGCAGACATCCACATATTAACCCTATTGCAGGTAGATGGGGGCAGTTACTATGCTTTTAAAGCAAGGTTGCACACCTGCTTGACAGCCACACTAACATGGGTATAACTCAACTACATGTTGAAGAAAAAGCCTCCCTAGTACAGACACCTGAGCTATAGCATTCTAAGGGAGCTTTCTGTTAAATTATCCTTTGGATTTGGCCATTTCACAGCCCAAAATGAGAACAGAGTCATTAAGGAGAGAGAATATTGTGTATTTGCATAACCCTACGAGTTGCTTTTTCCACACGAAGCAAGGATTAAATAGCCTCTCATTGCTTTTCTTCCTAGCTTGTGTCTTAGGTAGGAAGCACAGCACAGATCTGTTTGGGCTACATTGTCAAAGTGGCTTCATAGAGTCCCAAATACTCAAAAGCCGGTATCTACGTATTCTTAAATCAACAAACTTTGCTCCCAGGGGGTGGAAAGGACATGGAGTACTTTGCTATTTGTGGTATAACTATAAACAACCACAGGGAAGACGGTAGTAACTACACTTCAAGTTTACATCACACTTAATTGCTGTTATTTAAATGAACTCAAGCTTATCTTCAAGTTCACCTCTTCACTATTGTGTTTTTAAGGGGAAGGAATTTTGTGTTATAAGCTGCCTCCAAATCAGTGTTTGCTTACACACTTCAGATCCCAGGACAAAGACCTGACAGTGCTGCCCATGCAGGAGGCCAGCTCAACAGCTGAAAACAAAGTTCAGGGAACATTCAAGGCAGGCAGCTCCACATTCCCCCAGTCCCTCCTCTTAACAAGGGACCTGCACAATGACTCTGGAGGCACATCCCCTCTTTTAATGCTATAGCTCAGCTGCATACCATAAAAATTAGCAAAAAAGGGAAAACAAAGTCCCTAATGAAGGGGAAATTGCTTTGTGGTAAGAAAGGGAAAGGAACACCCTAACCCCCCTGCCTGCAGTGCCTTCCATCTTTGCTTCCTCCCATCACAGCTGGGTTTGGTGCAGAACCTGTGACGTGCTCACAGCCAGGGGCACCTGGTCAAGAGGCCCCTCTCTTGGGACATGCCAATGCATGCAAACAACCTGCTTCTACTGCCAGTGTGTACCACAGATGTCATCAGGAGCTCTGCCATTTGCTCTCAGGGAAGCCAGGCAGCCAGTAACAAGCTCTGGCGTAGCTCAGTACCTGCCTCCAGGAGTCCCAGCACGCACCAATGCACAGCCTCCATAACAGGGGCTGCAAACTTCCTCCTTTCCTGAAGCGGTCAGCAATAAACAAACCTCCTCTGTCCTCGACAGAAATCACATGCTGATAGCAAGTGAGGAGCTTCCCTCAGACCACCTGCAAGTTCTTATTAATTAAGAAGGCACCAGGAACATCAAAGCCATTTTATTAGTCAGTGATTTCTTCCTTACACCTTCTGGTGGGGGGGCTGGCTAGCAATTCATGAAGCCTTGTACTGAGCAAGCAAGTAGCTTGCTGCAAGACCAACAGGAGCCACAACTGAAGAGAAACACAGGCAGAGAAGGGAAAACAACATCCTCACACTTCTCAGCTGCCAACTGAACATGCACTCAGCTACATGGCCACATCCTGGAAGTTGCTGGCTCCTTAATAATAAGAAATACTTGCAACTTCTGCTGATAAGTAGATGTCAAAGGCATTTAGCATCCTGCAGGGTTAGGCTTTCTGACAGATGGGTGAGGGAAAGGCTAACACAGGAAGGGGAAGAGGTGGGAGTACAGGAGGGTAGAATTGCCCTGAGTTTTATCCTCTACAAGTCAGTGGTTTTACCATCGAGCACTGAAGGAGTTAAGCACTAAAGCACAGACACTTAATCAGCTTTCCCCCTTCCTTTCACATGTGATTGGAATGAAGCTGCACTGAAGCGGCCCAAAGGGCTTATAACAGCTCAATTTCGCAGCCTTCAGTTTTAATCCCCATCACCCAGCCTAAAGCAGCATGGTGGTGCTGAGGCTGCTACTCCACAGCAGTCCGAGCACCTGGATGGTGGTGATGGTCTTCGTCCTCCTCTTCATCTTCCTCCTCCGCGGCCTGCAGGTGGCTGGAGAGCTCCTGGATCACAGCAGCCCTACCAATCTGGTCGTTCCTCCTCTTCTCCATAATCAGATCCTCCAGGCTCTGAAACTCCAGCGTGTGGCTGCGCTTGTCGCCCAGGCGGATCTGCAAGCGGTAGGGCTGCTTGCCTATGCGCAGCTCCCCGCCGATTTTAAACTCCCTCTTGCCGTAGCGGCACCAGGCAGCGAAACACTCAGAGTTTCTCCAGCTCAGGTCCCGGTCCTTGCAGCCCACCTGCTCCAGGGCGTTGCGCACCACCGCGGCCGGGCTGAGGGGCTTGTAGCGGTACAGCTGGTTGGCGATGCGGCCCCGTCTGCCCTGGCTGGCATCAGTGAGGAAGCTGTTCACCACCTCCAGCCTGTGCAGGTGCACGACTTGGAAATCCCCAACATAGACCACCCAGTGCGGGTACTGGGCCTGGCACACAAACTCCACCAGGTCGCCCGGCTTGCATCTGTTCAGTAGGTTCTCTGGGGTGTAAGTGCTCAGGTGTCCCCGGCCTCCTTCATCACCCTCCTCTGGCAGGATGTCCTCCTCAGAAAAGCTTTTCTGGTAGATACACTCATCCCGGTAATAGACCGAGCACTCCACCTCGTGCAGCTGGGGATCGTAGGGCTGCAGGGCTGGGTGCTCCCCCCCAAGGTCGTGCCCCGACTCCTGCTGCTGCTCCAGCTCGTCATCATCATTCGAGAAGATGTACGAGACCCCGATCCTGGGTCCTTCATCCCTGTCCACACCCGCTGGGTCAGCCGTGGGAACTTCTTTGTAGTTCAGGTGGGTCAGCTTCTCCACCTGGTTCCCCATGCCCGCTGCAACGACAGACACACAGCGGGGCTGGGAAAGGGGCTGAGCATCCAGAAGGGCTGCGGGGGGGTGAGGGCACAACCCCCCGACCCCACCACCTCTCATTATTGCAACACAGCCCCTGCAAGACCCTTCGGGGAGGGAGATGAAGGCTGTGGCCACGGTTTCCCCTCACCTGCCCGGGCAGGAGAGGCGGCAGCACCGCCACCTGTTAGCCGGCAGCGAGGAAGAGGAAGGCGCCGGGAGCGCAACGGGCACAAGGGGGGAGGAAAACACAAGTCCGGGATGGGGACGGCGGAGTTCACCCCCCCCAACCCCCCCCCAGGTTTCAGCCTCCCCCCTTTCCTTCAGCCTCCCTCCCCGCCGGGATCCTCCAAACTTACCCTCCGGGGAAGGCTGCGCGGCGCCGGCAGCGGCTCTAGGGCGAGCTGGGGATGGGCGCGGAGCTCGGCAGGATCATGGCCCCCCTCCAGGACCCTCCCGGACCCCCCCCCCCAACAGCAGCAGCGCCCCAGCGCCGCGCTGCCGGCACCCGGGGCTGTGCAACAAGCGCCGGAGAGGCACGGCCAAAGGCAGGGAGGCTGGCTCGGGCTGCGGACTCAGCCCCCAGCATTTAAAGAGGCAGATCTTTTTTTTTTTTTTTTTAATTTCCCTCTTCCCTCCCCCCCTCCTTTTTCCTCCTCCCAGCACCTTTTTTTTTTTTTTTCCCTTTTTTTTTTTTTTTTTTTCCCTTTTCCTCTCTCCTACACGCCGAGCGCTTTGCTCCCCGCCGAGGCTGATGCGCGAGCGGAGGCTGCTGCTGTTGGGCTGCGGGTGCGTGTGCAACACGCTCGCCCCCAAACTCACACGCGCACCCGGCCCCTTTAAGGGAGCGGTGCCACGAAGCAACCCAACCCTCCAGTTTGCAAGGGGGGGAGCCAAACTGGGAGCCGGACTGGGAGCCGGAGTTTGCCCGGGACGGCGCTGGGAGGAGGTGGAAAACCCCCAAAAGCAGCGCCGTGGGAATGGGCACGCTGCGCCCCCGGGGGATGCGCCGGGAGGTGCCTCCTTGGGGCAGGAACGGGGAAGTTGGAAAGGGAACAAAAATCAAAGAGCCCGGCTCTCCCGGGCTGACTTAGCGCCTTAGATTCATTCCTCCATGAGCGGAGCGTGTAATTAGTTTTATTAATTTCTTTTCTTCCCGACTCCAAGAGATCGCTCGCGTTTTCAATATAGGAGATTATGTTTCTTTCCCCCTGGAAGGGCATTATCGGAACCGGTGGGAATATTTTTTCTTCTTGCGTTTTGGAGAACACAAAACAATACTCTGCTTTTTCATTAATACCTAGTTAGTCTACTAGGTGGGTATTCTTACTCTTTTAACATGCATTGGTAAATCCGTGCTATTAAAACAGACTACAGAGATAATTTATGGAAGCAGAAGTAATGTCTTTAATTTTGTCTCATTTATTCCCTTTGTCTGTTGTCTTGTAATTTATAAACCCAACTGCACGCCGCTGCTTTGAGGGTTCACTAAACAGCAGCAAACCAAGGAACAAATACGGTGCTGCTGGGTGCTGCCCACAGACCCAAAGAGTGTCGTTTCCATCAGATTATGATATCAGATTCTGCAAATATAGAAGCCCCCTTGGGGCTGGGGGGATGCTCGTGGTGCTCAGTCTGGGACGGTGAGGCAGGGATGCAGCCTCAGCGCTGCTTCAGGTGACAGGCAGCTGGATGGGGACCTTTTTTGTTTGGAATTCACCTGGTGGCTCTGTCTGCAGGAGTATTTCAGAGAACTAGAAAGCACGTCAAGGGTGTGCCTTTGAAGTGAATCTCCCAAACGCCCCCCGCGCTCGCACTTTGTTTTTCATGTCAGAGTGGTTTCAAACAACACATACACGTTCCTTCTGCCTTCAGCTAAACTAGATGTGCTACCGCGCAGGATTGGACAGAGGTTGGTTAAGTAAACCTCCAAAATGTGTTAAATGTAGATGTCATTTTTCAGCACTGCCTCTTTCACTCTACAGTTCCCCTCCTCCTGCGCTGCACTGTTTGCTGATGTAGATATAGCTGCTCTTGGACAAAAGAGGGCCCTGCTACGTAAGAGCTTTGCAAAACTGCTTCAGTACTTAAGGATGTGTAAAGATGAGAGTCTCCTAAAAGGAAAAGGTGGATTGGGCATAGATGTGACTTTTTCATGTTCTCCTATTGGTATTGAAACCTGTGTCTCAGCACCATACCTTGCTATCTTTGGAGCAGTTTTATTTCACAACTAAAGCAGTTTGACAGCCCTGCGTCGAAGGCAACATTTCCTTTTCAGTCTGCTGTGATGTGGGGAAAGTTGTGACTGTGCAGGAGCACAAATTCAGCACTGCCCAGAGGAGCCACTCGTGTGTGCGTGCACATCCGCACATATTTTCAGCTCTCGATCTTTTTCTTCCCGTCTGCTTCAACTCACCCCAGTGCTTAATTTTCTGCACCTTGTCAGCTGCTTTGATCTCTTTGATCTCTTTGAGTTTCCTTTCAATGACTGCTCCACAGAATCCACATTCTCTGATCAATCTCCTGCTTTCTAGGATCAGAAACCTTGGGCGAGTATTTTTGTGTCATAGAGCCCATACATAATTGCATACTGTACCCTGCAGATAAGGCTTTGGATGGGAAATCCACAAAGGACTTTTAGTGCCTATATATCACCTGGGCTGGAGCCTAAAATTATGATGCTTAAAACTTCTGTGTGCTTAACTCCTAAGCCTTGAAGCAGCTAACCTACACGGGCACGAGGGGTGGGGGCTGGTGGCAGTGATGTGCTACCTTGATGAATATGCTTTTAAAGGGAGCACTGACCTCTTGCATGGCTTTTTAAAAAAAGGACTTTGGTGCTTATCTCCTAAAGATAATCCAGTCTGTGGGTCTTGAGTAGAGGCAGGAACTGTTGGGCAGTGCTGAGCTGGAAGCCCAAACTGCAGGCAGGACAGAGTTGAAGACAAATCTCTGACCTTGCTATCAGAAGTTACTCAATTAGGTGACTCTTTGCTCAGCAAGCTGGTATTTGTAAACCAATTTTGGGATATTCAGCTCTGTGCATGCCACAGAGGGAACTAAGTGCTGTGGACACCATTTACAGCTGTGCTCAAACACCTACAGAAGTGAATGGGGATGTCCATGCTTAAATAAATGTAACTTTCTGGGGTCACTCCTAGGTCCCCATTACTTGCTCATCCAGATTGCATAACTATTTGTTCTTCGTAGATTCTCTTTTGGGGTGAATCAGTCCCCTCCCAGACAAAACACAGGTGTGGTTTTGGGGCTGGTTCATTGCAGGGAACTGCCCCATCTGAGTCCCTGCAGAGTGCAAGGAAGCAGGGGTGAATCTGCATGAGGCCTGGCTCCCTCTGCTCCGCACAGCCCTCCAACACTTTCCCAGCTGAGTTTGCACATCCATATGCTCTCAAGCTATTGCTGAGTGCAGCAACACATATCTCCCATTTCACGTCGTAAAAATACCACTCTAGTGGGTTGCAACATGGCTTGTAGGATATTTTAGATGCTTCAGATTTTGATTCCCTATAACACACACTCTAAATAGTAGTCTCCCTTTTAGGGCCGAAAAAAATGCCACAGTGCAGGGCTATCTGGAAATTCAAAGCTGCATTGCTATACAGTCCAGCAATGTATGCAGCCCACAGCGGTGGCTTTACCTCTTGGCTTGGAGACTGTGGATCACCTATGGAGCAGGTGCATTTAGCAGTCTCTATGACTATGTATCTGATATGATCCAGGGACCGCTCTAGTGCTATCTCTGATCGCTTTAAGCTTCAGTACTGTAGTTTTAGGAATTAGGTGTCTAAGTTGTGTTGTTGCTTGAGTGCTATCTTACATATAACCTTACACACATCTTACATCCAGAGCTTTAAAAGGTGATGTTGATTTGAAATCACAATTCAGCCTTACTTGGATGTGAAATGCTGTGTTGTCATCATTATAATCATTAAAAGATATTCACTATGAGAAGAAAGAAGTCTTATTGTCATATGTTTATGTTTTGTTCTTGTTGACCAGCACTCCTGAGTAAGACAAGGCTTAGTACCTCATTCTGTAAGCATGCTGTGTTTTGCAGGTATTCACCTGGTTGACAGCTATGACACCCTTGAGTTATTTAATTGTTTCCGTTTCTTTTTTTTTATTATTATTTTTTAGTAGAGTTTTACAAGAACTGAGATAAATTATGCTCCATTTATCATGTACGTGCTGTACTGCCACATAGCCCTAGCAAACTAGAGTGCTTACACACTACAGTGGAATTAGGGGCACTGAGGAAATAAATAGCATCGTAGTGAAGTCCATGGAGGTTCTTTCCATGAGTTTTTTAGAACTCCGTTATGCCCTTAATTGAGGGAGGTGTGTGACCTGAATGCTGCTTGGTAGATGGTGTTCCTCCATGAAAACTGGAGCCCAGTCCACCAAGGAGGTTTATCTTTAGAATTGTAACGTCTGGTTTCTCACCTCTTTGCCTTCCACTGGAAGTCTCTTCCCTGAATAAGGCACCAAGTTCTTGTAAAGCTGGGAAATGCCACTTAAAATGAGATTCATCAAAGCCAGCATGCCTGAGCTACCTGTCAGGGAACAGAAGAGAGAGTTAGCATCCTGACGGCTGTTGCAAAGCGGTGCTCCCTTCCACTCACATTACACAGCCTAATACTCTCCCAAGGTTAAGTGCTTTAATGAGGTTGGCTGTTCCTCACAACGGTGCCACATCAGTTAATAAAATGTGTTAATATTTCAGATTGCTTCCTTGGGGTATGAAAGACCAAGGCTGAAGCCTCTCATCTCACTGAAGGAACTTGAACTGGTATCTCCCAGGAGAGTACTGAAAGCCACCAGACTGTACACTATTTCTGAGCAAGTTGTGCTCTCTCTGTCCCACCGAAGCTGTTCGGCTTTGTATGGGTTCATTAAATATCCATTCAGTCAGTCAGAAAAAAAGAAAAGAATGACAACAGCTCTTAGATCAGATGCAGGAAGCAGATGAGATTGCTTTGAGGTCCCCTCTAATAAATATTCAGATGTCTCAACAATCATGGAATGTCTTCATCAGGAGTCATTCAGACAGACCCACCAGAACGATCGGAAAGTTTTGCTTTTAGGGCACACTCAATGGAGAGTTTTGTTAATGTCTTCAACGGGAAGAGATTGAGCTTCTGGGTCTCACATATTCTGCATGACTGGTGTAAGCCAGATTCTATCAGATATCAGCTCCCCTTTGTTCTGTTGTGTTGGAGCCGCATTGGTACATCCTTTGGATTGGACATCACAACTGACCTGGACAGGGGCACATGTTTGTGATTTGTTTTGGGGCTTATGTGTGAAACAAGCACTGACCTGTTCCTACTGTCATACTCACTGACTCTGCATTTGTCCCCAGGAGAAAAATTTGGAATTTAGATAACTGTAAAGTTACCTTAAAATGTTGTCAAATATCATGAGAATCCTGGTATTTCTAAAATCTGAGATTTGTGTTACTATTTAACATAACGTAAGGCATAATGAGTATCTGGTGTCAGGAAGGTGACTACCTGAATTGAGACTTTAATGTTTTGTCTCCAGTTACCTATAAACTTCTGGTGACATCAACAAGAACTTGGCATCTACATGCTTCTAAACATACAATCTCTGCTGCTCAGAATAGCATAGCATGGGCCACCGTGTATTCAAGACCTGAAAGTAAGGGGAGCTATGGATCAGAAAGAGATCCACATCTTGTAAAATGAGAGTGGAAACTTTAATTGCCATGTTTATCACATCAGTAAACTCTGATTTTTCTAAAACTCTCTATGGAAGCTTATGGCTCTGTTAACTCCTTTCAACGTTGTAATTTGTGACTGAATGTGATCGGTGGCAAAATGAATTGCTGAGTTTGCCAAAGCCACAGCAAATCCAAACTGTATCTTGAAAGAAGTTCTTCCACTGAGATTTTAATTGGTGCATTCCAGCAAATGAAAACGAAGTAATTCATATGTCAGTGGAGGCCTATATTCATAGGAATCACTATCGTACTGACTTAAGCAGCAGGCATACCTTAATTAAAATGCAGTCAGTTTTTTGTTTCATTTTGTTTTGTTTTCCAAAAAACAGCAACTATATTTCTAACATATCCTAAAAAGGAAGGAGGTGAAGCATCATGCTGGCTCGGGAACTACTCACCCCTTGTGTCTCTGATTTCCCTTTCATGCTGAGCTTCTCCCCGAGTTGCCGCTCCTTTAATGTGTCTTTTAGTACGTCACAGGCCTGCTGGCTGCCTAGGTAGCACAGAGCATCCTTTCCTCTGCAGCCAGGAAAAGGTGGGGCTGCTGTGTGTGGTGGAGAAACCTATCACAATTAGTAGTACCCGAGCAGAAGCCACGGAAGTGAACACACCAGTCCTTCAGGCAACCCTAGGATATGTCTATGCACTCCCGTGTCCATTTTATATGGGGAGGAAGAGGGGAACCAAGAAGCAAAGGGGCTCCTTGTGTGGCTTTGGTGGTGTCAGTGCCAGAACGTGAGGCTGAAGGTGTCAGAGCGTGTGGCCATCCACAGGGTGGGGATCTGGGGGGTCTGCTCTCTTTATTTTATCTTTGTCTGACTGCTGATTTGAGCCAGAAGTACTGGCCATGACTGCTCCTCACAACCTCTTCAGCAGGCCTGTGGCAGGGTAGAGGAAGAACAGGAGTCAGCCAAATAACTCACTTTGTCATTCATTTGTTAGTCTGGGAAACAGGAAATTTATCTTCCTTGGGCAATAAAAAGAAACAGAGATATAAAACCTCAAAACACCTGCGAAGGTGATGTTTAGTGCTCTTTGCTGGACCAACTCCAATCCAGTGGAGCAGGATTCAACCCCTTGCTGGTCTACAGGGCAGTTTTTACACAGCCACCTGCACTGGGAAGGCCTTGGGCTAACAGGGTTAGCAGCGTGTGGGTGGAAAAAGAGCAGCCTTGCCTTCCATGTGAGGCTCACGCAAGCCTTGTATCAGATTTCTTGTCTCCTACAGCCCTCTCTGATGATGGATGCACAGAGCTGAGGGCACCTGCATGTCACCTGGGTGTGTTAGGAGTATGCCTATGGGATGGGGACTTGCTGGATGAGGTGAGGAGGGCACAGCCAGCTGAAGGATCCGCTCTGGGGCTTTAACCTTGAGACAGGGCTTGGAGGAGCTCAAGGGCTGGAGGTTGCATCAGAGGCAGCTTTGCATATGCCCTGGGCAGCCTCTGAGGCATCCGAGAAGTTGGGTGACAGTGGCGTGACACCCTTAAGAGAGCTT
Organism: Anas platyrhynchos; assembly: GCF_047663525.1. Taxonomy (NCBI): domain Eukaryota; kingdom Metazoa; phylum Chordata; class Aves; order Anseriformes; family Anatidae; genus Anas; species Anas platyrhynchos. The sequence continues at coordinate 10,764,070 of NC_092588.1, read as the reverse complement.
TAGCAATGAATTCAGACTTCTAAAGAAATGAAGTGGGTGGATCTATGCTTTCAAGCCTCTGTTCTCCGTGAATAGAAGCCACTCCTACCTTTTGCACTGAAGTGCTGCAAAGATGAATAAGCATTAAGGCGCTCTTATTCCTGGCTAACGAGGCCCACGGGGGCAGAGAAGCAAACTGGTAGGTAGGTGCCAAGTCTCTCTAGGCGCTGGGAGTGTCACAGCGTGAATCAGACTGCTGATGTCCACTATGCCTGGGGAGGACCTTGACTCCTCGCCCAGGCCTGCCTCTCAGAGCATGCACATCCTGCAGCAGCATGCATGGCAAAAGCCTTTAGCTGAGGTGATTTTCTGTTGGTTGCAAGCATCCCTCTGCTGCAAGTCAGTAACAACACTGCTGAGACCTTGCAGGCTGCAGGAGACCCACAGAGCCTGGGCAGGCTGGAGCTACTCAGTTGGATTTGTTCATTACTGCCTGCAACAAGAACCATTTTATACCTTGGTGAAGTGCGAGGCTGGAGACAACCTGCTCAGCTCTGTAAACAAAGAGCAGGCAAGTGGCAGCTGTGTTAAACAATTTCTGCCCCTTTGCAGAGGTCACATGAGCACGAGGAAATGCCACTGTGCTTCTTGTTTAAGGACGCATCGATATTACCCTCGTCTTCCACTCAGCCCTTTCAGTTTGTGCTTGTGGGAGGAGAACAAGGAGCAGATGGTAATTCCTTCAATCCTGTGAACTAGTGAGATGAAAATCATATTCCTAGTAGAATCTACTGTCAAGGAAACTTCTGGCCTGCTGGAAGGCTCTGCTGGTTTGGATTTATAAAGTGCTCTCTGGATAATGATGAGTGTGCTCATAACAATGACTTTAATACCTGTTAGAACTGACAGCTGTATGTGTTCGCCTTTCTGGAGACAGATGTTCTCCTGCCTGGTTAGGTGAGTCAGTTCCAACTGGGGAAAGAGGACAGTGAGCGATGTGCTGTTCACTGCTATTTCATTCCCTTTTATTTTCCTTTTTTCCCCTCTCTTTCCTTCCTTGGGCTGTCTCCTGGGCAGGAGTCTGACACGACCGCATCAGCTGCTGCAGGGAAGCCCCTCGGCCATTCCAGTTCATCCTCCTCTGCGGGCTGTCAGAGCACGGGAGCAGCACTCAGACCAGTTTGATGATTCTTTTCCTCCTCACATAGGACACCAGCTGCAGCCTAGGCTTGAAGCTCATGCTTACAGGCAGCACTTAATTTCAAACAGGCCCTGTATATGCTAAAGTTGTCAGCTTCTCACCAAATCCTATTTCTTGGCTCTTTCTGTGCAGCGTGGTTTTCTGTTGCTCTGATTTAAGTGTTTTGTGGTTCCACATGAAGAAGATAACAGCATGAGCAAAGCTGTGGGTGAAGATAAATCATCTGTAGGGGAAAATGTGAATGCTCTATTTTTTTTTTGGAAAGCAGCAAGGCCACCATGCCAAGGGACCAAAACACTTACTATAGTAAGTCTCTGCAACAATCAGCTTAAATCTAAACTGCATCAAATTCAAAATGATTTCCATGCAAAATCATTTTGTAGTGCAGCTTTTGTATTAGAAGGAGCAATATAAAGATACCCCTACAAGGAAGCTGCATATTCTCACTTTTTTCACCAGAAATGCCCTTCAGCTTATGTTATGATCTAAATCAAATTCCTGCTTAAGTTGGGGAAAAGATTCCAACTGACTTTAGGAACAGATGAACCAAATTGTATGTATCTTGCTCTCTGGGGATGCACTGATTCAATAGTCTAATTCTACTAGGTATTACCCATTTCCAGCTTCTGCAGTCTACTGATCGTAGGAGTATCTAATCAGTGTTAGTTTGCTGGTATAGAGTAGAAGATCAGGGAAAACATTTTTCACAGTCTGTGCCATTTCTTTGTTCAAAGGTCTAACAATAAAATCCAGGTGAAGGTAATGTCTTCAAGATAAGCCGTCATTAACGCTAGCTTGGTTGCAACAGGAAAAAATGAGAAATGAGTCTGAAAAAAGACTGAGAAAACGTCTGAGAAAATAAGTGCCTCCATGACTGTGTCACATAGAACAGTGGTGTTTATTAATTAAATTCAACACTCCTTTTCTGTTGTCTTTGTTTTACATTTCACTCTTATCCATGAGGAATTCTAAAAGTTCATGGCCTTTACAATCTCTGTCGCACCTCCTTTTATAAGCATAGGAGGGAAACATTACCAGTCAATGTTTCCAGTGCAGACTAAATGAAGCCATGTAATAGTCATATTTCAAGCATGCCCTTTCAGCAAAAGAGGCCACCTGCTTCCTGGGCTGTATTAATATGAGTGTAGCCAGCAGGTCCTGGGAGGTGATCCTTCCCTTCTTTTCAGTGCTTGTGATATTGAGTCTGCAGTGCTGCTTCAGTCTGGGGCTTGCCAGTACAAGAAAGATGATGACAGAGGCAGCAGACACAAGTCTGAATCTGGAAAATTCTGATTTTATATAAAGAAATATTATTTACTTTTTTTTTTTTTTTTTTTTTTTTTTTTTTTTTTAAGTGTATTTTCTTTATTTATTTATCAAGAGGGTGGTCAAATACTGGAATAGGTTGCCCAGAGAAGCTGTAATCTCCACCTTTGGAAAGGTTGAAGTCCTGTCTGGATACATCCCTGAGCAATCTGATCTAAGTGTATCTGCCTTGAGCAGGGGGTTGAACTGGATGAACTCTGAAGGTTCTTTTTAGCCCAAATTATAGTTCTGTGGTTCTCACAGGACACAGGAGATCTGCAAGCTAGTCAATCCAATTTACAGCTTCCTTTTACTCCATCCTGGAGTCTGATTCAGTAAGAACTAGATAAAATCTGCTGTTCAGTTTGAAACTCCATGAAGAGGTAAAATGTCTTGATGCTCTTCTTGCCTAAATGCTTAAGTTTTGATTTTCCTGGACTTCAAAGGAAGAGATGTTTTTCTACAGGTAAATGTCTCTGTTTGGGGATGCCTGTGAAAATAAGTTTTACTACCCTTGCAGTTTTATTACCCTTGCAGTTTTATTACCCTTGACCCTTACTGGGTCACCTGAATAGGTGGCACATCACAAAGCTGCTTCCCCACTTCTCCCTCAGCTCTGCGTACTTTGTATGACTGCGTGTGTGCACTGTCCATGGTGAATACCATGCTCTTAGTTACTTCGCAGTGGTACCCAGGAGACCTTGTCCTTGCTCCGTGACAGCAGTGACACTTGAGCAGTGACACACTTCCCCTGGGAAAGTGCTTCATGAATTCTCAAGAGGAAGATTCATCCCCATTATTAGTAATGATGGTCCAAAGTCTGAAAACCAAGCCAATATATGGAATTAAAATGACTGCAGTGTCAGGCCTTATGGAGGATGTGCGTTAAACATCCCAAATAAATTCATAGCTTAAGGCCGGAGGTTGCTCCCATTCTTTACTGATCTAAACTGAATTGTAAGAAGGTTCTAGCCATGTAAGCAAGGCTGTGAGATCTTGCACCTGAAGGAATGCAGTCTCTTCGGCAGTGTTGTGTTCAATGCTTGTGAGGAAAGGCGACTGGGTGACATCTGCACTGGAATGAAGTTGCTGACTGCCATGCATGTCTGGGCTCTTGCAGCTTTCTTGAAGCAGAGCCCATATTCATTCCACAAAAGAGGCTTTGAAAGGTTGGTTGCTGAGGTTTTAACTTTTCCAAAAAGGTTTCTCTGTTAAAAGCTCCTGGTTGGAAATACCAAGTCCCGTTGTTGCTAAGATTAAGGTATTTGTTTCTTAGAAATGGCTTACAAACAGAGACCAGTACATGGATTATTGCTCCTTTAGCCAAGTGGAGTGAAGGTGCTTTGTGCTTCCAGTAGGATCAGTTTTGCATGTGATTTTAATAATGGCTTTGGGGAAGGATGGGTCAGATCTAAATTTTTATATTTGTAATTCTTATGCAAAAGAAGAAAAACAGTGCTTACCGCTTACATTTTTAAGGGTGTTTTAAATGCATAAAGCAAAAACAACTATTGTGTTTCAGTAGAAATTTATAATGTGATTTATTTTTGAATACTAATGAAAAAAAAGCACCATGATCAGATTTATGGGTTTTGCTTTACTGGAACAGGATTTTTTTTTCTCTCCTCATTTCTGTGTTGTTTTTTTCCCCCCTAAGGTTAATGTCATCAGTAAAATAAAATCTGACTAATTAACTCAGCCTTGGAAATACTGTAAATCCCTGTCAGGAAAACAGATTTATTTATTATTTTTTTTTTGGCTGTTGCTAGACAATGACCTTAGTTTTGACCTGGAAAGATCATGCATGTAGTTTGTGAATGAAGTCAGTAACCATGGTGTGGTAGTTCTGGCCTTATTATGATATACACATCACAGATTGTGTCTAATAGCACATGGTGGTTTTATGGTATCTGTAGCTACTGAGCCAAGACTCTGATGTTCGATATCAGCATTCTCGGTATAGTTAAATGCTGCTGCCGTGTAATAGGGTCTGTTTATCTCTTCTCTAGCTTCCAAATTGCTGTGTCTTGGGTCAGTGCCCTACGTTCATTTTTGTAAATTTCTGACCAAAGTTATTAACTCTTCCCTTTAAAAAAACAGGGTGAATTAGTGCTGTATTATCCCCCATTCTGGGAAGCATCACCACAGCTCCTATCTCATCACTGGCTGACTTATGCAAGGTTTCAGCTGAAGGAGATTGGTGGAATTACTTCTGTAGGGATATCCAGTCTTTTGTTTAAATGAAGAGAGGAGTCTTTTACTAGTGTTCACAAAGATTGCAGGGTTGCTCTTTATCTTTTGAGACCTGGCAAAAGCTAGAACCATGGCTGTGGAAAATGGATCTACCTTCGTTTCCCCCAGCCTCAAATACATGTCCCTGGCTTGGATTTGAGATATTCTTACAAAAAAAAAATATATATGTATATATATACACATATAAATATAAATAAAAATGCAATAAATAATGGATATTTGGATTCTGAAAAGCTCAGGGGTGCAGCAGTGATGCTTCAGGCAGCATCCCCAGTAGCATGCTGACCTCTTTCTTCTCACTCAGTCCTTCATGTACCTACCAGACTCCATATGCTACAATATTTTTCAGTAACGCGAAAGGGCTTTTGTGTCTCTGCCTGGAGGGAGCCTACTCTAATGCCTCTTTCCATACCTTTACTCTCCAGTGTTCTCATATTATGCCTGATGCAAAAAAAAGGCAATATTTATGCAAGGTCTTTCCACCAGCAACACCAGACTAAGATGTTGCTGAGAATGATTATATAGCACTCTTTCCCCTTACTTTTTCAGTCACTGTTGCCTACAGCCACTTTCTGTCTTTTGTGTATATGGTGTCAGGTGCCTGGAAAGGAGCTAAAGCACTGAACTTCTTGCTGTATTTCGTCACCATACAGTTTCATACTGCTCCCTGTTTACAGTAGCTTAACAGTTTTTTTTTTTCCAGCATGCTTTGTTCCCCTCTCATGCACTTGATGCTAGCAGTGAAACATGGATTATTCTCAATGTTTAGCATCAAATGCTACATATGGAAGTCGTTTATCAGCAAGGTAATAGACTGGATACCTGTGGAAATTGGACTCCGAGGTCCCATCATTCTTTGGAAAATGCCAGCCATAGTAGGTTTTGCCTTCCAGTGGCTGTCCACTATCGATTGCCTTATTCAAATATTATGTTCAGATTGTAAACAATGACCAGTTTCTCAACTTTATGCTTACAGAGGTAAAACTAAGTCAAGTCTCGATCATCAAACTCACTTCTGTTATTTCATATCTTGCCCTATTCCTTTGCCCTCACATTCTTTATTTGTTTTACTCTGTGCAAGAAAAGTGACATCTCTTCCCCAAAATTTTATCTGTGCAAAGTACTGCCATAAGAAGTCATCATCACTAAGATACTCTCCTGCAAACCATGGAAATCATTTTTTCTGATGTGGGATATATCAAGCCTAGAACATTCTGATGTAACAAATGAGATAGATAGGCACCTGGGACAGTCGTACAGTACTATTGGATCTCCATGTCATTTGTAGCTTGTGCTATTGTTCTGTGGCTGAGAGAAGAGGATGGCATTTTTCTGGGTAATTTTTGATTATGGCACCTATGGCAAGCAAAAGGACTAATTACTACCAATGTCCAGTGCTAGATAACCACCCTTTGGGTGTTTCTTTCAAGGGAGGATTATGTGCTGCATTAAAAAAACATTCTCAGAGAGGTCATTCCGACAGCAATCTATCTATCTACCCCTCTAACTGGCAGTGTTTCCCCCTACCTTCTGTTATATTCTCAGCTCCTCACCAAAGTCTTTTGGCCCGTAAACACTGGTGATACTCTTTTTTGCTAGACAGCTGGCCCACTGAGCTGGAAATCCATAAAATTCATCAGGCAACATCAGAGATGTCAGAGACAAAGTCAGCTGAAGGAGCAAAGACACTAAGAAATTTGAGATTTGCTTCCCATGACCCCATGAAGCTTACAGAAGTGCCTGGCTAAATTGCTCTTTACCTTTATTGCTTTATATACTTTTTGTCTGCCTGTCAGGGCATTGTCTTTTTCCTTGAGAAAATGAAGAACAGCAGGCACTGAACAAAATCAAAGTGGTTGATGGTAATCTCAGTCAACTGCTTGGAGACTGCAGTCACCAGTCACAGTCAGATTGGTCAGTGGGAAGGGAGGTATGGGGCCTTCCAACTCAGACAAGCTGGTACCAAGAAGCTGGAATAAAGTATCCGTGAAGTGATCCAGGATTGAATTTACCCCTGAAACATGCCAACCCTATTTCAGACTGGAGTTATTTGATACCAAAAGAGGCATCACAGACAGTCCATAAATATTTTGGATCTAGCAAATTTAGGAGGCTACTGTGACATAAATAAAAAGAATTTTGAGGGTCCTGAAGCAAGAAAAATTGGCAGAACTCCTCCTGACTTCAGCAGGAACAAGTTTAGGCCTTGAGTTATTTGGCTCATAACTCTTCGGTAATATTGAAAGAAGAAGGTCTGGGATTTTTTTGATCTAAGATGTTATTAATGCCCATCCGGGATGCAGTTTAATCTTTAAAACAAATACCGAAACTCAGAACACATCAATTGTTTGGATTCTGAGCTCTGTGTTATGCTTATTCTTGGACAGGCAAATTACAATGAAAATAATCATTGTCAGAATACTAATGTGATGTAAACTAATGTTGAGATATTTATTCAATGGAATGCAATTACCAGCAATACTCTATTTTCTGAACAGTGTGACTGTAATCCAATTTGGGCTGTTTAACCCCTGGTGATTTTGTTTCCGTTTGTATTGTGATAGGCTGAAAACAGGCAGGATTGCTGGGGGCAGCAAAAGGGAGAGTAAGGGGAAATAGCACCACATGTAATCTGAGATCTTAATGACTTTACTAAATCTACATAACCACAGGGCTGTTCGTCATGGTTGTGCTGCTAATTGAATTTTAAAATAAGGGTAGATCCTACACTCACTTTCTCCCAGTATCATTTCATTTTCTGATGAACGCTTAGTCACCAGCTTAAAACAAGAAATAATAATAATAATAAATCCTTGATAGTTTTAACTTAAAGTTTCATTAAGAACCTGGATTTTGTACAAGGTAGAATTCTCAGGTGCATGTGGGAAGTGACAGAGGGTATAAAAGCTGACTTTCATGACCATCTTCTCTTGCAGAAGTGTTCTTGACTGGAGGAGCTGCAGCAGGATCCCGTGGGGAGAGGCCAGCAAGCTTCACTCCATCACGGAGAAGGGGTCATGGGAAGGACAAAGAATGGGGACCTTGCTGCAGGCCATTTCTGAGGACTAAACACCTTCATCTAGATGCTGGTACGTTTGTTAGCACAGAGGAGTCCCCCTGAAACTAGCACAGTGTCTGTGCTTCTGAAACTAGCGCAGGATGTGTTCTCAGCACAGACAGAAGTATTAAGATCTGGTCATGAAATAGAAGAAGTAATTGGGAAATCTAGTTTTAAGTGCAGGGAGATATTTTGTAAGCACACAAAGATGAATAGGGAAGACCTCGGTGTTTGTCTGGTGCTAATGGTGATGGTAATTCTGGCATGGAGCTGAGTGCAAGCACATGCATCCGAAAGGCTGGAGCTGGGGTAAGGCACGTTGGGGGTCTGGAATAGACTCATTCTCCCCAAACACCAGCCAAAAACACTGAGGGCTGAGGATAACTGTCACTGGAGGACAAGGAGAATGGGAATAGTTTCCAAATACCTGCACACAGCTGTGATAGCTGTTCAGTTTGGAAGAGCCAAAGAAGTTGGTATTCAGACCTTTCACTAGTACCACATCATAACCCCCTCAACACCTCCAGTGAAATTAGTTTACAGATAGTTACAAAGACCAAAGGGACCAGAGGTGCAAGGTTTCATCACAGTGGCAGGTCAGTACGGAAGATGCTAGCACAAGCACGCTGCCAACCTTACCTGTCCGGCATGGGGCAGGGCTCTGTGTGTATTTAGATTTCTCCCTCCCTGCTCACCATAGCTGAATACCTCAGTGGAAAGCAGCAAATAAAGCAGGAGGAATAAGACATGATGGAGGCTTTGCTGATGGTTTTAGACATTTCTTTTGAAGGTCTGTTGATAAGACGGATCAACACTTGATTACCAGGTTGGTTATGTTTACAGAAGAACGGTATCCTTGGGAAGATTGGGATCCAGTACATACCCTGGGGTTGCATTAGCAAATGAGTTGTGCTTTGTATCCCCTGTGGCTGGGCCCTGCCAGAGAGATGATGCCAGTTCTTGAAAGCTTGCTAACGTAATCACCCACTGCTGTGGGAGCTGTAAGTGTCACAGCTTCCCGTGCAACTCATTTGCGAGTTTAGTATTATTAATGATGTGTTTTTCAGCAGAGACCTGAGGCCCCAGCTTTACTACGGTTAGCACAGTATAATACAGCATAAGAAAACTAGGCATGGCCAAAGAAATGCATGACTAAGGCCATGGCTATCCAAAGGGAATATCACCAGGACAGGAAACCTTTAAGGAGAAACCATTGAATTTCTGCTCCCAGACTATAACATGCAGAAATGCAGTTATCTCAAAAGAAATAGTCCCTGGATCACAGAATCACAGAATTTCTAGTTTGGAAGAGACCTCTAGATCATCAAGTCCAACCTCTGACCTAACACTAACAGTCCCCACTAAACCATATCCCTAAGCTCTACATCTAAACGTCTTTTAAAGACCTCCAGGGATGGTGACTCAACCACTTCCCTGGGCAGCCTGTTCCAATGTCTAACAACCCTTTCGGTAAAGAAGCTCTTCCTAACATCTAACCTAAAACTCCCCTGGCGCAACTTAAGCCCATTCCCCCTCATCCTGTTACCAGGCACGTGGGAGAACAGGCCAACCCCCACCTCACTACAGCTTCCTTTAACGTATCTGTGGAGAGCGATAAGGTCACTCCTGAACCTCCTTTTCTCCAGGCTGAACAAGCCCAGCTCCCTCAGCCGCTCCTCGTAGGACTTGTTCTCCAGACCCCTCACCAGCTTCGTCGCCCTTCTCCGGACTCTCTTGAGCACCTCCATGTCCTTCTTGTAGCGATGGGCCCGAAACTGAACACAGTACTTGAAGTGCGGCCTCACCAGAGCCGAGTACAGGGGGTCAATCACTTCCCTAGTCCTGCTGGCCACACTGTTTCTGATACAAGCCAGGATGCCGTTGGCCTTCTTGGCCACCTGAGCACACTGCTGGCTCATATTCAGCTGACTGTCCACCATCACTCCCAGGTCCTTCTCTGCCAGGCAGCTCTCCAACCACTCATCTCCCAGCCTGTAGCTCTGCTTGGTGTTATTGTGCCCCAGGTGCAGGACCCAGCACTTGGCCTTGTTGAACTTCATGCAGTTGACCTCAGCCCATCGGTGCAGCCTATCCAGATCCTCCTGCAGAGCCTTCCTACCCTCGAGCAGATCGACACGCACCTAACTTGGTGTCATCTGCGAACTTACTGAGGGTGCACTCAATGCCCTTGTCCAGATCATTGATGAAGACATTAAAGAGGACTGGCCCCAATACCGAGCCCTGAGGGACTCCACTAGTGACCAGTCTCCAGCTGGATTTGACTCCATTCACCACAACTCTTTGGGCCTGGCTATCCAGCCAGTTTCTAACCCAACAAAGTGTATGCCAGTCCAAGCCACAAGTAGCCAGTTTCTTGAGGAGAATGTTGTAGGAAACGGTGTCAAAAGCCTTACTGAAGTCAAGGTAGACCACATCCACAAAAGGATGGGAGCCTGAGTCAGGTTTACAGCTCTGGAGTATTTGCACTTTTTTTTTTTTTTTTTTTCTTTTTTTAAGTATCATGTAAGCACAAATTTTAGGTAGAAAATGGCAGGTGGGTTTCACCCACATATGTTGTTGGTACATCTGTCACCCTGCCATGGTTAAAGAGAAGCAGAAATGCAGTGGGAAAGAGCAAGTGAGAACAGCACAGTTAGGATGTCGGGGGAAGAGTGGCCCTAACTCCCAGAGACGCTGCATATGAGAGATTTGCCAGATCAGACCCTTAGCATTTCCAAGAGTCATTCAGGCATAAGAACATAATCTGTCAGTGAAAAGCACACGCTGCAGCTATTATTTTTCAAGTCCCAGTTGAGCTCTTTGCTTTTTCACTTTTACTTTTTAATATAATTTGTCTTGTGAGTTTGCATGAGGCGTTCCTCCCCAGTCATTTACCACAAGTGCTGCAGGGACTCCTGACATAATGCAGCGAAGCCTCATGGTATTGGTGAGCTGAGGAAGGAGACAGTTGTGCTTCTTACAACACTTCTTACTTAGGCCCAATTGGATTTAAATTACATGCCACTGGGGGCTCGGTACAAGGCATCTGTAATAGCAGAAACACCTGCAGAGCAGAGTTTCAGGATGACAAATTTTCTCTCTCTGGACTAGCTTTTTCCCTCATCTAAGCTGGATGCTCTTCACTGACTTGCACAGTCCACGTTATTTACACTGGTGTAAATGAAAGGGGAAGCAGAGCTTTTGTCTTCTTCACTAGGAAAATGTTATCCAGTGAGTGTCTGCAAACCTAACCTGGCCGCATGCTGCCCAACCACCTCCTCTTCAAAGTGCCATCACCACTAAGCAATCTGCTTGGCTTTGAACAAATTGAAGCATATGCTTTCTGTGGAAAGCTAGACCCTCTTCACCACTTCTCAGAGCACTGAGCTTTGAAAAGCTGATCTACAGCAAGGCTGAGTGTCTGTTTCTATTAGATACGTGTGAACTTTGAAATTAATCGTTGTTACGCCAGAGCCACTTTCCACTGGTGCTAGACCTTCATCATTCCTGCAGGTCAGTGGTGTGGGTTTCACCTTATGACGATTAAGTGCACAGATTTTGAGATTATGTTTTTGGCTATGAAGAGAAAGCCCAGGATCAAGACTGTGGGAGACGTACCTCCTCAGGTGCAGACTGATGCTCACGGGGCTCAGATTTCTTCTTCCCTTGATATACTTTTATCCCACATGAGCTAAGAAAGTGTTGTTCTTGATTTAATACACAGGAAAGTTGACTTGTTTTGATTTCTATGTCTGGTCCCACTTGTTCTGACATGAAGTTTGATCCTCAACTTTGGCTGCAAGATAGACGTGGATGAAACCTATGATCTAGCATCTTTCCTGTGTTCTTGTATCAGTTATCTGACTATAAATGCTTGTATCTTGTGTAACAACCATCTTTAGCCTGAATGACTTGAGATGACATCCCATACTGGTTGGCACTGGGCCTGCTTTACTCATTACTGCAGCCATGTCAGTGCTGCAGCATTTTTGTCAGCTGAAGCCCTTGACCGTGGTTGCCATTAAATGGTCAGGAACAGATTACTGTATGCATGGGAAGAGACAGAGGATTTTATTTTATTTTTAAGATTTTATTTTTGCACAAAAAGGGAACTTCAGAGTGATTTGTTGCCCAATAACTCGTTTCCTTATCTGGCCTGCACTCACCGTTTGGGAAAGTCCTTAGAATAATACTAAGGAGACCTGCCATGAACAGACATGTAATAAGCTCCCAGTAGTGTCATCTAGGGTATGAAATCGTCAATGGTAGACAACAATTGAGCAAGATATTTGGTTGAGAACAGGCCTACAGTACCTTGGCATCTTGCCTAGCCATGGGACTAAGCATTCGATTTACTGTTGTCATTAGCCCTGGCACATTCACGATTCTCTTTCTAGTTGTACTCCCTTCTCTATTTTTTTTGCTCTATCCATGTGTCATTGGTCATCACAGCCCATGACCAAACACTCTTTAGAGTCCTTTCTGGACGTTTCACAAGGCTGAACTATAGAGGTAAACAACCTCAAATGCTTTTCAGCCTACAACTTTGTTTTGATTTGCAATGATGAATTCCTATTTTTAGGATTAAAAATGGCTAAAATCCTCATTTGAGGGTATGGTAGGAGCTCAAAAGCCACATTTGGCACTCAGTAAGATCTCAGAGTTTTGCAAGCCAAGCAAATTCTGCAGCTGGGCAAGCCAAGAGCCCTGCAGAGGTTTAAATGGGAATGTGTGACAAGACAGCTGATAGAGAAAGAGGTTCCTAGGCACAATGGAAAAGAATAAGAAATACATTAGTAACATTTCAGATTGTTGTAGTGGTTTAACCTTGGCAGGCAGCTGGACTCAGCACAGTCACACTCCCTAGGTGGGATGGTGGAGAGAATTGGAAATGAAAAAGTGTGAGAAGTCATGGGATGGGACAATGACAGTTCACCAGGCAAAGCAAAAGCCACACACACAAGCAAAGCAAAGCAAAGCAAAGCAAGGAATTCCTTTGCCCCGTCCCACCGGCAGGCAGGTGCCAGCCACCCCCAGGCCAGCAGGGCTCACCATGTAGCGGTGCCTTGGGAAGACAAACACCACTGCTCCCGGTGCCCCCCTGCCTCCTTCTTTCCCCCAGCTGCCATTGCTGAGCATCCCCATGGTGTGCGATGTCCCTTTGGGCATTTGGGAGGTCCTTGGCTCTGGGTGAATGCTGCTCTGCAACATCTGAAACTGGTGTGTTATCAGCATTATTCTCATCCTAAATCCAAAGCACAGAATCATACAAACACCTATGAAGAAAATTAACCCTCTCCTAGCCAAAAACATGACACTGTCCATGCAAAAGCTCTGTAAGGTGGAATAAGAGATGAAATTTTGTATAGTGTTCACCATTACCATTGACTAAAGGTTTATTCCCTCCCTCCCACACCAGTTGGACCACCTTTAGTTGATTTGATCTCTCCCTCCACTTCCACTCATTCTGTCTTGAAGTTTGATCTTTGTCTTTAGCTGTATGACAAAGATGGATGAAATCTATGACCTAGCATCTTTCAAACTCATACTTTCATATGTGCTCCAGGCTATATGAGGGAGCTCTCTCCATCTTCACCCAATATCCTTATGCTCCAAGCACAGTTCCTGCTTGTCCTTTCACTTGTAACTGATGCGTGTGATGCTGCAGAAACAGCTGTAGGCATAGTGTTTCACACTCGCTTGGTGATTGTATTGAGCAAAGAGAAATCCCATATTTTTGCATCTAATGGGACAAAACACCCCCCCAGTTCCTCCTGCTGAGGAAGGCTAAGAGGGACATAATAATAAAGAACTACTGAGCATTTGTGCATATCTATCCTTTGATACACACCTGTTTGCTGGAGATGTGGCCACAAGCTTCTGATATTTTATGTTTTGGCACTGGAGCACTTTTCATTGACCTTCCCTCTAAGGCCCCATTCATAAACTGCTTATGGAGTGAATAAGCCATGGGGATGCCTTAATAAATGGTTCCTCACATAAAGTTTTATTCCCCAATAATAATTAGCTTATTAGTAAATCCCTAATGGCATTACTAAGGAGGTCATTATCATTACCCCTGTTTTATATCTGTAGAAACCGAATCAGAGAAAAGGAAAGTCACCTGCTAGGTAAGATTTGTGGATGCAGACTCCTAAGTTAAGGCAAATGCTTTATTCAGTAGGACACACACAAGACACATATTAGGTACTTGAAAGAAAGGGTTAATCAACTGCTGTAAACATAATGTACAGTAATATTTTCTTGGAAAATGTTTAAAACCATCTAGAATACAGCTACTTGTGGCTATGATTGGATGTCAAAATCTAATAGCACCAAATGTTCATAGAGACTGTCTTAATATACACATAGCAAATTGCTGCAGTGTTCATCTGTAGGAATCTGCTTAGCTTGTTATCAAATTTTTTTCCATGATCTCCCAAATTTTTAAAAAGAAACTGGCATGCCATTTGCTAGTTTTTTTTTTTTTTGTTTGTTTGTTTTTTTTTTTTCTCAAACATGTTCTTTTAATTCAAATTATTCTAGATCATTTTGAAAACCAAGTACACTTGATTATTTTCTTTTAACAATCCATCACTGGACACAGAAAAATCTGCTGCTGTCTCAATAAACAAAATGCAAAGTAGAGGTAGACCAAAATAGATATCATGAAGGCTACTGCAGCAATTGCATCGCACAGCGCTGTAATACAGTGAAGGGCTTCTGTGTGCCTTTTTCTGGCAGCAATTTAAGTGAATTTCTAGGAGTTATGGATTCCCATCCAAATAAACAATGATTCCATGCCTAACCTTATACAGGGAACCTAAATACTTTTCAAAGAGAAGGGAGAAGTTTTGACAGACAGCGCTTTATGCCAGTATTTAATCATGATGCTTAGACTGCAGCTCCTCTAAGTCGGCTCATGGCTCTGGGAATTGCACTATTTTAAAGGCAGTACAGCAGAATTAATATAAATTCAGTACATTACTGAATAGCTCCTCAATTCTCTGTGTAAAGAATGTTGGGAAAAATAGGTGTTTAGCCATGGAATCTACAACATCTAATGTGCAAGATGTCCACCAAGGGTCTGCCAGGCCAGCCAAGAAACAAATTAAGAAAGGAGTGTGTGAGACATTCATCTGGTCTTATCTGCCCTGGGACTCAGAGCCTGAAACAGTCTTAAGCTAAGGTCACGTATTTGGGAGACTTAAAACACTTCTGCCCCCACTTTGCCTGCTGACCTAGTGGTTATAGCATGCATGCAGGAGGCAGGATGGTGGTTCCTTCCCACCCAGCTCTGTGGCTTCTGCAGCCCATGAAAATGCCAGGATGAAAAAGCCAGGGTGGGATCTGGTCTTAGAACAGTGGAGTGACTGAAGATATCACCAAGTCACCACATGGACAGGAATTCACTGCTGCAGCGGGAAGAAAAGTGCAGCAGAGGACAACCTCTGTGGCAGCCTGCACCAAAGCTCCCATCAGATTCTGGAGCTCTCCTTGCTTCCCCTAGATTCTTATTTTCCAGGTTATAGATTTTTATTTTATTTTTTATTTTTTTTTCCTGTCTTTCAATCCAGGCTGCCTAATGAGGAATGTGTAAAGAATTGTGGGGGCAGTGTAGATTCCTCAGGCTGTCCCTTGCCAGCTGAATATGCAGAAAAGCTCACACACGATCCGTGCAGCTCAGGGGAGCTGGTTAGAGTAGGGTTGTGTGTATGAAATGGGCATAGATAATGCCTGTGAAGTAGCTTAAAACATCTGAGGACAACACAGACTTGAAGCCTCCTGGTCTAGAGTGCTACAAAAACCTTCAGGACTCCCAAGCGGAATTTTGCTCCCCCTTGGTGCAAACACTGTCTGTAAATTGATGCCTCCCAGGTGAATTTTTGCCTGTGTGAGTAACTGACCACCCCCTGCAACACTGAACAAAGTGCAAGGCAAATACCAGCACTGGGAGTGTGACATGTAGAGTTTGACGTGCTGGTAAGGAAGCCACACATCCCCGTAATTACTTAAAATTCCAAGCCTGGAAACTAGGTGCTGAGGGTTAATTAGGCTCATAAGCTGGGGGAGCAGAGAGACCTTTGGGAGAACCTTGCAGACAAGCAGCAAAGCATGTGATCTCATTTGAATTTTCCTATTAGGCATCCCGCAGAGATCTCAAAAGCATCCCACGATCACCGCCTGAAACTTTGTTTAGGTTGCATGTTTGCAAACACAAGGCATCTCGATTAGGTTGTGCAGCTGCTGCATATGCTTTAAACCATCAAGCCGGTGATTATTTATGACAAGCAAATAGATCCTCCCCCTCCTCCTTTTGTTTGTTAGCACTAATGATAAAAATACACTGAGACTCTCTCCTCCTGTCTCCCGCAACAATCTCCTGTTTTTCCATCAGCAGGTTCTGGTGCTGCTGGTTTGAGCTGAAGAGGTTGAGGTTGGCACTGCAGGATACATGGCACCTCTTGTGTGAGGATTTATAATCTCCGGAAAGGTTACGACAGGAGCCTGACCTGTGTCTTTTTGCAATCTGCAGCTCCTGTTGTTTGCAGGGGGCTTTTGCACAAGTCCTTGGTGTTTTCCTTACGTCCATAACTCAGTGTATAGTTTTTATCCCCCCTCACCAGTTTTCAACCCAAGTCACAGCTATGTGGCCAGCACAGCACATTTCTGTCCTGCAGCCTTCTGGTTAGGGGAGCGGAGATCTTCCCAGATACACTGAGACCAAAGGGCAGCTACCAGCCTTCACCAGGCTTTGCTGAAAAGTGGAGGAAACACAACAGGATGGGGCCATAACCTAAGAACTGTCACCAGTCCAACTCCTGACCTCTCTCAGTCCCTTTTCCACTGCTGGCTGTAACAGCAACTGGATTCAAGGCAGCAGCTCTGGGGGAGCACAAGGGGTGGGGGGCTATTCCTTGGTGCTGTGCCCAGCTACAGCACGTGTTGCAATAAAAGGGTAAGGAAAGCCCTACCTGAGCACCCCAACCCCTCCTGCCCCAGACCTTCACCTGCTTCTGCACATTAAGAAAAACCTTGCTTGCAAAGGGAGCAGATCCCGAGTGTCAAGATGGGAGCAAATAATCTTTACATCCATGCAGGCACAAGCCATGCTTGGAATAACTCGCTGTGAGGCTTACAGTGAAAGTGATTATCTCCACAGTCCCCCTTTCTTGTGACGATGGCATCAAGAAATTCACCTTCTGCCTTTCAGGCACCGCCGTGATCCTAAGTACCAACCTTCCCCGTGGGCTGCAGGCAGCCCCCGTGGCGCAGCAACGTCACGCTCACCGCGCTGCCGTACTTCCATTACACGTCTGTAAGTGAAATCAAACCTGGGGGATTTCTTCCTACTGCTCTAGCCCTGCAGCCACACCGCAGAATACAAATGCCGGGCTGACGCACGCGCTTGGCGCTCGGCTCGCTGCCCCAGGGACCGTCAGCGGGCTGCAAGCCTTGAAGGGCTGGAGGCTCGTTAACACCAGGCTTTAAATAACTGTGGTGCTGGGGGAGCGGGTGCTGTGTGTAGCTGCGGTGTGTATTTATGCGTGTGAGCGCGTTTGGTTTGACAACGGGAGTGAAAGAGCACTTGTTCCTTTGCTTCTCAGGTAGCAGCCCTATGGAAAAGCATCAAGGAGGGAATAGGAAAGAGCTTTGTGTTGTTTGGGGTTTGCTTTATTTTGGTTTGTTTTTGTTGTTTGTTTTGTTGTTCTTTTTTCTTTCTTTTTTTTTTTTTTTTCCCTTTCCTTGGAGATATTGGACTGATTAAAAAGCTATTTTTTCTAGAAAAACAAGAAGAAAAAAAATATCCAGCTATATGTGGCAGGGATAAAAGCGTGCTTGACTCCTCCAATGAGTACAATAACATTTTATATCTTTGCTGCTTGGCCCAATATTGTATCACAGGCATCACCAGCGTTGTGCTTCCCAGCATGCCCTAGAATCCCTTCAAACAAGCATTCGCTGTAGCAGAAAGTCCAAGAAAAGGCTTACTCCCTTGAGGATCAAGAAGAAAGCAACAGTGAAGAAAGGTACAGTAGCTATTAATATTAATGCTAAAGGAAGAGGGGGGAGAGAGGACACAGGAACAGTGAAAAAAATGACTACTTATGGCTTTGATGTGTTCATTTCCACAGGACCGGTGGCAGCACGGAGAATACGGAAAGCAGATAAAGAGGAAAATGAGGAGGTGGAGGTGAGCAGAAGGCAGCTCAGAAAATTGCACAAGCTGTGGGGAATTTTTGCATCTAGCCACTCACACACCGCAAAGGGAGTGACTCTGCCATCTGCATCTCCTCTGAAAAAAAAAAAAAAAAAAAAAGAGGAAGGGAGAAGAGGGACAGAATGGAGACAAAAAAAGAAATCCACCTGTTGTGCCTCTTGTTTTGGCTGTGGTAGGACAGATCCATGCTGAATGCCTGCTGTGGGAGGGGAGGGAAGCCAACGGAGGTATTGTTGTGTCTGAGGAGGCACTGCGCGTGAGTGCTCTGCATGGCTCTGTCCTACTGACACACTGGGAAGAGGAGGGAGGAACTATTTTAATCTTGTTGAGGCTGCTGAAGAGTAAAAATGGAAGTAATTAAAGGCCCTCTCTAGTCTCACTTAAATCCCTTAGTCTTCAGGCCAGAGTTATTTTTGTTTCACTGCTTTAATGGCGTTTCATTGATGTTTAAACTGGGTTGGATTTTATTTTTTATTTATTTATTTATATATTTTTTAACCTGAACTTAGGAAATGAGCCAGCACTTTCTGTGGTGGTGCACTCACTTTGCTGAAATCTTGCCTGCAAAAGGTTGTTCGGGTCCCAGAAGGAATTTTGTTAAATGCCAGCATTTGGGCAGCTGGGTTAGAATCATAAAATGATAAAATGGCTTGGGTTGGAAAGAAACCTTAAAGATCAGCCAGTTCCAACTCCATGACATGGGCAGGGACACCTCCCACCAGATCAGATTGCCCAGGACCTTGTCCAACTATCCCTGGCCTCCAAGGATGGGACATCCACAGCTTCTGTGGGCAACCTGTTTGAGTTCCTCACCACCCTCAGAGTAAAATATTTCTTCACAACTATTATCTAATTATCTAACCTAACTCTACCATCTTTTAGTTTAAAGCTGTCCTTAAACCCTTGCCCTATCACTACACTCCCTGGTGAAGAATCTCTCCCCGTCTTTCTTATAGGGCCCCTTTATCTATTTGAAGGCCATGATCAAGTCTCCCCTGAGCTTTATGCAGTAGAAGAGGCAGGATTGAGTCCCAGTGGGAAGTGGCTCAAAGCTAGACTGGAAATACAGTGACTCCTGCATCTTTGCTAAGGTGGTTGCTTGATGCATAAAGACCGTAGAGTCTTATTGTCCGCTATGTTTTCACAAGAAAAAAAATATATGTGTATTTAGTGGTTAAGAGCAAGAATAAAACCCAGAACGAGAGCAGGAAAGGTTTTCTGTGAGAGGACCACTGCTCACTGCCCAGCTCACCCTCGGTGAAGGCTGACTGTGGCTATAAGCAGTGACAGCAGCTGCCTTCTCCTTTTGCTATGTTAATCCCCAGTGAAGCACTCCCCATCTCGGGACACCTTTTAACCTTTCTGCTGTCAGGTTCACCTGTGTGGCCACTGCAGGCTTTCAGGATGTCACAGGAGGTCTGATCCCAAGTCTGCTGAGCCTGTCTGCATCTCCTTGGCTGGCCCCTGTGCAATGCAGGACTTGGTCCACGTCTGCATCCTTGTGTGGCCTCCTGACAGTTCAGGGTGTCATCAGGAAGACGTGATGGGCTCTTCTTCAGCACAGGTATCTGTCCTGGACCTCACCACAGATCCTGCAGGGCAGTCAATATAAACAGCAAAGAACACAATGTTTTTTAGCTTGTTTTTTTTTTTTTTTTTTTTTTTTTTTTTTAAGAATAAAATCAGTCTAACCTCCTGTATTAGAACTCACACAGCTTTTTAAGAACTATCTGTTCTTATAAGCAGAGGCAGAAAGTCCTCTGTTGTCGAAGGCATAGAAGACCCTCAAGCCAGTGTCCCTTGGCTCTCAGTGGTCCCATAAAGCAGAGTGTAGCATGGGCAGATTGTCATGGGAATGCCCCTTGCTCCATGGCAAGTCACAGAGAGCATCGCATCCCAGCAGAAATGGGCAGCCTGCCCCAAACCTCTCAATCATTCAGCTCAGAAAAAAATATACGATTACTCCAAGGAAGGAAAGGATGCACTTAGCCAGCCCCAGTTAGAGGTAATGGCTCTGTTCCCCACCTAGTGACAGGGAAAAAACATTGCTCCATCTTCCCAGAAACAAGGAATGAGGATGGGAGAGGACTCAGACCTTGGAGCCGTGGCTCAGGTCAACACAGAAGGAACTATTTGGACGAAGTGAGGCATGAAGAGAGGGAGGAGAATTTTCTGGTGTGTGGGGGGTGGAAATCAGGTCCAGTACTTTGAACCCTGGCCTTTTTTACACCTGTAAGTGGCATTAACTGGTTATCATCATTTTTAGTGACTGAATAAATGATACAGATTTTAGACCTTTGATCATTTCAGTAACGCTTCCCAGATTTTCTACACTTCCTCTTAGAAAGATGTTTTTTTCAACGGGACATTAGAAAACAGCTGAGCTCTTCTGGCACTGAGCAGAACAAGAGAATTACAGGCAATGTGTCTTATGGCCAATTCTCCCCTTGATTTGTCTCAGCTGGGGAGTGGATTATGCTACATCTCAAGACCCCTTCTGAACCTATTTCCTATGATTTCTACAATTTCTCTAACTCCTCCAGGGATACCAATTACGATCCTGTAAGCACACCAGACTGGTCTCCTTACTATAGCTCCTCTGCGTGTGTCTCACACCTCCATAGGTGTGTCAGACATAAACGACCTTGCTCTTTTCCTGCAGCTGTATCTTACCACCCTCATCCAGTTTATCTTCACAAACACTTGGCTGGTGAATGATGCCGAGCTCCCCTGGCTAGTCATGTTCAGATTCTCTCCAGTCCCTGGGTGCTGCTTGGGGGCCAGGGTGCGGCATGGCACGGCACGATGAGCATGCGTGGAGGCGGCAGTTTTGCTTGGCGGTGCCCCCAGGCTGGCAGTAGCAGCAGAAGGGCGAGCTGGGCTGTTTGCTGGCTCTCAGCAGTTGCTTGTTCCAGCGAATTAAAGCTGATTATTCCCCGTCTTGGCTCATGGAGTTACTCATCCATTCTCCCAAGCATGGGTATTTACAGCAAGCTAAGCAAGGGTTTGAAGAAAAAGGGCAGCAGGGGAACTTGTGCTAGTCTGGGGAACTGCTGGAGTCAGTTCTTTACTAACGAGCAGTTAGTGTCACTTACCCACTGATGAGGGCACATAAAGTACCCCCTGCGGGCTGCTTGCTTGCAAAGGCTTGCCCTTTCCATAGGATGAGACTCAGCAAGATATTTAACCTAAAGCAGGTGAGTAATTGTATGTCTGTATGCTGGGATGAAGGATGGAGGCACATGCTCAAACACTTTTCTGATTCAGAGCTATGGCTACCTTTGAGGCCCTCTTTAAAATTCGACTGTCTATGTTGAGCTGCACAGCTGGTACAAAGTGTCTGTTTTTCAGTACTTTGCATTAGCAGCATTGCTTCTGTCCTGCCACTGAAAAAGTAAGACACAATACACGCTCATCTCTCTTTTGTAAAAAGTCATTTTAGATCCCCGAATGTGCAAACGCCAGCACCTCATTGCCATCAAAAAGCAATTAACATAACTGATGAGTGACAGGAAATCAAAATACAGTCAGATCTAACAGCCTCAGAGTCAGGGATGTAAATTATACAGTCGCACACTTTTCTGTAAGATGACTCAGTTTGTTCTCTTTCCATTGTAATCAAAAGTGAATTACGATCTTGAAAGGTTCTATCTCTCCCAGATAACTGAAAAAGCTAATTAAAAACAAAAGCCACAGATGTAATCATTGCTTAATGCTGTAAGCATAACATGACCTAATGCTATTATGAGTTCTGAACAAATTTCAATTAGAACTCCAGCTGGTAAACAGATAAATGTGATAACGGTATTTTAATATTACATAATCACTTGTTAGTAAAAGTCATTTTTATTTCAGCCATTCATACATATCAAAAATGGTTTTAGATTTAGATGTGTTTTTCAGCACAATTGGAGGACAAAAGATGTTTGAATTAGTAGCATTTGAGAAGATCCTCTTCAAGGGTATTTTTTTTTCTTTAATTAATCAATATTTTTGATACAATCACCATCACCCTGTAGCTTGATAGTGGTTTGCACATTACCAGATTGGAAAAGTAATTCAAACTCATACTTTGTACTCAGTTGCACTGGGAGGAATCACTTCCAGGTAACAATGGCCTTTTGTTGCCCAAGGTACATTTTTATTTCTTGTCTCATTGAGCTTTAGGGAAGATGGGAAGTCATGGCCCATGACAGGGAGTCAGTGGGATTTCTGTCAGAGCTTGAAATCAGAACATGTGGAGAGACTGAGGATGCAGCAGGGTATGTATTGGTATGGGTCTTAGGACAAACACAAGTCCAGAAAGATCCTTGTGATAAATAAGCATTGCTTGTTGTCACAGTGCTGGCACTGTTTTGGAGAGCCAGGACCAGTTGCCTGCTCTGCCAAATTTCCAGAAAAAAGCAAATAAAACTCTTGAATTACTTAAGCATCAGTTTCCCCCACCCCGCTCCCCCAGAATATACCTGGACAGGGGCATGAAATGAGATGAGGGAACCACAGCCAAACTCCTGCCAAGGGGTGAAACCAGCAGCTCTGGAAGGATGCTCTCCGTATCCCACCAGGCTGGCATCATGCTGCTCTGCTGCAGCAGACTCTCTGGCCCAGCGTTTGATTTCAAGACAGGTGTAGGGGAGCTGGCTGGTAGGATGGTGACAGCTTAGTCAGTTCATCAGCATACAATTCCTCTCTCGTGCCAGTTAAAACATGGATAAAATGAATTCCAGTAATGGAGAAGCATACTGGCCTGACAGCACCGAGGGAGGAAATCTGCTCCAACATGAAGAAAGCAGAGGAAGGTGCAATGTGGGGCTCTCCCTGCTGTGCCATTAACCAGCCTTCACCTTGTCCTCGAGGGACCATCTGTAATGGGCAGAGCACTCAGCATCCACTGCCTGGTCTCTGTGCAGAGGGGACTGATCTGCCACTCTGAAGAAGTTGATGTGCCTGATGTGGACACCTACATTTAATTTGACTTCATTTGCATGCAGCAGTTCTCCCGAGTTCAGAGTTATTTGATGGCAGAGACAACAGAAGCTGTCACTACCCTGAAATAAAATTTTTGCTATCCCTCAGTGACATGATTTTTTCCTTTCTCCTTCAATTATCCATTTTAAATATTTATTACATACCCTGTAGGGTTACTTTTACTCTGGAAAGAGCAAGGGTTAAGCTTCTGTTTTTTAAACAAGAGAAAATGTATTGAAATAAATCATTTTTTTTTTCCAGCAGCAGCAACAATAACACACACACAAAAGAAAGAAATCCAATATAAAAACATACTATTCTTAGTTAAAAGGGCAATCACTCTTGGGACTGAAAGCTCTTCTGACTCTGCCATGGCTTCTCCATTATTTACTCATATCACAGTAGCATCGAGAGGTTTGAAATAAAAGATTGCATGTGCTAAGCCCTATAAGAAGCAGTAAGCTCTTGCTCTCTACATAGGGAACAGAACAGTCCTGCAAGCAGGATATCATCCTCTCTATATGAGATGCAAAGGCATAGAGAGCCAAACTGTCTGGGTTACAGAGAAGGTGGCAGATGAAGCCTGTTTTAAGGTCAGGACTGAAATAGTGCTGTCAGACCATTTCTGTAGCTGTGAGTTCATCCTTCCTCCTGGAAGTGTATGTGAACCTCCTAAGATCTAGGTTATCACTTCAATTTCTGTGTGTCAACTTACTCACCTTCTTTTCCTAATATTAGCTACACATGGCAGATAACTGGGCTTCAGCTCTGTTTTGTGGATAACCAGTCAATACAGTCCATAATACCTTGGGCATGACTCATCTGACCTAAATGTGGATATCTACTTTAAAATAAAATGACTGTTGCCTTACGGCTGTATTGACCAGATCCCCAGCCACTGTAACGGGAGCCCAGCCAACAGAGACAACCTAATTTAAAGAGATGAATCACACCCCATTCAAGTCTGTGCACAGTAATGTCTTTGCAAAGGCTGCCCTTGTGTTGTTACACTGGTGTGTATGCCTCGAACGATTTATGAAGTTGGGCAGCTATAGTGCTGTGATCCTGGGTGGTTACAAGGTTATGAACGGACCATGATGAAGATAGTTAACAGGAGACACCTACATTTTGCCAGAACCAACACACTGTTTGGCAAATTGGGAAGTCATTCATTAGGATGCTGCGATCTGAGTCACAGAAATCTTCTTTTCCTTCTGTGTAGTGTAGGGGTATTAATTGTCTGCACCTGAAAATGGGTTTGACTATCTTTGAGCATGCCCTAGCGAAGCAGGCTCTGCAGACAAACAGAAGTAACTCAACACAGCCCAAGGGTGAATAGCAAATGAAGGATATTCATCATGTTGGTCATCTGGCCTGTCTGTGCCAAACTTGTCCAGTTCCAAGGGAAAAGATCCACCTCTGTTGAATGACTCCAGTGTTTTGAAAGCCTGAAGGTAACTGATGCAATGAGTCGTTCATGTTTCCGCAGGTACCTAATGGACAAATGTTTCCGCTCAGGCAAAGAGAAGCAGCCCAAGGGCTGAAACCACAAAAGCTGGATCTGGTCTTTGGTGCTGCCCAGAGCACGGGATGGGCAAGTGCCATCCACAGAGCTCTCAGCCAGCCAGGCAGCTCCAGCACAGCTGTTCCAGCAGTATCCGAACAGCCTCCCACAGATGCTTCCTTCTTCAGTTCAGATTTAATTCTTTTATTTATCCTCATTTTACTTCCCTGGTAAAGCCTACTGAGGTTCATTCATGTGAATCATGTCACACATTCCTGGGGGCAGGTCATTTCTCAAGCCCTCTTGTCCACTTTGCTCCCTGCACAATGCTTAGCAAATACATTTCCATATCAGATCTCACGTATCAGGTAAATGCCTTCCAGGCCAGGTTGGATGGGGCTTCGGGAAACCTGGTGTAGTGGAAAGTGTCCCTGCCTATGGCAGGGGAGTTGGACTGGATGATCTTTAACATATTTTCCTTTTTAACCCAAACCATTCTATGATTCTATGAAATAAAACCAACAGTTCCCTACTACAGAAACTCTCCTCACCCAACCCCTACAGTTTTATTTACTGTCACCACCCCAACCAATTGCCTGTATTCATTTTCTCCTAACCTTGGTTCTTCTTTCATGATCCTTCTCCTCTCAATGACATATTTTCATAGAATACAGCCCTGCTTTAGTTTGCAATTGTCAAACCCCCTTGCTTTCAACCTCAGAAATGTTAGATGTAGTACCTACAATCAGTTTTTGGAGGTCGTTTCCTGTTATCCATCCCAGACCCTCTCTAATCCCTTCCTTCAGCTCCACTGGCACTGACCTAACCAATATGACAAATAATCTTTTCCCAACCAGATCTCGGAACCAACATTCTACATTCAGCTGTCTTTGACAGCATGGGCCATATTCATTTGACTATTCTCTCACACTTTTCTCCTCATCTGTAACTCTTTCTTTATATTTCTCGCTTTTTCCACAAAGTGGTAATTCCATTCTATAAATGAACTATTTGTGTCTCTCCTCATGCCCTATTCATTTATCATAGTTACAGCAGCAAATCTATTTTAATAGAATAAAATATGTAGAATATATATGAATATAATATATATTCTGCAGCTGCTGTATTTGACCTCACATTGCTGTGTCTTGAACATAGTCTAAAATTTGTGTTTTCTTTTATGTGTTTCTCAGAACATTTTTGATGCTTCATAAACCCCCAAGTACCTGTGTAACCACCACTCAAGTGACCGTAAATCACAGATAGAAAAACTGAATGCTCCTTTATTCAATGAAGCCTTCTTAGAAGAGATTAGTTACGTTTGTTCAGTAACTATCTATTTATTTATTTCATATCTTCTGCAAATCCCAATTTCACTGATTGTCCTTTCAGCGTTGTATCTTTGCCAGGGCATTCACACAGCCCAAAACACTCTAATTGACATTGCTGAAAAGTTGGCATTTTAGCAGCCAGAAATCCTTCCTCCAATTTATCCTTCTGATATTTCAATACTTTGGCAAATGGCATGGATATATTAGTATTCCTGTTGTTAAATTCATATTACACCAACAGACACATGCAGAATGTGGGAGTAGGCAATTATTACCATTTCCATTTTATCCTAGAGGAAAAAAGGGCAGTATTCATGGAGCCTAGCTCTGGGTATCTCTGTTGGGTTACTCTCCACGAGCTCTCCGTGTAGTCGTTGGTAGAGACAACCTCCTTTAAAAGGCGACATTAGAAAAGCCTACGGAGAAGAGCCTGGTGAGATGAGTCAGATAATTCAGAAGGCTAAATTAGACACCTCAGATGAGTCAGTGGTAGCAATCTTAATGGCTTCAGAGGATGCATATTCCAGCAATTAGCCACAATGTGTAACTGTAGCTCTATATAATTAGCTAGACAAATTGCAGCAATATACAATAGGTTGCTATGTCTTAAATAAGCAATGAATAAATAGTGTGACTGTAGCTCAAGGTTATTCTTATCTTCATTTACCTCACTACAAGAAGCCTGCAGTGTTTTGATTTCCAAAGGGAGAAGAAGTTTGTCTTTGTTTAGTCTATTACAACCGAATGATGATTCTTTGAGTCTGGCTCAGTATCTAGCTTAGGCAACTCTTATCTGGCTGCTGTATTCCTTGATTCTTTAGTCTCATTTTGTGCCTTGGCATTTCTGATTTTCTCTCTACACCTTTTTTCTAGTCTTTTCCAGAATCACACAATTATATAATTCAAAGGGACCACCAGAGGCCAAGCCAGGGTGAAGTCAATGTTAGATGAGGTCCCTCAGGGCCGTTGTGGTATCTTGCTTTGAATATCTCAAGGACGGAGATTGCACAGCCTCTCTGGGCCTCTTTTTTAACGTCTGACCACCTTCACTGTGAATAATTTTTCCCTTAAAGCTAATTGATATTTCTAATTTTCATTTGCTGTAACTTGGGTATGTTACATCTTAGTCTGATTTCATCTCTTCTTTAATATTTATTTAGGTAGTTGAAAATAGGTTCCTGTTTGCCCTTAGACTTCTCTTCTTACAGTTAAACAAGCTCAGCTTCCTGAGCCTGTCCTTGTGTGTCATCTGCTTCAGTCACTAACCATCTCAGTGGGTCTCTGATGGACTTTAGCTTGGTACTGGGCAGCCCAAAACTGAACACAGTACTTCAGACACGCACTCTTCACAGATGCCAAATGGAGGGGAAAATCAATTCCCTCAAACTGTCAGCTGTGTTCTTGCTAATGCAGTCCATTATGAAGTTGACATTTGTCACTGTAAGATTGTGTTGCAGACTTTTGTTCAACTTATTGTCCAGCAGCATCCCAGTTCCTTTTCAGCAGAGGTGCTTCCTAGTCTGACCTCAGCCTCTACTGTTGTATGAAATTATTCCAGCCCATGTGCAAGACTTTGAACTATTTCTTTTTTTTCTTTCCTTCCCAGGAACAATTTCTAAGCCTTGGTTTCAAGGTTAGATTGTATATCTAAAATACACAGGTTCTGAGACTGCAGGTCAGATCCATCACTAATGACTGTTGGCATGGTTCTACTGAAGCTAATGGAACCGACAATATTTATATAGCAGAAGATCTTGATCTTGCTTTCTTTTTAATCCTGACTATCGTTTCTTTGAATATCATCCTTAATGGTAAGCATCCAATCTTCATTTGTATTCTTACTCTGCTTTTAGCTTCAGTATTAACTTGCAGTAATGATTTAGTTTTGCTTCTTTTTAATCTAAGTGAGAGGCTTGATTCATCTTGCTTCATCCTTTCACAGGATCCCTCTGCATGTTGTAAATACACTGATAAATGTGTTAATTGAAATGACTGTCAGATGTACTGAAAATGAGTCATTCCAGGAGTTCTACCTTGAAAGTGTATTCATAAGGAAGTCTCAAGTATGAATCTCTGCAAGTTAGACTATTATTATACTGAGTAGAAACAACAATGAATAACGTACAACAAAGCACGCAAACACATATGCACACTTGTGTATAAATGTACACACCAATGCAAACTCGCATGAGATGTATTGTAGGTAGATTCATTATAACAGTGGACAGAGTGGGCAGTTTTGTCCATCAACTGAGCTCTAATCAATCTGCCTAATGCCTTTCACAATATCATTTCATTAGAGGCACAGAATAATCATTCACTCATCTGCTCTTCAGCTGCTGGGTTTGATTTGTGTTCTTTTATTGTGGGAACTAATGGGTATCCCATAAGATCTGATCTTTTTGAATGTTTTCTATTTATTGCTTATGTGGAAGAATATGTATTGCCTTTAGTTTATAGGCATTAAAGGGTGAAAATCAGTGGGTGATTTATACAGACTATGGCATGTAAAACAATTAAGTTCTTGTTGGGTTGAAAATTATCTCAGTTAGAATATTCACTGAGTTATCAAAAATCTTCCTTCATGAAGCACATCAATTGACATCCTACAGAAGCCATTAGGCACTTTTTTAATTACTCTTCAGGCTGTATTCCACCTCAGTTCTCAATGAGCTTAAAGTTAATTTGAATGAAGAAGGGATTTGCACAAAAATATGCCTTCCACTTTCAACAGTCTGTGTCCACCTAGAGAAAATAGAGTAGAATGCAAAGGGAGATGTAAGCACAGGTGGTGAGTACTCCCACCAGTACAGAGGAAAGGATAAAAAGAACAGAATAATGGAAAAAAACAGCTCCCAGTAAAGAACAAGGAAACCCTTTGGCCACACATTACATTCCCATCCTTTAGTCAAATATTTGTTTCACCTAAAACTTCTGGATTTTCATTCTAGAATCTTGCCCACCTTAATAATGATGATTACATTTTCCTCTAATTTATAAGCTACATTTATTCACTTTCAGTTTGTATTTATTTGTTTTCATGTCATTAATTGGTTTTATGACAAAGCACTACAGTTGCCTTGCTGAGAAATCATGGTACAGTCATGTACCATGGCACAATGCTGGGTTTGGGGACCTATTTCTAGTGCTGGTTTGTGTATTTTGTGTAACAACTTTTTCTTGGGCAAAAAAACACATGTTGTTTCTGAAGCTGGCACTATTGTTCATTGAACAGTGGTTGCTCTTCAGAAAGAGAAGCAAGGAATGCTCCCCATCCCCAGCATTATTGCAGGGTGGTTTCATCATTTCTGGAAGACATAACAGCGTCATTTACACCATCTTTTGTGGAAAAGTACCTAGGACTTGTGCTGCCAGTCAGTTGCAAGATGCATGCTTCCTCCTGTGCTCTCAGCTCTACTCAGTGCGACTTGCACTGTCCTGGTGGATTTCAGAGGATTTTGATGGCTCTCTCTCCACCTCTGAGTTGCAATTGAGCAATTTAGTTCTCCAAAATGAGTAGCAATGTCACTTGGTAACTGACAAAGGCCAGGAGCAGTCCTAGTGCTCAGCCTTAACATGGGCCTCAGACCGTCTTTTAAATATTTTATATTCCTTGATGGTGTTTTCTGTCTGGCACACTTAGTAGGGACACAGAGACTTTCTTCTCCAGTACTTTCTTCTTCTCTAGTAAATCAGGTTCCCTTTAATGTTAGGAGTCCTTCCCTATGCTCATTCCAGTTTGAATCTACTATAGTCTCTCCTGCCACTTAAATTTCAGGAAAAAAATATGCTTGTAAGAGCAGGTCACCCAAGTCATTTTAGATTATACACCTAGATGATAGCCAGATGATTATAAAGGGTTTCACTAACCTTGGCACTGTTGAGCACCTCATGAGTTATTTGTCTGCTATGCTATTCACAAAAATACTTAAAACTGAGTTTCAGACTTTTGCTATTTACAGCACCCAGTTTTTCTTGCCTCAGCCATTTTTCATGGATTGTGAGGGAATTCTCTTCCTCCCACCCCTTTCCAGGATTTCTGCAGTACTGAAACAAATTGACATTTCATTTTGTGCTTACAGAATTTTCTTGTTTTGTAAAGGTCCTTGGTGATGCTCAGCAACTGATGTCCAAAACATTACTCAGTCACTTGCAACCTTGGTGTGAGGATGTATAACATTATGTTGTTCTCTACCCCATTTCAAGGTCATCTGCTGGTTGTAAAATGTGTAGATGTGAAATGATGATACACATAAGATAAACAATTAAAACTCTGTACCAAATGAATTTATATAAACCTAACTAAAACCTTAATTTCAACCTCATAAATGTTTTTAATTTGGTACATAACATTCTAGGGCAAGACAAACAGCAATAACCCTGGTTATCAAACTCCTACCTTACAAGCTTTTGATTATCAAACTGATACCAGATGGTTAGCAGTTCTTTGGGCTTTGGTCTTTGGTCTGGGCTCCTCTTATCTTTCAGTCAGTCTGCTGAATTATAAAGAACAATGGAAAGATAATAAGTAGCACTCCGGCATTTATCAAATGATTTAGAATAGCCTGCAGACAGACCAGCTGATATGATATAATTTTGTCTCAGGAAAAAAATCAAGGGCATAAGGCCTGCAAATTAATATTGTCTGCTGTGAGCAATGGTAGCCTTTAAGAGTTTTGTTTCAAACTACGTCAATGTTTAAATTTTGCCTAAGATGAAATTTTGAAATCAATGCAGCTCCAGATAACCTTTAACCTGGAAACTATCAAGCTATTTTTTGCACTTACTCAAAAGTTCATAGAAAAATGTTTTTTCTTAGTGGTAGGATTTTGGTGCAGCTCCTAGTAAAATGAAACAGAAAAAGTAATGAGAGACGTTTCTATGTTTATTTATTTATTTATTTACTTAGTTTCAGACTGCAACATTTATTCTTTTGTAGGCTTTGTTGATAAAATACTGCTGAATTTTTCAGAGCTCTACTCTCAGTACTGAGTCCAGAGGCTTCAAATAAATCAACACATGGGCTTTTAAAATCTAGCTAAAAGGATTACAGTGGGAGCTATTACAGTATTGGGCACTTTCAAACATCTGACCCCTACACAGGGGCTTAAAGACAGTTGAGCTCTTCTGAAAAATTTGTTCACACCTGAGGACTCTTGGAGGTCTGACTTCTATACTTTTCAGTAGCTTCTTATTCTTTATCCAAAGACAGGATCCTGTTACTGAAGCTTAGACCTGTAAACTCCTGAGAATCGATGTGAGAGAGGCTAAAACATGTTAAGTGATTGCTTGCCAGGAGGCTAAATGCAGGAATGATTTATAAAATGCAATTCTTGTACAAAATCTACGCTGCTGCTCAATTCCCTTGCTGGAGGAATAGCAAGGGTTATGTGGAACAGATTGAAATCTGGCAGGAAAGGAAAGGATTATGGCATGCAGTGAACGACAGCAGGGAGACAGCCATGTCAAAAGTTCACATGCAATATGTGATATCAATAATTTACAAGGCACTTCCATTCTATTTTCTTTATCAACAAAGCAGACTACAAGCCTTTTGGAGGGGTTGCCTACTTCACTGTTTTTGCTACACCACAAAAGGATGAAATAAACTTACATGTGACAGGGTATTATTTCATGTATATGTTTCTTTTCCATGTCTCCAGTGCCATGCAGCAGGATATATTAGTTGTTTTCAGCAGCAGCAGCACGTATAATTCCCTGTCAGCGGCATCTCCATGATTCTGTCATTATTGCTGTGATCTCTTAACATTTTTTTCTTTGCTCTTCTGTCCATCCTTATGCATTAAGTGGTAGGAGAGTAAACACCTCTGAATACTTGTGTTTACTTCTGCCTGTGTCAGAGACTGCTGTGGGGGATCCTTAGGAATGTAAAGAAATTGCATTAAGAGCCAAAGGCACTGGAGAAAGAGCCCAGTTTGATAAGTCTAGAGGCACTTTTCTATGAAAGGGCCTGGCATGCCAGTTTGCACTGTTTGAATCCCTATGGCACAGAGGTATGAAAAAGAATAGATTATGTTTCCTATCTTTCCTTCTGAGCACAGAACTTGTATGGGGCACAAGATGAGATATTGATGGTCTAAGGGCAAGGCTCTCCCAAGACAGCCTCTTTGAAAACCTTATCAGTGCTCCTGCTAGATGGAATAACTGAAGAGCAGAAATTAGCATCTAGATATGAACCGGGAGGCTAAGGCAGTAAATCACCAACTTGACCAGTTGTAACATGTTTAGTTACATTCAGTTTGAAATAGAAATGGGAAGGATAGTCTGATCCATTCTGACCTGAATAGACTGCCAAAGTCTGGGCTGCTATAGGCACTTTGAATTAGGAGGAGGAATTGGGAGTGGGGATGTTTAATCTATTTACAGTGTATTTACAGGAAGATACTAGGCCTGTTTTCTCTGAGCATAGGAGCAATCAGACAGTTCCCCATCCCAGTTCAGCACCCAAAGTCCAGTTGTATATTTTGGTACTCTCTCTACCCTAGACAGGCTGTTCAAGGTTTTCCTTCTTATATTCTTGTGCTGTGCTCCCCTACATGCTCTTGCATAAAGAAACACACACCCACACACCTCTCCCATAGTAATAGTCACTGAAACCTGCCTGCTCAGAGCACTGAAACTTTGTCTTGGGTGGATATGTGTGCTTGACTCTCCTACTGTCATATCTGAAATGAAGGATAGTCATAACATAATATCTGTCAGGCTCTAAAAGGTTCAACCTGACCTAAAATGATTTAACCTGCAAACCTTCTCAAGAAGCAAGTAGACAGGAAGGAAAACCTCCTCCTGCTCTCTTTTTTCTTCCCTTGCATGTGCAGCTGTCCTGCTTTGATGAGTTATCACCCTGCTGCATTTACAGCCTGAGGGGCTGACCCTTGGGTAGTCCCAGAAAAGGGACCACCTCTATGAAAAGCTGATGAGTGGGATTACATGTGCACTCATTCAGGTATCAGAGGACTTGGGATTAGTTCACAGAGCTGTTCCAAAATCTTTTTGTCATTCTTCATAGTCATGTCTGGTGTGGTTCTTCAAAGGCTCTTCAAAGGTAGAGGTAGTTGGCTGCGTATCTCTAAGGCTCAGGATCTCCATCCACTTCTCGGTGGATTCTAGGGGGTGATAATATTTTCTTCAGAGCCCCTACAAGACCCAGTGGAAATAAAACTGTGAGACATGAAAAGACTGCAAGAGGATCTCTATAAATAGGAAGCAGTGTTCAGTGAGAGTGGGCAGTGTGGAGGAGGGGATTAAGTAACAAACACAAATTTCCTTGGAAAATGATATTCTGCCATACATCCAGCCATATTACAGCATCTCTGATCTTGCCTTCTTCTGGCACACATATCCTATCATTATCTGAACACTTGTTTCCTATCAAAAGATGACCTTGGAAGAGTAAAAAGAAAGAGAAAAGTAGTATAGAAAAAAAAATAAAAATCTGAGGTTTCTGGCTAGCAGGAAAAAAAACCCTACACATATAATGATCCTTTCCAGTCTCGATAATACAATCTGTAAAGTGATATAGCCTGGCATTGCTTTGCTGCTGCCATGGAATTACTGCAGCTTAGACCACCTGGGGCCTGGCCTTTTGCTCCCAGCATCTGCTGGTGTGACACAGCCTGACAGGGAGGACGAAAAGAGCATTCAGGCAAACATTCAGCACCTTGCCCCGTTCTCACTGGCACTGAGGTCCTGCCAAATTCATGAGGAGTTTTAGGAAAGTCAGGAGGAGTGGGGTCCTTGGGGTCCCTAGGCCTATTTAAGACACAGAGCCTTGATTTCCAGCTATGCTGATTTCATAGTAAATCTGCAGTAACTGTGTGTAACTGAGACCTGGCCTTCCAGATCCCTTTTTCTGAAGTCAAGCAGCATCATTTTTTATTTATTTTATTTTTTTTTCAGTAATTCCTTGTTTGTAAGGAGTCACAGGAGCATAGGGACCAGCAGAACAGGTCAGCTCCAGGTGCACGAAGTCCACAGGCCCATGTTGAACTGTGGCCCCAAACAGATGCATAGGGAGCAAGGTAAGACAAAGAAAATAAGAGCTCCTCTATTCCAGGACACCCTCACAACTCCCATGTCACTTAGATACTGTTTTGGCGTTAATTATTCCTGTTTGCTTACCTCTTTGGGAAATTTCCAACAACAACAACAACAATATATATATTTTTGGTGACTATCAAGAGGCTTACAAACTAGACAAACCCGACAGATTTTTCCTCTCTGCTTATGGTCTTAAAACTCCCTGTAGCATTTGCCACTTCACCATCACTGGATTTGTAACTTTTTCTTCAGCAGCATTAATAATTGTTTCACCAGTCTCAGAGATCTGTATCTGGGTGGCTGCATTTCACATGGAGAAAACTGACCCGCATTGTGCCAGAGTAAGGATGAATTCCTCTGCCTGTGACTAATTATATTACCTAGTGCATAGCACAAGCTAACCCTGTTAGACTAAACCTTGAACTATTCATAGCCATGGATAACTAGGGTCCCTAGCTATTGCAGGTCTCCTGACCTGAGGAGGTCATTAATTAATTTCTATATTTCTGCATGTGTATAAATATGCATTAAATCCAGTCATTCTGAAATGAAAACCCACTGTCTTTCACCAGCATATATTTGCACTTACTTAATGCTGGATAGAAAGTTATAAAGTACAGAGACCTTTTAAGCATACAGATTTACTGCAGATTAGGTTTAAACCTTTAAAGTTTGTCTAGGGTTGAATTTTCCTCCTCCATTTACTTAATTTCTTAATAGTTTTACCACATATCATTGTAGGCAGTGCTGATATGAGTGTTTTACGTACAGGAAGTCCATGTTATTTTATGAAAACTAGCTTGCTGGAAACAATAGCTACTATTCTTCAGCTTGGACTGCCCCTAACATTTATCTCCTGGCTACTATGCAAATATCTCATGTCCTAATTTCCACACTCATTCATTTAACGCATAAGCTCATTACAGTTTAGGTGTTTATTTAAAGGTGCTTCAAATATCTCAGAGCAAGTTGCTCAAAAGCTGTGCAAAAGTGCTGAGAACTTTGCTTCTGTGGCTAATTCTACTTTTTGCTGCAGACATTGTTTGCAATACACGGCATTTCTATTTATTTATTTATTTATTCTTAGTCTGTTCATACAGGACTCCACAGCTGGGCATGAAGCCAGATTTTGATCCCAGTCCTGTTACTGGTTTCAACTGAATAATTTCAGATTTCGACTGGTTTGCTGGCAAGCTGAGCCTGTCCTCCCCCTCTTGTGTCAGCTCAAGTCTCAGCTGCAGTGGCGGGGGGGAGGGGGAAGGAAACAGGAGGAAGCAATAATCCTTGTTTGCTTTTGATACCTGACTTGTTACCTCATTGTGTCAAAAAAACTAAAATCAAGGGGAGTGGCACACCCCCCTCAGTATTTCCAGTCACTGCTGGGTACAAAGGTGTGCTGCAATTTCATTTCACAGCCTCAGAGTTTTTGCAGGCTGCTGGAGTGCATCCCTCACAAATTTCTCTCAGGCTCAAAGTGCACACGTGGGGCTGTGTAAGGTCTGCAGTGCACAAGTCTTGGTATGAACCCCAAGGGCTGACCCCCATAACTTGCATGAAGATGACAGTGGTTTGCTTTGCAGACTGCTTTTCTGGCCAAACCCTGCCTTCATCTACATTCATGCAACCCTAATGAGGTCTCATAAATGTGACCAAAGGCAAAAACTTGGTCTTGTGCCTGCACAAGAGTTTTGAGCAAATCATAATCAGTATCTCAGGAAACCCAACTGTAATGCTCCAGTTGGATCTGCTCAGTGTTTAGGGCAGGACCTTGCTATCCGTGCAAGGGGATTTGCTTGGCATAACATTGGGCTGTAGGTTTGCCTGGTGCATGGCTGACAGCTCTTCTAACAAAGACTGAGCTAGGAAAAGAAAAGAAAAGAAAAGAAAAGAAAAGAAAAGAAAAGAAAAGAAAAGAAAAGAAAAGAAAAGAAAAGAAAAGAAAAGAAAAGAAAAGAAAAGAAAAGAAAAGAAAAGAAAAGAAAAGAAAAGAAAAGAAAAGAAAAGAAAAGAAAAGAAAAGAAAAGAAAAGAAAAGAAAAGAAAAGAAAAGAAAAGAAAAGAAAAGAAAAGAAAAGAAAAGAAAGAAAGAAAGAAAGAAAGAAAGAAAGAAAGAAAGAAAGAAAGAAAGAAAGAAAGAAAGAAAGAAAGAAAGAAAGAAAGAAAGAAAGAAAGAAAGAAAGAAAAGAAAAAAAAAAAAAGCTGTTCACACATTCTTCTGCCTTTTCTTCCTCCTGTCTCCTCCTCCTGCTGGAAATACCTAAACACAGGAGTCACTACGAGGGCAGCAACCCCTTTGCGCTGCAGGGCTGTGCACTCGGGTGTATCCAACCATTTGTCTGAGCTGCTGAAATCATAACAGGGGCAGGAATGTGGGGGGAGGAAACCAGCCCAAGGGTCTTCCAAAAACCCTCCTCTGGTCACTACTGATGGGCAAACCAGTCATTTTGTGTATCCTGCATTCCCTTAATGGGTCAAACAGTGAGGAAACTTTAGCTGGAGGCCCCAGAACAAAATCAGTTGTTGGCTCCTTCCCAGTTTTTATCTTTCAGGAATGCCAAAGGTCTTGTGCAGAGATTTCTTTTAATCAGTCTAAGCCCAGAAAGCCTGAGTTCTGGGAGGAAACTTGGCTCCTGACAAAAAAATTTATCCTCCACCTTCACCTTGCAAATGTCTGCAAGTGATGTCTGTACCATAGCCCAAATGGAGTCAGTCTGCGATTTCCTACAGATGATATGCTTTAAGATTTCCAAAATCAAAATGGCAGATAAATGAGAACTATCTTGTGTGTTGTTTTTTTTTTCAAGGGTTTGTAACAATCATAAACCATATTAGTAATCGGATTTTTTGTTTTCTCTGTGCTTTCTAAACCATCTTGAAGAATTCAATTATATTTGTTATTTCTTGCCCCACTGCAGTGGGGTTTTATGGGGCTGGAGCATCAGGTGATGGTGCCAATGGCAGTGCTGCAGCCCTCCTGGACACCTCGACATCTCAGATGTCTGCTTGAGAAGTGGCCCTCTTCAACCCAGGTTCATACTGACAAAAAGGGAAATGGAAACCTCCTTTCAAGCCCTAGGAGCTAGTTTGTAAGGTGCAGCTTTTTGGGGAGCTGAGCAGCACCACAGCTTAGCTGGAGCTTATTCAGCACTTATGGTCTCTAAGTCTAAATTCAGAGATTTTTTGCCATTCAGTTTCCATTGCTCAGCATGAAGCGACACCACCCCCTCAGTGCCGTTGGCAGCTCTAGGTGTACAGCCCTGCCCCCAGAATTATCTCCCTAAATGTTAAATACAGCGAAGATAGCAGCAGCCCAGAAAAAGTGATAGCCCATTATCAGTGATGCCAGAAGACACTGAAGGGAGCACACAATGCGGCATCATTTGGTTTACAACAGCCTTTCTGGAAATGCAATAATCTGTCGTGGATTCACTGTCTCTCTTGAGTGGCTCAGCATAAAGAGAGGTTAAGGCAGCATGGTTGGGTAATTGGCTGGTGTCACATCAGTGGGAGCTTAGAAAGCTGGGAGAAGAAAACAGAATCAGACCCAAACAGGCAGCAAGTAAACTCCTCTAAAGAATGTATGGAATAAACATTTACCATACTCGCAAGACTAATGGACCTAATAAAGATTAATTATTATGTCTTACTTTAGAAATTTTCCCTGCCAAATGTCCCCTTTTATTTTTTTTTTCTTACAAATTCCTTACTGATATACCCATAAAGCTGAGGCAGCCAGGTGTCCAAGCCAAAAGGTTTTTTCTAACGCAAAAATCCCCCACACAACCAAATAAATATATTTAAAAAAAAAAAGAAAGAAAATAAAAAGACTGTGTATTTAAGCTCTGAACATCTCTTTTCTGATTGATTTTGAGCCTCACTAAACACGTTCATGTGAAGGAAAACAAATACCAGTCTCTGTTAGTTTAACCCATCACAGGGAATCACCTGAACTGGTTCTCCCTGCATTCCCTTGACACGAAACTGGGCCTGTCCTGACAGGGTCTCCAAGCACCTTTGAGGTGTCAGTGCTCAGCAGTCCTGTCCTTGTTCAGTATAGATACCAAAGTACATGCATTTGCACGTATTAGTTCAGACTGAACAATACAAAGAGGCTAAGGAGTGCTTAATAAAGAGCCTTTCCTGAGCAACAGCTATTAGAAGAGTTTTAAGGAACTCATAAATTCCTGATTTCCAGCACTATGATTAGCTCTCACCTCTATATATCCAGCAGCTGTGTGAAGAATTCAAACTAACAGCAATATTAAACTGCTGTGGAAAGTGAAGTCCTTTAATTGGTATAACAAATATATTCAGAGAAATTGATGGAAGGCGATTTTTTTTTTTTTTTTTCAGACAATGCACAATTAGCCTGAGGAACTCATTACCATAAGATATTAACTTTAAAGAGTGTCATGAAATTCAGAAATGGATTGTTTGTACTGAAGGCAAAAATATCCAGTACTAATGTTAAGCACATGCTTTAGAAGGGCTCAGATGCAATCTGAGCGAAAATGCAAAAAATGCACAAAAATTCTTTTTCCATGTACTGACAGGTAGCAACCTTCCTAGTGGGCAAATCTCTTGCACTAATCTTCTGAAACCCATGGTGCTTGCTGCAACTTTTGCTAGGATACTCAGTTAAGGGGGTTCCAGGAGTAGGATTGCTCTCACCTCATTTTATCTCTGTAGTAAGTAGTGACCAGACTCAGCTGGCATCCTGGGTGTCTTCCTGAGTCACCCCACTTTACCAAGATAAGCACACATTCCTATCAGCTTCTCCAGCAGCCATGAAACAGGAGGAGGAGGCAGGCACGCTTCCAGTCTGTCTGAGGTTTTATCGGGGCAAGCAAGTACCCAGCAGTGCAGTGGTCTCCCTTACACCCAGTGGGGTCAGGGATTCAAATAAGCCCTGTTCAGGGTGTGAGAGAAAAGGCTTTGTTACAGCTGTAATACCTTGGGCTTTTCTTGATTGTGTTCTCAGAACACGGAGGACATTGCAAAAGGGGCATTGAGCTACTGCAGAGTCCAGTGAAGGGCCGTGAAGATGGTGAAGGGACTGGGGCATTTCTCCTGTGAGAAAAGGCTGAGGGAGCTGGGACTGTTCATCCTGTGCATCCTAACCCAGATACAAAGTCAAGCTAGCAACTTGAAAGGGCAACATCTATCAGAACTAATAAGTGCTAATCTAGCATAAAAGAGATAGCAACCAATTGAGTCGACAGGCAGAGAGAGGAACAAAGTCTGGCCACAGCACATTGAGAACCTATACAATTATAAGTCATACATTATAAAACAGCTCACTGCAGACGAAGGATATAGCCACAGTAACAATTCCAATAAATATTTAAAATAATGCCTTGATTTGGGTAGTGTTATAAAATTAGACTACAACTCAAGTCATTATACATTCCCAGAAAATAAAAGTCCTTACCTGAATCTTCTGTTACTAATCAGAAAAAAAAAGCTTCTTTCTAGATCATCAGTTTATTTAAGGAATTGGCAGACAGTTGGCTGTGTGTATGTGTCACAATTTTGAAACTGTCAGAGCTGCACTTATTCTTATTCACTAATCATACCCATGTACCTACAAGCTACATTTCTAAATGGTATGGATGAATAATCCCTTTGCTCTTGTAGAGGGTTTTTTATGGCTCCTCTAAGCTGTGCATCTATTTTCACTTGACTTTAAGGCAATCAATATGCTGGCACAAAGGCTTTGGGATAATTCATAGCAACAATCTGTAGCAACTTACAGACTGATTTGGTTCCCTTAAATTGTGCTGATGAAAAAAATACTAGAAGATTCCAAATGCCTAGAGTCACCACCCCCACCACCTTCCCCCCCCCCCCCCCCAAAAAAAAAAAAAAAATAGAACAGAAAAAGGAAAAAAGAGAGAAAGAGAGAGAAAAAGAAACTGTTCTCCTTAATAAGGGTGCAAATCAAGTATGACCCTTTAGTTTTTATGGTGGCCTTTCAAATTTCTTCCAGGGTAGCAAGATGAGAATTTAGCCCCAGAGGTAAACCTTGCTCAATGGCATGGATTTCAAAGACATAGGAAAATGAATATCAGTTCTTATGTCAGTTGCTGTGCTCACAAGAAAAGGCAAAGAGGGGCACAAATTCCTGCATTTAGCTTTTCATTAGTTCTTCTTTGTACCGAACATTTCACGAGCTGCCCTGCCAAAGACAAGCAGCTCCTGTTGGTGATGCCACTGACCGTGGAGGCTCTGCACAACTACCAGAAAGGGAGTCACAACAGAGCACTCCCCAGCCTGCTACTACTGGGGCACCTGGCACCTGGTATTTCTATACATGGGAGATTATTGCACTAAAATTGCACTAAACCCACTGGCATTTGCCTCATAGATGAAGATTAAATGAGACACGTTGCTTTTGTTGTTCCCTCACCCATTGCAAGACATAAATTAGTCGGTTGATGGATTTTGTTGACTAACGTGAACTGTAAAGAAGCAAAACATTGCATCTGTGTTGGCTGGGTAACAATGGCTCTTTGTAGAGGCTCTGTTCTTGTCAGTCCCAGTAGCCATGACACAGCCATTCTGTAGTGCTCTCCAGGAGGAGGAGGCAGGCATGCTTCCAGTCTGTCTGAGGTTTTATCAGGGCAAGCAAGTACCCAGTCATGCAGAGGTCTCCCTTACACCCAGTGGGGTCAGGGATTCAAATCAGTCCTGCTCAGGATATGGGAGAAAAGGCTTTGTTGCATCTTTAATACCTTGGGTCTTCCTTAATTGTGTTTTCAGAGCATGACAAGGCATTGCAAGACATCCAAGTAGTGAGGTGAATTGATTTTCCTTTTTCTTAATGTGCCTGATCCTCTCTCCTCCTGTGTCTTCTTCTGCGTCAAAACCGTTTTGCTGCCAAACTGTGCCATTAGTTGTGCACATGATCCACACAACTGATTTGAGACCAGAATAATAGCTGATATCAAGGAGGCAATACTGCTTTGCTTTCATTTATTTGTGATTTTTGTCATTTTTTACTGATATTAGCACACCTGAGACCTCAGCTAGGCTGTTCTCTGGAGGAGGTAACCTGTGGGAATGGTAACAAAGGGAAATAATGGTAACAAAGGGAAATAATGACTGAAAGAGAGGTGGCCTGTGCCTGCTGGAGACAGGCTGAGTTAAGATGAAATGGGGATATACTGCCTTCAGTGGGGACACTTTTGGACTGAGGTAAAGTGATGGCAGGTTCAGGACTGATATGTTAAACCATACTGATTGTTAGACTTCTTAACAAACAAGGAGACATTAATGGGAAGCTTTGCAAAGGGTTGCTCAGCCTTTTAATGAGAACAAGGTGGACTCCTGCACAAGAGCACTCCTTGCACATCTGCAGTCACTGAACTGTAGGGCTCAGCCAGAAGCAACTGAACGTTGGCTTAGCAAAAGAGTGTGAGGCAGAATCCTCTCATGGGGAGCAGGAACACAAGGACAGATATACATGTCCATGAAACAGAGATTGTCTCAGGGTCCCAGACAGATGATAACAAGAAAGTGGTATTCTACCCATCTGGGAAGCAGAGGAGTTATTGCATGGTGAGAAGCTTTCCTGGGGACAGCAGTTACGTCAGGCTTAGTTGATCAAATGTCATATTGTTGGGCAGCAAGAACAGCTGGAGTGAGATATCCTTCATCCATGCTGCTGATGGCTAGGTCCCTAAGTCTCTGAAATAGCGTGGCTTTATGCGCAAAGCCTGCCAGGAACATACCCTAGCTGGTGCTAACTACTGAACAGTACCTGGGAACTGTTTGGGAAGGTATTACTTGCACCAGAATCAGGCCAAGGGCCATTATACTCATTCAATGGTATACATGTACATAATTCCATTCCAGGGTGGGCACATTCCCAGTATTTGTTTTTTGTTTTTGAAAAAAAGTAATTACTACTATTATTCCTGAAGCTATTATTTGTTTCTGCTTTCTGCTTGAAAGTGGACACTTGCTCCAGTTCAGTCTAGTTCTATCAATACTATCTGCATTTTGCTCATAATTCTCAAAAACAAACAAACAAATGAAAACAAACAGACTCAACAACTAAAACAGGAACAGAAGCAAAACACCCCCACTTTCAGATCATGGTAGTTAATAAACCCGTGAAAGCAATTTGTTTCTCACATTATTTGTTAACTCACATTAGAAATATTGTCTCTTTTTGGTTTAGTCAGCTGTCCACTAACTGGCCATGATTTCTAGAAAAATCAATCCGTTAGTCACAAGCACCTGACAAATAGTTTGCATACAATATAGCTTAGCATGGGGGATTTGTCAGCTGTTTTGCACACAGAGTTCATTATTCACTGTATCGTGTGACTAGCCACTTCTAACATGTGATACAATTC
The DNA here is from genome assembly GCF_047663525.1 of Anas platyrhynchos. Lineage (NCBI taxonomy): Eukaryota > Metazoa > Chordata > Aves > Anseriformes > Anatidae > Anas > Anas platyrhynchos. The sequence continues at coordinate 10,721,826 of NC_092588.1, read as the reverse complement.
CTTCCCTTAAATTATAAAATGCAGCTGTAAACAGGACAAAACCAAACAGATATATACACATATATATTAGTAACAATGCTAAATAACTAATTTGAATTCTACAACCATTCATTCTTGTGAATCCCCAGGTATCTTGAGAAGGCATCTGAATAATTAACAGCAATGACTCACAGCACATGGTCATGAACATGGCCTTCTATTTATAGCAGTATTTCTAAATTCATCTCCTTCTTAATAACAGCAGTAGTAGCTGAAAAAAAATTACTGCATTAGACATTTCTTTGGATAAAATCATATATGTAGTAGCACATTTCTTCATTGTTGCTGCTCTCAGTCTATGAGACACTCATGGAAAAAAAATTACTGTCAAGACTGTGTTTTTCAAAGTCAGAAAAGGTAGTTAGCTGCTAACATGCTCATTGAAATTAATGATTTGTGTAGCTAAATTCCCCAGTAAGCTTTAAGACTAATCAAACAAGATGTTTTTAATCGGTAGACAACTGCATAACTAATTCTGATAGTCCAGCTGAGATTCTCAGCAAAGAGATTTTTGTTGCATATTCCCTTCCATTTCTTCCAATTGTCTAACCTTTCCTTGTTCTGCCTTGGCATTCTGCTCATGTGCTAAGTAATGTGTTTTCTTATATCAGATACTGCAGCCTTGTATCACTTTATCTCAATTTTAAGGGCAATCAATTGAAGTTATAGAGAGATATAAGGCCTCTGCATCACCCCACTATCAGATCCACTTTGCTGTTTATCAATTAAAGGTCAGACACAGGTTAGTGAGAAAAAGCTCTCTGAAACGCTGGTCTGCTAGCGTTATTACAGCTTGTGCTTTGGCATGGGGTTAGCAATATGTCAGCTGGTAGCACAATATATAGAAATGGAAGAGAAATGGTAGGTTTAGAAGCTAAGAAGCAAACTGCAGCAACAAAAGAAGGCATAGGTACATATGTATTTCTACTGTTTTGGGGACAAATCTTTAGCTGAAAGAAGGAATTCTGATACTATTGCTTTCATGGATTTTGCTAAAAAGGGCAAAGATTTGTGTGGGTGTGTAGAGATACTTGGCTTTACTGCTGTTGCCAGGTCTCTGCTAGATGAAAGCAGCTGGAGCTGACCCCATTGTTGAAAAATTTGCCACAGGGCACATTTGCAAATCTCACCTGATTGAAAGGGAGGCCAGGACCATCTGTATGAAGCACAGATGCCTCTGCTGCAGAATAGCAGCAGCTCTGGCTTCATCCCTGGCAGGGTTTTTCTGATAGAGGTGTGCTGTCACAATGTTATCCTGAACACAATTCCCTCTGAAGAGGTAACCCAGCCCATGAACAAGCAATGAGAGTTTTTGTCACCTTTCCTCTTAAACTCCATTAGGTCAGTGTTGGTTCAACACTGGTGAGTGCTGGCCTATTACTGCGCCATTGCCCAAGCCTTATGAGCAGCCTTTGGGCCAGGCCTGAAGGTTATCCTTTACCAGGGAGCTGTAAGGCACCCAGGACTGCCTTCATGACAGCCATTTAAAGCATCCACACCCGGACTGATTGTGACAAGCCCCTGTCCCTTGTCACGGAATGACAAAATGGCTGAGGTTGGCAGGGCCCTCTGGCGGCCATCTCGTCCAACCCCAGCTCAAGCAGAGATACCCAGAGCAGGGTGCCCAGGGCCACGTCGAGGCAGCTTTTGAAGATCTCCAAGGAGGAGACTCCACAACCTCTCTGGGCAACCTGTGCCAGCACTTTGTCACCCGCATAGCACAGAAGTGATGCCTTGTGTTCAGAGGGAGTGTCCTGTGTGCCAGTGTGCCCAGTGCCCCCTGTCCTGGCAGTGGGCACCACTGGAAAGAGCCTGGCTCTGTCATCATTGTGACCTCCCTTCAGGTATTTGTACATACTGATGAGATCCCACCGACTCTCCCCTTTTCCAGGCTGAACAGTCTTAGTTCTCTCAGCCTCTCTTCACAGGAAAGGTGCTCCGGTCCCCTGATCATTTCTGTGTTGGACTCTGTTGTATGCCCATGTCTCTCTTGCACTGGGGAGCCCAGAACTTGACACAGAACTACAGCCTCACCAAGCGCTGAGTAGCCCTCCCTCCTCGACCTTCTCAAAACATCCTAACAGGCATGTTTACCAGCATAAGAGCTCTGCTAGCATGTCCCTGTCACATTAAACACATTTCAGTGTTTTACAGCTCTGCCTTCAGAGATGTTAACAGCTATTTCTCCTGGTGCTGTCACAGCAGTAACAATGAGCCTGGCACAGCGATGGACACTGCAGTCTCTAGGTATAGTAGCTGCTGTTAATGCTCCATCCTGTACTGGGGTGTTGTTGCTTTAGTACTCCAGGCTTTAGTTCCTTCCTGATTCACAGATAAGTAAGCCATCTGCTCTTCGTGATTTATTGCTGTTTAGATTCTACATTAGTTGCTGCTCACTCCTTCTTTGATGTAACGGATGTGATTGCAGCTCAGTGTTAGAACCTGGCTCCTGTTTGTGCTTGGTGGTGTCAGAGCCTTGTTAGGACTTAGGGAGCAGGGCTGGGGCTGTGGGCTACATAAGGGTAAATTCCTGCATGCTGTGTCTCAGTCCCTCCTGTTGCCAGATCAGATGCATGGAAATGCTGCCTGATGACTCACACTGTGTTAACTGTGTTGTGGACACAAGCAGAGTACAAGTGGATTTCTTCGCCAGATAGCTCAGGTTGAAGAAATAAAGACCTCAGAAACAACAGGCAACAGAAACATCTCAGGTCATGCATCATGCTAGAAAGCCTGATAAATGCCAGCATTAGAAAAGACCATGTCTGACTATGCAGCTGTGCTGTAATTGGCTTATTGAACTGACTGGTATAAGAAATTGCCATTTTTTTTCTTTCCCGAAACTGGCCTGAGAGAGAACTTACCCAGCATTGCTGCTGCCTCCCTTTTATCATCAAATTGCAATCTCAGATTGCTCAGTCTATTTGCCAGCCGGTGTAGTTATTTGAGGACCAAGCAACAATGCACTGGGGAGGTATTTCCAGCAGAGAAAAGAGAGGCGGCATTCACAGGCATCTCCCACTGCCTGTGGTGGGAGCTGGGAGAGGTATCTGATGACGTTAATTGTCTGGCTATGTGCATTTAGTTGCTAACCCTGAGCTCCACTGACTGTGGACCATTTGATATGTTCAGGTGGGCAGATGTGTTGCTGCATAGTCACCATACTTAGCACTCTGGAAGTAAGGAATAGTGTCTGGGATCTTTCTGTCATCCAAGGATGTGGTCAGAGACTTTTCTTATCTGCAGACCCAAAATGTCATTGTTTCTCCCTGAACAAGCCTGTAGCAGGCTGCACAAAGGTACTTAAAAAGCCAGTAAGAAAGCTATTGAAGACTCAAATAAGGCAAGTTATTGTCAGACAACAAAATGATGGTAAAACAAATTCCTCTTCCTGTGATGTGACTGAGGAGGAACATTTGGATTTGTGGCCCTTATTATCAGGTAAATACCTGAGGGAAGAGGAAAGATGTTCACAGAAGGAGCATCTGACAGGCAGGCTGGGGAGCATTAGTGTTGGTCGTTTGCTGTGTTAAAGGATGCCTGCCAGCTGTGTAAATCGGGATTTAGCTCTGCCAATCCAGGCAAAGATGATGTTTCAGTGTTAGTTTGCTTTGCATTTTTTTTTTGTACAAGCAAATCAGCAAACACAGCCATACGCATGGGGAAATCTTTCCTTCCAGATGAAAAAGTTGCAATGTACACAGCTGTACTTCAGCCCTGTCTGGTTCCTGATGCCTTTTATGTTAAAGACTGCTATTGCTTTGAAAATAACCACCCAGATTCCTAGAGTAATTCACTTTGGAAATAATGGAACAATATAATGGAGTTCTATCAGAAATACTCAAAAAGGTCTAAAGTACTAAATGGAAAACATTATCCTTTCTTTAGGACTTTTGAGCGACCCCTACACTTCTGCAGCAAGGAGATAATTTGCTACTAGATATTACAGATTAGGCTGTTAAATTCCATCACATGTTACTCTAATGGTGTCTTAGAGGAAATTATTCAAACTGTTCTCAGAATTGTATTTAAAGCAAAGGTTCCTGACAAGAGAAGTACCTGGTATTTGATTTTTCCCCTTCTGACATCTTTTTTTTTTTTTTTTTTCCCTGCTTCCTGCTTTTATTAGTTAGTCACCTAAAAACTTTTGCTAGGAATCTTATGCTGTGCTGTGTCTGTTCAAATAACACTTGGGACGGTTTTCAGGGCATGCTGATGGAATGACTCCTATGGCAAGGTTCTGATTCCCCTTTTGTATAAGTACAAATGAGAAGAAAATCTACTTTACTAAATGACTTTGATACACCAGTTTAACACAGGAGCTGACTGGAAAGCCATGAAGTCTTCCCCATACTGATTTCATGGAATCATAGATAAGCAGATAGGTAAGAAGAGCTTGTTGTATAAAAGTATATCTTGTAATTTACCAGCAGAATTCTTCGTATTCTGCTGAGAGGCTAACAGAACATGTTGGCATTTTCAAGACAATTCCAAATATTTACAAAAGAGAATATAAATATCTCAGAAAAGATACAGAAAAAATCTTTATGAGAGACAGGTTATGAAATCACCACTTCAGAATTGTCCAGAATGAAATGCCTTTTCCCAGAGAGCAGAGGCTTGGCAGATCTACTAAAAAAAAAAAAAAAAAAAAAACAACAAAAAAAACACCTCTCACAGCTCTCAGAAGAACAAAAGATCAAAGATGGAATGGATTTATCAGGTCATCCATCCCATCTCCCTGATAATAGAGCATTGTTTTCCTAAAGTGTATTTTTTTAGTGCTCTGACTAGTTTTAGAAGACCTAAGTGATGGATAGGGTTTTTATCATTAACCTTGGAAAATGATTCCAGAGGCTAACAAATCTAAGTGTCAGGTTTTTCCACATTAACACCACTGCTTTGTCAGTAACTTCACAGCTTCACACCAGTTCCTTGTTCCCCAGCCCATAGGCTCCTTCTGAGTTTAAGAACAACAGGAGTAGACATTGCAGATAGATCTTGCCTTTCCATCCTTATACAGGTGGATTGTTCTTTGTGTAAAGCAGTGTCCTGGAAATCTGTGAGAATATAGGGAAACAGCACATAGGGAAATTCCAGTCTGACCCTGAACGGATAATTACTGCTGTACCAGCTGAGTTGCAGAAAACGACCTTGTCCATGTTCCCAGTCCATTACAATAGGAAATAAAGGTCTGGATAAAGCTTAGCTTCTGCAACAACAGAGGTGGTCCAACTTGGCACCTCAAGGGAATGCACACTGCCAGAGATCAGCTGTCAGCTGCCAAGGTGGGAACATTTTACAATGTTGTAATCATAATGTCTGAGAATCCTTGGCTTTTTTTACCCCCACCCCCCCCACTTTTTTTTTTTTTTCTTTTTTTTTTTTTTTTTTCCCAATTGGTTTAAGCATTTACTTATCTTTTAAGACCAATCTTCATTCCAAGGGGTTTGGACAGTATGTGATAGAAAATAACAGTCACCTGTGGTCCAAAAAGATGAATGCAGACTGGAAAGGGGTAGAAAAGGACTGCAAGGACTGCAGAAATAAAGATCTCAGTGTGCTCAGTAGGCACAGTGAAGGCTGAGGGGTTAGAGTGGCTATCCATACATGCAGCATAAAGGCAAGCATCAGGGAGAAGACAGGTGCTTTCCTTCAGGAAAACACTGTCACAAAACAAAAAGCAAAGGCTGGTCATGAATAAATCCATGTTGGAAAATAGAAATATTCTCTGCTCTGTATAACTTTGCATGGGGAAAGACAGAAAAAAAAAAAAGGTTTTAAGAGGCAACTACTCTCTGAAAGACATTTCCGGATTTTCAATAAATGGGAAGGAATACACTGTCTAACCAGCTGAGTTAGGTAAAGGAGTTAAATTTCCAAGTTAGTTTCTGTTAGCATAACTCAAATGAAACAAAACAAAGACTCTTACTCCCTTCTTTCACTATTTCACAGTTCAACTCACATTAGTAAATGCAAACTTCCATTTAATTAAATCCATTTGATGCAAAATTGTTTCCCTGTTGCTCAGAGGCCAATATAACCCTTTTCACAGTATGTAGGCTTCATTTAACATATCATTTGCAGCAAGGTTTGATTTTGTAAGGTAGAACAGAGTTTGAGGTAGATTGTCACAATTAGAAAAAAAAGGCCAACTCTCCTGCTGGTGCTTAAAATGTGTGCACAAAACATCAATGAAAATTTTAACTCCTGAAGAAATCTGAAAGAAATATTTTGGACCTACTAGTTCATTTTATATTAACAGGTTCTTTTGCAGTCCTTGAGTTTCCAATTTGCCTTTGCATTTCTAGCTTTTTTGAGAAGAAGCACATATGCAAGGGGAGGAGCTCCCCACAATTCTTTTTATTATACCATTATTTGCATCTAAGACAGGCTTGCGATAAATGTTGAGAAAGATTCCTCTGCACAGGGGAAGAACCGTCGGGATCTCAGCTCTCTGCTTCCAGTATTGCTGCATTGCTTATGTGCATAAGAGGGTACAACACATGGGTAAACTTCACAGTGGAAAATCAATACCCTTTCACAAGAGAAAAAATAAGAAGTTTATCTTTGGCCCACATCTATTAATCAAAGTGATGTGGTGAGTAGAGAGGTGTGACTGAATTGCCATCCCTCCACATCAGGTGAAGAGCCAAAACCAAATGGATTTTGACCAGTGTACATTTAACAAAAGGAAAAGGGAGAGGGGGAAGTATCAGGCTCATTTAAGATGGCTTAGTTGACTGAACATAAGCCTTTGTGCTATTTTAGATATGTGATATTTTTAGATATGTGAATGGAAAAAGGAGAACCAAAGAATACATAGGGCCGTTCCTTAATAGGGAAGGTCTCCTCACAGACAATGACATAGGCAAAGCAGAGACGCTTAACGCCTTCTTTGCCTCTGTCTTCAATGCCGATGATGGGCTTCGGGACCCAGGGTGCCCTGAGCTGGAGGACCGGGACGGTGGGGATGACAAACTCCCAACCGACCCTGAACGTGTGCGGGATCTGCTACTCCACCTGGATCCCTACAAGTCCATGGGTCCGGATGGGATTCATCCCCGGGTGCTGAAGGAGCTGGCGGACGTCATCGCGGAACCTCTCTCAATTATTTTTCAACGATCCTGGGAGTCTGGAGAGGTCCCGGTAGACTGGAAGCTGGCAAATGTTGTGCCGATTTTCAAGAAGGGTCAGAAAGAAGACCCTAGCAATTACAGGCCTGTCAGTCTCACGTCAGTGCCTGGTAAAATCATGGAGAAGATGGTTCTCGAACTTATTGAGGCGCACCTGGGGGACAAAGCAGTCATTGGTCCCAGCCAGCGTGGGTTTGTGAAGGGTAGGTCCTGCCTAACTAACCTGATTTCCTTTTATGATAAGATCACCCGTATGGTGGACCAAGGGAAACCAGCTGATGTGATTTTTTTGGACTTCAGCAAGGCTTTTAACACGGTTTCCCATAGGATCCTACTGGACAAAATGTCCACCATACAGCTAAATAAAAACATCATACGATGGGTGAGCACTTGGCTAACGGGCAGGGCCCAAAGGGTTATGGTGAATGGCGCTGCGTCAGGCTGGCGGGCGGTCACAAGTGGGGTCCCTCAAGGCTCCATTTTAGGGCCGGTCCTTTTCAATATTTTTATAAACGATCTGGATGTAGGAATAGAAGGTATTTTGAGCAAGTTTGCTGATGACACCAAACTTGGAGGAGTTGTAGACTCCAATGAGGGCGGAAAGGCCTTGCAGAGGGATCTGGATAGGTTGGAGATGCTGGCCAACCGCATGAAGTTCAATAAGAGCAAGTGCCGGGTCCTGCGCCTGGGACGGGGAAACCCTGGCTGCACGTACAGACTGGGCGATGAGACGCTGGAGAGCAGCCTAGAAGAGAGGGATCTGGGGGTCGTGGTAGACAACAAGTTGAATATGAGCCGGCAGTGTGCCCTGGCAGCCAGGAGGGCCAACCGTGTCCTGGGGTGCATCAAGCACGGCATCGCTAGTAGGTCGAGGGAGGTGATTGTCCCGCTCTACTCTGCGCTGGTGCGGCCTCACCTCGAGTACTGTGTGCAGTTCTGGGCACCACAGTATAAAAAGGACATGAAACTGTTGGAGAGTGTCCAGAGGAGGGCTACGAAGATGGTGAAAGGCCTGGAGGGGAAGATGTACGAGGAACGGCTGAGGTCACTGGGCCTGTTCAGCCTGGAGAAGAGGAGGCTGAGGGGAGACCTCATCGCAGTCTACAACTTCCTCGTAAGGGGGTGTCGAGAGGCAGGAGACCTTTTCTCCATTAACACCAGCGACAGGACCCGCGGGAACGGGGTTAAGCTGAGGCAGGGGAAGTTTAGGCTTGACATCAGGAGGGGGTTCTTCACAGAGAGAGTGGTTGCACACTGGAACAGGCTCCCCAGGGAAGTGGTCACTGCACCGAGCCTGACTGAATTTAAGAAGAGATTGGACTGTGAGCTTAGTCACATGGTCTGAACTTTTGGGTAGACCTGTGCGGTGTCAAGAGTTGGACTTGATGATCCTTAAGGGTCCCTTTCAACTCAGGATATTCTATGATTCTATGATTCTATGATTTGTGATATGCTTTGGTGTCTAAGACATTCTCCAGGAGCTGACCAATAGTTTACAGGATATACAAGATACTGGAAAGTTTTTTTTTGAAACGTGAGTTGGAAGCTGAAAGGAATACTCTAGGGCATCTCAAATGGCAAATATCTATATTTATGCAACCAAACACCACCAACATCATCCTAGTATTCATCATTGAAAACACCAGTACAATAACAAATGTGAGCTGGGAGAGGTATGTTACCACTGAAGACCAAAAAAAAATATTGCTTTGTCTTAGGCTAGCGAAACCCCCCAAATGTGCTCCAGTTAAATCTGACAACATTTTATGAATAATGTGGTTCAATATATGTGTTCGCTCCATCCTTGGACACATGTAAAACATGGCTGAAGAAAACCCCCAGTAGCCTGACTTAACCTCAAAAACTGCCATGCTTTGAGCAGGGTGTGTGGACTCTTGAGGTCCCTTCCAGCCTGAGTAATACTTTGATACTATTATTCTTCTCAAAGATAGTATGGAGGTGAAAGGGAGGATGCTGAAAAGAGGATGATTTTCATCTTGGAGCATTGCTTACATGCTACAAGTTTTAATATCTGACATTCCAATAGTAACTGTTAATAGCTAATGCTGGACTTGCCTTTTAATTAAAATCAGTATCAGGTAGAAATTAGTGATGAAAACTAACTCTTCTGGCTGACATCTATAAAAATGCTCATATAGTTGTAAGAATTTCAGCTCTCTGACAAAGAATTTGGTAAAGGATAGGAAAAAGAGGCTAGGAATAAATGATCATTTATCATAGTAGAAGGACATGACCAGCACAGGTCTGTAAGGAGATGTGCTACGGCCCATTCTGCTCAACATATTTATCAAAAATCTTGGAAAGAAGGGCAAACAAAGTTAAGATAAAGGAAACAAAGTCTAACTCTAAAGAACTACAAGACAGACAAAATTCAGTGTGGATAATAATAACCACGTGTTAAAAAGTTGTTCCTGAACTTTCTGTAGGAAATTATGTGCTGATAGAACTTTATCAACCAAGAACATGATCTTGGGATATGATCTCAGCATAGGAGATAGTATCTTTGTGAAAAATGGTTCAGTGCTCAAAACGCTTGGAAAACATGAACCTAGTATTAGGAGCTTTAGGAAAGGGATAATGGGCAAAACAGAATACATGAGTGTGTGTCTATATAAATACCAAACCTAGGTGTACAGTTCTGCTCCCTGTGTCTCAAAAGGGACATAATAAAGGTGGAAAAGGCTCAGAGATAGGAAACAAGGGTGATAAAGGTATAAAACACCTACTCTGCAAGGAACGATTAAGTAGATTAGGAGACCTCAGGGACTATTAGGGGATATATGATAGAGGTCTATAAAATTATGAGTGGCCAAAAGTAGGTACATAAGTAATTATTATTGCCTGTCTGTCCCAAGAAAAGGATTAGTGGGCACTAAATGAAGCTAACAAATGATGAGTTCAAAGTGTTCAGGAAGAGGTGGCTCTTTATAGGTTGTGTAGCTGAGCTGTGGGACGTCGCACCACAGTTTGCTGTGGGTGTCTTATGTGGATTCAAGAGCTGAGTAAAAAAACATTACAGAAGGAAGGGATGCCATCCAAAGGGAACTGGACAAGCCTGAGAAGTGGGTCCATGTGAACCTAATGAGGTTCAACAAGTCCAAGTGCAGGGTACTGCACCTGGGTTGGGGCAACCCCAGACATAAGTAGAGACTGGGAGAAGAACTCATTGAGAGCAGCCCTTCAGAGGACTTGGGGGTTCTGGTGGACAAAAGGCTTGATATGAGCCAGCAGTGAGTTCATGCAGCCCAGAAGGCCAACTGTGTCCTGGGATACATCACCAGAGGGGTGGCAGCAGGGGAGGAAGGTGATTGTCCCCCTCTGCTCTGCCCTTGTGAGGCCCCACCTGGAGTGCTGCATCCAGGTCTGGGGCCCCCAGCACAAGAAAACACAGACCATTCTACACAAGTTATTTTGAAATCTTCTCTTTGTAACTACTACGTGCATTTTATTTATTTATTTATTTATTTATTTATTTATTTATTAAGGATAGGTCATGATAGGTATCAAATAGCTAACACAGCACAGCTTCTTTGTGTTTACTGTGGTTTGTTTTTTTTTGAGCTTTTACAGACAGTGCACATTGCTCTTTGGATAGAAAGCTCTTCTTTTGGTATGGATTCCTCAGCTAAAAACATCTTCAAGTCTTGTGGCCAATTGTGTCTAGCAACAAAAATAGATCATCAGCTGATGAGTGTTCAGTAAGGCTACTTTGAACCCAACCTAGAGACAGCAAACATCAGACATGGGAATGGAAGATGTGTGAATGAAGGTACCTGACGTGCATATTTCCTCTCACTGTAGAGTAGATTGACGTTGAATTTTTGGGCTGCTCCATGGAAGATACTTCTTCTGCCTAACGAGATCCCAGGACACTCTAACTGGAGGCTTTAAAGAATAGGTAAGAAAATCTTGTGAGCTTCTTCATCCCTGCTCTGAGATAAGCAGTAGGCCATAAGAGTCTTCGAGGTCTCTTCCAAGCCTATTTTGTGCAGTTCAAGGATTTTCCAGATCAACTCCTTCAATGTATGTTTTACAATGGAGTTTGATGAAAAACTGCTTCTATGTCTGCTCAACACTGAATATATAGTCGTGGATTCTTTCTTTCCAGTCATCTCAGTTTTATGGGCTTTCAATTAAAATGTTGTAAAACATTTATTACTTTTTGCTGCAAAGCACTGAGGACATTTACATTATAAAAGACACAAATCCATGCTGAGTTTGTGGTGCTCACTGTTGTATTGCTTCCAGTCTTGCCTGCAGTTCTGTATATTTGCCAGCTGTTTGCAACAAAGTCCTTGGATTTCATTGAATGTTCCCATATGGATGGCTTTTTGAGCTGAACCCTCTGAATTTGAGCTGTTTATTAACGAAGCAATCTAGAGACCAGAGATAATCTATACTTCTAAATACAATGAGGTGATGAAAATATCGTTGCAAAGGATTTTAAACAAAAGCATGGGGTACAGTCCATTGCTTGTTTTGTCACAACATATCCTTAAGTCTATGTGGATCTGAGTCTTAATTCCCAATAGGACAGTTCATGTTTCCCTGCCTCAGGGGAGTTTCATGACAATTGGTGAGCCAGAACCTCTTGTCTCTTTTTGTCTCAAAAGAGAGCAAAAGAGAGATCAGATGAAGACTGTGGGTAACTGTGCCAGCCAATCAATGCATGAGTAAAGAGGGCTAATGAAAAAAAAAAAAAAAAAAAAAGGACACCACAATATATGTTGTGGAGTGGATGTATTCCCAGACTCTCTTTACTGCTTGCTTATGACCTTTTCCAAATCAGTTGGGTCTAGATCCTCAGAAATATTCAGACAGCGAATTGATAGGAACTCTGGCAAATTAGATTTTAGATCCCAGTTCTGAAACCTGGACACCTAAACACCTTCTGGTCTGACCATTCACCAGAGATAAATAATAACAAAAATCCTTTCCCCTACAAAGACAAATCATAACTTGCTGGGATCCCACTCCACTCTTATCTGACATACAGTTACCATGTGCTTCAGCCAAGAGGCCTCTGTAAAGCTCCATTTGCACATAACAATGTTCTGTGAAGCTGCAGCTACACACGCTGGTTCCCTTGAAAGTGCTTTTCTTACTTCTAGCTGTCATTTTCCTGCCAAACCCACACCCTGAACTATCCCATCTAATTTTACTTACTGGCCATCTTTCCCCTTTTTATTGGCAATATTTTTCTTGTTAATTGTGCATGCTTGGTTTTAAAGAATTGTGTCTGCTTTTCCTTAAGTGGCTCTGCAAGGAATATTTCTGCATCCTGGGTAGTTTCTCTGACATGTTTATGCCTTGCTGGTTACTGTAAAAAATGCAAGACATATTATGTACTGCTGAAAACCGAGCTGGCACCTTGCAGTTTTAACATTGTGCCTTATTGTATAGTTAAAATAAATGTACCTGATATCAGCTTTATTACTCCTATTAGACGGTCTAATGGCTTGGAGCGCAGGAGTTCTTCCAGCAGGATGTTAAAGGGAAAGCAACAACTGCTCAGCTCAGACCCTGTATCCAGGGGGCCATCAGGGACTCCACAGAGGAGCACACAATGCTCAGCTGGGGGTGAGTTAGGGCTCTGAAGTCAATCTCCAGTCTCTAGATAATATATTTAATGTGTGATACAGTGTCAGAAAGAGGTTACCACAGAACAGAAAGTCCACAGACTATGTTTGTAGTTTCTGTTCGTATCTACTTTTCATTAAAAATATTACATCTTAGATCCTGTAAAGGCTTCCTTCTGAATGATGTTATAGCAGTCACACAGGACAGGTTTGTTCAAAACTACTGAGACTCCATTTAATAAATATGCCTGAGCACTCTGAAGCATGCCACTATCATTCCTGACTGACAGCTCTATAAAGGAATGCATATGGTATTCCAGAGCTTGGTTCAGCTTGGGAACTCATGTGTTTCTGCTAGTCACTTACCTGACAGTGTCTGGATGGGGTTATCTACAGGTGAACAAGTCACCCTGGGCTCCTCCCTTCACAGACTCAATGCTGTTTAGGGTGCAGTTCACCTTCATGTATGCCTACATTTGCTTGGATGAACCACATCAAAGTACCTGTTGGCTGTACGGACTAGATCTCCATTGACCACCCAGGGACCACTTAGTACCTGAGATACAGACACTTGTATCAGAGACACCAAATGTTAGTCCAGGTGAGTCCTATAAAACACGTGGGATTTGGGTTTACAAGCCTCTGCTAAAGTCTAATAAGCTTCATTTTGGTTGTCCTTGGCTATCTTTGACTTTAAAGTGAAGTCAATATACTAGAGGCACCTCTGTTTGGTCAAGGGAATCATGCTCTGTGCATCTCTTTGATGGCAAATAAGTGGTGTGAACAGCTGTTGTCATCAACACAGGAGTACGCTGCGGCAAAGACAGAAAGAGTGCTGGGTTAACTGCTTAGTCCAATATAATCTCTATAGGTTGCAATCAGAGCAGGATGATGTAGATGTACATCAAAATGTATCCTGACCAGAAACAGTGGCTTACCACTTCTTAACAGAGAAGCTGAAGTTCAGTGAAAAATCCTCACAGCCATGTGATGGCATAAAGCGCACTGGACTTCAATTAACCATTTTTCTTCTATATATTCTTCTCTCTCTCTCTCTCTATATATATTTCTTCTCCTATTGGGCCCAGAGGTGAGAGAAAAACTCCTGTTGGCAGTATGAAAAGCCCCATAAATATTAATCCATATGTGCACATCTGTTGGGGTTGTTCAGCCTGGAGAAGAGCAGGCTACAGGGAGACCTTCTAGTGGCCTTCCAGTACTTAAAGGAGGACTACAGGAAAGTTGAGGTAGGATTTTTTAGAAGAGTATGTAGTGACAATACAAGGGATAAATTGTTTTAAACTAAAAGAGGTTAGGTTTAGATTAGATATAAAGAAGAAACTGTTTACTATAAGAGTGATGAGGCACTGGACCAGGTTTCCCAGAGAAGCTGTGGATGCCCCATCCCTGGAGGTGCTTAAGGCCAGGCTGGATGGGGCTTTGAGCAACTTGGTCTGGTGGGAGGTGTCCCTTCCTGTCTAGGGCAGGGCATTGGAACTAGGTGATCTTAAAGTCCCTTCCAACCCAAACCATTCTGTGGTCTGCAGTCCTAGGTGGAATATTTCCTATGGTTGAAGGAAAGAGGAAGCTGCCATGATGTTATTCCAGGTTTGACCAATAAGCAGCAATTTATACTTCTAAATGAGATATCTAGAGGTGCCCACCAAAAAAAAAAAAAAAAAATCAAAAATCAACAAACAAACAAACAAACAAAAACCTTCAGTGAAAAGAAAAGAGTAGATGGAGTTAGACATTATAGAGAAAAGCAGAAAAGATTTGAGTGAGAACTGGCACAAGTTGTCCATACAGGCATACAGGCTGTGGAGTCAGTCCTTGGAGATCTTCAAATTTGCCTGCATGTGGGTCCTGGGCACCCTGCTCTGGGTGTCCCTGCTTGAGCAGGGTTGGACCAGAGGGCCTCCAGAGGGCCCTGCCAGCCTCAACCAGTCTGCAATTCTGTGATTAGCTTTGACCAGACAAAGCAATGTTTCTGAGCCTAAGTCCTGCCGAGCATTTTTATAAAGAACTAACTATGTTAATTCCACCACCTTATTCAGATTTTAATCAGATCCTGTGCTCAAATGAGCTGTTTCAAGCACTGGAACTCAGTGGCCCAGGAGAGCTCAGCTCAGAGGTTGGGTTTGATCTGCAGTGAAATTGTTGTTTTCACTCAATTTCCCAGCTGAGTTGCCTCTGGCACAAAGGGTCAAGTGATTTGAGTGAATTGTCCTTGGCTCATTCAGGATCAAAGCACAGGTTTTGCCTGGTTCCACTTCTTTCCTCCACCCACACTGTTAAAGGATCACTGAACCTTTGGTATCCAGTCCCTGATAAGCACAATAGGCAGTGATAAGCGAAAGCAGAGGAAAAAAATAAAAAATAAAACACACAGAGTTATTTCCTTTGAGCAGATACCAGAAAGTAAATTGGTAGAGAAGAAGAAGTTTCAGTCTACTCACACCAAAGAAGCAGAGTAGTGTAATGCAAGATTTCTGCCTGGAGAGGCTATTGGAGGATAGGATGTGTGTCTGTGGTGCCAGGGGAAGGAAGGGAAAGAAAGGATGTGCCTGTTGGTGCTATGCAGGTAAGGAACTCTGAAATCTCTTCTTTGTTCAACATTATCTCAACCTGTGTTTATGAAGGTTAATAAGCAGAGGAGTGGGCATCTCATCCTGCCTTAACTTGTCTTATTTTGTAATTCCAGGCAAGATGTTGTTTTTCTGTCATTCCCAGAAAAGCCAAGAGCCAAGCCTGCACCTCTGAAGTTGTCATTGTTAGTGAGGCTCAAAAGGACTTTCAGGAGAGTATTCATTGCAAGTAGCACCCTTATTTATATTTTTGGATTAGTGTAGTACAAGCATTGGAAGAATTTCATGTTATTTTTGAATGTTGCTGTGGTCACATTATGCCCAGAGAAGAGCCAAGAGTGTAACACTGAGGGAACGGAGAGAAATCTTCAGTAAGAGGATTCAATGTTTCATACCTTCTAAGTACAGCTAGTGCTTATGGTTGAACTTAAACTCTAGCACAGACTGCCAGTTTCCAGGAGAAAAAAAAAAAAAAAAAAGTAGGTGCAGAAATGACTGGTCTAATTTCTGCCATATTCTTCTTTGTAAAATTATTTTTGTGGCTAAGTGACTGAGGATAAATGGACCTGATTTGCAACATACGGCTTAGAGGGGGCCTTAATAGATCTGATTCACACAACTATTTGTTTTCAGAGTGATACATCCTTTCTAACCATACCAAATAACCCACTTGCTCTTTGTATTTTTGGGAAAATAGCCACAGAAATATCTATAGATATTTCAAACGTTATTTTTCCTGACTATTTAGAGAATTTGGATAAGAAAATTTTAACAGGGAAGACCTCCTCAAACTGTTCTAGTGGCCAGGTTCAGCATCTGCTCTAAGCATTGGAAGACTGATTGAAGACCTGCTTCAAAGCAGGTGAACAAACCTGAAGATACCAGAGCTCAGTAAGAACTCTAGCTCATTAAGCTCCAGCTTCAAGAGGAGGGCTTCCAGACTTCGCCTTCCAGAGAGGGCTGATCCAATAAGTTTTGTGTTTTTTTGTTTTTTTTTTTTTAAACACTGGTGGAGCTGGCCCCAAAGTCAGGAAAAAGGAAGTAGATATCCAAGTCCTTTGTATTAGGGGGACTTGGGTGGATCCACGAATATTCAGCAGCAAGAAAAAAAAGAAAAATCTGGGGATTTTCAGTTATTCCTGGGTAAGTAGCATCTTCACAAGGACCTAAATTATCTAATAAATGCTTGAAATAGGTGGATGTGGGTTAATATTTTCTCAAGTTCCAAAGATTTTAAGAAGGCATGCTGTTACTTGCCTTTACCAAAAGAGGGTTGTGATGCCAAGCACACTACACTTGCAATGCACAGAAGGATTTTTTTGGTCAGAATGTTGAGTGGCCAATCTGAACTGTCAGAGCCTGTGTACATTTGGTCAAGAAATTATATAGGAATACAATATTTAATGACATATCTGATATTTCCTGTATGTACTGACTCCCTTGGCAAAAAGAGCCCTCTTGCAGTGGTGGTATAAATTTCTCTGATCCCTGACAAAACATTAAGATAGAAAGGCCTATGACAATGCAAAGAAAAGGGTCATTAAAATAGTTTTGACTCAAAAAGTTCAGGGTGAGTTTGCAGTAAAAGTTTGCGAGTGGGAAATGATGCATTTCTCATTAAGTCCAAACCAGTTCTCCTGTCCCTGTTGATGATGTGCCCTTGTTTCAAACCAATTAAACGGGAGCTAATCTCTCTTGGTTTGAGACATGCTGTCTTTGTTACGTATAGTTTCTTTTGTGCCAAAAGTCCTAATGGATTTTTTGTAACCTACATCCATACTGGAGAATAATCATCTCTGTACAAACACAGAAGATCTGGTTCCTGAACCAGACAACTTTGAACTTGATTCAGGGCCAAATGAGGGAAAACTGAAAGGCTCCCATTGACTTCACTGAGTATTAGATCAGGCTGTCACTGTCTACATTCAGTCAAGGACATACAGCAGCTAATTTAAGGCCTATATTGTGAATGGGCTGAAAAGCACAATGACAATGCAGTACACATTCTTTTTAGCACCTGTCTTTGGTGAAGGGTGGCTGAAAAACTTCGTGGAAGAAGAGTTTTAAGAACAAATTCAGAACAATGACCATTCAACCTTGCTTGACTCTAATAGAGATCTCAGAAACACTTTTTCTGGGAAGTGGATAGAGTATCACAGGATTAATTAAAAAAATAAAAATAAAAAAATACAGGTTGAGATGAACCAGATTGACACATAAATGGCATGTAACTTCAAATACTTCTGCACTTGGACTTCTGAGTGATGCCTATGTTGTTCAAAATACTCCGGGAGATTCCTGATTGGAAAACCACACAGCCCTGCAAGCAAGGCAGCTAAGAAATAAGTATAATTTCAAAGGTAAAGTGGGTTTAAAGGGTTCATTCTACAAGCATCCTTGTAAATGTGCTGTGCCGTAAATATCCAGCTCCTTTAACCAACTCTTCAGTTCCTGGGAGTCAGGCCTGAACACAACTCACGGTGATACACCACCACCATGTGGTCGTTGCCAGGAAAAAATAAACTATTATGGAATAGTTGGGAGGAACTTGGGCCGATGTTTCAAAACTTGGGAGATATTTAGTTACTGTGGTAACAGAAGATCCTAAAGCACTTGGCCACTATTATTTAATGTGTTGTCAGCAGTTTCCAACACTGCTATAATGTGAACATTTACTGGGTATGTCTGTGAACAGTGAGACAGAAAATCCATGCTTTTCCAACCTCTGGTCCCCAGGCCTGAAGTAAAGCCAGGCACAGAAGGAGGTACTCATGCACCGTCAGGTGATGTAGTCCTTCAGCATTTTAACCTCTCTGGACATCCTTGTAATAGGTTCTGGAATGGCTGGGACTGAGTAAAGAGATTGTCTGCATTGCTGGGAACAGCTTGGGGTATTCTTTTTCAAGGCAGCAATAGCATTCTTTGAAAATACTTCCTTAATATGTGCTTTAGAGGCAAATACTGCATGGTGATATTGTTTTGTTATGGTTTTCCTGTAGAGTTTCTAATTCATTTTGAGTTCCAGAGATATCTGGGAAAGGTCGGGGAGGTTTCCACTTTTATTAGGGTTGGGTGGGAAGCAGCACCTTGAAATATCCCTTTCTGTAGGGGGAAAGGGATTTCCCCTATGCAGAAGGCTGAGCGCTCTTTTTGCTTAGTGAGAGGGATCGCATTCCTTATTCTGATTTTGACAAATACTGTTATCATCCTTACTGCGGTCTGTAGGACTTTCCAGAGGGGAACAAGAAACAGACTTTATAGACAGTTTCTGCAACACATTTTTCTGTTGCTTTTCTTTTGTGGTTAGTAACTGCAGGGGGATGAGGACCCAGCCTACTCTGGTCTTTGAGGAGTTTTTCAGGTTATGCATTAATTGTCTATGCAAAGATAAGGCTCTGGGCTCCTTGCCTTATTCCTATTATTATTATTATTATTATTATTATTATTATTATTATTATTATTATTATTATTATTATTATTTTCCTTGTCTTCACAATCCCAAACTCTTTTTTACTGGGGGTTTTAATGAACCTCCAAACACAAGTCTTTGTCAAATATATTAGTAAGGCACTTCTATGTGATGGATCCAGACGCATCTTCAAAGCAGAGTAAGGCAGCTGTTCCTCTTTTTCAGACTCTGTAGCGTAAAAGAGCCTTTAAGCAGAGACCCTGAAAGAAAAGCATCCTGACCTTCTATTGTAGAGCCATGCAGGGATTTTTGCTTCCAAAATACTAACCACTTGCACAGGTACATAATAGCAAGGAGGAGATATGTAACCATACTGCAGGAATATATCCAACCACACCAATAAATAACTCTGTTTGAACTATTTATCTGGTCTTCTAATAGCTCACTGCTTCACATGTATTTTCCTCCCATCTTTATGGGCCTAACTCTGGAAGGTGCAGATTGGTTTTCGCATGCCTGAGGGTGTGGAACTGTAACGAAGCTTTTCTCTGCTCTAACAGCTTAACCTCTCTTTCTCTCTGCAGCAGTGGTGCTCTTTAATAAAAGTGCTGGGATGTGGATAGAAGGCTTTCTCAAGGGCAACATCTCTCCCTTATTTCTGCTTCCAGTCACCTCCGTCATATTTTCCCCTGAGTGACCCCCTTAGGAGGCTGCAATGCCCAGACACCAGGAACTTCACTGAGGCTTCTGTCTCTGACTCCCTGAGTTGTAATTTGTGGTGCCTGCAGATACTGGATATCCATTTGGGATTTAATTTGCATGGGAAAGGAATTAAAGCACCTCTTTTGTGTATGGTCCCTCCACAGCCTTTAACTGAGTCAGAGGTTAAGCGTAAATCCCAGGGAAGCACACCAAGACTCAGACTGTCCATTATTAATCTATTTTCTGATATACTTTCCAGCACCTATATTGAATTTTGGGAAGATATAGATCTGAAGAACCCACTGTGCAGTAATTGGCTTTCACAGTAGTTGTGTCGTTTAGGAGAAGGATATTTGGGTCAGACTTACTGAGCAGGGACTGTCTCCTCAATCACAGGCACTCTGGAAAAATAAAATGAGAAGGAAGAAGGGAGTACTGGGCAAGAAATCAGGTATGAAGTCTTGGTGTGGTAGTCTAGTAAAAATACTAGTGTTATAGTAGAGATTTTTGCCTCTGGCACCTTTTGTGGTACTACAGGAATCATATATACAATTCAATTCCCCAGGTTTTAAAAAGGATGTTAAGTGAGAAGAGATAGTAGAGAACTATATATGTTATCTATTCAAAGGCTGAAGAGTGATACTTTTATTGACAGGCTTGGAGAGCTCTATTTGCTTATCCTTTATCCAAAAGGATATTGCGAGCCCCATAGTGCATCTTTCTAAACGTGTCAGTCAGGGGAACACATTAACTGATGTGGAGGCAAGAGGAAGGGAGTGATGCTGCCCTTCGTGGAGTTTTCTGTCCATGGTTCATCACGTGTACTGCATAGTACTGCTGCAAGAAATGTGATCGGAGTGTGTGATCACCTCTGAGGGGAGAAAAGCAGCAGGTTTCAAAATCTTTTTAGTAGATGGCATACAAAGAATTCATGGTTGAATGCAAAAACAGGATGAATTCAAATGATAATGAGGTAAGTATTTTGACGATGAAGGAGAATTTCCTCTGAAATGAACTGACAAGAACAATGTATCTGCCAGCTCTTGATACCCTCACATCCAAACTGGTGGTCTTTCTAAGGGGCAGACAAAAAGCGAAGAGAAGTCACTAAGCAAAATTTAAAGACAACTGAGAAGAAAATAACGGTATTTGGATGACAGGTGAGGAGAATTGACATCTCATAGCTTTTAATTAATACTTGTGTTAATACTTGAATCTTTGACACAGAACATTTTGAGCAACACCACACTTCTATTGTATTGGTAACTGCTAAAATAAGAACCACCTCTATCTGCTTTGTAAGTTTCTTGGGATTTTCAGGAAAAGAGTGAAAGATCTGTTCAAGCCACTAGAAAGACCTTCCTTCAATATCACTTCGGTCACAGGTCACACTCTCTCGTGTTCAGCAGTGCTAAGGCAGAGAATGATCGAAGATTTTGAAGATCTGCAGAGCTGTAGATCTTTCTCAGTCAAACTTCTGTCTACCTGTCCTTTCCACTGCTTCCATGAACAGTTCCTATTTTCCTCCACCCAGCTTCTAGCCATGAATCATCAAATCATTAGGTTTGGAAAAGCGCTCCAAGACCATGTGGTCCAACAATCACCCTACTACCAATATCACCCACTAAACCATGGACCTAAGTGAATAATAGAGAATCCCTGAACTTGAGGTCCATCCTGCTTCCCTGCTGGACTGATGGATCCAGCCTTCAAACATGGGTCCAGCTCATCCTTAGCCCACAAAATCCTGTAACAATACTTCAACATTTAACTGTGTGTAGGGGGAAGGGAGAGGTTGGTGAGAAAAGGCAGAACTTCATTTTCAAACCCACAGCTTAAAAACATTTGGTGCCCCTGGGTCTTGTGCTATGAAAAACAGTGGATAGTCTCTCTGAACTCTCCCTTCTATGATTCTGTTCACCTTTGTCTATTTACTTGTTTCTTGTATGGAAACTATTCTATGTTGTTGCTCATCCCTGTCACGCTTCTTTGAGTGCTTTCTAGTTCCACAGTCTGTTTTTAAGCTGTGATTGCCAGAGACACAGACAGCTCTAGACACATTATAGGATTTGAACATAATATCATAATGATGTTTTGTTTAATCTACTCTTTCTTCAGTGATTCAATTTGCCTCTTCCAGAGTCACTGCATGAACAATCACTACACAGTCATTGCGAGATCATTTCACTGCGTGTTGAAATCTGATTTAGAGGCCATCGCTGTATTTAGATACAGTTGTGTTTGTTTTTATTTGTGTTTATTGAGTTGGATTTATCAAAGCTATCTGTTATGTTACCA
The DNA here is from genome assembly GCF_047663525.1 of Anas platyrhynchos. Taxonomy (NCBI): domain Eukaryota; kingdom Metazoa; phylum Chordata; class Aves; order Anseriformes; family Anatidae; genus Anas; species Anas platyrhynchos. The sequence continues at coordinate 10,700,054 of NC_092588.1, read as the reverse complement.
TCCAGACACTCAGAATCTTGTGATTCTTCTGCTGTTCTTCCAGGGCTCATTAACTGAAACACAAGGCAAGTGAACAAAATGCATCCTTTTGCAGTTAGCTTCTGTTCAGCCAGAGCATAGAAGCCACATGGAAACTTGCAGCTACCTGTATTGTTCCAAGTGCTTCTATTTTATAAAAGCTCTAAATATATAAATATATTGTTATATATATCTGTGTGTGTGTGTGTGTATAAAGCCCTGATATTTAGACAGCTGTTGGAGAAAATAGCACCAGCTTAGGGTAAAAGTGAAAAGGAAAAGCCTAAATTTAGGCAGAGAATTTTATTTCTCTCTATTTCCCCTTTTCACCCAAGTAGTATGACCTGATGAGTGAGCAGCTGAAGTGCCTCTTTGAGGCTGACAGCCCTGATTTGACTCCAGGAACTGAATGGTTGAGTGATCACAGGGATCTTTGAACTGCTCACTGCACTTCACTAAATTCTGAACCTTTAAGAAATATACTCTGTAGTCCATCAAATTAATCCACACAAGAAGTGTGCACAATTTCTGACCCACGCCGTGCTTATTTTGGTCTCACCACAGATAGGGCTCTGTTTCCACCATGGCATGAGCAGAATTTTCTGGCAGGATAGGATGTAGCCTAGATGAGGCAAGCAGTCATTGTTTCTGGCATGACAGAGTTGATGGGGTGACCATGTCCTTGCCATGCTCATAAAACGTAGCATGATGTCAATGACTTGCCTTCACAAGATACTTCATCCTTTACAAAGCCCAGATGATAAATGGAAATATAAATTAGCCAGGGAGAGAGATATCCAATCAGTCAAGTCAGAAAACTAAAATAATGCTTGAAAATACGACTATGCTACTTGAACTGAGCATGTTAGCACTGGTGGTGACCGTTTTGGGGGTTAACGTTCATAACATTTTGGTAAGAAGGATCCTTGCCATTAGAGGGCACCAAATCACTTTACAATCTGCCTTCGTGTCTAGGAATCTGAGGTTTGTACGCAGCCTACTTCGAACCTGAGCACTGAACTTTCCAGCCAAAACCCAGACGATTTTGCAGTCGTACTTGTTCTGTCTCGGTGTCCCTCACTAGATTGCTACCGTTTTGGCCCCAAATCCCACCAGTGTAGCTGACAAGTTTTTATAACTGTCAGGTTTCAGAATGGAAGACAAGCAGCCGTCTGCCTGCCAAAGCGAGCACAGGGAAAGTCATATTTGCATACATTTCTCCCCCTGTCAGGCATATAGCCTTTGGGGATGGAAGCTACACTGTGCAAACAGCAATAAACTTGTGAGGTTTGAAGGGTATGACAAGGAATGTCACTGATTAAAAGATAAATGGGCTGAAAAATATGGGAGTGGATGGAGTACAGCTGTTAGGACAATGGCTTACTGCTGTTATCCTTCTCAGTTAGTACTCACATTTTCAGATATTTCTGTGTTTTCCTTTGGCTACTTTACTCTTGGGTGTGCTTTCTGTTTCTATTGTTTTGCTCCCATTACACTTTTTAGAATCCTAAATACAATCCAGTTTCAGCTGGAGTGGGGCTGACAAGGGGCTACCAAAATAAGGGGTAAGCTGCACAAAGAAGTGTCCCCTGAAAACATTTTTGTCTGGGCCATGTCTGAGGATCTTGAGCTAAGACTCAGACAAAACCTCGTGTTAGGGTTAAAGTTACGTTAAGAGTTAGAAGAGAGGCAAAGCCCAGAGAAGCAGTTGGGGTTAGGCTGCAGAGAGTGTTGCTGGAGGATGCTAGGTTTGTTAGGCATCTTCTGACAAGCAATGCATAGGTTTCTGTTAACATTTCATAGGGAGGAGAAAAAAAAAAGAAAAAGAAAAAAAAAAAAAAACAGAGAAAGAGAGAAAGAAAATAAGTATGCTTCGGTCTTTAGGGAAAGTGGAGCAAGGCCAAACAATTAGTTAGACTGCAGGGAACCTGAAGTAACTTTGTTAAAATTAAATGAGTTGCTGTGCCTGTGATTTACTCTATTTCACAGCCTTTTAATTTTGTTGAGTTTGTCAGGGTTATCCCAGATCTATACCAGGGTAAAAGGTCTTTTGACTCTACACTGACAGCAAAATCTGTTGCAGCTAAGTGTGAGGAAAGCAGTGTGTTTTATTATGGAACTGAGTTGTACAACCTCTAAATTATGTCACGTGGTGTGTATGGTCTATGGAAATTGTTAAATATTTGAATAAAGAGATATTTTTCAAATATTTCTGACTGACTGAAGATCAAAGTGCAATGTTGACATTAGCATTCTTTAGAAGGGGAACTCATCACAGTCGTTGGGAGCTATTTCCCTTGCTTCCCTTCTTATGGGTATGTCATATAAGACTGAACCAACTTCTTTAAAAATGGGAAGGAAAAAAGAGAACCAGCTGCATGAGCATCTCTGAGAAACTCTGAAGAACTGAGGTTAATCCTAGCTGGATTTGTAGTACTAAAAAATAGCTTTTGGGGTAACACCAACCTTCCTCTTACAGCTGTATCAAAAAAGGTTTAGAGGAAGAGAGAGAAAAGTATGGGATAAGATGGTGGTGGGACTAAATCAGGTGGATCCAAGCACAAGGAATGAAGGAAATCTGCTGTTCAGTTTTTAAGAAAAAGATTTTAAATTACAAACTTTAGCCTTGATTATAGCAAAGAGACATCTCTAGAAAGTATCCTTCCTTTTGTTTCAACAAAAGTGAGAACTTAAGTTGGTATTTATGTCACTTTATTTTAGGTGTCTAAAATGCATAATGTGTGTGGGTAAGGTGTCTAAGTTCCCCTGAAAGTCAATGGAGATCTGGTCAATAAAATCAATTGCATTTAGGATGTGATTCATTGAACCAGATGTGAGAGTGTGTTTTAGTATGAAAGCGCACCCTATATTACACTGAGTAACTTGCCACCAACTAAAAACTGCTTAGGCAATGAACATGGATATGGTTGCACTGTAAACACATGCAGTTTGATGAAGCTGCTTTTAGCATCTCTGAATCTTCTTGTTTGGAAGAAATGCCAAACCATCAATAGCTGAAAATGTTTTCAGTATTTCTTATACGTAGGTTTTGCAATGCAGATTCAATAATAGTGTCAAAAACATTGCTGAGAAAGATCATTCGTAAGGTTATTGTGGCTGTCAGTTAGATGTTTTAAAAATGTTGTCTAAGTTTGCTTGGACAGCATTCAAATCAAGGTAGACTCTTGAAAATGGGTCTGGTAATCTCTGAGATCTGAGTAGTAATTGTAGCAGTAGTGTTCTTAGTAACAGAATGAAAATTAAAAAATAAAAATTAAACAAATAAGGAAACAGAAGCCTCTTGAACAGAGTTTGAATTGCTAGGTCTTTGATTTGACTCTGACTTTTTTGTTCTCTTCCCTACCCTCTTTCAGATCCTTGTGTTCAAAAAAAAGGTAGACAAAGTTTTCAAAGGTAGAAAAAGTTCTACAATGCAGATACTTGTAATGGACATCATAGTTTCAGACAGGACGATATCTATCAGTTAGTATCTCCAGGCATTCTTTCTGAAGTTAATAAGATGAACTCTTTTTCCTAGTATCTCGGGTTTATTTATTCCTATGAGGAAGATTACTACAGTTTTTATGATCATATGGATTCCACTTTGAGAAAAAAATGTGCTGAATATAAATAAGCAGAACTGGATCTGTGGGATGTCCCATCTCATATCTTGTAAATCCCATAGTCCAGGGAAGTCGTATCTTGTGCAGATGCAGATAACATTTTCTGTGACCAACAGACATCAATACATTTACTCACTTCAGGTTTTGAAATCTCAGAACATGGCCTCTGGAGTTTATTTCTACACAAATGAATTTGGTGATAAGATAGAACAAGTATTAAGAAAGTGGAAGCCAGTTGAAAGAGCTATTCTAAAAATGGAGGCTCAAAACTAGCTTCTACAATTTTAAAGAACATGATGGGCCATATTGGAATCTATTTGCTAGAAATGCTGAGTACCTGCAGGTACTCTGGAAATTAATCTCTTGAGATTTGTAACCAGAATTGGGAACTATGTAAAAAAAAATCTATTGAAAATATTTTTTTCTCACCAATTCACCACATTAAAGCCTATATATTACTTTCTGCTTCAGGTGGTGTTCTGTGGCTTCACAGATTAATGTGTTTGAGCTGGGATGATATGGTAGAAAGTCAAGTCCCTATAAACTAGGGAGGTCTGATCCACGCCTAATTAAAAGGAAAACCATAAATAACACTCTGTGGATCCCCATTTTAAGGTATATTTCCTGAGATCTTGAGGCGTACTACAGAGCCTCCAGAGTTACTTTCATTATGGAAAATTTCCTCTTCTTCTGACCCCCACAATACCCGTTCTTTCCTGACTCACACTACCTATACATATATTCCTATACCTTCTTAGCTATTCTTTTGCTCCTCTGGAGAACATGAAAGGAGCTGAAACATTCAAGGTCATCCTGCTTATAGAGTCAATACAAGCCTGGAAGGGGATTGGTTTCTTGTTATCCAGTAACTCTAAAATGACTCTGAACTCAAGATAAGGAAAGGTAAAACATGACTAAATATTTCTTCACCACATCCTGCACAGACAACATAACTTCATAGGTGATAAGGAAATGACAGCAAACAAACAACACAGCCCTCACTTCTGGTCTCCAGATATTAAAACACAAAAAGCTTCCCAGTTTTTCTCACTGTTTATCCTTCTTTTTATGGTTTTCCTGAAAGAGAGTAAGGAGAAGTTTAAAATGGTGTTAGAACTGATTTCTTAGGGAAATGTACTGCTGCACTGTGCTTAAGTACATTCATTCAGATCATCTCCAACAGGCCATTAGTTTGTTTTGAGGCTAAAGGTTTGTGCATTGGAAGTGGCCAGTCCCTCCAGGGCATCCTGCAGGCTGGCTGCCTGGGAAAGACGCTCTGTTCTCCCAGCTTGCCCAGTGCCTGCATCTGCATGCATATTCATGACTGGCTATTCTTTTAGGTAAAAGAGAAAATTTCCTTAGAAAATTGCAGCAGTAGAGCAGGGCTGTGCTTTCAAGTATTTTGCCTTTCCCAAAAGGAAATAGCTGATGCCATGAAAAGTTTTGTGCAACTGTAAATGTGTTCAACTGCGCTATAATGTTTCATGGAGGGGGAATTTTCTTTCCCAGCCCAGCTGCTGAATAGTTTGTGCCTACAGGCTCCATGAGGAATTAAGAAATAGGACTAGGCATCATACCAATTTTATTTTTTTTTTTCACCCCGTTTGCAGTAATCTGGGATATGGAAATTCCTCTGTGTGACAGAACATTCCTCCATTCCTCCAGTCTGAAGTCATGTGTGCATGCACACATACACACGAATGCACTCTCCTGTAATGCAGCTCTCATTCAAGACATTTTATATGAAGAAGTATTTTAGAGGAGTGCCTTCCCATGCAACTTCATACAGCAATCTGACTGGTTGTTTTTAAAGGGCTGTGAGTTTGGGACTGGTGTTGACTATAACATACTAACACTTCATAAGTGAATGTGCACCTGCTTAAGTATACACTGTTTGCTTATAGATATTATGTTTTCAACAACAAAATGCGTCACTTGGTAGAAAGAAATCTGATAATATGAGGACCTATTTTCCCTTAATAACCAAGACATCCTAAGAGATGAGGGGACCATTTCAGAACTTAGATTTGCCCTCAAAAGTTCAGGTTGTCTAGTCTGGTGTTCAGCCAGTGACAGTGTAAAGAAAAGCCTCATTGTGTTAGATGCAAGAGTAAAACTTCTGTAATAGGTAATTAATTAAGCATTTATATGCAAACCAGAATATATAATTTTCCTGAACACAGATGAATTGTATTCCTTGGCCTAGAGGTCAGAACCAGGTAAGTTTACAAGACACTCTTCAACAACGTTTCCTATGAATCCATGGTTACTTTTAATTTCCCTCTGTAAAAATTATATTCTTCTTCAGTACCAAGACTAATCCCCTGTTGTATCTGTACCTCTGCCTTTTGTTGCAGTTATACCTGGTGCCTCTGAATTATGCATTGTGTCTGGTTGCAGAGGGACAGACAGATTGATGAAAGCCATTTTTAGTGTTATTCTTTAGCTTCCATGAGTTCTCATTCATGGTTGACAAGGCTGGGTGAATCAAAGTGTTTATTTTTACCCTCTATGTATCTTTCCTCATTCTCTAGTACTTTGTCATATTTATCTCGCTGTCCCTGTGCTGTGTTGAAGAGCCTGGGAACTGCATCTGCTTCCTCACTTTCTGCCATAACCTAATGCATGCTTACCATTTGTGGAAAGGGCCACAAATGCTTCTTCTTTCTTTTCACCCTGTTTTGTGGAAAACACTGCTCTGCACAGATACTGATTTTGAAATTGCAGGTGATGTGGGTGGTGTCTTATCTGCCTTTCTGTGCTTTGCCCCAGGAGCTGACCTCTCCATGCACTGAAAGAACACAACTCATAACTTCTCAATGTCTCCAAGCAGGCTGCTGCTCATTCCTTCACTAGTGGCTTGTAGGGTCTGAGAAAGCTGCTTTGCAGGCTTTTGCTTTAGACCATCATATTTATCTATCTATCTATTTATTTATTTTAAAGCATCATTAGAATGACCTTGGAGCTGAAAGCCACATTCCAGGGAAGTCTCCTGATGCTGAGGAACTTGTCTCTAATAAGAGGAAGGAATTTGTCATTGCCTAACTAGAGTCTCCTTTGCAAGCTGAGACTTTCTTCTCTAGGATGGTATGTTCTAACCCTTTCACATTCTCCTACTGATTTTCACGCCTAAGAACAAGACAGAAGCAACTGTCTCCTTGCCCTCAAGAGTTCTATCAACAGTACAAAAGAGACTGCATTATGTGAAAGCTTTACAATGACATGAGACCTCACAAACTGTGTCTTGATCCAGGCTTTCTGCATGAAATTGAGTTATATTTATCCACAGTCTCTAGGACTCCTCATGACAGTCATATTAAAGTACTATGCATTAAGAAAATAGGTCTATGGAAAGAAAGAGGGCTGAGAAGTATGTTCTTTATCTGATTTATAACATCTTGAGCTCACACATTTATAATAGCATCAGCTGTTGCTATAACTTGACAAGCTCTATGGACTCAGAGCAAACACATTGAAATATATCATGATACAAATGGGTCCCTTGCTAAACCTACACACTGCTACTCACTGTCATTGAGACTTTGCTCTTGACCTGAGCTCCATGTGTCATTACAGCAGCAAAATGCCAGTGGTACTGCTGCCTACACTGCCTACACTGATTTCCTTCCCTTTACACAGAGCCTTTGCAGGAAACATTCCAGTTCACTTCTCTGCCCAGTATTACACAAATTCAAAATGAGGTGGGAATGAAAGGCTCAGCCAGCATGACCATGGCTATGCCCAGGTTGTACCCAGGAGTGCAGCAACAGCTGGCTCCAGGCTGATGGAGCCTGGGAGCTTCAGCTTTCTTCCTCTGCTTGCATAAAGGTTTGTTTTGAAACAGCACTTATATGAGGAGAATATGAACTCAGCTTGTGCTGAGGAGCAAGCTTAGGTAACATCATTTCCATACCTTTGGTGCCTGATCTGGTACTTCATTAACTGTTAACACAAAAGCTTTCCTGTAAGCAACGTTTGTCTGTGAATAGTCAGTGTTGCAGAGTAAGCCCAGGGTGAATCTGAAGGAAAATCTGAACATTTTCCCAAACAAATTGAAATGTCAGGTTTGGATTTTAAATAAATAAATAAATGTTTTCAAGTAAAGTGTAGAAATTTATTTGTCTCATGGCTGAAAAAACAAAATCACTTTCTTGATTTTACAAGATGGTAAGAGAGCTGGGTGCACCAGGTCCTCATCGGATGTCTGGAATAGAAGATTCTGAAAGATGGGATCAAATTTACAAGGAAAAGAAAACCATCCTGAAGACTTCCACAGGTGGATTTTTGCTGGACAACACTTCTATAAACATTGGAGCTAGAGTTGAACAATCTCTTATCCTTCAGTTGTTAGGAATTGGCCCTAAGAACAGGCTGTACTCTACAGCTAGTGAGATTAGCGAGAGCTTCAGTCAGGTCCTTGCAAGCCTCCCTTTGTGCCTAATGTTACTGCAAAAAGAGCACAGATATCTGTGCAGGTGGTCCTCAGAGGACAAGGATTATCCATGGGCCAGAAGAGGTTACAATTCAGCTTGGTGAGTACAAGCATACAGTGTTAGAGTTCCATAGGGTAAAAAGCATGTAACAGTCAAATATTTTCATTCTTCCATTCTTCCATAGACTATTGTCACTTTTTAGTCTCTGAAGGGTAAGGACGGGTGTCTTTTTATTATTATTATTATTATTTTATTTTATTTTTTGAATAGTTCACAAGCTTTGGGCTTTTTGTTGTTGTTGTTGTTGTTTTGTGTGTGTGTGTGTTTGTTTGTTGTTGTATAAGACTTCTATTAACAGTTAAATAATTTTTTAATGACACTTCTCGTTTAGGAAGTGCATTGTGCTATGGGATTTGTATATGCTATCACTCCAATGGCACCTTGGCTGGTGAATAAGAAAGGGAGCTGGATATGAAGCTATCAAATATTCTGAAGACTTCTGCATGAAAAGTGCCTGATCCAATCTTCGGTGTAATCAGCAGAAAAACTGTTACAGAACTCTGTTGGACACAGTCCATAATTCATTTGTCTTAATCTCTGCATTTTTCCTCTTTCTCATTTCCATTTTGTCCCAGAGAGAGAAGTGCTGAAAAGCCACAAGAAAAATTATTATTCTGTTCTTTTAAGTACTTGTGGGACAGAAATTTTCAGTAATTTAATGATTCCTTCTTTGTAGTCCCAAACCACTCCCACAGACTTTTCCAGCTTTCTCAGGCCAAAGATTTTGAGTTGGTTGGATAAACCGTAGTTATGCATCAAATTTTGTGTGTCCACAGGACTAAATAATAATCCCAAGGCATTCTGATGAGTAATTCCCATACAGTCTTGTGCTAGTGTGGTGTGGCTACATACACTGTACAATTAACTGCTGTCATAGGAGCAAAGCATATGAAGATACTCAACAGCACGCTACCTATTTTTCAGCATTATGATAATTTCTGTGACTTCATCATTTATTTTAGCATCTGAGGAATATTCAAAGCAATTTTATGTCCATGTTAACCAAATGTTGCTGTCTTTGAACTCTTTTGTCATTGCAGTCTTGTGTGTTGCTCCTGAAAACTCTGCTAGTGTTATGAGACAGCACTGGCATGAAAAATTCTCATCCTCATCTGAACATAGTAATTTTGAGGATAATTGACTTCCAGATCCATTCTCCCACTACCTGGTGGTTTTTGTTGTTGATGATTTTGTGTTGTTGTTTTGTTATTTTGTTTATTTATTTGTTTTTAATGAAGAGGCTTTTAATTAACTGGCAGGTGTGTAGAACTATATCATCAAGGTTTGTGGACCAGTAGAAGTAGATCTGCATAATGAAACTAGTACTAAGCGTCTAATGTCCCTTTATTCACATTTCAGGTTTATCCTACGCTGAACTAGCTCTACTCTGGTCTTGTGGAGCCCTTTATGGTACAATACATGAGGTATGCTCCTGGAGCACACTTTCCACTTCAGTTTCATCTGGAATGAATCTGGCTCAAACTCTCCAAAACAGATCCATAATGGGAAAGAAAGCACGGTAAGTGGGGATAACAGGAGATTTGCTTCAAAAGTATACTCTTGATCCATACTAAAACCCTGGTGTAGACATCCTGAGTGAGCCACTGTAAGGATTTGGAATGGATGAAGGACCTGTCAGGCTGTAGACAGCTAATGCCCAGGATGGGGCACTGGCTGAAACAGCTTGCATTGCTGGAGGGAAAAGACACAAGTTCTGTGCCTGGTGATGCAGTCTGAGAAGCCACAAGTCATCTCACATATTCACAGCCATGAAGTCCCAAGTGAAACAAAACCATTATTCTATTTTCTTCCCCAGTGAAACTGTGGTCCATGTTAATTCTTCTTTCTGAAGAGTCCTGTTAGCAAGCTGTGGAAAATGCATAGTTACAAAAAGAAATTCTGCTGGGAGATGCATGTCTCTTATTTTTAACTAGGTTGGCAGATACCTTACAGTTTGGTGGTCTAATGCATGGCTGGACGATGTGATTTAATGAGAATCCAGCGTTTCACAGAGGGAGACCATTCTGAAGGAGTAACTGACACACACAGCAGCTGCACTCTGCTTTTCAGTCATTTTTTCCACCATTTTAATGAATGTTTTATGTTATCTTTTCTTGCTATCCGATTGTCCCAGCTCCTGTTACTGAACACAAGGGCCGCCTTTCACAACCTATATCACTGCAACTGACATAATATACTTATAATTCTGGAAATTCCAAGACACATATATACTTCATGGTAACTCCCAGGCAACTAAGCCCTCTTGGAGTTAGTAATTTTACTGTATTTCATTCCACAAAGGAAACTTTACTCCCAAAGGAAGCAGTAAGCTTTGGCCACCCCTATAGCTGATAACAATCCAAGACTTTCATCACATTTTTTTGACCCATTCTTGGCTTTCAGGAATAACAACAGCTGCTGAAAGCAATACAATTTTTAGTTGTGCTTCTTTACCTTCCCCCTAGCAAGCATCCTTATGAGAGGCTGAGAAATTAAATAGCCTTGGGGTAAATCAATCCCCAACAGCTGTTGCCTCCAGCATTCCTGACTGTCAGTGACTTCATTGAAAACATATGAGTGATCTTTCAACATGTTCACAAGTGGAGAAACGTGTCAACTGGGAAATCTCCCTTCTCCCAACCCCATCTTCATAAATGTACATGGATAGTTGAATAGTTTCTCAAAAATACCACTGGTTCCATGAAATCTCTTTCTTTATCTCCCTGGTTTTGTTTGTTAATATATTTTATTTATTTATTTATTCATTTATGCAAAATAACTCTAAAAAGAATGAGGATGAGTTACATTTTGTCAGCCTGAATTCCCGCTTCTAGAGCCACTTGTTTGGATATGTAAATCAGTCTTCATAATGCAAGAGGCTGGGTCAGAACTGACTGATGAGGAATAAAGTCAGGAATGTGGACTGAAAACCAAGTCCAAAACTGGAGACCACTACAGGCAGTTCATTTTTCTCAATAATTTAAGCAGATTTCACTTTGCTAATTACCCTGTAATACCACTGTTCCTGAGCACAAGGCACAGATGGCATGTGCCTTCTCTTTCTGTAAGCATGAACTTCCAACACTGCTAGTTGGAACTATGTCCACTCAACACCATGTTCAAGACCAAAGGAATGCATCCGACTTGTAATCCAGCACTTGTTCCCTCATGCTAAGGCAGCACTGGCACAGCTTCCTTCACCTTGGTAGTGGAGACACGATGAGTTACAGAGGCAATGCACCAAGTAGATAGAATGAGGCCGTTTCTTAGCAAGGATGAAAGGTTTGCGTAGGTTCAACTCCTTAGTCAGCTCTGAAATACTGCCATCTGGTAAATCGACTCAATTCCCGTTTGATTTGGCTGCTCTAATCACTCTAGTATCCGTATTAGCAGCTGTGTATTTTTTGTGTGCCTAAGGATATCCCTGATCCCATATATACCTTGATCAAGCTCCATCTTTAGCTTATTCTCATTTTATTTATTTATTTATTTATTTATTTATTTATTTATTTATTTATTTATTTATTTTTATACTTAGGAGGCAGTTAAACAAACTTCTCTGGTAACAGAAACGAGATTCTGCTTTCTAATATACACATAGGTACAATTTTCATGTGTTTTTTATTATGACAAGCATTATCTTTTAGCCCAAAGAAGCTTAGTTTTTTAAAAAAAACGTAGCTTGAAACCTAGTAGGACTTTTTATAAGAGTGAATTTCTGGCCTAAGATAATGTTGCTTTGAAGTCAAATAGCAACCTCAAAATTCAATTTAAATTGACAATCTGAGTATTTGTTCCTGTTTTAAACCTGATATTTTTTTCTAAGTAAGAAATAGGGAAAACACCCTTACAGCAGCATATACATGTACTGGACATGTTTCACTTCCTGAAGATTTTGAAAGGACAAGTTCAAAAAGAAAGATTCTTACTCAGTTGTATTCTTGCTTCTTCCCTTCTTCTGAAATTCAGCTTGCTCAAAATGCTCACACAGACACTTACTTTTACTAAAATACAGTATTGGATGTATATTTCCTTCAGAACTCAAATGAAAGTAAAGGACCTTTGGCTCTCACATATCCAGTCACATAACTTGCCCTTGATTTTCTCTGCCTGAAAGCCTGGACCTACTTCCATTGACAGTGAAACACTGATTGGCTTCAGCAGAGTGAATATTTCATATCACAGATTTAAGATGTGAAAGCTACAAGGTAATTCTCTCTCACACATAAAAATGATCAGTCCTTTTTGCTAGAATCATAACTCAGCTAAGGATTTGGAGAATGATTATTTTTTCTAAAGCACTTTTTATCTCTGTATCTTTAAGTAGCTTGAAAAGCTGACTGAAGCATATTTTATTTTTATTTTTTTTCAGTTTCAGAGCCAGGGAACTGTGGCCAGTTTTGGAGAGGCCATGTCAACCAGTCCTTCCATGACAGGCCAAACTGCAGTTGTACAAATTTTTTGTCCCTGTGGAAGTGTTTGGTGTGATTCTGCTGGAATTACTGGGTTACCACCTCACACGGAAACCCGGTGCAGTCTTTGGCAACTGCTTTAGGTGTACTGAAAGGTAGTGGATCTGTGCTGTCTCAGCTCAACATTTACCATGTTTATCATGATGTAGTGCAAGAGTAAGATTTACATACTGGACAGTAGGCAGATTTGTGAGCTGGGGAATTTCAAAAGAACCTTTATTCCTTACTCCAGTGTGATACTGAGGTGAAAAAATAAGAAGTTGATCAATGAGATAACCCTGCTCTGCACTTACTATCCTTTATTAGGAGATTTGCCATTTCTGAAGCACTAATAATGAAGTTTCAGCTATTTCAGTTAATTTACGTTTCCAGTTCACAAAACTGACTATCTCCTATGTTGTGCTTCAAAAGTACCCTGAAGGCTGAATGCAAATTTCTGGGGAACTGTTTTGACCTCTTGACTGAAAAAAAGAAAATGAGGGAAAGTGTAAACTTTTATGAACAAATCTTATATCACGAGGCGGGAGAATTATAGTGACTAAATGATGGAGAAGAACAGAAGAACAATTTTGTGCACTGATATGACATGACTGCAGTAAAATTTTGCAGCAAACAGCATTTATTATGCATAGGACTGTACCTGATTCCCCTGCAGCCAGAGCACTGTCATCCTTGACCATAAGATACCTACTGCATGGACAAAAAATATTGGGCAAAGTGAAGTAGAGATCTAAATTGCCTGGCTCGAGGTCATGCTGCTGATCAGTGGATGTTGGAGTTATTTATAAGAAGCACAAAGAACTGCTCATTATGTTCCCACTAGCACAAAGAGCTCCAAAGGGGCTTGTAGCTTGCAAGTTTTGTTCTCTTCATTTTATTAAGCCAGGGGCTTGAACATTTTGTCCTTGGGATATACATTTACTTTTCATTATATGGCGAGAACCAATCAGGAAGAGACATTTACAAACTTTAGAAAATAAGTGCAAGATTTTCTAACACTGGAGATTTTAATTTTTGTATTTGACACCAATTAAAAAGAAAAGGCAAAATCTTTGTGGAAAAAAGAAATCTTACCTCCATGGTTTAAATGAACTGTCCACAGTATATCAGGAAAAAGTGCTCTTCCCAAGTACTTTCATGAATGTCAAGGTGACAATGTCTTTCACCCAATTAATCCCACAACTGCCATTTGACTGTGCTCCTACTCAAAATACCTTAGGCCAGCAGGCCAGATTTCTTCTAGCAATTAGCCTTTAACCCTTCCAGTCTTTGCTTTTTCAATTGCCAGTGACTCTGTGTCAGATAGGAGTTTTATGCTTCTCTTAAAGCCTATTTCACAATGGCTCTGGCTTGACCTTTGAAGTACGTGCATTTATAAGGAAATTGTTCGAGTGAAACGTTTCAACTGCAATCTAAGAAAGTAAGTACTGGGACTCCCCTAGAAAGGTAACATAATGCTTGCCTGTGTCTCCAGATGTAATTTTCCCTCCCTGCCCCCTTTTTATTTTGTTCTTTTCTTTATGAAGTATAGAAAACTATAAGTCTTGTACCAACTGTTATAATCATTATCTATATATCAGAAGCAAATAGTGGTCATTTTGCAAGTTCAGAGATCACATAATGCTGTTCTTCAAGTTCAATACCACCTGGTCACTACTGTTCTAACACTGTAAATTAACTTGTGTATATGGAGCACATTCTTCTGTATTGAACAGAATCAGAACAATTCAGCTATGTGGACTGGACACTCCCTCAATAATGATTTATTGCAGTTATCAACAAACAGTAATTCTACAGAGCAAGGAGGATAATTTTGGAGAAGTAAGATCAAGGGACCAATGTATATAATATTAAAATGGACTACATAACAAGCCTTCCCAGACAGAAGTTACCCAGGAATCACCAGGTCACCTGATCACAGGAAAATTCAGGTTGGATGAGCCCTCTGGAGGTCATCTAGGCTAATCTCCTGCTTAAAGCAGGGTCACCTACAAGGTCAGATTTAATTGCTCAGGGTTTTATCCAGACTTGAAAGCCTCCAGAAGGAAACTGCCCGACCTTGCTGGGCAGTCTGCTCCCCTGTTTGACTGCCCATATTGTGAAAGAATTTCTCTTAGAAACAGACTGAACTTCTCTTGTTTTTACTCATCGCTGGTGTCTTTTGTGTTTCCACCATAAACTACTGTGAAGAGTCTAGCTCTGTCTTATCCTGTAAGCACTGGAAATCTGCTATTAGATCCTCCTAAGACCTTCTTCTTCCCATGCTGAACAAGCATCTCTTCACAGGTCAAGCACCCCAGCTCATGCGCTCCAGCTCATGATTCTTCCAAAAGGTCTCAGGTCCTGCTCATGGTGGTGCCCAGCTGAAGATCTCCTTTATTAGGGGCCATAAGTGTAATTATTTTTACCCAGACAAGCCATACCCACAAGTAGATATCAATTTCATTATGACATGGAATAGCTTCTGACCCTAAAAAATCAGAAATCATCTCCAAAGGGGAGGCACAACATAAGAAAACGTCTTGTAGAGGGCAGCTGTTGCAACCATGTATATGTCCATGTAGTCTTTAGGTTGCAGTCAACCATTAGTCATTAGTCATTAAGAAAATTGTTTGGCAATTAGTTAATTTGTCCTGAATGGCAGGTAATGCTTACTTTAACAATAGGATGATAATAATAATAGTAAATAAAACCAGCTATTGCTAACTACTTGTGTCACTCACTGAAAGGTCCAGCTGCACAGTCTTGGAAATTAATAACTCCCTGAAGCATTTGAAATGGAGTTTGGCAACATCTGTACTGCATTTTGTGAAGGTGAATGGAAAATGGTAGTAAGCAAGAAGTAAAATTAAGTCCTATAACTATCTATATATAGTTATATATACATGTATATTATGTCTTCTCAATAACTTCAATGACCACTTTTCTTAGTGTGCTTTCTTTTAATGACTCGAGTTTCTAAGCAAAAATAAAATAATATATTCCAGCATTTTAAAATTATTTTTTCTTTCAAATTCGGTGAAAAATATGCATAAGCAGCATTTTATTTACTTAGAAATACATTTGTATTCCTTGAGTTTCATCTGTTTTCATTAATATAATTTCAGACTTTCACAGAGTATTGTTAGAAACATTTTGCCCTACTAGGAAAGTTGTGTTATATATCTGATAAAATACATGATATATACTGAAACTAGGTAAATCTGTTTTTGCTTAACTTAATTTGTCTAAATGGTCCAATTTCCAAATGCATGTTCCTGAATGTATAGCATATTTTCAGAAAGTCCTTCCTTCCTTCCTTCCTTCCTTCCTTTCTTTCTTTCTTTCTTTCTTTCTTTCTTTCTTTCTTTCTTTCTTTCTTTCTTTCTTTCTTTCTTTCTTTCTTTCTTTCTTTCTTTCTTTCTTTCTTTCTTTCTTTCTTTCTTTCTTTCTTTCTTTCTTTCTTTCTTTCTTTCTTTCTTTCTTTCTTTCTTTCTCTTTCTTTCTCTCTCTCTCTCTTTCTCTCTCTCTTTCTCTTTCTCTCTCTCTTTCTCTCTTTCTCTTTCTCTCTTTCTCTCTCTTTCTCTCTCTTTCTCTCTCTTTTTCTTTTCTTTTCTTTTCTTTTCTTTTCTTTTCTTTTCTTTTCTTTTCTTTTCTTTTCTTTTCTTTTCTTTTCTTTTCTTTTCTTTTCTTTTCTTTTCTTTTCTTTTCTTTTCTTTTCTTTTCTTTTCTTTTCTTTTCTTTTCTTTTCTTTTCTTTTCTTTTCTTTTCTTTTCTTTTTTCTTTTCTTTTCTTTTCTTTTCTTTTCTTTTCTTTTCTTTTCTTTTCTTTTCTTTTCTTTTCTTTTCTTTTCTTTTCTTTTCTTTTCTTTTCTTTTCTTTTCTTTTCTTTTCTTTTCTTTTCTTTTCTTTTCTTTTCTTTTCTTTTCTTTTCTTTTCTTTTCTTTTCTTCCTCTCACTCACTCTCTTCTCTTCTCTCCTTCCCCCTCTCTTTCTTTTTAAAATTTCCCTCTTAAAGCTATATCTCTTCTAATACTGTGGGGCAGGAGAAGGAAGGAGAATAAATGAGGCAGTGTCTCAAATTGAAAATCTCTCCCGTAAATAAGTTTCACTCTCTTCTTTGGTTCAGCAGTAATGGAATTTAGTGAAATTATTTACGAGGTGCCTAGTTCACCTCAATATAACCACAGACATTATTTAGACAGCAGCATAATTGTGAATAGCATTTTCAGAGAAGTAAAGGTCACTGTCTCCAGCAAAAAGCTTCTCACCTAAATTAAGATATGAGAAGGGAAGTTATCGGCCTTCAGCTGTTCAGTAAGGGACGAGAAAAGTGAAGCCATATGTACAGACACTTGCAACTTCTGCCTCTGGTTTCAAAGGAAAAGCTGGGGAAGGAAGTGCTTTTTAAAGAAGGAACACCATGTGGCAAATTGAAGTAACCAGGGAGTGGAGATGCTGAGGCATTGTGAGGCAAGAGTAATTCAGCATGCTGCCCATTGGTAGAGACTGTGTGACTGCAGTGTAGGTAATCTGAGTGGGTGAGCCCCACTACTAATTTAGGACAAGGAAGATCTCCTCGATCCTGAGATGCTAAGCCCCTCTTTGCCACAGTTCTGCTGCTCTGGGTAACCACACTGGTTTGTTTGTCCAGAGGTTCCTTTCAAAGAGCACTCTCTGCCAATCTATTTTTCCTTAACTGGCATTTATTTCCAAAGTGTATCCAGATCAACATCAGCACTTCCAGAAAGTTTATTTTCTTTGCTGAGCAATTGCTATTGCCTAGAATGGCATAATGCTCCTTTATAGCTATTAGATTATGAATCAATAGAATCAGGATTTCAAAGCCAAAGTCTTTCCTGGTTCACAAGCAACACAATCTCATTAAAACCAATATATTTCCATAGGGAATCTATCAGGAGCAGATTTGGCCTTGAGTTTTCATATTAAGTAGAAAGCAGTGTCTAGAGCAATGCCTCTTGGCAGAGTCTGGCATTCCATCAGAGAGACAGACAATTAGCAAATAATTCGTATTTACGAACCTCAAGAAGAAGCCAAAAATTCTCATCTAATATGGTACAACGACCTCATTGGGAAAGACTTTTGCTGGACTGACAATTCCAGTGGTCAGGCTGATTATGCTGAGGCCATCTCCTTTTGACTTGTCAGAGACAAATCCATCACAGGAGGGGGACTGAGCCTTAACTCATGGCAGCAAGAGGCACACAAGGGCTGGGTGCTGTGACACTGGGCATGTGAAGATGCCCCTAGGACCAAATATTCTTCTATCATGGGGCCTATAGGGTGGGTCCTTCTGTTGAAGCATCTTCTTTTGTGACTGGCTGACTCTGCTTATCCATTAATGAAAGGGCTCCTTATGTAATATAAAATGCAGACTAGACCCTAGAGGGGACTTAGGTATTGCAATGCTTGGCACAGTGACTAGTGCATATGCCTAGGTGGTGACTTCTGGACTACAGAGTTTGCTCCATGGGTTTGTCTATGCATTTTACACTGAATACTTCACTGACGAAGAAGCATGAATAATCCCTAAAGGAAAAGACTGGAACACAGGACTCCTCTGCCAAGTGAGTGATCTCACAGGCTGCAGAGCCAGGCTTATTTCTGCTTCCTTTACCTCACCCAAGAGTCCTGAATTCTCTTCCATGCAGTGGGCCAGCTTCAACAGGAAGCATGAATAAATATATCAGTTCCAAAATAACCTCTAGCCTGGAGGCTACAGGGATCTCTTGTCCTGAGAATAACTATGCCATGAAATCTAGGGTGAGGAGCATTTCTTCCCTGGTGGGGCTTGGTCTTCAAGCAGAGGCCAGGCTGCACAGTTCCAACACAGCCAAGGCCCTTCTGGACTCCAGGGCTATATCAACCCAAGTCCCTGAAGGAAAGCCAAGGTACGCACCCAGGCACTGGGACCTGATTCTCCACATCCATCCTAGGTGTGGTTTAGATGCTGCCATGATGTTATGGAGCTTGTTGGAGTTGGCACATGGCCTCTTATGTGCTGCTTGTCTTCAAGAATACAGGGATCCTGAAATACTTAATTACATATACATCCAGTTTTGGTGTCAAAGACAGATGGATAATTAACCCACTAAAAGCTTTCTGTTTCTAGGCTGTCAAAGCAACTTAATGGATCAGCTGACACCAGAGACCTAAGTTTTAGGTGTATACAGTCAAATGAGAAAAGATCTTATCAGTTATTGTGGAAGTTGATTGGATATAGTGGGATGACTGTCCCACAGCAGCCACAGTGCTGTCAGATTTGCGCTCAGTCACAGATTAAAACTCTGGCAAGAACTGATGTCCTGGTGTGGAACACTTTTGATTTCTCTAGAGGAGTTCCCAGAGGCACACCCCATGTACAACATTTGCTAACAGAAGTGCTTGGCCACTTGAGTGCAAGAAAACTTCATGAACCTTTACCAATGCACAAATCTTGAGGAATGACCACAGGGCATTTGGAGCTGGGCAGCCACGAGGTGGATGTGCAGGATATAAAGAGCTAATGGAGAAACCTGAATAACATTATGCAAATCAGGGTACTTAAGGGGAAAGAGAGATGATGCTAACACAAACATAAAGCAGTGAAGGTCAGAACATTTGCACACAGCTCTCCTCCCTGAAGTCACTTGAGTTTCCCAAGGAAGTTAAAAGCAAAGAAACCACTTTGTTTGGTAGTTCAGTGACTTTCAAGAGCATAATGGCTGAATCCCTTTCCTTTAAAGTCCCACAGATACAATAGAAGACTGAGCCACTTTGAGGATGCTGCAAGTATGTGTCCAGAGACAGATAACTTAAAGAAGCCTTGGCTTGCTGTCATATTACTTTCCCTCTCTGGGTTTGTAGCTGAAAACTAAGACAGAGGAAAGCAACAGTGTGGGAGGGAGCAGAAAATATTACAAAAAAAGCTTGAAAGTCTGTCTAAGATCCAGGAATAGCAAGACATGACAAAAGACAAAAGCAGGGAGAGGCAGAGGTAGATGTCAGACATTATCAAAGGCATGGAAAATAAACCACACACGGGAATGGAGGGATAGATTTATGAATTATGTTATCCATCATCTTTCTATATACTTTAAAGGGTCATTGGAGAAAGGGTGATGTCAGGATAACATGTATGCAAAATGTATATAGAATAAAATGAAAATGGGTGATCCTTCTTGCCGTTACTATTAATTGACTGTATACAGACTTCTGGTGGCATGGAAATTCTAAAAGAACATTTTCCTAAGACATATGGAACGCTACAGGGAGAGTGTCCACATCAGTGACACCACTGGCCCTAGTAAACCCAACGAAACAGACTGGTTTTTTTTGTTTTGTTTTTATTAAGTCCTGTATGCTTGAAATTATGTGCCTGAATTCATGCTTAAGCATTTGCATTACCTAGAGTTTCTAACAACCAAGTTTGAAGACTCTGTCCTAAAAATAATTTGATAGGAGTTTACTGGCAATTCTGCTTATGAAGAGAAGAGTGGTTATTAAGATTTTGACCCTTCATTTTCTGGATTATGAAGGAATTTCTTTAGGTATAGAATTGGCGACATGTGTGGCCATTTTCCCTAATGGTTATAGCACAGCTTGTCATCACTGTGCTCTGTTCCTAGCTCACTATGAGCTTGTTACCTCTTAGTCAGTGCTCCATCTCCAACATGGCCTTTCTGCTTTACTAACTGGCTGGGAATAGGACACAGCCAGAGTCCCCCACACAAGCTGTCTAAGCTTCAGGGTATTCAATTAAGTGAAGAATGAGATGCACTTGAAGTTTACTGATAAGAAACTCTACATAAATGCAAGTTATTAGCAATAACATGGAGATTGTCAAAACACTGACTGATGTAAGGCCTAGATCAGCTGTTTTGGGGCTGTCTGGTTCTGTCTTTCTGAGTGTTTCCAGAAGCAAGGGAAACTTAAGCTTGAGGATAAGCTTCCCTTTGCTACTCAGTGACCTTATAGAGAAATTCAAAGGTATCCTGAAGCTTCTATCCTATTCTTTACAAAAGGTATTCATATCCTTCCTAATTACCGATCTATTCCCACAAGTATCTTAACTTCCTTTTCTAAATAACCATCTAGATCATTTATTATTGCAGTAAATAGAAGCTTAAACAATGACTGCTGTCACTTTGTGCTAGGTGCAGTACAAAAATAGAATAGGAGGCAAACTTTTCTTGGAAAACATCAAGATCTTTAAAGATTAAAATAAATTGTGGAAGGGGAAACACTGGGCAGGAGGGTGAAGTGACTTGCCTAAACACAAAATCAGTCAGTGAGAAAAGAAAAGGACGTGCAGATTCCTAGCCTTGGGTATCAAATATAGTTTATCATTTAACATGTTTTGTTACTGCTATTCATTCTGCTTAATGCAGCTTCTCTTCTGTCCCCTGAATGAGTGCACCTACCCAACATGCTAGCAATTCCACAACATTTTCTGCTTGAGAGGAAAAGACTGACTCTTCTTTCTTCCCCCTCAGGTTGTGCTGCGCAGCTGTGATACCAGATCTTTAATCATAGTGACAAGCACAGAGGCTCTATGCAAATGTAAGCAAATAGTGTTTGACATTTATATGAAGATGATAAAGACAAACATTGGGGGCTGTTTTGAGGGTGGAGAATGTTTACATTATTAGTACAAGAGTACACAGAGATTTAACCAACCAATTCTCCCAAGTCTGAGCTGACATGCATTCAAAGATGGAGTGACCTTGCTGGCTAAATGGATGCTCCACAGGCTGTTTAATACATTAAACTAAAGAGCAGCATCTGTCCTAACACCACTCATTGTAGGATACACCTGCCTTTGTCCTCCTTTTTGCACCAACTTTTCTAGCAGGAGATCTTTTGCATCATGTTAAGCCTTGTACTGGTATTTTTGTTTGTTAATTCCCCCCATGTGATTTTGAACTGAGAGATGGAAAGGAATAGCTTATTAATAGCTACAGCCTGGCAAATTTTAGGACATCTGTAGCCTGATCTACACTCTCTCAAAGCATCTTTCTGTTGACTTCAGCAGGGACTATTTTATCCTATTTATGCAGCATCTAACACAGTTGTGCACAGATCTCAGAGGAAATATGTAGGCACTCTTGTAATACAATAGCAACAATAAAGCAAGAATAATAACCTCTCTGAATTAAATATATGTATAGCTATATGGGTACAGGTTGTCCAGCTGCTCTATATCTGTGGATGTTGCTGGTTGCTGCATTTCTATTTCTAGCCTGAATCTGAGGCACTCTAAAAGACTGCTTGCACAACTCTTTTTGATTCACCATGATTAAATGCCTCACTCTCACCAGATTATCACCCTTTCTGCTTCAATATTTCTTTTGAGATATTTGCAGTGTATACTCCTGCATTTGTAATATTGTCCTCCAACATGTAAACAGTGGAGAAGGCATGAGGATAAGGCTTACGCAAAGATCTTAGTTTTGTGGTCTTGTATGTATGAAAGTAACTCTAAGATAATTCAGTTCAGTGAAGTGACTCTATTATAGTTTGTAGTGATTGACTGGAATTCCCTCTAGATTTATATAGAAGAGTTCAGTCATGAATCCTATGTCATCTGCTTTATGTCTAGAGATCCACCTGTTCTGCTTCACATAACTGCTTTGCTAAACTCTCTTTCTCAGAAGCTTATATAGCATTTTGTGCAGAAACAGGACACATTACTTAGGATATAGTAGGATGATATTGGATACTCGATGTTTGGATCCAAGTTGTGTTGTAGGATCTTTCATCGGAAAGCATTTGCTTTTTCTCAGGGAGGTGGTAGAACAACTAAATGGTTGGAAAAGTTTAATCCCTTTTTGACAAAGCCAATGAAATAATGGATATTAATCTGAGGATATTATCATCCTCCCTGTAGTACGTCAACAAGTGACTATTTATCATCATAGTCACACAGGCATGAACTAGCCGGTCTGTAGGAAACACTTGTGCTATTTATCATGCAAGTTTCCTTTCCAGTCAGACTTTTATACCTTCTTTCTGAATGCCCTACACAACTCAGAATAAAAAATAACTGCTGTGGTAATGATTACGGTGTAACATATGGAGCAAAGTTTATTTATTTTTTTTAAAGTTCACCTCTTGCTATGAGCAAGGTATTATTACTCATTGCTTGTGTCATGTCAGCACAACCAATGGGCAGGTTTTCATCTTGCATTTAACTGAGTTTTCCTCTTTCATTTAACTGTCTCAGATCTTCCTTGTTGCTTGTTGCCCCACTGATCAATAAATGCAGGTACATTCCTGAATGTACACCATGTTATTGCTTCAACAAGCCCCCGGGAATGTGCCTGCATCTATGGAAATGTGTCACCAGCTACAAGCACGAGATACACCAGGTGTTTATTGGAGAAAGGGAGAAGGTAGAAAAGACAAATGCCTATGTGCAGCCTTTCCTTATTCACATGTGAAACTGTCACAAAATATAGGACCTCTGCTTTTATTCTTTTGATTTTATCACCTAAACAGAGTTGTCTGCATTTCAAGCAGCTATGGGTTATCATCCAAGTCATTGCAATTCAGTCTGTATCAACACCCTGGTCACCATGGTGTGTAAGCTGACTTGCAAAATCCATTCTAATGATGCAGACCAGCTCCATTGTTATAAATCCACAGTTGTTAGACAAGAAAGTGAATCTACAATAATACAATTAATATACTATGTGACTCAGCAAAAGACATGGAATCTGGCTTTCTGAAATATGTTGTAAGTATTGTGTTGACTGCATTGATCGCACAGTAGGTTAAGAAAGAGTGTACTAAGCTACAAGGCAACTTGATGGTTTAGGTAAGCACCTTAATACACAGTTGAGGACAATAGGGCAATGACTCTCAGCCCAGTTACAGATGAGGCTATGAGTTAATAGACTGAAGGACTATAAAGAGATAAAAGCAAGTGAAGATATAAAGACAGGCATTCAGCCTAAGATAGTACTCATCATCACTTACCTCTCCCCCCCCCGCTTTTTTTTTTTTTAAATGCACTTCCAGAAAGCAATTCAGCCCATCATGGATAGAGCAGGTGGGATGAATCACCCTGTAGATATTCCTAATATTTTCTTTAAAATAATAGGAGTCTTGACAATTACCTCTGATTATACAGCTAAGTTTAAGATATTAGACCTCATGAAGAAGGATGACCAAAACTATTGACTGGTATTTGAAGCATATTCTCTGTTTAAAAAGGACAGAGAACTATTTGACCAAAACACGGGTAAGTTCAAGGAAAGTAACAAGTACAACTAAAGGTAGTCCACTAAATATACCTTTCTGCTACGGCTCTATGAATAAAGGATATTCTTCCAAGGTTAAAATGTAGTGATTTTAGTGATTTATTTTTTTTTTTAGATCACTGACCCCAAAATCATTGCAATGTCTCTAAAGTAGCTGTTAGAAAGTATTACAGTAGATAACTTAGGGAAACTTTATTTCACAGATCAATGTCCCAATAAAATCAAACAACTCCTTTCTGAGTTGTCATAGTTTATTGTATCAAGGCCCTACTTAATGTAGTTTTAGTTGCTGTGTCATTGACTCAATTGATTGGAATGACTTGTGTTTTTAATGTACCCTAGATCTTTGTGGAGGAGAGGATATCTGCCTAAATACTGTAATATACAGTAAAGAGCAATTCTAGTTAATCTGGAAAGAGCTTCCCTAAAGCAAGGAAGAACTTGCAGTGGCATTGGCTTTAACTTGTATTGTCATCTAGCTTCTGTCAGAAAAAAGACTGTTGGAAAAGGCCTAAAGCTTTTACCCATGTATCTTCTGAGTTTATATTGGATGTAGCTGGAGTGGCAGGAGGATGTAGTGAGATGTTTATTACCAACTTCTTCACTATATTGTTTCAGATATTCTAACTGTGGATTAGTCAGCGAAAGCAAAATCCTTGGAGGCTTTTGGATGTTCTGAATTTCATTGACTTACTGTTATTGTGTATACCTGCAGAACTTCAGAAACAGATGAAAACTCTAGGAAAAATGGTTCCACGGCAGTAAAAATCAAAAAGATAAAAAGAAAAAAATTACTAGATACATGTAGACAGTGTCTTGTATTACTCTTAACAGAAGGAATTATTTGAACTGTTAAAAAATTTGTATGTTTAGAGGTGGTTATAACCTAGCTTGGTTTTAGTTATGAGACATAGAGACATCTAGGAAACTCTTATGATGTGACTTACCTTATTTAAGTCATCTGCAAGTTAGACATCTAGTTTGTTAGTCATCTAGACTCTCTACAGATTTTCTGAGCTAAGCTGGTGACAAAAACCTCTCTCTAGATGTGTTTGTTTTGTCTACATGGAAGACAGAGAGCTTACATACCCAGCTTTTAAGAAGCGAATGATAGATTTTAGTAACTCAAACTAGAGAGATGTTCCCACAGACTGATAGAAGCATACTAAATTTAAGAGGGTTTGTTTCCTGTTCTGGGGTGGAAGAAGATAGGGTGAGGCACAATAATTGTGTTTAAGCACAATGTATAAAAAATCTTCCAAATATAGGCAAGCCAGAATATTGGAAGAAGATTTATTTTTTATTATTATGATTATTTTGTTTTTTTTTACAGCTTTGTTGTCCAGACAATTACAATCTTTAAAAGGTTACTATATAGATTTCTAGATTTTGAATTTAGTAGTTTGATTGGCCACATTTCCAGCAGCAATTTGAGGGGGAAAATTTATGCTAAGCAGAATGCTTCCAATGATGTTTAGGCATTACCTTTGATCTTTTATTAATAAAACTTAGAAATGCTTTCTTCTCAATATCAGCAGAAGCTTATAAAAGCAAAAGCTCTAGAAAAATCTGTATCTCTAGGAACAGCCCACTGCTGACAGGTACATGTTTTTCATGTAGCAAACAAAACATGAAATCAAGTCAAATGCCTGTATTTATTACTTGGCTAGGTCCATCTATGTTCATGAAAACAGTGAAAGAAAACACAGTGGGAAAGCAGATTCTTCTTTGTATAATTAATAATCTGTGGGGAACATAAGATTTTCTCCATATAACATTAGTAGCATCTTCCCAGCACTTATGAAGATAATGAGTTACACAGGATAGACAGAACCTGTTCAGGCCCCTGCTCCTTCTAGTAACCCAAGCAGAAAGTTAACAGGAATATAGAACAGCTTGAACAATGATCTTATTCCTGAAATACGTTAGCCACTTTTAGCTGATGATCAGAAACTTGTACTCAACAGAAATTTTGTGCTCTAAAGTGTTCCCTGCTTTGATTCTCATGCTTCTATGATACCAAATTACCAGGAAGAATAGGGCTTTAAAAGCCTAATTCTGAAATTCTGAGAGATATGACTCTATGACATACTTTTCCTGGAGGAAAAAAAAAAAAAAAAAAAAAGGAGAAAACCTTGGGAGGTTGATTTGGCTGACTTTCTGAAGCCTACTCAGTTGCCAGACTTTTGTTGTTACTCAACTGATATTTCAGCAATAATTATATTTATTATAATATGGATAGTGGATGAAGGCATTGACTCTTGGACTAGATCAGATCAGGATTTAAAAATAGGCCGTGGCATTCAGATGGCTCTGAAACAGTTCACACAAGACAGTTTTTAGCTTTTTTGATTGTTTATGCAATTTTGAAGACAACAGAGACTATGCAGACATGGAAGAATGTTTTGAGAAAGGAAAATCAAAAATTTTGGAAAGGCAACTGCTGGGCCTTTTTCTTTAAAGATTTTGGAGGGACAGCAAAGAAAAACATTAAAGGTATAAACTGATGAAGGCCAGAAATTGTTTAATCCTTAAGTCTTATGAGTTAGCTTTATTCCATGGTTTTATCTGAAAAGTAAAGCTAACCCATAGATGATACTGTACTTCAGGGCAGAAGCTGACTACTTTTTGAAAGGACCTACCACATGAGTTGTGTTTGGAGCTTTTTAGGAAACACTGTAACAACAATAATATTGACATAGCCAATGCCAAATTGCTTTCCCAATGCTGTGGCATTCTCAATGGTTCTAGACACATTTAAAACAAATTCTAGTAGATCATTTAGATATTACAGATTTAGAACTGTGAAGTCATTTTTCTCATATTCTCCAGCTTTTGTGATAACTTCAAGACCAACAAAGAGAATTTATTTCACTTTATTATTTATATATTTTTAATGACATTTATGATTCTTACTGTGTTCACAAGATGCCAGATTCTATGCTTTTAAGCAAAATGCCTGTATCTTATTGTGAAATAGTAGTTTCATGATACTGGCAATTATGTGTTGGAGTAGCTGGAGAAGATTATGACTCCTCACCTTCCAATTACTGTATACAAATGTATGTTGCAAAGAGGAAGTGTTGACTGCTTCTAAATACCAACATGCATTGAATGCTTTGATTTTGTGTCAGCCTTAAAGGCAAGATCCACTCACTACTGTATATAGCATTTAATCAAGTACAAATGGGTTCATGCTATTCCTTCTTCCTAGCTCTCTCTTTGCTTTATGCCTTGGGGAAACTTCCCCTCCTCTGCAAGAATATTAAAGTAAATATATATTCTCAGATTTCAGAGAACAGTAATTACAGAATAGAGAGATCAAATTTCCACAGCTTGTAATTTTCATTACTTCATCCCTTGCTCAGTGATGTGAACAGACAAGCTCCAAAAAACAGCTGAAGTCTAGTGTGGAGGGTTGATTTTACCACGAGAAGAGGAGGGGGGATTAAGTGGGGTGGAAAGGGCTTGCAAATGGCTTCAGATGTACAGAAGAGGAGTGGAGAGGCAGTGGGAGGGATGTAGCAGAGGGAGGTGATTTTTCACATAAACCCAGAGAATTAACTTCTCTTTTGATCACCAGGTCCCTCAGTAGCCCAGTTAAACTGGTTAGAGGAGAAAAACATAATGTTGAAGCAGCCCCCTCCCTTTGCTCTTTTGAGGTGGTGCAGGGTGTCCTGTTCTCTTGCTCCTCAGTGTTACAATGCTTTTTCACAAAGAGAAAAAACTGATTGAACTGGCCCTAGCAAATTTTTAGATAAATGCATTTGAGAATGAGCTGAAATTTTAGAAGAATCATCACCCATCTGTAAGCTGCTGAAATCCCACAGCCTGCGCTTTTTCTTTTGAATTCGGTAGGGTTAGAGGTCTCCATTTATTACTGTGAATGTGCTCAAGGATCAGATGGTGAGGAGACACTTAAGCTGTTGTTTTTTTCATTCACATCAACATTGATGGTGAAGAAAAATGATCCCCCCAGATCTCTGCTTGTTTCAAGGCATTACTCTCTTTCTTAAAGCCCTGCTCTGCTCAGAGTGTGGAGGCCAGGACAGATATGACAACTGCTGAGGGATAACAAGTGTAATTTAGCCACTGTTACATACTCCTCCTGTGGCCTCAATCTTCCTCTTTAATTTGGGAGCCCTAAGGGTCAATGGGTTGTGTTGTATGGAAAGCTCTAGAATCCTCGTGGAGCAGGACAGTATGGTCAGGAGACTAGCAGGGCTCTCATCAAAAAAAGGGTAAACCATAATTCCATTTAGCTGAAAATTCTCTATATGAAGCTGCATCACATTTTGAAATGCCTGTGAGTCCTTAGTCCTAGACCTCAAAACCTCTCATCACCAGGCAGTGAAAAGCAAAGGAAAATACGAACCAAAAAGACAGTCGCAGACTAAAGCTCAATGAGTCCTTTAACCCAGGGAAACCCAGTGTTTGGACAACTGAGTCCTTCCAAGGAGGCAGTCGAGGTTCCTTCCTGCTGAAGGGTTTGAAAAATAAGGTACAATTTCCTGCACTGTGGAGCATTCCTTCTGCATACAGCTATACGATACCCATCTGGAATTTGGAATGAGTGCAGCTCGCCTCCGGCAAATTCCACTCCATGAAATACCAGCAGGCCCACAGAGCAACTGATGGCCCCAAATGCCCTTGTCCCATCCTCCCCTTTTCCCCCTCAATCCTCTTCCTTTCCTTTGTGTTGTACTGGGTTTATTACTCAGTAGGCTAGTTGGTCTGGGCCTGGTTTTGGGTTTTTCACTCTGGCTAAGTGAGGAATGCCCTGTTTTCACCCCTGATCTACGCACACGTGCCCAGCTGTGCAGGATGGGAGCAAACAACATCTCTGGTGTATCAGCTGGAGTTTGCAGTTATGGCTTGTCACTCTCTCCAAGTTCAATCTTGCTAGTACACAAAACATTCATAGTTCACAGATGGGGAAATTAAGACTTTTGTTATATCCATTAGTCATACAAAATCACTGACGTCAGTTACCAATGCTGTGTGGGTGTTGTGTTTTGTTTTTGTTTTTTGTTGGCTTTGCCATCAGAAGTGAGTGTTTTCACGTGTATATACAATTACAGGTAAAGTCAACAGCCTTTGTGTCATGCAGGACTGTCAGGCCTCTTGTGCTGGATGCGACACCTGATCTGTTTGACTCTTGCCTCATACTTCCTCACAGATAAGGCAACACCTCATATATTCCCAGAGGGGCAATATGACATTTCCTCCTATGTCACACTCAGTTGGACGGCAAGTTGGATCATGAATTTGGATATAGCTGTAGGTGTTGAGCTGTTTTGCTAGATGTCTGCTATTTTGAAAGTTCCTGTACTTAAGAGCCCTGTTTCAAGACACTATTCTGTACTGCACTGAGCTGCTGTGTAAGCCAATGTAGTGCACGCATCCTGTAGGCGACCTGACACTGTGTGTCTTGGGATAGGGTTTGTTTCCTGCCTTGACACATCCTCTTGTCTCTTCATGCTGGCACTGTACGTAGTACAATTACCTGGTGACCTGGATTCAGGAAGAAACCTCTATGAAAATAAAAGAGATAGGCATGCCTAAGGGGCAAAGTGAAGAGGGGGAAGGACAAAGTGCTGGACTGAGTGGTAGAGAGCATGATGGGACATACCTGAGCTAGAAGCATCATCCCAAATACTGGGGTGTATGTGACAGCATGGTGTCAAGTACTGGCAAGTTTGTCCCATGTAGTGACCTCCATTCTTTAGGAGATGCATAGAGGAAAGAGTGGTTGTAGATGAACATTTGCAGAATCCCAGAATGTCTGAGGCTGGCAGGGCCCTCTGGAGGTCACTTGGTCCCACCCCAGCTCAAGCAGGGACAGCCAGAGCACCCCGTCCAGGAAACTTTTGAAGATCTCCAAAGGAGGGAGATTCCACTCTCTAGGCAATCTGTGCCAGGATGTGATTTCTCTTTTACTTAAATGCACCATCTTGTCTTGGATGTGACCTCCTTGGTGATTTGGGAGGAATCAGCAGAAAAGGAGAGCTGAAGCTGGGTACCACAAATGGCATCACTTATAAATCTTTAAAAACTCTTAACAATCTTTTAAAATCCAGTTTTTGTCTATGAAGTTTTAAGATCCAGTTTTTGTCTATGAATTTTTAAGATCCAGTTTTTGTCTATTAGGTGAAGCAGAAAACAAACAAACAAACAAAAAAGGATAAAAAACAGGAAAGACATGCCCTCCTCTCCTTTCTGTGAACGCTTTTGCTGGGGGGCTGAGGCGGGGGTCGTGGGGTACCGTGAGCAACAGGGGCTGCAAAAGCAGGGGAACAGAAAACCCGGGGGGCACCGGACCCCAGCACAACCGTTTCGGAGGTGGGTGGGCAACCATTTCTGCTCCTCTCCCCCCCCCCAGAAGCCTCCTCCATCCCCCGAGGGGAGGGAAGGGCAGAGCGGGATACCAGGACCTCGCCATCCTCGGGGCTGGTGTCCGGCAGCCGCTGGATGGCAGCATGTCCCCGCCGAGGGACCGCCGGGCCACCCGCCCTGCTCCTTCCTACCACAGCCAGGCAGGAGGAGGGAGGGGAAAGGGGGATAAATAAAAGAGACAAAAGTTAATGTTTTCCTTTGCCAAAGTCCTCCTTAAAAACAGGAGGAAAAGATAATTGCTCTAGATTTCAAGTGCTCGGTGTTAAATGTCGTAAAACAAAAGAGCAAACACACGTAGCAGGATTTTTTAGTCAGGGTATCCCCAAAGCACTGGCTTGGGTCTCCTCTCACCCTCAGCCCCCAGCCACACTGCCCCCTCTGCTATGGCATGCATGGGTTAGAAAGGATGGGTTTTCTCCCAAATTATGCTATGGAGCAGAGAGCCACGGTTTCTCCTAAGGAAATGCATCCTGGTTGTAGAAATCCAGCAGACCCAAGTCTGCTTTCCGTCCTTGGGGTAAGAAAGAAGGAAGAGGACACACAGGCCTTTCTATAACCTTTCCTCTTCCCCTTATTCTTGGGCAGCCTGGGGCTGTCCAGATCACAGCAGCTTTGAGAAGAGATTAGCCAGAGCACTCCAGGCTGCAGCTGCAGCTTCCTCCACCCCCAGCCTGCCTCCAGGCT
Organism: Anas platyrhynchos; assembly: GCF_047663525.1. Classification (NCBI taxonomy): domain Eukaryota; kingdom Metazoa; phylum Chordata; class Aves; order Anseriformes; family Anatidae; genus Anas; species Anas platyrhynchos. Next base: position 10,669,126 of record NC_092588.1, on the reverse strand, counting down.
TTCCCAGATGAACAGGGGATAGGAGCAAAACTGCCCGACATCAGCTCCATCTGGGGTCACTGCATCCTGCCCTGTGCTAGGCAGGGCCCCCAGCCCCTTCTTCTTGCTGCCACTGTCACCTCTTGCTCACCAGTGACCGCAGCTCAACCTGTCCTCCCAGACCACACAGCAAACCTGCGTTGCTGCAGGCTGATAGCAGCAGCCAGCAGGGCTTGGATATATTTATCCTGACCCTACCCTTTAGGCAGTCACCGAGAGGGTCACATACTCTTCCTTGCTTGTGCCCTTGCCGTGGCCATCTTCTGTTTCTGTCCCCTCAGCTAGGTCACCTTATGTTGCCAAAGTGGCAGAAAGGGGCTTTAGTGCAGTTTGAAATCCAACCCAAATTATCCTGCAATTACCATTTGTGTTTGTAACAACATGAGGGAATGCACTTCTTTGCCCCGGGCAGTCATCCAGACTGCCCCTTGCTTCCTCATCTGCTGCCACCTTCCAGTCCCCCAGAAGTGGCTGCCAAAAGCAGGATCACACAGGAGCCATCCTGAATTCCCCCTTGAACTCTGAGGGCTTGGGGGCTGTGTCCTATGGCAGCTGCTTGGATCCAAGGTCATTAAACTTAATTAACCGCAGTCTCAGAGGACAGAACCAGGCGGGACAGGAGCAGTGAATCCCCCTGTTTGCTGCAGTATTGATACCTCCCTGTGGTCAAACCATCTGATCTACATGGTTGCCTTTTTGCTTGCTGCACAGACTGAATGCCCACATGAATGTCTGTGTTCTGCATCACTTGGGAGGTCAGATCAGATGGCTGGAGCCACTAATCTGGCCCTAGATCTGCACAGTGTTTGGGATGTGATTCTCAGCCAAATGTGCTTGGAGGGCTTCTCACACTTAGCTTCACCTGTAATGCTTGTGTCCCATGCAGGCAGAGATGGAGCTGTCAAAACTGGCACAACTTTGGTGTAAATGAAGTGGGATACATAGCAGCACATACGGAAATAGCCTAGTGTTAGCTGTCACCTCCAGCAACCAAATACAGAGCATGTTTTTGACACACAGGGTAATGCTATCTGTAGGCAGATCACAGGGAAAGGCTCGCTGAAGGCTGATTGCCACCCAGGGTTGGGGGGTGGTGGAGTAAATCACCACCACACATGCACTGGAGGAGTCTAGGGGTTACTGAACAGGTCCACAGTCAGGACAGCTGACCCCATCACTGAGATGGAGAAGCCCAGATAGCCCACATACTGGGCTAACCAGGTCCAAAAGAAGGAGAGAAGCCGTGGACAAGAGAGGCTGTGCTGTAAATGCAGGAGAGGCAGACAGAGATGCCAGGAGGTAGCGGTAGCTGTTGGAGGAGGATTTGGCTGTGTGGATCTTGTGCTCAGTACATGAGTCCTGGCAGGTCTTTTAGGAGAGCTGGATGCTGCCTGTATGTATCCATATCTGAGGACAGTTGTTGGCTCTAGTGAAAATCTTCTGGGGTGTGGCTCAAACGCTCTTCTCCCATAAAAATGCAAACACACAGAGAAATGCTTTATCTGGGTGCTCTGTTTTTCTTTTTGTCCCAAAATGCCAGGAGTAGCCTCAAGGGATAGTGGAAACTGAAAGGAAAATGTTGCAGCTTTTTTAAAACTACCAGCTGCAGTTTGGAACAGCAGCTAAAATCTGATTACTGCACACACCCGGCGGTGTAAGGTGCCTGTGTGCTTGTTATAAAAAGCAGCTATAAAATCATGGACGAGTGAACAGAGGAACAGAGGGAGCATGTTAGACTCCAGGACTGCAAGCTCCAACATGCTCCCAGCCCAGCCAGGCAGCTTGCTGAACAAGGGATATTCAGAGTTTCGGTCTTCTCAGCACCCTCCTTGCAGTTGTTTCAAATGAAAGACTTGTCACGATTTTTAAGCTGTGAGACATTTGCTATTTATGGAGGCTCCCTCTCCCTATTTCTTGACCTGTCATAGCCTTATAAAGTGCCAGCCTCAGCACAAAGTGGACTGTTTCTATCCTGTGGCCCTGCCCCACTGCGCCTGCTGGGTTGGCTGGCTGCATTATAAATAGCTCTCCAAGAAAGGTGTAACAGATAACGTTTGACATCTGAACCCCCAAACTCTCTACCTATTAAAATTTCTAAAATTTTGACTGAAGAGCCTGCTAAGGGCTCCTGTCCTTGGCTCTGTGTTCTTAGGGGCTGAGTAACTGGAAATCAGAGCTGAAAGTTGCAGCAAGTCTTTACTGTAGCAGCAGGTAAGTTAATGAAAATTAAAAGAAAGAGTCTGGGAGAGAGAAAAAATGTCCTGAGTGTCTCTGTTTATGGCTGTTAATGACAACTATCAACTACTAATTTGAACCATAATGAGCTAATGCTGTACTGCTTCAACTCAAACATCAAAGACTGGTTGTATCAACGTTGTCACCCAACTTCTCCCATCCCTCTGTCACACCACCTGCAAAGCTCAGCATCCCACAAACCCAAGTCTTACAAGAGTGTAGTTGCTGTTACTTCTGTCTGGTTGGGGTTCATATTTCAGAGCAAGAAACACATAAGTGAGAAACAAATATCTTCTGAAGCATTTAAATTTTGCTTATGACCTTTCACTGCTTATTTTTAGAAAGACAGATTCATTTCCATATGTACAAAGGCAGATTTTAGGTGACTTCCTAGGTCAAAATTGAGGCATGCATGAAGTTTTAGAGACTTCCAGATAAATAAGAGCTGAGCCAAAGCAGTGAATTGCAGTATGTGAGTTAGATCCTTAGGTAGGACCCAGGCATGTCCATCCTTTGATGGCTGTGAAGCAGAGCTACCTGCTATTCATGAGGACAGGAACAAGGATGAGAGCAAGAGAAAAGCAGTGACTCTTGTGTCTTCTTTAGTTATTTTTATTTTTTATATATCCGTATAATTTCTGCTATCATACAAAAGGAAGATTTTTGACATTTCCACTGATGTCATCTGAGCAGGGGATAAATGTTGATTTGAAGGGAAACCAGGCAAAAATCTAGCCTCTAACTTTTTTTTTTTTTTTTTTTTTTTTTTTTTTTTTTTTTGGTCCTATTTGGAAAAGAAACAAAACAGAAATTACTGGCGTCAAAAATAACTACATCCTCTTGGAACTGCAGCACAGCATACTGAGTTAAATTCCCCCAGGTATAATACATTAAAGTGCGTACTGATTTGCTTATCAAAACAAAGAATGAGTATGCACACTTCAGGGGAGGGGTACCGAGTGGTGAAGGTGTCTTGCTATGGAGTGGAAACTCCGTGTTTGAGTCTTGCAGCAGACTCATGCCAAAGGCCACTATCTTCTTCTTTCCAGCTGTTTCTGGTCCTGCAGGCTTGGAAAGTTCAAACAAGCCAAGCTCCTTGTTAGTCACATAGATCCCCTGACTCCTCTTGATGCACGTTAATATTTCTAGCTTGCATGGTGCATAGGCTTGGGATGAACCTTTGTTATGGAGGCTATGGTAACATGAATAAAAAGTCTTTGAGTTGCCTCCCTCCTTTCCATACAGTAAAGTCTGTTCTACTTGCATTTAGCACACATTGATCTCAAGACCCGTCTCTTACTTGACACAGAATTGCTCTATAGTCACATATCTCCAATTTTTTAGTTCATTTCCTCTGTTTCTGCTCCTGCCCTGGCCCTGGCAAAGCACAGGTCAGGCACAGTGCTCTGAGCAGCCATTAAGGAAGAAATCCCTGGAAGTTTAAAGCAACGTCAGGAATAAGAAGCAGATACAGTGCTCACAGCTTGCCCCCCTTTTTTTCTCCCTAATCTCTGCTGGATTTCTGTATGTGCAGTGCTTGCAACATAGGCTATTCAATTCACTGTAATGGGTAGGGTAAGGCTGCTCGATCATACCCTTTTCTGTGTAATTAAATTTTACAGGATGAAATATAATGATGCATATAGTGATTCCTTATGCAGAGGCCTGGACCATTGGTGCTTACCAGTCTGATAGTTCATTCTGAGCACAGATAATCCAAGGAGTTGCTGCTCTAACAATCCCCACTTTCTATTTCACCACTGACCCAGTTTGGTAATTACAACACTGCCGAGTCTCTCTTGGGTTTGGCAATGGATGTCATATGCTTGAGTGATGAGTAGCCCCAGCTGTTGTGTTTCACTTTATTTATTTAACGTGAACTCATGTGAATTCAATAACATCTAATCTACCGAGCACTGAATGAATCATGCAGAACAGTTTGTAAAAATCCTGGATATAGCTTCAGAGTACGCAAGCTATTTTCCTGGAAGAAGTTGCGTAGAATTTCATTAGCTGCATGAATCTGGTAGGAAGCTCTTCATGTATGATATATTGTTTCTCTGGGATTTTTAATGTGTTGTGAAAGTCTGCTGATGCAATGCTCGTCCTTTAATTTGACATTATAAAAAAAAAAAATAAAAGAAGCAAGTTATTTTTATTCTGAATGGGTTTATTTGGAAAATATCACCAACAAAGCCAGATGATTTGATGTTGCTAAACACTGTTGTTGGTATGCTCTGACATCAGAGCCTATATATTCGGCCTTTGCAGGACAAGTTACAGATGCCCTGAGAGGATCCTTTAGAGGAGAGAGGTGGCTAATGGAAAAATATCTCATCCTCCACAACATGAGTTTGCCTTAATAGAGACCATAGAGAACTCAGAGTGAGAAAGAATAACAGGATTATTCAAAGAATTCCATGTCTCAGGACAGGACGTGATGTATTAGATGGTGGTCCATTTCCTACACTGTGCTGTAGATATTCAGCAGTGACCACCCACAGTAAAAGCCATTATATTTGTTTATCTTTCCTGATGATTCAGGGTTCAGGGCTTTTGTTCATTTATCTTCTATTATATCTCTTTTTTTAAAAAAAAAAATTTAAAGTCATACCTCTTAGAGATACCCCTTCTTCTTTAAAAGAAGGGGAAAAGGACAAGAAGTCTTAAATGTTTGTTTGTCAAGTCCTTGACAGACTTTCTAGATTCTGTACTTCCTAACAGTCAGACCAAATAGCCAAGACTGTTTTTCAGTCTCATCAAAGCTGTAGAGAACCAGAAGCTCCCTTTCAAATGGGAGCACTTGCACAATTGTCCTTTCCCCTCTGCTTCCTTCCTGGGACCTGTGACAAAACCAAGCTGCCTGATGTCAAAGCAGAATTTGAAGAACCAGTGTAGAGTGACAATGTTTTGGTTGGGTCATGATGTGGGTCATCTTTTCCAGATTGTTTCAGACATTTGAACTAATGAAACTGAGGCTGAAATGGGAGTCAGGACAGAGTTATTTCTGAGAAGCACTGTGCTGGAAACCACTTTTGCAACTGACACACCATATATTGCTCTAGAGAAGCAACTGAATGGTGGCTCTTGGTTTCGGAAGCTGCCAGGTACTCTCATTTTTGAAGACAAGTTTGAGGAACTAATTTTTCTGTACATAACATTGAGGTTATTGGCCAGTTTACCCCTTGGCTTCATAGCACATGGATAGATGCTTCAGATGGGTAGATGGTGCAAATTTTGCCATTAAAAAAAAAAATCATTTTTAGAAGCAGCAGAGATTGAATCAATTCCTGCCTAAGTAACAAGGGGTGTTTTCCCAATGAAAATATTTTTTAAATAGCCAAGGAACATAGACAGAACAGTAAGGAACAAAGCTTGTCTGCAAGGTACCAGACTGGAAAGCTGTCACATTAGTGCTAGCTACTATCTCAGCTTTCAAACAGCTTCTATCATAAATGTTTAATTTAGTTTTTTCTTCGATTACATTCTTGCATGGATAGACAAGGAAAAAATGTCAGACTTGCAACGTATTTTGACATGCTAATTTCCATGGGATCAAAATCTTGCAGGAGGCCTCTCTGGAGCAAGTGTCTTCATCAACTAACTGAACTGATGAGCTTTTAAAGAATTTATGATTTCATAAAGCTATTTTTCTAAGGCTGACTTTTGATATTTTATTGGGATCTCTAATGTATTGTTTTTGTTCCAAATACCCTTAGGTTCAAAGGCAGATACATCTAAAATTTTTAAATGATATTTCAGATTACCTTATAATATTATGCCCTTATCTTTTTAGTGATATTGCGTCCTTGTCACGTTGATGAGAAAACAAAAAACACAGAGAAAGCAACTGATTCCTCAAATGGGAATGGGAAGTCAATAACAGGATAAGATACAGAACAGCAGCCATGCTTTAAGTTAAATTTATCTGTCCATACCAGGCTTCTCTAGAAAATGTAGAGGCTCTTGTGGATTTTAAATATGCAATACTTCTTCCATTCTCTGCATTGAAAGATATGGGATATATATGTATATATGTATATAATGATTTGTATTTTCCAAACACCTATCTGTAATTTGCACTGCTTATCCAGGTTTTGATCTGTCACAGAGTTGATAACTATGTAGCACTGAAAGCAACCTGCTCTGTAGCAGTGAATGGCTCATCCCCTATGATGTCTTTCGGTCCAGTCAACTACAAAGACAGACTGAGAATGAACAGAAACACCTGGATGAGCATGAATTTACATCTTGCCTCCACCTATGCTTTTGCTGTGGAGCACATAAAGCTCCTCCTACACTCTGGTTCCTTAAAATTAACCAGTCTGTCTCACCTTTTCCACTATCTGTCTATTTAGTATAGAAAGAGTGAATGCCTCTCATTTCTATTCAGGTGGTCTCTAACCATCCCCACTTCACTGTGCAAAAACAATATTACCCTTGTTTCAATAATACATATACATGTATATGTATATGTAAATATATGTATATGTGTCATTCTGGGTGGTAGGAGGCCTTGAGCACCAATAGAAATTATGATAGTCAGAAATTGAAGGACTACAAAAATATATTTAATCCTTCATCTGAATTCATGTGACCTTTAATTGGCAAGTCTGATGACCTCTCTAATCCATCTTTAACCCCAAATGAACAAGGAGATTGCATGGTTTGCTTTGTTTCATTCTCTATGAATTTTTGGATATAACAGAATGAAATATGAATGAAATGCAAGAATTCAGACCTTACAGATTTCAACCATTGTTGTCCCTGTTGTTCTAAGGATGTCTTCCACGTGTTATAATTCTTCTGCCAGTTCACTTCCAATTTCTACTGTGAGTAACACAACTCATCTTCAAAGTACCCAGTGACAAGGACAGTTCATGAGGCAGACTGGGCTCAGAGAAGACAACTCTGCTACGTAAGCCTAATTCAATGTACAAAGAACCAGAAATGTTTTATTTGAAGGAGAAGGGGATGGATATACATCTTATAAGATGTTAAACAAAATGCAGAATATATAACTTATGATTCTTCTTCGAAGAATTCTGTTCACCTCAAATTTTGGACCTAGACAGAAAGATGTGGTGTGATTTAACATTTTCTCGTCACTGAATTCCACGCACAAAGAGAGAAGTATAGAGAGAAGAGAGAAGAAATTTTTCACTTGTTACACCAGAGGCCTCATTATTTATGTTTCAGTGAATAAAACAATGATCACTACAGAAACCACTGCAGGAAAATAAATAAATAAATAAAGACTCACCTTACATCTGAAGTTTCATGTGGTTTGAGCCAATTCATTTTGCTTCATGGGTGGAACACACTAAAGGTACATATGGCCAGCTACGATTGTGCAGCTAATGAATGATAATCTTTAATCAATAAACTGATAAATCATATGTTTTCATGCATACTTTTTTTTTTGTTTTGTTTTTTGTTTCACAATCCAGTGACAAAGCCAGGGTCCAGTCAGAAAAGGCTGGGTATGCTAAGAAAAGAGATTGTACTTGATGTCTCTGCTCAGTGTTTTTTCTTGGGCAAGGTTGAGGTTCATATGTAAGCTCACAGTTTCCATGCATTGTGAACAATGCTATCCTCAGGTCTCTAATATCAATAACTTTTCCTAGCAATACATTCCAGTTGTACATCATGCAACAGATCAGACTTTGGATCTAGTCTGACTGCAAGTTATAGCCAAATTAGAGAGGAAACAAAGTTCTTCCAAATGGTCTAGTTCAATCAAATGTTATGGATTTTTTGTAGTCATTTCAGTGTGAAGTTTTGTGGTGCGTATTATCCAAGAGGTCATAGATGGTAATGGTCCTTTCTGACCTTAAAAGTCCGTGAATCCCTCCTCTACTCAGGCATTCAGTTCTTATGGGAATGTCTCTTACTGTATGTAGCAGTCAAAAATTGAATGGAATAGAATTCCTTGAAATGTAAATATATAGATATATTTATATTATATATTTAAGTACATATTAATGTATGATTTGTGATCAAAAATCACACTCCAGATAAAATAAAACAAAGTGTAGACATTGATAATTCTTTTCAAGAAATTGCTTATAAACTTAGTAAGCTGTCTGCCTTTTTATACTTTTCAGTCTGTTCTCATTACAGACATGGCAGAAGGCTTTGTAGTATATTTGGAATTTGCTGAGTGAGAAAATGAAGATTTATACAAAGCTAAATTGAACAAATGGTGAATAATTGATTTAACTGACCTGACAGCTCACACTGCGCTTGTAAATAATACATAACTTTTTACTGTACTGATAATTTAGTATTCTGTGCTCCTAGACTCCTTTCAGTAAGTTACCACAAGGAGCAAATGATCTTTGACCATTCTAAAAAGACAAAAATATGCTTACCAAGCATATTCTGGTACCCTGATTGTGATTGCAATAGTCCAATATTGTGCTGATAAAGCATCTTCTTAAAGGTTCTACACCCTTCTGTCTTTTCTTTCTATAATATTGTTGGACAGATAACTATTTCTTACTTTTCTGCTAGCCACCAGCTCCTGGAGTCAAAGAAGCTCTGTGTAAATTTACTTAGCAGTGCTGCAGTGATCAGGATCACAGTGACTTGTAACAGCAAATGCAGGTGCCAGTTCTTCATTTCCTTTTCTTTGAATTTGTAAGTTTGAACCCTTCATCAAATGCAAAAACACAACCTGTTGTTAAACTGGTTCTTGATGTAGACATACAGCCCTAAGTTTATATATGTGTCTGATAGCTTCATTGCCCTGTAACTACTGTAATAACCTATAGCATAGGAGAGTGAAGGGCAACCACTAGGATCTGGCAGCCTTCCATCCCTACCTTGCAGCAAAGTAAGTGGTTACAAAAAAGTACAGAGCAGTGGAGAATTTAGCCTGCTTTGTATTAGAATCTGTTCACTCACCACTGAAATATATCCACTTGGAGAAGGGAAGCAGCCTCTCTTTGACACAACAAGGAACATAAGGATTTAAGAAATAACAATAGTGCATGACCTGTTGGAGTGACCAGCTGAAAGCTTTGAGGGCTTAATATTGTTCATTGATTCCCCCCCCAAAAAATTATCCACAAGGCCAGTGGGAAGCACATACTTTTCCAAAGCCGGACTATAGTGCTAGCTTCTGGAGAGAAGACTAGTACATATTACATTTTTGATGACTCCAATTTAACAGCACTGTCTGCGGTAAGTTGCTATTAGTACATTGTGGATGAGAGCTAAAGCACACACATAGCTAGGAAATGTGAAATCATGATACCCGGTGCAATTTAAACTGAAACTGTTGCACTTCTTTCATTTTAATGCTGTATCATTTTAATGTCTTAAGGTTTGTGTGCAGTGCAGCTGAATTATGATAGCTGCAGAAAATTTCTGGGCTTGACTCCAACTGCTTTCTCTGAAAGCAGAAGACACCTATCCTACCCATCAGACAGCATGTCTGGAAGGCTCTACCTATGGTAAATAACATTCATTCTGCCCTCTGACTTCTAAAATTTATCCAATCCTAGTGTATGAAATCCCCAAAGTAGACTGTACATTTAGCATATGTCTAGGTAAGTAGGCTGGCACTGGGTGCAGAACAGGAGGGTGATTTTAAGAGCTGGGACCCATGAAGAGGAAGACATTTCCAGGTTGCAGCTCAGTGCTACAGCCTCTCTCCTACTTGTACCCAGGCAGATCAGGATGTGACAGGTAAGTTATGGACATGAAGAGAGGATGTAAAATAATGTCATATAACTGGGTGAACTTAAGTCTGAACAGTTGGTGGAAAGGGTTCATTGCACAAGTCTCACCTTCAGAGCTCAAGACTCGTCCAATCCTTATAGTTTAAGGTGCCTCAGTCAATTTGTGTGTGTATTTGTAAGTGTGTTTCCAACCTGTCAATTTTTTCTTTTCCACTCCAGTCTGGATGATGCTTTCTTTTAAACACCCACACATGAAAGCTCCTGAAAGAGGAGAAGAAAATTAGGGACTGCAGAGTTAGTCAATATCTTTGTTCAGTGACACCAATTTGATGGTGATAGAAGATGGAGCAGCTGAAATTAAAATGAACAGATTTATGATAAGCAATATCACTTGAATAGCTTTGATGAAATGGGGCTGAAGCCCAGAAGACCAGGCTTACAAAACAATTATTTTTTGTATTTGTTGGGTGAAGAAAAGAAAGGCAGAGAGAAACTTGCAGAAGGGAGAGCTGTAGAGGTCTCTACCCCTGTGGGCACCTGTAGACACCAACTACAGAGCTCTGCATACTCTCTGTTGAGCCAGACCTTTCCCTCTGGCAACAGGTTCTCAAGGGAAAGTCCATCAGAAACCAGTATCTCTTTTGCCTTTTATTTTATCATAGGCTAGGTCAAGTAGATTGGGCAAGACATGACAGGGACAGCTGACTTTGCAATGATGAATTTTTCATGCTGATTTCTCAGCAACGATTAGCAAAATATTCTGGGTTTGTTGCAACAACCTTTTATTTTATGTACATACCTGACATTCTCCAGTATGTCCCATTGTATAAAGATTCCTGTTCTTCTTACAATAAAATAACATTATCTTGCTGTCCCATATCCTTCCTTGTGTCTGATTTCCTGTCTGATTTTTAGGCTGTCTGTGAAGGCAGTTCTTAAAATTGTAGGGTCCTTCTCACACAATATCATGAACACCAGTAGCTGCTGGTAGGCTCCAATGTGAGTTTCATGGATCTAATCCGGAGTTAGATCTGTGGAGGTAAATATCCAGGCTTGTTTCTCTGGGGTTAGGTTTTGCTTTTATCTGGTAGGTGTTTATGTTTCCTGATGCCCTGTTTGCAGGCAGGAGAGTGAACAAAGTCCAGATCCTCTGGACTCTGACCCCAGAGGAATGGCCGCTTCCCCTTTATACAGGGAGTATGCTGCAGCCCAATATTTGCTTCCTTCCCCAACACCAGGGATGGTGTGCACTATTTTGACAAAACAGATGTTTTGCCTAAAAGCTTTTGAACCTTACAAATGAATCCCAAATGCATCATCTACCTCAACTAACAAAAGGAGCTAAAACATGAAAAGAGAACTGAAGGGGGGAATGCAGCATTTTGATACTGTTGAGAGAACAAGAAGTGAAAAAAGGGCCAAAACTATTTTAAGAACACAGAGGAGAGAACATGCAGAGGTTTTCTGGTCAGCTTGGAAAAAGAAAACAAAGATTGAGGGGAGCTGAAAAAATCTTTTTAAAAAGTTGTCTAGTGGAAGACCAACACATCCACCACCTTTTATTTTGCAAACAGAGAAACTGAGGCAAAGCTTAGACAACAAAATTCTTGTAGTAAATGAACACTCCAGCACATATACAATGGTGGCACCACAGCTCACACCGACGGTTTATTTCCAGAGTCAAAAATTATATTTTCTCCCCATGTTGTAGATGGAGAGATGCTTGACATGTAGAGCCAGACCAAATCCCCCTTCAGTTACTTCTGTCCTTCATATTTCCCAGACACCTTTATCTCTTATTTCAGTCTGGTTGTGATGAAATAAGGTACCTGGTCCAGGCTGGGACACAGTCCCTCTGTTTTCCATCTCGAAGGATGTTTGGGGCAAGCTGATGATCTGAATGAGTTTGTCTCCTCCAGGACAAGTATACAGCTCCCAAATAGTCACATCACTCCCTTGGAGGCTATTAGTCTTCTCTTTCAAGGCTCTGAAAGATATTTCATCCAGTGTCTTCCTCTGGTGTCAATTCATGGGTAGGGACACATTCCTTTCCATCTCTGCTCAGAGGGGAAGCCTCCTTGTCCCATTATTGCTCTGGGGCTTCCTCTGCTTTGAGATCTGATCTTTGTGTTGGGAAGGGCAATGGTGAAGTACTCTCCTTCTCATGGTGGAAGGCACCCTTAATTTGGGGACCAATCTGCATCAATAAATCTAAAATATTTTCTTCCTCACAAGGCCTCCTTTGTAAGGCTTTCAAAATATAGGGCCAGCTTACCAAACAGAGAAATCTTATGTTGTAGTGAAACTCACTTTCTCAAGAACAAATATCCACTAAATAAAAATATATTTCTAATAAACTTTTGCCCTGTTTCTCTGATTTTTCTCATACTGTGTGACAACTTCTGCGAGCGAGCAATATGCACTATGCAGGTGAGTACAAGTGTACAGTTTAAGCTCATATTTATATAATTTTCTGTGTGTATATAGAGCCTCCCATAAAACACAGTCACCAACTACAAGTTCATGATCTTGCCAAGTAGTACCTTCTCCATCTCATGGTTCATAGCCTTCCATAAACTCAGTAACAAGCCTCTCTTTCATATTCTTCCTTGCAGGTCTGGCTTTCTCAGCAGCAATGTTTCTTCCAGTAATATTCAGGTCATGTCAGACCTGTTCCCAAGAGCTCCAGCTGGAGTAGGAACAATTTGAACTCTGCCACCGTGGGATGAGCAGGCTCCGTAAGAGGGATGTTGGTAGAAGCGAACACATAAGCACAGATTTTATCCACAGTGGGCAAGAAATGGGGTGAAGAAAACCATAAAGAGCAAAGGAATTGGCTGGCAGGCAAGCAGTACCATAAAACACTTGGGGAAGGTGGAAATTGTGGTGCAGGTAAAAACATTGTCATGGGAGGGAATCTTGTGAGGGCATAGGGTGGTGGGATTCATACAACATATCTTAGAAGAACAACTACTATTAAGCTGATGTATTTGAGCCTTCTTCTTTAGGTTGAGATGAAGAAACACTGTCAGGGCATATTTCTCTTCATTGACTGTATATGGTGTGACCAGCTCTGCTGTATGCATTTTGTCTATAAATATCTAAAGTTAAGGAAGGTGATCCAGACAGATTATCTGACTGGGTTTTCAGACATTTCTGCTTAATTACAGGACTCTTCATGATTGGGATTTTTTTCTGTCTTGACAGAGTGAGATTACTTCTCAGAACTCCATTTGTCACTTGAGAAGAGATGGTTTATTTATTAATAATATTAATTTAATATTTATAATAACATTCTGTATGTGTCTGGCAATTTGGCAACATACAAAAGGCAGTCCCTATTCTTAAGTGTTTACACTGTATTTTCAGATAACACTGTAAAAGATAAAAAAAGGCCAAGGAGAAGGAGGAATGTGAACTATGAGAATACAAGAACATAGGGATGTAGGATGTTCAAGACATATGCTTTCTTGGTTTTATTCTTCTGTGTAATGCATATTTGTGGTTTATAAAAAGGCATTTTAATATGCATACATCACTTAGGAGAATAATTGTGTGTAAGAAATATGTCACTAAAGCAAAATAAAATTAAACTGGTATTAGACTTCCAGAGGTTCTGGCACATTAGAGAACATAATTCTTTTAGAGAGAAAAATCTGGATGACCTGAAGAGTAAATATTTTTCACAGATCATGAAATCCTTTTTAAAATGATAATCTTTTCCAAAAAAATCTTTTGAGTTCTCCTTTATTTGCACCAGGTTTTCTGAAACAGTGTTACATTTCCTAGCTTTACTGAAAAAGCCTGAAATGCAATCTTACCCCCCTCCCAGCCTTTTTTTTTTTTTCTTTCTCTGTAAATAGGAGTGGTGATTCCAGGGTTTACATCTTAATCTAACCTTCAGGCTGTAAAGAAAACATAAAGTTTATGAGACTATCAGTAGCATTCTTGTAATGCTGAGTACAACAATGTGTAAGTGAGTGAATGAGAAAATACAACTAAGTCAAGTGGGAGTCTGAGTTAATCAGGAGTAAGTAATCAAACAAAACAAGACAAGTAAAGCTAATGGCAGCTGCGGACGAGTTATCAAAAGAAGTAGTTTTGTTGAAAAAAAATGGCAAGGATGGGACAAATTTTTGATGAGCTACAGAATTCCTGGGGCTCATCTGGTAATCATGTCAGAAGGTATTTAGAGTACACAGCCAGAACGGAGCAGTTGAGCCTTCTGCATATTTTAGAATTTAGAATAAATAAGGTATTCAGAGACTCACAAGCTAGCATTAAAAATGTAATACAAATTGTGTAGAAAACATTTCCTGAAGGAGAAATCAGGGGTCGTTAAAAGGTTACTTTTAACTAATGCTGCTTGATTGGTTGTTAGTGTTCTGCTTCCTCTGAAGTGACAACGTGTTAGAGTGACCGTTGCCCTCTTCCAGCAATTATTGGTGCTCTGGCAATTGCTCTCAGTTTTAATCAATTAGAGTCCTGAATGGTGCTTTTCTTGATTTCAAACAAAAGAGCCAACTGTTGGACTAGAGATGTCCACTTCTTTTTGGCAGCTTCCTGTTTTCTTTTGGAAACTTTTTGAAGACCCTGTCGGGTTCAGGAATGATCATGATAAATCCTTCCTCTATTAGTCCACTCACTATATGATCTGTGTTCCAGCAGAAATCCATATAGTCAATAGAATCAATAGAAACCAGAAAGACAGCAGTTGGCATCCTGGAACACAGTAAAGGTCTGTCCAGTATTTGTTTCCATATGTCCACCAAGGTGTTGGACTGGCTGTTTTAGAGGAAGGTTTAAGAATGTCATAACTGGAAGATAAAGGATAATATTTTCCCCTCACTCCCGTCTTCTACTACAGGTTCTACATCTGTAATATTTAGATTTTGGCTTAAACTTTGAAGTATGAGGTTGAAAAGCAAGTGTTTATCTGATAGCAATATTTACAGTTCTGTATAGTCTTGTTGGGTATGTGAATATAAATTTCATCATAACCCTACTTACTGATCTTCACTAGGAGTTCCCAGGTTCAGGTGCATATGTCATTAATGATACATGTTATCTCAAAGAAAGACCAATTGTTGGCTCAACAACTGAACACCCCCATAGAAAACATCTATGAGTAGCCTTGGATAGATATGGTGGTGCTGCACTATCACCTATGATGATTAGTGAGCCAGGAGACTCCTTATCATGTGCGTTGGTTTCAGGATACAGTGAACTAGGAGACTCCTTATCATGGGACACTGGTTTCAGGATACAGTTTTCACCAGCAGGACCAGCTTGATGTGTTACTATTTTCCTACCACATGACTCTGACCCATATTTTAGCACATCTTCTCAGCTATGATAATACAGCAGCTTGTACAGTGATGCTGCAAAGTGGCTCTGAGAACTGCAACAGTTTGTAGAGGACAAGGCTTGGAAAATCTGGGTTACTTCCCTGTTCCAGTTCACAGCACAGCAGTGCAAACTATTGCACTAGTGCAAACAGGGTTTTGGTCACTGCTTGAAACTCCTTGAAGTCTTGCATTACTAGTGGTTTCTGAAAGATTTACAACAAAGCTTATTGGAAGGCCATGTGTTATAAAAACAAGCCCTGCCAGAAGTCCTATTTTTCTTTCTTTTCAATAACCTAAATACTGCTTTCTGTGTAAATATCTAGGTGAAAATACCCATATATATTTATACGTGTAAAAAACACTGGTTTTATATAACAGTAAATGCATAACATATAATCATAGATTCAACACATAAGAAGAAGGGCTCAAAAAATGACAACTCAAGCTAGAAACATTAAAAAAGTGGGTTATATTGAACATACTCTGCCAAAGTTTTTATTTGATTACCGATTTGCAGGGGGTGTTTTGTTATTTAGAAAAAGATTTGTATGAGGATTGAGGAAATTTTCAAAAATCTTTGTAAGACTAATTATAATTCAATAACAAGAAATTGTAATTAGTTCAAATTCTCTCCCCTTTCTTTCTTTAATAGACAAAAACATGTTGGAGAAGGAACAGAGTTAGATGAAGTGACCTGAGCATAATCTACACTTGCAAAGAAAAGTGTGGTACAAGTTGAGGGAAGAGGTGAGAAATGCCACAAGAAAGGGGTTTTAAAGAGGTCTCCCAAGGACCAGCCTGTGTTGTGGCTGACTTGAGGTACCCATGGGACTGCTATGACTGACCCAAGTGACAGTTTTCTTCCAGATCTATGGTAGCTTAAACTACTCTGCTGAGAATTGGCTGCTTATTAAACCATAGTGACTCAAACTCTGAATCTGTCTGTAGCTGAATTCAAGACCAAAAGCATATTTCTGGGAGAATTTTAGAAGACAAATGTCCAAACTCTACAGTGCTGTGGAGCCCATATAAACTTACAAACTTGGACTTGAAATTTAGTAAGAATGTAGTTGCTACAGCTCACATTTTATGGATGAGCAGCTCACAAGGCAGTGTATATTAGGGATAAAATCTGAGAAGAGGGAGTTCATTTTAACTGCTTCTCCTAAATCAAAACACTTATTTTTTTCTGTATTCCAACACATCTTTCCCCATCAGATTCTCCCTTGCCACTGGAGGATCTCAATCTCATGATGCTGTCTTTTTTTAATTTTCCTGAGGATTCACTGAAACTGATTTGGCAACATAAAATTTAGTAGTACCCAAATCACAACTTCATAGCATTTCTGCTGTATTTAGAAAGCAGAGAGTGTTTAAAAAATGTTTTTAAACCTCTGAGGTTCAAGAATAACCTTTGATAGAGTCAAGCTCCCTTATTTGTAAGTGAAAAAACTATCAGGTAACTACCAGAACTTTCAGCTTCATGCTCTGAATAGTTAAGATTCAGTGAGCTGTGTTTCAAGGAAGGGAAGCCTTTAATTAGCCTTTAATTACTGAGCTTTCTATTGACACCTGGCACCATCAGGAACATACCTGAGACTGATCTGGACACTGTGTCTCATCAAGATAAACTGTAAAGTGGCAAAGACCTTTTTTGTTGTTTTAGACCACAGAAGGAAGTTTTGGTACATGTAGTCTCATAACTTGTTCTTCAGAAAAGTCTTCTACGAAAATCAGGACAAATTACTGTCTAATTGGGAAAACAAACAAACAAACAAACAAACAAAAAACTCTTCTCCAAAATGGTTAATTTTTGTTGTAAGAGAGGGAACTGGAATTTAAGGTAAAGATATTTGATATAGACCCATATTGCTGTGTGTTTGTACTGAACACCAAGATATTTCCTACAGTCTAAGTAAATTATGGGAACTTTCTCCCAGAAAAAGCTACAGCTGAAATGCAGCATGGCATTTCTGCAATACTTGTTAGTGCTGCCTTTTAGGAGTAGCTCTGGACAGGTTGCATCAAGTGCTCCATGTCCACAGTGTCTGCATTTTGAGGGGTTGCTTCAGACTACCTAAAGTCAGTGGACTGAATCATAGTGCTTGAGGTGTGGGTAAATTTTCCTTATCCTTTAGTTCAAGAATAGTTTCATACCCCATAGTAGAGGCTAGAAGGCACACTCAGAAATGGAAATGGCACATTTAAGCTTTTCCCACCTATATTATATTATATCCTAATCATGATATCTGTGTCTAAAGGGTCCCAAAATAAATAAATAAATAAATGGATAAATAAATAAATAAATAAATGTGATTTTGATAAATAAAGTACCATTGAGAAGGATAGAAGAGTGAGGTCTGGTAAGTACTGACTCAGAGGTTTCTGTCTCCCCTGCATAGTAGGAATTACCTCCAGGGAATAGAGAAATCATTTAATCTTCAGACCATATCTCGACAGACTTACCTTTTTTCCACAAGTATTCTGGTTTTATCGTACATAAAAGACATTGGGTCAGACACTGAAGGAATCACTACAAATTAGTAGTGATTGAAGATTCAGACCACTGTGCATGTGCATGAAGGTATTTTTACATTATAGATGATGAAGCTAAGTAACTGGTTTTAATAAAAATAAAAACTGGTTTTAATTAAAAATAAAAAGTATTTTTAAAACTTTGGAAGCAAAGGGACACCTTACACATTGCTAATATAAGGATCTGGCATATATCTTTGTCAAATGCCATAAAAGACCCAATTCTCTTTTCAGCTTCGATGGCATAAATCTCAAATGTAATTATTCTACATTAACAGTCATCCTCTTGGAAGCTGAATTGTCCACTTTGATTGTGTGAAGAACATCTGTCATGTGCTCCTTCAAATCTCTGTTATCTCTCCCGGATAACATACACATAAACAGTATAATAAGTTTAGTGGGGCTTTTCTGATTTCTACTAACATGCCAAAAGGCAGCTTTTCTATCTTCAGTAATGGACATTACACAGGTAGTGTGATATATGTAAGCCCTGCATGCCTAGGAAATACCAAAAGGAGATGAATAGCATGACTTGTGAGACTCCATAGACACTAAAGATTCAGACTGACATTTTATCATTTAATCATGGGTTTTATTAACTCTTCTACCTTCTCCCACCCCTTCCTTTTGCAATCTAGAACATTGCAGGGTGAAGCAGGAGTTATGAAGAAAGCAACAAATAGCAAATACACGGAAGAGGTGCTGAGTCTGGGTCAATCACCACAGCTGTGCTGACTTGACCATGACGTAAAGTTTATTTTTCAGAGTTAGAGCAGAAAAGGACTCAGTTGCCATACATCCATACTGTGAAACCCTTATAAAGGGTTTCCCTTTAAATTTTTGTTTGTTTCTGAAGGCTTTGGATCAATATTTCATACCGCATTCTGGGAAAAAAATAAAAAAAATAGAGAAAGACAATGTTAACTCAATTGCATGGGTTGGGAGTCACCTTTGTGAGACCTGGTCTCTTGCAAAGCAGTGAGAAGCTGCTGGCATGACCTGCTGGTGAACTGCAGTGAGGGAATGAGGGGGGAAGGAGCAAATTTTCAAGGAGAAGAAGCAGGACATACACTTGCATCTGATCTGAAATAACTGCTGTACAAAAGAGAAGTGAATGTAGCCTGCATAGCCAAGCTGGTATTTTGTGACCTTCTGACTTCAGAGTTCATGTCTTCATCTCTTTTATTTATTTATTTACTTATAATTTTTTTTTTCACTAGAGGCTTCTAAGTTGGGGGAGAAGGAGTTAGCACTGGTGAAGCAGGAGAGAGTAAATTTCCTTTCTAAAAAATATTCTTCTGTTGGTGGAAGCTGTGCATTGTTTCTTGAAATGGACAAAGTTATTTTCTAACTTCCCTGTATCCTGTCACCTGGCCCTTCCTTCCTCCTCATGATACCGCACTAAAATACACAAACATACGAGCTATGCATTATTTGCATCATGGTAGGGTTTATATGCTGATCAAGGGTGGTGATTTATACTTGTCGGGTTTTCTACAGACCACATTCCAGATGTGGAATGAATTTTGCTGGCATTTATTATTCACTAGGGGTGGCTGAGGATGGCTTGCTTTATACCCCTGACATTTATGCTCTGGTGTAGCTTCCCTTTTCCTTTCAATGATGCTTTTCCTTTAAAAAGAGTAAAAACAAAAGGAAAACAAAGGCGGAAAAAAAAAGACACCAACATTCTATAGCAGTACAGACCTAATGAGACAAATAGTATTTACAGAGAAAATTTGGAACAGAATTCCCATTCTTCTATAAGTACTAAGTACTAGTAGTAGTAATAAATCAGCCTGATTATTTTCATTAACAAGCTGTTGTTGATGCTTACAAGATTTTATTTTAATCACCTTTACAAATGTTGTGGTGTCATCATTGACTTTCTAAAGTTGTCTATTCTAACAACTGAGCTCTGAGTCAATGTGATAATAATAAATCATTAACAAAATAAAAGATAGATGGAAATCTTATGGTTAACCTAAGAGAAAGGAGTGAGATAAGTCTTCTCCAATAGACAAAAAGCTGAAGTTTATTGGGTATTTTTTACAGATACAATATCAAAAGGTTGGTTACATAGCTAAAGCTCAAGAAGATTAGACTTGATACATTCTGCAAGCTGAATGGACAATGTTCCATCTGCCTGTTGTGGGGAACACAAGAACATAAGAGAGAGCAGTTATGTGATTTATTTTATTTTATTTTTTAATGGGGGCTCATGGGAAGCAGAAGGGGGTTGCTTCACACTAAATTCCTAGCCTGCAGTTTGAAAATGTGTAACAGAGACATGCCACAAAAGATCCAAAATTTACATGGCAACAAAGGGAGTGACCAGGGAGAAAGTGGGTGGGAGAAGGGGGAACTCCTGGGAGAGGAAATTCAGTAAAATCAATTAGGTCTGATAAGATAGAGATGGGATTACAAAACCAACCTGGGTTAAATGGGAGTTGATCCAGCTCCTGGTACTCCTCCAATCTGAAATTTGATTCCCACATTACAGCAACTCTTGAGGTCCTACTTGTTAAGATCTGTTTGCTCAAACCTGGCATGCCAAAAGCTGAGGGGGGTCTGTGAGTGGGCTGAATACCATGTAAAAGTTTCTTAGGAAGTGTCTAATGCAAAGTCCTTTAAATAAAGTTATACCTCTAAACTACTATCAAACTGCACCATTCTGATATGTTACATGATTGCTGACAGTCAGTGAATGCTCAGCTTTCTGCTGTTCACATATTGCCAGACCTATAGTGCCTTTCAGTGTAGAGGTGAGCTGACACTTTCATAATTCCCAGTGATGGGTAAGAGGGTTTCCACAAACAGTTCCTTGCTCGTGTGCCACTGACAGAGCCCAGAAACAGTGATCACAGGAGACAAGTAGACCTATTTTATGGTATGGCTTCTTTAAGAACGTGCAATCAGATTAGGTGGGCTAAGCCCTGTGGAAGCAGAAAAGAGCTCATTGAAGTTTTTCAGGGATGAACTCAGTGTGAGAGCACAGGATAAGTATAAACAAATAAGTAAGTGAAGAAGTGGCTAGGGCAGATAAGAATGGCTCAGAGAATTATTTATAAGACATAGGAAAGCAGAAAATGTATGTGATGGGTTTAACTCTGATGGACCCATTAGCTACAGGCAGTACTGAGTTTAAAGAGTCCAAAATCCCTGTGACAGCTGAGATCAATGGGAATCTGTTCTCTTTGGTATTTATTAGATGAAGGTTAGGTTAATGGATTAACTTGTCAGTTGAACTTGATAGTTGGTTCATATAGTAAATACTGGCCCTTGCAGGAGAATATTAGTCAACTCTTTTGACAATGAACCTGCACATTAAAATTGTACAGCTCTTTGCCTTCTGTGTTGCTTTTCAGAAAAAAAAAAAAAAAAAACACACACATATATATATATATATTTAAGTGGATATAGGAGTCTGATGCATTTGTTTGTGATGTGAATGAGGTTATTTCTCAAGGCCAATAACCAAAACTAAAACCAAAACATCACTAGGTAGATGGTGCTGTGATTTTCCTTCACAGGGATAGACTCAAGGGGGAGGAAAATGCCACATGGGGATTGATTCACTGAGCTGTCAAGGCTGGCACAAAGCCTCCCTACCCTGTCAACAGGTCAAAACTCAGCTTCTCAGATGTACTTTGGCTCAGCTAGTGAAGTTGCTTTTCCAGTGGGTTGGACTGAGGGTCAGCATCAGGAGCTGAACACAACAGATACCTTAATACTGGGTGCAAAAGTGTTGGTGGTACTGATGTTCAGTTTGGGTATGTCAGGACACTGGACAGGGAAGCTGGGGTCATGGGGGAGTGGACACATCTGGGGCCTCAGCTGTGGCAAAAGGAAGGAAAAGCAATGTGGCTGCCTCCCTGCATGTCATTGCCACAGCAGCATCCTGCAGCACAGCCTCCGTCTTTGCTGGCCTCTCCCTGCTCACATACACCCCCTGCTGTTGGGGTATCCACTGCTCACCCCTCTGCACAGGGACAGGACAGCTCCATCCTGTGCTCTCTGCTGGAAAACCTTGAGCAGATCTAGACTGAAAAAGTCTGTGCTAAAATTAAGGCAGGGCACAAACATTTATCTGACAGCACTTCTACTTCCGTTTACTTAAAACCAAAGGCCAGTGGTGTGCAGTTAATGATGAATTATTTCTTTGTTTCTGGACTAACAGCCCATGTCACAAGTGCTGCGAATCCCAGCTCCATTTAGAGCTGGGTCAAGATACCATGAGTTTTAATCCTGTATGTTTTATGTATTAGCTCTATCACAGTCTGCAGTGCTGCAGTCCTGTTTATAGCCATCTATATGCCTAGTGTGTTTTCTATATTTCCTCCTCAACGTGTTCTGTGGTAGTTAAGATAATGCTGCCTTTAAAAAAATAAAAAATAAAATGCACTCTTGAGATGCCAAAATCTCTGAGTCCTGAAAATGAGCAGAGCTGCTAGTAGGGATTGACCAGGCTTTATGCTTTTGATGTGAAAATTGCAGCAAGCCAAACGTTCTTAATCTTCCCCAGAGGACATTTCCAAGGCAGGAAGGGCAGCAACTGGCCAACTGCATTAGGAAACTACCAGGAACAGTCAGTCAAAGAATTTGAGGAGAATTTAAGGCCTGGAAGCAAACACACATGAGATATTGCCTGCCTATGGCTCTCTATGACAGTGACAGCCTGAGTGGTGACATGAAGTGCATTGATGCTAGGACTACAGTGAGAAGACTGGCAGGGAGTAGTGCTAAATCCTCAGGCACAAGAAGAATCAGAATAATGAGTAAAGCCATCTCAAGATGGCAGGCTCAAGTCCTTCCTGCGTCCCTGCACATGGCAATAGATGCAGCTTTGACATCCTTGTTCGGATGGTTTATCGCCTGCACCTCCAAGCATACATTGCAAGGACCTCAGTCTGCAAGGGGCTGTGTAAACATGTAGATATCCCCATACCAGGAGATTGCCACCATAGTGGTGTGTCTAGGGAGACAAGCAAGATTGTGATTTACTCACTGGGATTGCCCGCAGAGTCAGTGGGCTCGAGGCATGCCTTCAGTCAATGCTGTGCTGTGTGCTGCATTTCTTATTCTCATCAGATGCTGTGGAGGTACAAAGGACAGCCCTGCCTGCTTTCACTAGACTTTCCCAAGCTTCCTTCAGAAAGATAAGTGAGGCCCTTGGGGTATTAGCAGAAGTAGGTAGAGCGTATTTCTCCCTTGGCATATACAGCCAGAAGCCAGCCAGTATCTGTCCTGGAGGTGAGTTAGCAAAGGATTGTGACAGAGGAAGATGCAGAGGCATGACCCAGAAGAGATGACTAATAAAAAATGACTTAAGAGCTCTTCTCAAAGGATCAAAGGTTAAGTCTAGGTCAATTGTAATAACTGCATTGCTTCACCAGTCAGGACATGTGTAGTCTCTTGGAGGAACATCTAAAGCATGCTCACAGATGACATTACAGTGGTTGCCATTTGCAAAAGATTTGTCTCCCTCTAAGCTTGGCAGGTGTAGCTTTACACCAGCCTGAAGCTCCTCAGTAACAGGGTCACAGGATGATTTCTCTTTCTCAAAACCATCCCAGGGAGCAAGGAATTTTCTGTGTGTAAAGCCAAGATCACTGAGTTCCCTGTGAACACCCTCCCCTTCAGCGGCATGCCTTGCAAAATGTGGCAAGAGAAACAGGGAAATGTTCCCACTCCCATGGTTTAGACCATTATTACATCTCAATAGGAGCTGAGCAGTGTTTATTTATTTATCCTAAATGCAGATAAAAGAGTGCAAAAAAGGAGGGAGAAAGGATGAATAAAGAAAGTAGGAGTCTGTCTGTCTGCACTATGTAGAGCTGTAGAGACACCCAAGCCAATACAGCACATGCTACCCAAAGAATCAGAAGTAGGGCAGCATCCCATACAGGAAAGTTTTAAATGCTAGAATCCAATTCAACTCCCAGGCATCCTTTGTTCTCTGCTGCAAAACTTGGCAATGCTGCTGCATGTTTCAGTTTCACACACTGGTTTGGGAAGTGCTGATTCAAAGAGAGTTTTTTTTGTGCCAGTGCCTGAGCTTGCTGCCTCTTCGTAAATGGGAGTTTAGTCACAGCATTTTGCCTGACACATACATGCCCACCCTGTTGTCATTATCAGTTTAAGTATTTCCGTCTCACACAGGGGCACACAGCAAAAATATATTACAAAGGCTGAAAAGATTTAGTCATCAGAGGCAGCTCAGTTAAGCCTACATAGTTGGCTGCTCAGAAGAAATAGGATTCTTAATTGGATAGTTTTCTATTTGAAAAAGCAGTGTGGTTTAATGTGAATCTTCTCCTAATGAAACAACTGCCCAGAAGCACCAGTGGGCAGCGCAGGGGGTGGCTACAAAACCCTTCTGTCCATCAGCTGTTTACCATTATCTTTTTAAGGACACACTATTTTTCCTGTGCAACATTGATTAGCACTATTAAATACCTCTCATTTGCACTTTAATTGGAAAATATCTTTCCTTTTGGTCTGTCCTGATGATAAGCATGTGCATTGTCAAGGTGAGATATCTGCAAGGCTACTTCTGATGTTTGACGAAGATGATGGGTTAATAGTGAGCAGGAGCTATAGTATGGACAATTATTATTACTTATGCTCATTTGCCTTTGAACTAACTAGTATTCAGAAACTCTTCCTGTTATGTTTGTGTAGTGTGTCTAAAATGTTAAGTGCAGGGTGAAGGAGAAACACAGGTTTCTTACTGCAAACACATTTAAAATGAGGGAAAATGTCCTGTTCTGTTATTCCCTGTGACAGCAGACTGGGCAGGGGACTTCAATGAAAGTGAATGTATTTCACTGTGAAAGTGTGATAATTAAAATGTCATTCAAGCTTCATTCTCCTCACATAACTATTAGTTAAGATTTTCAGACCTTTATTTGGGGGATTTTTGCTCCCATTTACAACAGTAGAACAGTATTTGGACAGTGCTGAGTGTTTCTGATAATCCCCCTGTAAATATCTGTGAGAAGGAGTCAGCAGTTGTTGGCAATTGCTTCACTATGTGCCGCATTTGTGGGATTATTCTGGATTTTAAAGCAAATTAAAACTTGGCTTTAGACATTACAATGAACAATATAGAAAACTGAGACTATTTCCCTTTTGATCTGTTTAGTTTGGGAATTAACAGATTTTTAGATCTCTATTTGCTATTTGAATTGCTTTAAAAAGAATGTTTTACTGTGCAAGTGAACTTTAGCCCAAAGACTGTTCATGGGTTGCACATGGCACACACTTACCCCAGGCAGTAAAAATCAGAGTCACTGTGTGTATTGTTTTTCCTTGGTACTGGAAGTAACTACATCGTATTTTCTTCTTTATTTTCTTTTTATAATAAATTTGTAAATTGGCAAAGCCCTCAGCAACTTGATGGGAGAAATGGTCTGCTCAGGAAGAAGGAACAGAATGCATGTGTGCGTGTAGGTAATAACCAAGGCCACATAATATAAAGACATTTAAGCCCAATTCTTTCTTCTTTTAAAAATGAAAAATAATAAAAAAAAAAAAAAAAAAAAATCTAGAGATAACCTCTGTGTCTGATTGCACTGTATCAGTCCCTGAACTTCTATGTGTATGACAGAAGGGTGGCAGGTGAAAAACTGGAGCACTTGAAGTACATTACGTACTGTTGACCAGATTTTATACATGTAAGTTCTTTAGAACAGTCTCTTCCATGATTGCCTCTGCATGTCTATGTGCAGTGCTATTTACAATGCCTTTTATCTTATATAACTGTCATCCATTTGTGGGTGATAACACCAAAAATTCAATTTGGGGAAGCTTATTTTCCCAGCCAGCATCAGGTTTGGTATATTCGTTATTCGTTGGTATATTGGTATATTTGGTATATAGCTCTGAAACAACTATGCTGTAGCTCATGAGAGATTACCGTAGACAAGAGCTAAATCATGTTCTCCCAATGTATTGGCTGAAAAGTGCCTTCCATGTGCTTGGCATTTTCCACATATGCTTGAATTTAGGCTTGCAATTTGCAAGTTGTTAACACTCAATAAAGACTTATCTTCCCCTTCTTCAGTGGGCCTTGCAATGTTTCTGCTTGATCAATGACATATTTTGTTTGCTCACAGCTTCTCGTGTTTGAGCTCTGCACACTCAGACATTTCTACTCTTTCATTTACACAGCACACACAGTGATAATCCAGAGCCCAAACATTGGGTGACATAATGGTCAGGGAGTCATGGCTACCGTTCCAGTCCCCAGCCCTGAAAACACCATTGTACTGTCTGTGATCTTGGGTCTCATCTGAAGCAAGGGAATCTAAGTCTAATTTCTTCTGTCTGGAGGGACTAGAGGGCCTCAGGATCCTGAGATCTTCCTGGAAACTTCCCTGTATCCTGGTAAGCTTTCTGTTGTGAATAATATCCAAAGAGCCTGATTAGTTTATTTCTATTTTCAATTCAGTTTCAACCTCCAAAAAGAGATTATAGGGTACTAGCACAAATGGTGGCAGTACGAGGCTGAGAAGAGGTTACTAAGCACCTACACATGCCCGAGGTAAGATCTATACCAAGGCCACCCGTGATAGGTGTGCCTGTGGCCTGATTTTAAAGCATCCTCAGGCAATTCCTGTGTTTTTCTATTCTTATCATTAGAAAGTATTTCCTAATGTCTGACGTAAATCTTCCTTGCCACAAGCTGAACTCATTTTTCCTGTCCTGCCCAATGTAACCAGAAGCTACTTCAGTAGTTAACTGCTTGCCTCCATTCCCACTGAATGCAATTTCGTTCTTCGATTCCAATGTAACGCTGGACAATGGCTGTTTACAGAAGTGAGAAACTTGATTTCTGAAGTGTTACAGTCCACAAAACTGGGACATATCTGTTTACAAGCATTCCTCAAAGTTTTATTATTTCTTGGCATTAGGAACCAAGGCCATTGTCTCTAATATTATTGTGTTCAACATGCAGTTTTTTTACCTGTACAGGAACCAGAAAAGACTTTTAAGGCTAGTGCAGACATAGACAATACAGGTGAAAAAGCAAACATCTAGGTAGGTAATGCCAAAAAGGTAGAAGGTCATTTTATTTTAAATGGTTGTGTACATTTGGTATCTGATCAAAAATCTACAGAAGATAACAAGGGCATGTGCACTTTGTCACTTAAGCCTGGGCCAACAAATCTTTCAAGACGCACCCACACCTTTAAACCTTCCTCAAACCAAACCTCCCGGAGCAGCAAATCCTGGGTATGCTGAATACCTTAGCAGGAGTTCAAGCTCTTATTCATGATGCCTGGACTTCTAGAGCCTTGAACAGTAAATTATAGAGTCAGATACCCCAGTCTTGATTTTCCAGGCCTGGCACAGAGGTTATGGAAGAGGTTCATCTCTCTTAGCATTAGGTGACTACAGTGTAGTTTCTACAAGTGAAATAGTTGATAGCCTCCCAAAAGAGTGTGCCAATACAGTCCCTTGAGCTTACAGTCATCTTCTTGAGCTACATCACATGCAGTCTGAACTGATTGTATGAATTAACTCTCTGTTCACTATGAAAGCAGCTCAGGGTGACTTGTGCAGATGTAGATACCTTCCCTTGAGACACCTACAATTAGTAACAAATATCCCTCATGTAAAATGAAACTGTAAGTATTATTTGACAAGCCACAGCCACCAGTACGGACAGAAAATGTATGAATGATAGGGTTTACTGTGCTTCCACCTGCAGCTGACTTACTTGATAGCACAGGCACGGATGGGGAACCTTTCTCTCCATTTCAGAGGGCTCTGGATCTGTAGTTCACAAAATTCAGTTTTCAGAATGTCTGTCTGTCTTTGGATGAAATAAACTGCTGGGTGGAATAATTTATAGTCCAAGCGTGCTTCAGAGTTCCAGTTCAAATATGAGAAAGGAAGCACGCATATGAGGGCTATGTTCTGCAGAGAGCCAAACTTCACTAGCAGGTTGATTCAGAAGTTTGTCTGAGCAGTTCTTATGTTGTAAGTTTATCTGTGATTAGTTTGGTAAAATTTAGTAACAAAACAAGAAGTCTCATGATTGTTTACATATACATTGTAAACTGATTGAGAATAAAATGGAAATATTACATGTGGTAGGTCTTCCTCGTCATCCTACTTTATTTTGACAACAGTATCAGACTGAAGACCCAAAGTTTGTGCCCAGGTATTTTTTGCAGCTGTGTTTAAATCAAACATGAACTCTCTTTCAGCAACACAATGACTATGTTTTTGCAACAGTTCAGCAACTCATGGATGTTTTCTGGAAGGGTGGGCTGGTTAGTATCTGGTACTTTTTAAAATTAAAATGTTGCTGTTCCTGTATCTTTTCCACCACAAGGGGATTTTTCTATTTGTCCTTCAGCAGATTGGGTTCTATACATTGTGAATCACTTTTCTTTATTCTCATGCTTTTTTTTTTTTTTTTTTTTTCCAGCACACTAAAACTGTGAAGTACAGTTTGCTACCAACTTACAGGTAAAAATCCCAAAGTCTAGAAACACAGATGAAAACTTTTCATTAAAGAGTTAAAAAGAACCAGACAGAAAATCTATGTGTTTTCTCCCTTATTGCATGCAGAGGCTGAACACATTATCTCTTTGTTAATGTAGCTATTTAGACAGATCTTGTTGAATCTATTTGAAGTACTAAGTGTCTTGATTCACAGATATTTTCTAAGTATAGCTATTGATGTGACATTGAGTTGAACTTGAAATTGGAAGTGTCAAACGAAATATTTTGTTGTTTTCTGTCTATCTGGCTGCAATTTATCTATCTGAAATCTGATCTGATCATCTAAAGGCCCTAACTGTAGCAACTGAAATGTTTTTCACCAGAAATCACTTGAGGTAACTTTCCAGAAGTAAAATGATGCTGTAATGCGCTGTCCTCCTTACACTTGAGTATGAGATATTTTTGCTGCAGAACACTTGCAGTATTAGGGTACATGTCTGCCCCTCTTCTCTTTGTCTGTCTATCCCTATGGGTTTCTGCTGGGAGATCAAAGATCCTTGTTACACCTATGATCTCATTTTGGCACCATCCAGCAGCTCTCAACAACTTTAGACAATGAGGAACAGTGGGATAAGGTTCCCCAGTCAGCTCACAGCCTAACACTGCCCTTCTTGGCTCTGTCAAGATGAGCTCAGAGCTGGCTGCAAAATCCTTCCTGGCTCAGTACTGAGCTATCCCAGCAGCTTCTGCAAGATATCCCTCGTATCAATATTCTCTTAATTTTATTTTGACTCATATTTTTGGCCTGACATCCAAAACCAATTTCATCAAATGTTCTTCCACTGTCTAGCTCAAAACCCATTCTTTAGGTTCCTCATCACCTGCCTCTTCCTAAACACCTTTCATGGGATGGGCTTGGTCATGGGTCCAGCTGGAGATGGTGTTATCCAGTGTCTCACTGCCTCCTCTGTCACTGAGTGGGCACAGAGGAGGTCACAATCTGTTGTCACCAGACTGGGACCCAGCTGCCCATTTGCTGTCTCCAGAGTACAAAACACACAATACAGCCTCAGCAGAGGCACTACAGAGCTGCATGAGTGAAGAAGGGTAGATTGATACCTAAACATTTGGCAGCAATTGTTCATTCTCTCTTTTTCTCAATTTTAAAGTTCTCAGGAAAGCCAGTCCTCCTGTGCACTACTCTGCTGTTGCTTTGAGTCTGATCTCTGGTAAATGGTGAGCAGATTAAAATGATAGTCCCCATCACGTGCTTCCCTTGGAATTAGACTGATGCCTTCAATCCCATTGCCCAGCACTGGCCTCAGTCATGACTTCAGGTGAGAGGAGAACAGCTTCGAACCTGCCTTCACAATGTGAAGCTGAATAAAAACAACATTAAACCACAAGACAGAGTAAGGTTCATGTTGCTCCTCAGTTGGAAACTCTGGAGAGACAGTAAACAGAAAGCCTGTCTCTGCCAGGGAGTTGTTTGTGTTTTTCTTTAATGAATCTGTTCTCCAGAACTGAGCCCTGCATTCCCCATCACACAATGGTAGCTGTTAGCACAGCCCCTTGTCTTGTGATAAAAACAGGGCTTGGAGTGGGGAAGGATGTGGCAGTCACCCATAGCTTTGTGTGTATTTTTAAACATCAGTAAATATTTATTTTTATTTTTTTTTTCAGAGGAAAAGGAACGGGAACAAGCCCTGCTCAGAATGCTTTCCCTCCAGGGCAGGAGCTGCTCCTGGTTTTGGCTGCTCACTGCAGCATGGGGGGAACTGTGGCAGCCCAACTTGGCAGTAGTGGGCAGGTGTTTTTGGCTCCTAGGTCTCATGTGTTTTCCACAAAGCATCTTCCTTATTTAGGACACCAAGACTGTCAGGTTCTTGCTGTGTTCAGCTTCCTGCTGAAGTTCACAGCTCTATGTGGGGTGAAAATTTCACCTCTCTAAAAGGCAGATGTTGGGATGAGGGGACATACTTTCATGGCAGCAAATCCAATTTTCCACTGGTGAGCCACAGATTTCTTCTGAAGTTAGAAAGGTCCCTGATAACAGTTTTCTTCATCTCAGAAAACTGCATTAACATTTTCTTTTTTTTTTTTTTTTTTTTTTTTTTTTTTTAACCCTTACCCTAGACCTTCTTATGCCAGAAAATAAAGAAGTTAATTTCTTCCTGACGTTCCTTTGTGTCACGCCCTTATTACAACATCCTTCTATAGGAACATTCCTGTGCGTGAGAAAGAGAAAAGTGAATCTGAAGTGACTTTACTTGGCCTAACTCTGGTCAAAATTTTTGCCAGCAATTACTCCCACGCAATGCTGTTGCTCATGGGTAGATGTGAAACTAGAGTTAACGTTTATCTTCTCCTGTCAAAAGGGCTCAAATTTTCAGAGTCAAGAGACTGTGGGTAAGAGAGGGACATAGTGTATGCTTGTGAGTTTATTCACAGCTCAGCAGCAGAAATCATTCCTATGCCAGGCACATAAACACCTTCGCTAAACTGTCCCAGTGATTAATACACTGAAGAACCTATCAGCCTGCAGCTGGAGATGTTGCAGTGTTATAGTGGCTCGAAGGGGTATCGCCTCAGGTGATGATTTCAGGGGATATTTCTCAGCTCTGCCTACTAGAGAGGTGGGCTTACACTAGTATCCTATAACGCACTCCTACCGGAACACCCAGCCTTGTGTATAAAGGGATGCTTGTTCTCTCTTTGGGAAGCAATTCTCTAACACAAAGCTACAGTACCAGTCCCTCAGCATGCTTAATACATGGTGTCTGGAGTTTCACAGGTTTGCTGTCATTTCCATCTGTCTGAAGCTTTGAACAATGGCTGTGATGGATGTTGAATTTTAAAACAGGGTTGTGCTTTCATTCCAGCTATCTTGTCTCAGGAAGTTTGAAGGATCTGTTCTGTACTCCTGATAGGAAAAGTCAACACTCATAATCCAGTGGAGATACAGAGTGTCTTCCCTGAAATAAATACTGGAAACAGAAAGCCAAGTAAAATCTGTTTGCTACTGTTGCTTGGAAGCTGGCTATGTTGTACCTGTGAAAGGGGGACTGTTAGATATGTCAAGGGGCTAGCACAGGTGTAGAAATATTCAGTAATACAAAATGTTCACAACTGAACAGTCTGTTTGGGAGGTGATAGTTATCAAAGACGTTACTTTCAGGCTGTACAAAGACCAGGAAACTCACACATAGCTCTGGTGTGGGGAACAGTGCCCCTTTAAACATCTGCCTGAGGATGCTGCTTGTCATGTGAAAGTTTCAGCTGAATGCTAATGAGGAAAATCTGTCTTCACTTAAGCCAATGTAAACTCAGAGAAATTTAACTGGGATTGGTGAAGTCACTTCAGATTTGCACCATAGCATAAGTTTGATTGGTACATTTTCTTTCATGTAACTTTTGCGGCTTTATTCCATTCATTATATATGACCATAATTTATGGAGGTTCCACATGCACATGCAAGTTAAGGCAATTTGGTTTCTTTTATTAAGCTATGAGTCTGTTTTATAATCAAAGTAAATCAGGCTCATTTGCACACCAAAAAATCTTGGTGTGGATTTCTGTCTGTGGGAGTGGAGACAAAGTATCTTGCTTGCTGACTCTAGCCAAACTACGCATTTAGCTTACCCAGTCAATTTTCATGGTGACTCAGTGCAATTCATTTGCTATAGTGAGATATGCAAATGCTAATTCTCAAGAGCTGTGTTCAGTTTTCATTCTTAGCAATACACATATGAGCTAATGTGAAGGATTTTAGTAATGTTGTACTGGAACTCCACTATGGTGATCAAGAAGAGATATGGCTTAACAGAGTGCAGATGAGAGGCCACAAAATAGATCACATCAAGTAGCTGTAAGCTTCCACATTACATGTGTCCTAGCTGCTGCTTATCACATCCTGACTAGCCAACTGTCCCAGAGCAAAAGTGACCCATGAAGATGCCTCTGTTGGTACTGCTTGGCCTCCTTCCCCCAGGGCCTGAGTACAGACATGCATGACAGGAAGCCTGAGGTCCCACCTCATTTCTGACCTTTTATGTGCTGTATTGACAAAAAGACATAAAGCACTGTTCTTCTGAGTCTGCTGTGTGAGCTAAAACACAATAGCTCGGAGCTAGTTGTGGAGTCATTGTGGTTCTGGCCACATGAATGCATTTTGCTACACTGAGGAATGGATTATTCTTTAAAAGATGGAGTCTGTGCTAGGAATATTAGGAATTTCATTGCTATGGAGTCCATTTGACTTTTAGCTGAAGGGAGACAGCCTGCATCCTTATAACTCGTCTATACATGGGAGAAAGGTGTTCTTTTCTTGCAATGCGCTGCATCCTATTTAACTGGCCTTGCCAGCTGTGCCCAGACCTGCTCCATGTATCTTCTGGCTGGGAAAGAAGGAATGGAGCAATCCTTCTTTTCCTCTAAGCAGCATGGTAAAGGGCTCTTGTCTCTAAAAGCTATGATAGCTGGAGTTAGCTTATCCATGTCAGCAGAACCACAAATGCATTCATGAATATACTGTAGAAAAAAATCTCTCACAGGCATCTGAAATGCCTTTTTCAGTGACATGCAATCCTACATAAAATTTTAAGAATTTGTAAGCATTCTGTAGACCTGGTGTCAGATTAATATCTTGTCAAAGATGGTCATACTCAAGTCTTGTATTTCTTCTCAGGCTCCGAGGTCCACAGTACCTTTTCTTCTTTACCAGAAATGTTAGTCCCTGCTGGTCTCTGGGTACCCCAGGAAGAACTCTGGCATGGAGGGCTCTGGGATTAGTATTATGGAGGTTTTGTTATGGAAAATCTCCACCTTTTTTCTAGGATAACAAGGAGAGATTCAAAGACAACCATATTTGCATATTAAAGATAGCAGAGGGTTTTATTGTTTTTATTATTATTTATTATTATTATTTATTGGTGATGTCTTTTCACTCCTTGGGCACTCTCCTGAGTGGGGTTGATGTCTGACTGTCACTGCTGATTACATCTCAAAAAGCAATTTACTAATGAAAAGGCATCTTTAGTGGATACTGCTAAACAAAGATCATTTAAAGATAACACTGTCTATCAAAGCAATAAATATATGAGCAGATAGAAATAAAACACCATAAATAAAACATGTACCATCTTATTTCAGCTTGCCACAGGTCATCCTAAAAGAACTGACAGCTCTTGGAAAGGCTTTGTAAAACATTTCAGCATGAAACCACTGTAGCTTCATCTCCTAAATGCCTTTGTTTATCTGGGCTAACATCCAGAACTCATACAAAATAATTATCTACCAATGTACAGACTCTTTTCATGCAACCCCTAGACATACACATAGACATATCAGATCTTTATTACTCCTTTTAGAGCTATCCCTTAGAAATGACTGTTGCCTTTGAACAAGGTTAATGAATGCTTGATCCTGAAGCTAAAGACAACTCCTTTCTCAGGCTAGGACTTTTCAAATAAGACTCACTATTTTATTACTGAGAAACAGGTCAAGAGATGATATTTGCAAATTCTGAAAACCTGACATTACCCAATGACTCTTGCTTTTAAAGTAAATATTTTTAAGTAGATGGTGGACCTATGTCACAGAGAATAAAGTACATTATTTGTTGGTTCCAGATACTACTGCTACATTGCTTTTAATGTGTCTGTAAAATAACAACAGTCCACACTTAAGAGTTCATAACTCCTTCCAAATCTTTGAGACTAATATTCTGCTGGGGGAAAATCATACACTGGGAACCTTGCATGTTTCCCTTATTTGTTAGTTTCGTATTTGGAAAAACTGAAGACTTATCAATGCCAACTGGATAAAACGTTTTTCACTGCTAACATGTGTGTGTGTGTGTGTGTGTAGCCATGTTGTACTTCGTGGATAACATGTGAATTGCTTACAGAATAAAATTAGCTGTGTACACAGCACATAGGAATCTGTCAAATGTCTTGAGGGGTATAGAAGGACATTACCGTCGTGTGTATACCACTGGAGTAAGATCTAAGAGACCTCTCTTTTATTTTTGGCTCTGCTACAGACCACCCATGTGACTTTAGGCAGACAAGTCACTTCAATTACCAACCTCTGTGTATTTTTGAGGACTCTGATTCTTAGCACAGTACTTATAATGATGTGTCACCTTTTCAGGTGGGGCCTCTGTACATGGGCATCACTAGTAGAAATCTGTTACTTAGGAGTCCATAATCAAGTTGATTGTTCACTCCCTGAATTTAATATACTGTTATCATCATATCATTATTACTGTTAAATGTACACTTAGATTTTTTTAGAGATATTGCTTCATTTTCATTACCTTTTTCTTTTTCTTTTTTTAGGAAAATATTCCCATTTTGAAAACTGCCAATTATTATCAGTAAGACACCCACTGCTGCGCTGGGTGAAGAAAACATGCCATCCAGAATTATTATCACTATTAAATTGCTCCCCCCACTCCTCCAGTGCAATAGTTGCATTGTTGATGGTAAAGACCTAATAAAAATGTGTA
The DNA here is from genome assembly GCF_047663525.1 of Anas platyrhynchos. Classification (NCBI taxonomy): domain Eukaryota; kingdom Metazoa; phylum Chordata; class Aves; order Anseriformes; family Anatidae; genus Anas; species Anas platyrhynchos. The sequence goes on along the minus strand of NC_092588.1, from coordinate 10,634,308 downwards.
ATGAGAAATAAAGCTAACTGCAGCATATTATGTGTCAAAGACAAGTGATGATATAACTTTGGGGTATTACACCTTTATATTGAAAGAAAAAGCAGGGCTAACTCCTACCATGTATGTAATTTTAAACACATACACATAGCATGCTTGGCAGAAGAAGGACAGGTGTGAATCATATGAGAAAAAAAAAAAAAAAAAAAAAAAAAGCCCAGCTAATTGGCAAGACAGTTAAAACAGGGGAAAAACAGGTCTGAACTAGTCTGAGCTACTATTTGTTCAAACTATCCAAAGGCAGGTTTAAGTAGAGAATAAGCTACCTTCGGGGCAAGGGGAGGATGGATTTAGGTGTATTCAGAATGTGTGTCATTCTCAGTAAAAGAAATCACTAATAAGTCTACAGCTAATAATGAGCAAAATCCTTGGCCTGGATTTAAAGGCGCACAGGAATACACAGGGATGGGGAGAGCCTTTGAATTTCATTTCTCACTTTCTCTCCTGTGAGAGCTGTGGAGGTTCCTACAGATGTTTCATTCAGCTGGATAAACACTAATACCATGGGGAAGCTCTGTCTCAGGGATAAGACTTTCAAGATATAACCTCAGTGTGCAAATAAGGTAGAGTCATAGAATACTTTTAGGGTGGGATTTGTGACCATCTTATATGTGTCCTAGTTCTACTAGGGAATCATGATTTCCACTAAGTAACGTCAACATACTTAGCTGTCAATATGGTATTTGAGGAAGACTTTCAGGACTTGTCCTAGGGACAATGGGGAACACTCTCACCAAAGGGACACAGTATAAAGCTCACACTGATATCAACATTTTTATTCTATTACAAATTCCTCTCTTCTTCAGAGCCTCAAATTTTTGCAGTGATTTTGTGGGGGAAAAATGGCACAACTGTAACTGTGCAATGTTTTGTGCAGAAACCATATAATGTTTATGGCATTTTCTATTTGAACAGAAATCTCATGGAATGTAACTTTGACAGTATGTCTGAATTTTTCAGATCATTCAAAATTTGAATTAGAAGCAAGTGTTTTAAAACTCATTTTGTATGTTACTTACTTAGGTTTTCCTCAGGTATAGCCCCACTGCTGTAAATAGCCACACTGCAATTACACCATGGTAGATCAGAATGAGGTAAATACATAGGAATGAAAACCTAGAGATGTTCTCAAAATCTCCGTGTGACCTGTTTCAGTTGAATGTATGTCAAAGATGCATCAAAGATCTTTAGTAATAACACATTCCAAAAACTCCTTGTCTAAGAAGGAAATTCACTGATTTACGGTGCTGAGATAGTCTATCTCTATAGATCATGAAAATGAGAATACTTTTCTTAGCAGTAGTATTTACCAACCTTTCTCAACAGTATGGAGAATGCAATTCTCCAAATTCAGTCATTTTTCTACTTAGATTTGGCTGATATCAACCATGAGACCCAAGTTTGCTGCCTATTGCTTTGGGACTTGGGAAGAGCAATTACTGCACACTCTACCTGAAAAACATAGAGGTCATTAATTTTAAAAATTCAAAATATAAATAACAATTGTAGCAATGATCCTAAATTATGTGGAATGGTAAAGAAACAATGTAGCCTACTCTCAGTTTATTCCTGTAACTATCATCTTAATTAATGTCAATCTTTAGTTCTCTTGTTAAGTCATAATGTGCTCACTAACTTGCGTTGCTTTTGAAAGTAAAAGTCATTTGATTATGATACTGTCACAGAAGGAAAGAAAGAGATAGACAAATCAGGGATACATTTTTGCACTGGATTATGAAGTTATTCTTCATCATTTATAAGGAAATAATTAGCTGTATCTTTTTTTTTTTTTTTTGCTTGTGTCCTTAAGAGTTACATGTACTTATTCCTAAATTGTCAGACAATAAAGATAGAGCACTTTGACCAAGTAAAACAGCTCAGTCCACTAGACCAAACCATTGTCCATGTAGAAGGTAGAATTTTTAACTCAAGACATGTAGAGACATATCTTGAAACCAAAAGATACCTAGCAAAATGAACACTACGATGAGATGGCTGACAATAAATATGTTTTGGGGATCAGCATGAGTATTGGAAAGGACTATTTATGGTAAAGGTAACATTGGTCTCAGAATAAATTAGTGATACCCTTAAACTCATTAAGGTTGGAAACGAGAAAAACATTTCTATACTCTAGTGTAATAAGATTTGGGACTGTCTTTTAATAAAAGTGTTCAATTAAATTTTTAGTGTTTACGAAATATACTCTATTATTTTGTAGAAGTCAACTCAAGTATGATTGAGCCTGAAGAACAGAAAGTCATCCTTCCAGTCACTCCTGGCAGAATTTTGATTCAGCACTTCCATATTACTACAAGTCAGTGAAGATATTCTTATAATTTGAAGAGAGTGGAGAGTTGACAGGCATTTATAATTTTATTTTATTTTTTAATTCAAAAAATTTAACATGTAGAATTGATGGATCTACAAGGCAAAGAGACATTGGTATGTTTCTATATGACAATACTTGGGAAAAAAAAAAGTAGTAATTGTGTTGTGTTAAATTTCCAACTGTCATTGAAAGAAAGAAGGAAAAAAAACAAACAAAAAACAGTGGCAAACATTAGAAAGATTTATATTTCAGCTATGGCTTAAAATAATAAAAAAGATTATTATTTATTTATTAGAATACAAAAACCTATTTCTTGCTTAGCTCAGTAAAAAAGACACTTTTTTTTTTTTAAATGTCAGTTCATTTATATTTGGGTTCTAAATGAGATTCAAATTCAAATCAGTAGATATAGAGATTTATTTTTTTTTTTATAAAATAGAAATTACTCAGTAGTTGTGCCTTTAGTTCTGCCAAGGTAATAATGGTCTTTGATGCTACTAGAAGACACATTTAAGTTCTTTGTTCAGTGAAATGTTCTGGGTTAACATCAGGAGTGGTACAATGTGCAAATGCATTCTGCAGCTCAGAGAGTGTGAACAGAGACTGACATTTCAACAATATTTATGTCCTCTGCGTGTATGTGAGAGAGAAAACAAAAGAGTAGTAGTAACGTGCCAGGCTATTCCCTGTACAGGAAAAACCTGCTTAAAAGACAGGAATTTCCTGTGGGTTTCCATTCATAATGATTTCTTCAAAGTTTTCTCACTGTGGACAACAGGTTTTGCTGCACTATTGAAATTCCTGTAGGTTCAACCTGCTAAATCGATAGATGTGTACTTAACTCCAAATAGCAACGCAGTTCTTGCAAAGTCTGTGTTTCCATAGGCAACCTTTTTGAATGTGAAACATTTTCAAATCCTTTCCTACATGTAATAAGGTAGATCCAGGTGTGTCATCTACATCTAGAGAACCTACCATGTTCCTGGGTATGGTGAACTCTGCATTTTCCAACTAAGGAATGCAAAGAAGGTAGGTCTCTAACCAAAAATAGCCAGATATTCAACCACTATTTTCCAACTACACAACACATCAAGCTTCTGAGACCAAGTTTTGTATCATCTAAGTAGCTCCACATAGATGACAGCTTACAGCTTCTGCACCTCCTTACAGAGGTCTTCTAAAATTGCTTCATACCCCAAGCCCTACTTTTCGGTCTCATTGGAAGTAGTTCTCCCTCTCATCTTTTTCATCTCCTCTTCTCCATGTGAATTTCATTTTCAGCTTTGTGAACCAAACAGCATCTTTTGTTGAACTAATCGAAGGAAGAAAAAATGCAATTTACCTATTTTTCCTGTTTTATCCTGAACGTACTGACAAAAGTGAAATCCAGGGAATGTAAAAAGAATCAAGTTCACCAGAGATGCTTTTTAATCCAGGCTTCCTGAAGAAGCAAGGCCTGTGGGATGCTGCTTTAATAGAAAAGGGAGGATAGATGGGCATGTAAAGGGAGTCTGTTGACAAGACAGCTAAGGAAAATGTTACAACTTTAAGTCCTGTGCCAAAGGTTTCGCATTACCAAGAACCCCTGAGGATCTATCTGACCATGACACAAACTCATAGCAAGCCCAATGTTATTTGTTTCACTGCTTTCAGACTTAATTGCCTGTTTAGAAAACAAACAAACAAACAAAAAACTTGTAGACAATCTCCAGATGGTGACTAGCTTTTCCAACACCTTTGGTGTAGGCCTCATCCCTTTTCCAACAGGGATGAAAGAAATTTTACTACTACATTTAACAGAAGCCTCGTCAGACTGATGCTGGTTAGAGTCGCACACAATCATGTTACAAACACCATGAACATTTGAAATAGTTAACTTAGACATGTTTTGAATTACCTGATATAATTTGGGCTTGCACAGCAGAAACCATTTCAGCCTAAGAGTGAGTGGTAGAAGCACACAACATTTGTTTGGGCAAAGGAGTTGTTTACATTTTGTGAAACTGTTTATCTTCACATTCCTCTTCTTAACTAGCTTTCTCTTTACTCGGTTGTTAACCTACAGAACCATCTATTAGCTAAAGGTAAATTAAAGACAAAACCAACAAGAGGTCAGGAGTATATTCTCCCAGAGCTATTTCATATCTAATCCAGATACTTCCTCTTGCTCCATTTACTCAGAGGAATTACGAGCAGGTGAAAGTAGGGTTGTGTGCAACTGATAACATCAAGAACACACCTGAAAATGAAGTGGTGAATGAGTAGTTTTGGCCTGATTGACCTCAGTCAGCTGGGTATTGACCTGTTTTATCTGAAGTAAACCTGAAAAGAACCATTCTAAGCAAAGGAAGAACAACTTTATGGAAATGACAAGTTACTTATTGCTATTATTATTGTGTCACAAATTGGAATGCACAGAACAAAGACATATAGTAGAAGTATTCAATAATAGTTTCAGGTTGTCCTCTGTTGCCTTTTGTTAATCAGCTACTGTGTTTTGCTTCCTTCTAGTTAGTGTACTGTGTTGTTTGTATACTGCAAACAGATTGCAAATCACATTTTGTTTTGTTGTGCAAAAGTCTGGAAGGCTCCCAATAAGACTAAGAACTAATCCTACTAATTCTAAGTAGTTGCTTAAAGAAAACAACTAAATTTCATTTTATTTAATTTTATTATTATTATTATTATTATTATTATTATTGTAAAATGACTTCCCGTCTGTTAAATCTATAAATTTTGATGCAAATGAATGATCATAAGGATCTAGTATGCAAATTTCATCCCCTTCTTCCTCTATTCTTTATGAATACATAAATATACTGAGAACAAAAAACACCATTAATGTTCTTAATGGCCATTCTGAAACATTTCACCCTGATCCAAGCTAAATGCTTGTTGCTCTCATAGAGAAGCTAATGTCTTACATTGACAGTGCTATATATAGACAGTGGAACTGAAGGATTAATTAAAGTATTCTAATTAAAACAACGATGTAAACTAATGTGTTCATGAATGGATTTTAGTGAATACTAATTCTCTTATGGTAATGGGTAGTGCAGTGCCAACATTTTCTTCTTTTCATATTCATTAAGTGACAGACAGGTAGCTGTTATAAATAGCTATAAAATGAGAATATGCTTTGAATTAGTGTGTTATGTATGAAAAAGCACAATTTTCCAGGGTCAGAAACCTACATTGTTGCCATTCCTCAGTTCAGAAGAACATATAAAGGAAGGGCAAATTAGGTCTGACATTGCATTCAAACTACAAATCCTTTTTGACTTTGTCTTAGTAACTTATTCTTTTCCAATACATGTACTACCTCCTGCTTTAAATGGCTATTGGACTAACTCCATGTGATGAAAGGGTCCTTTTATTTTCTTACAAATATTTTTATTATACTTTTTTTTTTTTTTTTTTAATGAAAACATGTACACAACACAGATGATTACATTTTATCTGGTTATCATCTAATGTTACAGTCCAAGGGGAAAGCAGTCAGTACCAGTTCATAACATACATTGCTCTGCTTAATTCATCAGTCTGGCAGGCAAAACACGGTTTATTTCATATATAAACATCCAAAGATTATGAGAACAACAAATAGAAAATGTAAATGAGCATAGAAATGTCAAATATTGATCAGGAAAAGTCTTCATGTACATAGGTGTTTCCTAACTAGTCTTTTTTTTTTTTTTTTCTTTTTTCTTGTCTGATGGAGGGAGTGGAAGGAAAGCAAGTATACATTATAAAGAAAAAAGTAAACACCACTATTATGTGTTAAGTGATGTAAGTAAGGCAGGCATGTAGGAATATATCCAAACTTACAAGTGCCTAGGAAGATTACTACCAGCATAAATATCCTTGATGTATGAAACAATCTTATCTCTGTTTAAGTCTCTACTTCTCCATGTTTTGAATGTAACCACATGTCAAACAGATTTTCTGTCTATTTTGCACAATCCAACTTTCATCAGACAACCTGTTTTATGGTTCAAAAATGCCTCCACACTAGCATTTGTTGAAGCCTCTTTGTGCAGGGCCTGTTGCTTCATTGTTTAGATTTTAATTTACCAAAGATTTTTCTATTGAGATTACTTCAGTTCCTCTCCTCAATGTTTCTGTTCATCCAGTGGATATACTGCCCGCTTCAGGCAACTAAAACTGTGTAGAGAGTCTAGAAAGCAGTAAATTATCATAATATCCTCAACCTTGTGGGCGGAGGTAAGACTTTTTATCCCCTGGGTATGTCACCCTGTATGGCAGGCTGTGAATGATATCATCCTCTCTTGATAGAAAGAGACAGTTTGGAGAAATAGAAGGTCCCTGAAAATAAAGGTTTCTTATCTGGAAAATCCAGCAAGGACTGTTACACTCAGAGACATTACCACTGCCTCGGAAAGTTTCTGAGCTGCATATTACTGAATGCTGAAACGTGTGCAGGGAGGTATTTCTGGATAATCTATGCTTTTTATGTTCTTAGGCATCTGCCACTGCCCAGTGGCAGAGCCAGGAGACGGGGCCAGGTGGACCTTTGGGCTGACTTTTCTTGGCTGGTTTTATGGTTCTAAGAATGGAGCAAAAGGGTTCCAGAAAGCCAGTTTCTGCAGGTGAAGACTTTGCAGTGTGATTGACATCCTCATCACTTTCTTTTTACAATATTTTACGGTGCCTCTTTGTAGGTTGCACAGCATCAGAGAACACTTTGGAATGAGAAGCTGCTGGAGCCAGTCAACACCTATGGTCTGTCTGATGTCTCCTTTGATATCCTACCACTTGCCTGAGGCTCTTTCTTGTTCTCCAGCTTTCTCAGTGCAATATTATTTTTTTCTTTTCATTTGCAGATGTTGCATCTTCTGGAAGCACATTTACCTTTTTCCTCCTTTTGTAACAAAGGGAGAAGATGGTTATGACTTCTCCCGTTTCAGTATCCTCACAGCCTGAATGTTGTCAGCCTGGAGATATTGAAATGGTGGTTTGGTTCCACAACTCAAAGTTTCTAGGGCATCTGAGCCCAGTCACCTGCACCAGACTGAGGTAACATGGACCGGCTGAGACCATCGTGCCCATGCCGCTAACAGCCTTAACATTTGAACAGTGCTGGAACAAAATTTAACCAGAATGTGTGACTAAAATGTGTGGAAAGCAAAGATAGAGTTAAAGTATTTATCCATCCTGATTCTACAAGGTATGTATCTCTTGTTATAGTGGCCTCAAATATTTTCAAGTTGGCATTTCTTGTAATAAAATGCTACCATTTGCAGCAGTCATCTTGAATGTTGTTACGAATTTTTATTTATTTATTTATTTATTTATTTATTTATTTATTTATTTATTTATTTATTTTTCCCAATATGGACACAGTTTGATTATAACTCCTGTGGGGAGTCTGAGAGCCAATGCATTAAAAAATGTAATTAAATACTCAAGTTTTCAATAATCACATGTAATTTTATTAGGTGTCCCTCACAATCCAATTTTTGCTCTGCAAGAGGGATTTTTGCCTACTCTATGCATATGCAAATATGTATGAGAATTACTTACGATACCTTCCATAGGGATTAATCCTTCACCTTTCCTCCAAAAATGAAAATGCAAGAAACTCCCAACAGAGTATCTCTGCATAACACATTAGTCACTGGAGTGAACTGAAGTTTATTCAGAAATATTAAACGAACCACTTCAGTCCAGCAAGAACCAAAGATCTGTGCATGCCAGCAGCCCTTGCTGGGGTCACTCTCCTGGTTCGCTGCACAAACAAGGAAACAAGTGTTACTTCTGCATCTCTGTCCACTAGCATGGGAGATGGATGCACTGGTATCCCAATTTCCTAGTCCAATGTCATTTTTACATTTGTCTTTGCAATTCCTCACTCTCTTAGAGATCTTGTTAGGCAAAGAGGGCACTGGGAATATTATATAATTAGAATATAAGATATTTTTTTAAAATTTGAACAGGTCAATTAAAAGCCTGAATTTGATGTTCAAAAGCTTTCTTGAGCCTTTTACAATCCTATTGAAAAGGAGATGGATATTAGGCTGGATTTTTTCTAGTACTCAGAGAAATCATGCAGTGAGTAGGTCTGGCAATAAATTCTTCAGAGATTTATTTTATTTATTTTATTTCTTTTTTAGGAAAAACAGCATTGTTATTATAATTATTATTGTTATTATTATGAAACATGCTATGATATTTGTACCCTTATTAGAATTCTAGCAACTTGCAGTTGAAAATGTTATCCAGAGAATCTCAATGCCATAGGCTTCGAAATGACTGAGCTAATTTAGAAACAATTATATAAATCTATAGAAACTTCTTTTCCCTTGGGAAAAAAATTGTGATCTGTTTGGAATAGTCAAATTATCTCTGTAAAGTAAGGTTTAATTATGTGTGTGGGTGAAGTTATGATAACATATTTTTTAAAATGTGTGACTGTTTTTGTTCATATAATTCTTTTTACAATAAAATGGTCAAATAATGGAGTGAGAAATGTCATCACAGATAATTTCCTACCCATAGTAGTAACATTTAGCTTTGAATACAAACTTTCCAAAGCTACATTCTGTTGGATGGCTTGGCACTTTTTGATAACGCCACAGATGTGGATTAACTCTCAGAAAACAAAATTTCTTGAAAGAAACTTACATAATGTCTTTATCCCTATTGTTAAGCAATGATTTGCTGTTCAGACTGGAATCTCCCTATAAATCTCTGACCTTTGTCTCATGATTCTTAATAAGTAATACTTAATAATCATGAGAACAAAAAAATAATTGCTTTCCAGATGAGTCTCCCATTGTGATCCCATACTTCAGAAAATTTTTCATGAAAGATACACCTGCAGATTTTACTTTTCCAGATCAGACTGTGTGACATCCGCTTCATGAAGATTGTAATTATTATCAATCCAAAGCAGTTGAGCATTTTCCTGACCTGTTTAGGTATATCTGTGACTAATCATGTATGCAAGTATTTGCAGAATTAGATAAATAACTATTTCAGCTTGTTTTGAATTGTTAATTGATGCCTACAGGACACCTACAGTCTGTGATCGGTACCTGTACTAAAAACTGAAATTAATCCATATATTACCTACTTTGCAAATAATATCTATCACAAATCTCATAAAATAAAACCTGGTTTTCAGTTCTATAGAAAAATTAGCATTTTCTTCATTTACATTTTTTATCCAGACTTCCTACCAAGCAAAGACATACGGAGTTGTCATGTTTCAGGGCTGCATAAAATTGGTCTATATCTGTTTAATATGCCTCCCAGTGTGCCTGATTTGCTTTTCTAGGCAGAACTAATGTTTAACAACTCATTGCTAATTTATAATAAAAAGATATTTTTACTCCTTTATCTTTTGATAGATTTAACACTGTGTCCTTCATAATTTAGTACTGTATAACCCCGCTGCTGAACCATTTATGGATTCTGCAGTTTAATCACAATACACTATCAAGAATACTATAATGAAGCTAACTGATGTACTGAAAAGAGTAAGTCTTATGACAATGAGTCCATGTAAAGGAAACACACTTTAGCTGTTGCCAGTACTCTTGTTGAAGTTAGCATATTCTTCTCCAAGGTTATTTGATTTTTAGCAGATAACGTGCAGTCCAGCTAATTGTCCATATAAAATACACTAATTTCTTGGATGTAAAGAGTGAGCTTTCATCACAATGCATTCATACAGTAAATGAGACAGAAAATGAACTCAGCAACAATTACCTACCTTGTCCCTTCTGCAGTGCTTCCAAGTTGTTCCTCTAACATTTCTACAGTGACAATACCAATCTTGTCAGCCTGTGCTTTTTACTGTTAGACCTTGACCTGCAGTAAAGATGAAGACATTTTAGATTTGTGCAGGATTTGCTCCTGTACATGTAAGAATGTGTATTGCTCAGATCCACATTTTCTCTTGGGCAAACAAAACAGACATTTGCACGCTAAGTATAGCTGAGTCTGAATTTCATAATTCAGCAATGACCTTAAGATATTTGCAATTAGATTTAGTATTCTGGTTCGGTTACAAGATGACTTTCCAGTTCTGCAAAACAGGGCAAGGGCTTGTTGAATATCTTTAAAAAATTAATTCTATGTTCTTTCTATTCAGGGTGCTTTTTGCTGCAGTGGCTATCTTCCTTTGCACAAATAGCACCTGGATTATTAAATACTGAGTGCTTTCATACAACAAATAGCAAGTGGCAACAAGATTGTAAAATGGATACTTGAAGTTGTCCTAAGTTCACCTTAACCTCACCTAGAATTTCCTCCATCGTGGATGGAACCACGAACTTTGCTCCTGCCTCTGCTCTTCTTGGCTTTGCCTACACCATAATTACAACCAAATTACTACACACTTGTCTCAGATGTTCTTTTTTTTTATTTTATTTATTTATTTATTTATTTATTTCTTGTGTAACAGACCAGATCCTATTAAAATCATGACCAAAGGAACTATTTTGCAATTGCAATTGTTTAAAAGTGTCATATGGTTCCCTAATGACTTATGAAATTATTTTCATCTAGTTTATACAGGCAAAACCCAATTTATGTCAGTTAGTATAACTACATCCTGGCCAGGTTAACATTAGTTGTAAAATTAGTGTGGTAGACAGTAAGGTTTAGCAAAGCAGGTGCTCTTCTCTCCAGTAAAGTACCGGAGAAATGTAATTCAAGAACAAGTGGAAGATGCTAAAAGTGTTTTTGTTCTTGACAAAACCACTTAGAAAGATTTGGGAGTGCAGAAAGAACATCATGTTTTTAAACTAAAGAATATCTTTTTCACCAAATTGTTTTAAAAGCAGTTAATTATCTAATTAGTAGTAGACATTAAATCAAGAAATAAATTCACTGAAAATAAGTCTAGTTTTAAATTGCCTCATTATGGACACATGCTTTGGGATTATGTTTTTTTATGAATTCCCCATGATCTTTCAGTATTTAAATCAATAGCGAGAACAAGTAAAGCTGCACAGGATAACCTGCAGAACACCAGCATTAGACTTGTTTTGATCTCAGTTCAACTTTAAAACCTGGAGGGGAAAAATAAAAAAAAAAAAAAAACAGTTATTATTTATAATATATTTTTAATTTGATTTGCAGCATTCTTTTTTGTTGTTGTTTTGCTATTTTGGGTGAGATTTTGTTTATTTATTTATTTATTTATTTTAATGTTCACAAAATGTAAATGTTTTGCTTTTATTTACTGAGCATTAAAAACATTTTGAGCATTAAAAACATTTTCTTTAGGTGTTGCATGCAATTTTCCCATAGTGCCAGATGCCTTGAAGAAGCCAGTATTTGTATCTTAATTTTTCATTCTTCTCTGAAACCTGGGTAATCACCCATGAGTCACAGGAAATCTACAGTGAGTTGTGAGAAACATGGTTCTCTGACAGTAGGAGTAAAGGGAGGCCTAGATCACACCTTGCATAAACCAGTGTGCTAATAGGGAAATGAAGGACAAAGATTTATTGTACGGATACAAAATAAAACATCTGGCTTGTTTACAGAGACATTCTGATTTAGAGCAAATATGTATATATATTTAAAATATTTTATTCCAGGGAAAACTTAAGAGAAATGTTTTGTTTCTACTAGACTATGGTACAATTACTGAGGTTTCAAAAGGAAATTGTCCTGTTTTATGGAAACTGGTAGATTGTTCCCACGGAGTATTCCTCTTTCTACATAACACCAAGGAATCTGGACTCTGTGTCCTCTGGCTTCAGGCTTTCATCCACATTTCCTCCTCCTCAGACTTTAACTACACCTTCAGAAGAGTTTGCACCCAGCTAAATAGGCACTATGCACACTAGGGGCATGTTGTGTTTTGTGCAGAGAAGTATCTGGAGCAAGAGATAAACCCATGTTGCAACATCACATTGTCCCGAGGGAACAGACTCCACTATTTGACAAACTTCTTTCTCATTCCTGTTAAGGCACTGCTTTCCGATCCTCAGCTTTCATCACATTTGGTGTACCATGGATTTGGGTTTCTTTGTATTTGGTACAGGGAGGAGATTTTTTATATTTTTTTTTTGTAGAGGAACAATAGCATCAAGAACCATCAGGCATAATCACGCTAGCGTAATTCTTGCACGGCAGTGAGTTTAGTGATTCACTGTGTCTCCTGCCAAATGCTTTGAATCAATGCGAAACAAGCAGGAACATTAATCCTGTCACGGTTTTGTCCTAGAACATTCCTCCTGTCGTCAGTACTTCACAGCAATGCCTTAAAAAACTCAGCTGAGCAGAGCCAGCACAAGCTGCATCAGCTCGTGCATCAGCTCGTGCATCAGCTTGTGCATGCTCCAGGCTGCAGGGGCATTTGTCAGTCATGAGCCCTGTGCTAACTTTGCTGGGGACCTTTTGCACAACTCCCACAAGTACCTGTTTTGTGTCTGCACATCTTGTACACATGGTTTGATTGGCAGTTATGGGACTAAAGCAGAAATTAAGAAACTTCTGGCATTGCCATGGGTAACATAAATGCCAAGAAAGAAATATAGCTCTGTGCTGTTGAACCTGGCTGAGAATCTGCATCCCAAAACCAGCTAGTTTGAAAGCCTGGTGAAATTCAGCAGGGGCTGTTCCAGACTGAGATGCTACCTTTCATAGTCTACACCTTAGCTTTGTAAAATGGGGTTAGTTTATATTCCTCTTGGTGATCTGCACATGACATGTACTAGTCTCACCATTACCACTGAGCAGTGTCTGCATTAGGGTCATTCATTGATGAAATCTTAATTTGAGCTGGGATCTTTCCTTCTTTCTCTTCTGTCATCACTGCCCAGTACATCTACTCGTTGGAGGATGTTACACAGATTTCTCTGGAGCTCTCTTGAATTTACTTTTGCAGAAGGAACCCTGACATGAGAAGGCTGCATCAGTAACAGTGATCCAGTGCAGGTCCCACTGGCTCAGCCCTGCTGGCTGTGTTGCTCTGCTATGGTACTGGTACACCTTTCTCACAAAGTCAGCTGCTGTGGTTCATCACATGTGAACACATCCACCATTCAGGGTGATAGGAAGAAAACCAGACCCTTTTGCACAAGAACTCTGCCCAAAGAGCTTCAGCAAACCCTTAACCTTATTCTCATACAAGCCTCGAAAGAATGCAGGACCTCATTGAAGTCCTTTTTAAATGACCAGTATGGTGTCCTTCTCAGTTCTGATCACACACTGTGCTCCTCAGTACTGTTGTTCCCTCATCTGCCACTTATCATCTCCTTCTCTGGTTAGTGACCAGTTGCTCAGCACAGAACTCCTGCCACTCCCTATGTGGCACACACATCACCCTCAGATGTCCGCTATCTTCCTTTCACTCCTACCTCTGAGCCACTGACCCTCAAGAATAAAGTGGGAACCAGCTGTGTACCCAGGTTAGGTGGGTACACAAATTGGGCAACCATCTTTCAGCTGCAGATATGGAGTTTTTGAACTTAAGAGGTCAGACAGCCTCATCGTCACATCCAGCACCCTCCGCGCAGGGAAAGAAGGTAGTGTCAGCATTGCATCAATGCAATTTGGATCTTTCTCATTTCTCTTTAGGGGAAAGGATGTCTCATTTTAGAGGGGGACGAAAGAGAGGAGAGGGAAGAGAGTACATACATGCTGCTCATTTCACGATTGCCATCAATTTTAGCTTCAATTAAAATGAAGCAAAGGATTATAAGTACAGGCAACATTCCTTCATACTGGGGCACTCTTTTCGTTGTTCCAATTCTTTGAAACAGTGCAGGAGCATATAAAGGGTGTACCAGAGCAGCAAGGAGGAAGGAAAGAGCAAGGCACATTGGCAACGTTTGTTAGCATTTATCAGGCCCTGTGATGACACTGCAAGGGGGGTGCAAAGGATGGCATTGACTGTGATGAGGAAAGACAGATGAGGGCTGGAGGAATCCAGCCTTTGACTCCTGGGGACAGGAGAGGCAGGGGGTTCCTTCAGTCAGGATACACAATCATGGAAGCAGCAGTTGAGGTTGCCAGGGGCCTCCGGAGATCACCTAGTCCAACCCACATGCTCTAAGCAGGGACATCCAGAGCATGTTATCCAGGACAGAGTTCAGCTGTGTTTTGAATATCATCACCAAGGACGGAGATTACGCAGCCTCTCTGCAACCTGTGCCAATGATTGGTCACAGTGAAAAGAATTTTTCTTATATTTAAACACAATTTCCTATTTTTAAGTTTGTGTCCTTCAAAGCAGAGGGGAAGCATCACATCCCTCTAACTGCTGCAGAGCTCTGCCTAATGTTACCCAGAAGTGCAGGCACTAGGCTGTGCTTTTGAGCTCCATTTTTCTTCACAGGTAGAGAGAAATGAATATCTTTAAATGAAAGATGGCATGTTTCGTGCTGTCTGCATACTGTTTTTTGTTTCTTCTGTGTTGTTGCCAACTGCCTGTGAACTCTAGCAGTGTGGGAAAGTTTACATCACTAAATCTCAAGACATCATTGCAAACCTGTCTTCTTAAAAAGCTCTTTAAGAGCTGTTGCAGCATTTTGGGGCTGGGATTTGCCATATGCCAGCTACAGTGCACTAACGCTCCTTGCAGATGCTTTTAGTGCACAGAAAGCATGAGGTAACTGACTCCTCTTCCAAATCCTGGCTGCGAATGCTCACCCTGCCCTTCAGCACATTACCTTCTCCAGGAGACAAGCCCTGGAGTGAAAACACACCTCACACATTCAGCTGAAAACTGTGAGAGTTCTGTCAGTAACAGGTACCCCACAGCAAGTGCTAACAGTGAGGCAAAGCCTGCCCCTGATGAGACATCTTGCTGAAAAGCAACATGTTTTGCCCAGAAGGTCTGGCAGTCTGATATTCAGGGTGTCTGACACTTAATATTCGCATCATATCCCACAAAAAGATCAACACGGAGCCTCTCACAGTTGATAACGAACTACCCCTCTAGTAATTAGCTCCGTGCACCTTTTGAAAACAGTTTCAAGTATTCTGGGATTCTTTAATTCTCAAATGCGTCACCGAGGAGCAGGTTCAGTATTCCCACAGAAACCAGAGATACTTCTGATTTACGGACTTCCCCACCCTTGGAATCGAGACACTGACATGTTCTGCTCCAGGCACTGAAAATCTCAGCACTGCTCTCTCTCTTTTTTTTTTTTTTATTTCCCCCCACCCTTCTTCTTTTTTTTTTTTTTTCTTTCTTTTCTCCCTAAAGAAAGTGTTTCCTGTCAAATTACATTCCCAATTACAAGTGGATCTAATCCCTGGTGATTACCTACCTACCCTAATTGACTGTCTTCTTCCAAATCAAGACAGGGTGTTTGAACAGACAAACAACAGAAAACCTTCTGATTTGCTGAGACACGGAGAAAACACTTACCTCCAGAAAATAACAGTCAGCTTTCTCTCTCCCAATTACTACTTTTCCTCCTTTGAGCAATTAAAACTGGCTTGAAGAGTTTATGGGTTCCAGAGGACGTAATCGATACACAGTTTGTTGGTCCAGCTGGTCCCTCTGGGATTGGTACTAGGATACGTCTTGGAGTTTTCTGAAGTGTGCTGATGATTAAAGCATTGTAAATAATTGCTGTTTTATTCCAAAGTGATGTTCTTCTGTTACTGTCTAATTTCTATTCTCAATATATTGTGCATCAGTTTTGTGATTGATACAGACATAGGTTTTATAATTGCTAAAATAATTATTTCTAATACCATCTAAGGTTAGTTCAGAGGCATTTTGCAAGAAAGAAACCAGGTGCAATCAAAATCAAAATAATATTTTGGCTAAAGAATACATAGGTTATTTACATCTATCACAGTACTATTCAGAGAAAATGAGGCAAAGCATGGAATGTAAGATATGTAAACTAACAGGGAATTTCCTTCTGCATTTTTGGGGTTGTACCAGTTAGTATGAAATTACAGCAATAAAAGAAGGCTTTTTTTTTTTTCTTTTTTTTTTTTTTTAAGCAATGTCCTGCAAAGAAAGTATCAGAGGAGGCAAACAGGGAGATCTCTGTTACCTAAGGATACACATATCTGTAAAAGAAAGGGTGTATGCTCCCCTGCTCAATTACAGCAGCACACGAGCTGGGAACTCCTCTGCTCCCCCAGCATCACCACACAACATTCTTCCTCCTTTCAAAAAACTTACAAATGCCATGATTCAACTCCAAATCTGGAGGGAGCTGGAGCTGATACTGTTCAACACATTGAAGTAAGAGGACCTGGTCTGTGCTATAAGCGGATTTTCTCTGTACTGCAAAAAGAGAAAGTGTAAAAGACTCATGAAAAGATTTCTGAACAGCCTCAGCATCCTGATCAAAGCCATCTACCAGCCCCACGCTTGCCAGCAGTCAATCCAAGGGGACACTTAGATGCCATCAATATACCACAGCAAGCAAGATGAATGACAGGGACCTTGACATATTGTTTTTTGTTAGCATTGGAGAGTAACACGAGAGCCTGATGCAGAAGGTACCCACACAGATTACTGGTTACAGAGTGATTTATCAGCCTCGTTTAAATGGAAATGTAAATCGGAGGGGAAAGGATTTATGTCTGCAAATTATTCTTAACGTTATTGTCTTATATAGGATAGTAAAGTGGGAAAAACATGACTAAGAGATTATAGGATAGCGTTAAAGTTACTAAATCATAAAAATATCTCCCAAGACATGCTTTTCCATGCTTAATTACAATGAGTGCATGCAAAAAGGAAGGGGAAGTGGTGTAGGAAGAATAGTAGGGAGCTATCACGCACCCTGCATGGGTTTCTGACACAGTTGCGAAATTCAGGAGCCCATTCCCATGCTCAGAATCATCTATACACACATCTAAATTTACCAGCCCCAAGCAAAAAGGACAGTTTTCAGTCTAACTGATTTGAAATAAATCTGCATTTGCAGGCACTTTTAGGAGCACATGCCCATTCAGCATGTAAATGATCCACTGGACACCATTCCTTAAAATAAAACTGTCTTGATTCTAACACAGGTATTCACCTAGATTCTGTTAAAAGCAGAATGAAAAACAACCCCAGGCTGAATAAAATGGAAGTGCATCTAGTACAACTTACTGAAATATTTATCTTATATACACTTTAGATCATTTATAAAATTAAGCTTATATATATATATATATATTATATATATATATATATATATATATATATATTTGTCTTTTACATTGTTTGATGGAAAACTAGAAATTATACCTTACATTTGTCTCAAAAGCCAGTATCACCCCATGAATATTCTGGTGACAGCAATTTCTAGTCCTGACTAAACATTGATGATGAGAAGAGCTCATTATTCTTTCTGATACTTTTTTATAAAGTGCATTTATTGAAGTATAAAATCAGTTAGAATTACAAATAACTTGCCCTGACAGCTGGAGGGCAGCATTTCTCTCATAATGAAGAACAATCTGTCTGAAGTGAAGGCAAGTACCAGGACATTCATTAGTATATTTTGACCATGAAGGATCAATAATTCTCCCAAAACAGTGCTACAAACTGCCACCCTGGTTAAGACAGAAATCTGAAGTAACCCTCTGGAGAGTTTGGGCAACAGGATAAACATAGCCCTTCATTTGAAAGGAATTTCAGGGCCAGTGGTGAATGCGTGACATCCCTTGCTGATGTAAGGAAGGGAACAGGATGGACCAGCACCCCAGGCAAGATTTAGGGGCACCACTGACATCACAGGGCCATTCTTTTACTATGTTGCTTGGTCCCTCCAGGCACTGGTATTGCTGAGTGTCCTCTTGTAAGAAATCATTTCCATGCAGTGGGCAATCACCAGGGGCTCCCTGGCATGACACAGGCTGCTAGGGAGGGTGTTTGGACCTTGATGATCACCTAGTAGTTTGCAGCAGATGGTAAATCCTGTGCTGTCAGTGGTATTTCATGAAGAGATCGCTGCTGTCAGATGCTATGACACTCATTTTCTTGAGTCTTTGTCCAAGACTCTGTTCCATGCATAGTCAAAAGGAACACATCAAAGGCCTTTCCTGGCTCCACTTTAACACACAGTTAAGGGCAACATGAAGGTCATGCTGATGTCCACTCACAAGTATCAGGTTGGTCCAGTGGGATTACTGTATCACAGCCAAGGTCTTCAAGTTATGCGCAAACTAGCTATGAATCTCATGGGTTATATCTGGCATTACTGATGTGTGAGTGGTTCCTTATCTGCAGGACACAGCAATTACATCTGTGAAACAGGATCCTGGGCAGAGCCCAAACAGATAAACTCATTAGATTGGGCTCTGTATTGGCATTCCTGTAATCAGTGATGGGGAGGTGAACATGGGAGAAAGGAACAAAGGAGGAGAGAAGCATCAGGGAGGCAGTGGTGGAGGTCTGGCAGAAGGAAAAAGAGGCAGTAGTGGGAGTGGGGTGCACTGACATAATGACAATGTTGATCCTGAACACACATTTTGACTTGGATTTGAGATGCTTCTGTCATGAGAGCAAGTTCACACCTCAGACTGTTCCTGCAGATTCTTAAAGTGTCATCAGTTTAGGGATACAACCTGATTCTGAACAGCCCCAGCATCCTGAGCAAAACCATGGGTTGCAACTGAAATTGCTGGCGTACTTCTGTAGGAGATGTGATTTACATGCAAAATAGGTATGCTTGACATTGTCTTCAATATTTGTTAATTAAGTTCAAAATGGCAAAAATTAGAACCAGTTTAAACTGATGTGTTGCACAACGGCAAGTTTGAGTTACAACAGTGAGGGATGAAAAGCTCTCAGTTTGCTCAAATTAAATGTCATTAGGTTTTAATCCCACTGAAATAAAGAACATGTTAACCACTACCTGAAGCCAAATATTTCTCTCAAGATTTTAGTGTTAACAATAGTAATTTTCACTCTTATTTATCCATATAATTGCCCATCTCCCATCAGAAAATTGCAGTCAATTTTTAGCCTTCCTTCAGTCCAAGCAGTAGGAAGAGGAAAGCACAGTGATTCCATTATTAGTCCATTATGCAGAAAAATCTGTACATGTGTTAAACTAGTGATGTTGTAATAGAAAAAAAAATAAAAAGGAGTGGAATACTTCCAAAAGTACAGTATTATATTTATTGCATTATCTTTTTTTAAAAAACCCTAAATGCTTTATGATTTCTTTTTTTTTTTTTTTTTTGCCTTCCCTGTTTTCAAACATATGGAATATTGATATTAGTTTCCAACCACCTCAAGAAGCAATTTCAAAGAAGCCCCCTGACATGATTTGTGTTCCTGTGGTCAATTGTTCTATTTTCTCACAGAAGGTCATTGCTAAGACAAATGCCTGACAGAAATCTGCTGTCTTTTATCATTAGATTTTTCTGAGTTGATGGATTCCTACCCAGGGAAGCTTTACACAGGCTGCACTGAGACAGGCAGAAAGACTCTGCTGTGAATTTTTACCATTTGCCCTCTGTCTCCATGCTTTCCAAACTGCAGATGCTGCGGGGAGCTAGGTGTACTGGGTTATCTGCCACAGCTTCTTTAAAGAAGAGGTCTAATGCAGGATAGGATTTGCATTTTCAAATGAATTTTCACTTCATCCTGGCTGAAAAATTAATGCCAAACCAGGCATAAAATTAGATTAAGCTAGTTTTGGGGACACCTTTGGGGCAAAAAGAGTATTTATTTATTTGTGAAGGCTCTGCAGGTGTTGGTGGAAAACTATACAGATCCGGTAATGACAGCATAGCAATGTTGATTTGTACCTTCTAAGGACTTTGCTGCTTGCTACATGGAAATGCTGAGCAGTGTTAGTTTAAGGGATGTGAGCTTTTAATTATTGTATTAACATTGTCAACTGTCAAATGCTTTGAAATAATTTAATATTCCCAGGCTTCTTACAACCTGTTTATTGATATTCATGAAGTGAATCCCCTCTTGAGATGTCTAGACTGAATGTCAATATGGTTTATAGATGAAGACATGGTTTATAGATGGAAGGTATTAATAATTGAATCCTGAAATTGTTTAATTTTACTTCAATAAAAGACCAGGCAGGACAGGAACCAATATACACTTTTACTAAATTGATGCACAAATGAGTATAGCTAGACAAAATCATTTCAACTATCAATAATAAAATAAATAAATTAATAAATAAATAAAATATTAAAATAATAATAATAATAATAAAGTAACATCTTAACTTCGCAGATGTACTTTAATAAATAAAATTATTTTGTAGAAATGATTTTCCTGGGTGAAATTCCTTCTTCCCATGTATGACATGAGAAGAGATACCTTATTATATCTCCATACACTAGATATAACTTAGAGAAGACATCATTTAGCTTTCAATTTCTCCTTGAAAGTCATACCAAGAAAGGACTAAGGAGAAACATGTACCCAAGGATGATCACAAGAGCAATATTTAAGCTCTACGCAGGAACTACAGGATAAATATTGTTTCTCCTGTATTATTCATAACATCACAATAGCTGGTCATAATACTCCCTTCTGTCCTTATGAAATATGTTTATCCAATAATCTAATCAGGATGAGTAAAGGTCTGGTGATACCTTGAAGGAGAAGAATATTAGCCTTCCAAATGTAAAAAAAAAAAATTCTTTCATATACAAACATGGGACAAGCCCAGACATAAAGAAAAGAAGAAACATTATCCAGTCTGCAAATCATGATGATTGTACTGGAAATGTGTGTGTCCTAAAGGTTTCAGCAAACTTACAGGGAGACCTCTCAGTCAGTGCCTCACTTGTCCATTATCTCTATAATATTTCCTACAACTGAAGACTCATTGTTTATATAGCCATAATCTGATACCATGCCCTCCGAAGTCGGAACAACTTTCTTATTAACTGCAAAGGATATTGTATCTAAGTCTTGAAGGAAAGACCAACATATGTGTTTCTCAATTACATTGGAAACAGTAATCAAAATAATATTTACTACTTTTTATGATCTTAATTTTATACAACCATTTATATATATATATATATGTTTGCTATGAATAGAATCAGATTGTTTGATGGATTTCATAAAAAGAACTGTGTGTGTGTTTGGATGTCGTATGTGTGAGGAAGAAAATGTCACAATAACTTTACACAGGATCTCAATAATCATCATCATCATCGCTTTGGAAGAAAAATACACTAGATAGTAACAGATATCTATGTCAGTTCTGTACCAGCATAACACTCAAAAAACAACTTCAGCATAACATCCAAGCAGTTTGACTATAAACAAAGCTGAAAGATAATTTTAAGTGAAACTGAAAACTTAAACTACAGGTAGAATTTAGCTAAGAGATAGATACTTGCTACATGGGTCTGAAGGAGGCTGGTCTGTTAAGATTCAAGATTCACTAAGCTTAGATGCCTCTCATAGGAAAGTATCACGTCACTTTTAGTCTAGCACAGCATTCGAATGTCCACCCTTGGACAATTATGATTTAAAAAACAGATGTCCAGATTACCATCAGAGTAACAAATGGGCAATGCTTAAGTTTGTGTAGAAATTTAATTCAGGACTGTACAAAAGTGGTTAAAAGGTTCATAACTGCCAGATTCTAAAGGATTATAACATCAAGTGGGGAAAAAAAAATGCAGGAAAACAGAGATTTCATCTTACACACACACACAAATCAAAACTTTTAAAATCTTGATAACTTCTGTCACTTCTAGAGGAGCATCACCTATAGAGTGACACTCTCTGGACATCTTAGCCTTTACTTTAGTAGACCCTATTGTCCAAACATCAGTCATAGGTGTTCCTTGTTCCTGTGAATGTGTGCTCTTTCCTCTTACAGTTTGCTCTCAATGTTTTCTTTCAGTTCAGGCATCTTCACAGGGCTTCTTATCCGTATCAGTCCTTTGTCTTTTCTATCCATGGAACTCAATCTTTTTCTATATTTGCTTGCTCTTAGTCATTGGACACCATCATGGACATTACCTAATCATACATGTAGACTTCCTGCAATGTCCTCAAACTCCCTCTTCCCACCAGCTCTGATCTCAGTGAAATGGGCTGTGATACCTCTGATCACACAAACATCCACATCTGCATCTTGGCTGGAAATCCTAGGAAGTCTAGTAAAGCAAGCAGTAGTCTGTCCAATTGTGTAGAGAGCAATTTCACCAGCCTAAATGTTTTGCCTGAGGTGTAGTGACTGTTTATTTGACACCCATGAATGCAAGAAAGCTTTTCAATATTTCTTTCTCAAATATGAATCCCTGCTACTGCGAATATGAATCAATATCAAACAAAGTGGATCACTGTATTATTTACCTATGTGTATATATTTTAGTGAGAAAAAAGTCTGTTTGAATCTTTCTGTTGTGTTCAGATGGATGGCTTATGAGACAATGTGTTAGAGAAGAAATAATATTCCTACATCCATGGGTAACAGAACTGTGGCACTGATGATTCTTTAGTTTGATTGTTGAGTCTAATCTTATGTCAGCAGACAAACATACGATATGCCCTAACATTCCTGCACTGCTGATCTGGAAATGTCACTGTTTAGAGAGTGTAATGAATCTTGAGACTTGCTCCACTGGAGGGCTTTTCCCCACCCACTAGATCCATTGTCCTTTTGTTCCAACCCCAAAATATAAGCATACTTTACTGCAATGTCAAAAGTCATGTCAATTAGACAGCATGAAAGAAGCAGCAAGAATTCAACCTTGACAACTCATGATGGCCTGTGTTCACTTGAATTATTAGTAGGAGCTTCTTTTTACATCAAAACAGTTTGGTCTTCTAAGCTGTACAGGCAATTGTACAGTAGATAGCCCTGAGTAAGGTTGCAAAGGTTATAATGTAGATAATTTCTTACCGCATGAAATAAATGGAAAGCATGATATTTGTGTCTCATTATGGGATAACCATAAGTCAGCATATAGAATCGCCTCTCTGAGCAAGGCTTGTAGTTCTTAAGAAATCTGTTCCCTTCAGAAACTGGGAAACACATTAAAAGATTATGTTAAAATCTTTTTTGTTTCCACTTAATTTCTATTCCTAACTATCTCTATTTCTATTACACATTCTTGCTGAGCTCTTTACTGAGCATTCTTTGATAGTGTTCTTGTGTCTGTAGAATGATGTGGATCAAGAAGCTGAGCTACTTAAATATATACATATATATATGCATGTATATATAGTGTATATCTTGTTGTTTATACTAACCAAAACATGTGAACAATGTATAAACTATACAATCACGAACAAGCAGAAGGAGGTAAGACACTCAAATGTCAGCCAATATTTCAACAACAAAGCACCACCCTGATTTCATGAAGTCCACAGACTAAAAAGAACAATATTAATACCAGATCTGTTCACAGATCACAATCCAAACCAAGTTAAGGCCTCTGGGAATCTTTCCATGAATTTCAACAGGTTTTAAACTAGACCTATAATAAGTGAAGTGGAGTGGAGTGAATCTGTGTGCTGTGATCTGTTAACAGAGCATACTTCACCTATTTTACGTAATATGTAATAGCTTCTTCATCCACGAAACACTTAAAGCAAGCATATCAATGTTCAACATCGTGAGAGCCTGGGAGCCTGAAGCAAATGAAGGTTATTTTGCCTATAGGTCTCGTTAAATTGTGACCATCTGTTGGCTTGATGAACTAGGAACTGAACATTTGCAACTCTGAAAAATGAAAAGGGATGCTGGTAGGGTTCTACACTTGCTGAAAATCATCTCTTTTTCAATACACAATTAGCTATGGGCCAATGAGTGCTGTCATTAGGTGAACCAGCCCAATATAATCTCATAAACAACATCATGTTCTTCACAGATCTGAAAACACTCACATTTTTTGGAACTGATTATTATTTAATAATTTATATTTTAGTTTCATCCACCCATGAAGTAAATGCAGAAAAACACTGTTTCTTAAAGCTACTGGCATGCTAATTAACAGCAAGAAGTATTAAAAAGAATTGCTATAATGCCAGTTTAACTTTACAGACCAAATATATTCCGGCAATTAATTTTATTATGCTCCAAATTTTATTCACTGTAGCATACAAAATGGAAATGAAATAGCACTTAGATGAAAACAAGGGATGGTTCCTCTGCTAAACTACATTACTCTTTCTAATCTCAGTTGTTCTTTGCTAATTCATGTAAGTTAAAGATCTGTCTCACAATGTATATTTGACCCAGGTATCTAGAAAAACAGGTTGAAATCTACTAGAATACTTTAAGCCATTAAAGGCAAGTTGCAGGCAAAAGTGACCTTTTTATGACATAACTATAATTCCATGGGATGCAAATTCCCCAGGTTCTACTAGAAAAAATATGTTGCCACAAACAAACATTAGTTTTAACAGAATTGTTGTATGGGCAAACAATCTGCTGAAATGGTTGAGAGGTTTAGGAAGCTTAGTCCAAACCACTAGAAAATTGTTACAATAATTTCTGCATAATTTACAGTTCCATTGTAGCCAGTTTTTCTTTAGACTATCCACATTATTGATTCAGCTGTGCTAGTAATTGTAAGGGATGATGTTATAATAATGTCATTTTGGCAAGATGCAGTACTATTTAACTAATACATTATTTTCTAAAAGTATTCCTTTTAGAAACCATATGTTCTTACTGTATCTTTTACTCCTTTCTCCCTAGCCCTTGAATATAAAGCAGAAATAGAAATGGCAGGAGGTAACAAAGCTTGTCATATAATCTCTTTCCCCTTAACCTTTATTCAGGATGATCCCTCTAACTCATGAAAAGTCTACTTTGGAGCAATGTGAAATGTTTGTTAGGAAAACCAAAGCAAAGTAAAATTCAGCTGTTTGCAGCTTTTCCTACAGATGTGGTATCCAGCCCATGTTTTGTCAAAAGGTTTGAGCATTTTGATTAAACCTGAGGCTAGTTATGAATGAAATAGAGCCAATTTTTTGTTTTGTATCTAAAGAAAAAAAGATAAACCCCAGGATTTTACTTGCTTCCAGCTACAAATTGACCAAAATCTGAACTGTGAAGTTCAAGTTCTTCCTTCAAAGACAAAAAATGCCAGAGTTGATCCCTGGAGAGAGAGGGACAGTGATGGGCAGAAAGGCTGCAGGCAGAGTCTCGGCTATTCTTTCATGCCCACCATTGCTCTCTCTGAGGGAGACTGACTTGTGTCTATGGCAGAAGTGAAAAAAAAATGAACCAAAAAAGCTGCCCAGAGTATAGAAGTTGGAACAGCCTACAGATTTGCTCTTTTTTTTTTTTTCTTTTTTTTTTTTTTTCCCCCACAGAGGTTGCAAACAAACCAGCAGAGACAACTACAATATATCTCTGTGATATAGACATAGACACTACATCACTTTTTCCTGGATTTGTCCAGCTTATTATTTATTATTCATTAATATATAATTTCTTAAACTCCAGTGTCCCAGGGTCCCCCAATGTGTTGTCATTTCAGTCCTATAGCTGGCCTCCAGTAAACTAAATTGGACTTCCAGAGACAAATATAAGGTGTAAGGGGGATATATTTTAAAAGAAATTGTGTTTGTACAGATGGGGAGAATGGGAGCTGCAGGTACAGGAAATATGTAGTTATACTCTCAGTTTAAAAAAAAAAAAAAAAAAGTTTTATGAAAAAAAAAATATAAACAAAGAGCCACAATGTCTGTATTTAGTAGGTGATTAACTGCATAATCAGTAAAGAAATGTAGGTGACTGGCAGATGAGCAAAATAGTAACTAGAAATGTGGCAAAGGAAGAATCTAGATCAATGGTAATGAAGAGCTTCCAGGCAACATTTTTGCAAAAACACTGGAGTACTGGAAAGAACAACCCAGCCCTAGAAGACTGCCTAGAGAGATAAAAATAAGAAAATAAAAGTAAAGCTTTCATTTCACTACTTCATAGGGGGAGAGGATAAGAACTGAATGTGACTTTATAGCTAGATGTAATAGCAGATAAGGCAACAGGTATAAAAACTGGAGAGAAAGGACAGATCATCCCAAATGATCAAGTGGGAGCAGTTTAAGAAGTTAGAGCCTCTTTGGGTGGACTTTACCAACTCATCAACTGAAACATGATCACTGACTGTGTGAGAAGCCATGCTCACCCAACATGAAGTACAACAGGAGAGCTCAAAGCACCATTCACAGCACTTTTCAATATTATCTCTCAACACCTTTTACAAAAGACTTGAAATGGCATCCTGCAGTTCTGGAAACATAGAAGGTGTCCTCATTAGAGAGAAGATTGCTGGGGGACACATGATGCCTAAATATAGCAGAGAGAGCTGAGAGAAAACGATCTTACTCTAGAAAAATGCCTGAGGATGACAAAGAAAGCAGGTATGTCTGAAAAATAAACAAAACTGTGCCAGGCATTTACAGTAGCAGAGAACCATTCAGTAGCTATATAGTCAATCACAGAGGAAAGCTGGACTGGGTGGAAGGGCAAGCAGCAGGACCCTACTGTACAAACACATAAAACAGCATAAAAGGGGAAAGAACAAGTTGGGCAATGGGACTCCTTATCTTAGTTAAGAAAGAAAACTAAGAAAGTAAAAAGATGAAATACTCCTGACATATTCATACTAGTGAAAGAAGAGGGCAAGTACAATGTGATGTGGCAGGTTCAAAAGCTCTCAGCCTACACATGCTGTGGAAAAGGTTGCCACTATTCATCATCAACAGCTAAGATGTTGGATCAACAACCAGTTCAACTCGCATCTAAGTTGTAGAGTCAGTCCAGCACCAGTGACAAGCATCCCTCTTAGGGCATATGCTCCTTAACACTATTTTTGGACCAATGACAATCAGCTGTGGGATGTTATAGTCAGGAGCTCTTGATGTACATACTCAAAAGGATAAGGGAAAAGAAAGTCTGGCATCTGGCAATGTATGTTTATCCTCTCT
Source organism: Anas platyrhynchos (assembly GCF_047663525.1). Taxonomy (NCBI): domain Eukaryota; kingdom Metazoa; phylum Chordata; class Aves; order Anseriformes; family Anatidae; genus Anas; species Anas platyrhynchos. The sequence continues at coordinate 10,607,087 of NC_092588.1, read as the reverse complement.
TGACCAGAGGAGACAGAATTATCTTTGTGTGTTTTGTTCTAGCTGTTCAATAATAATTTAGGCAATGGGACTTAGAAGAACACTAAAACAAGAGTGAATGGAACGTTATCCTACAAGACAGCTGAAATGCAGAATTCCACTTTAAAGAATTAATTAGAAAGGCTGCGAAGATGAAGTAATGTTGGACTTTAAAGTAGTTCAAAAGAATGCTATTGCCTAGTAGTGGTCATAACAACAAATAACACGAGGAGTTACACTGTTTAATAACATACTGGTAAGAAATTAGTACCCACTACTGATGGCTGAGGGCAGAGCTATTGTGGGCAAAATCTCTCCTTTGGTGCCAAAACCAATTGTTGATATATTGAGCTAAATGAGCCATCCAATCAAGAGATCAGCGTTCTTCATAAACCTGTTGGCCTAAAACTTGAAAGCATCAGCTTATTTATAAAAATGTTTACATGTAAACCGAGCCTCACCCCAGAGATAATGCCAGGCATCTGGCCAATGTTGGTGAGCAGACTAATGGTAGTTTATACCCCAGTAATATTCAAAATTATAGTAAAGACCATCATAGGAGGCAACCTCACAGATGAGGTGGCACATGGATATAAGATAGTTACGTTTAAGCAACCCAGCAATAATTTCAGCAAAAGAGCATGTATCCCTAAAAAGAAATGAAATAGAACTGGTTATTCAAAGGTTTCTTGTTCTCAGATGTCAAAAGTCACTTGAAATCTCAAACAGCTCTGGGAAAATTCTGAGCAAACCTGTTCATTCCACAGTTCAGGTGTAGAAGAATAGTCTGAAGATGACAGATAATCATCCCAGTTCCTTGAGGTGCACTAGTTCATAGATGCTTGTGGAAAGAAGGAGAGATCAGAACACTGAAAATATGAGCAAATCCATAAAAGAGTAAATGAAGCAGCTAAAATTTGAGGCATCTCCTTAGAGAAGAAAAGATTTGGATCATTTTTGTCATTCAGACAAAAAAGCAAAACTAGAGTGGGACGTATGTCAAAGATAACAACAGATTCAAAAAAACTGAAAATTAAACCAAGTGCAATTGCAAAAAGCTGTCATGCAGCCTGCAAATATGGACAGACAGGCTCATCATCAAGGAGAACATGAGATCTGCCACTTTCAGGTCACTTTCTGCTAGAGAGTCAAGCCAAGCCAGAGCCATGAGCAGAGCATAGGACCAATGTCACTCAACTGAAAATGGGCAGAAGTAAATTCCCACCATCAATTGAAAAAACAGCTCTTTCAAAGATGAGCACATTTACTGACTAAGCCCATTAGCTTTCTCAAAAGCCCATGTCTCCAGAAGAAACATACAGCAGTGACAGCTGGCTCCTGAGAAGGTGATGGCAGAAGGAGCAAAGGTGGGATGGAGAAAAGAAAGACTTTGCATATCTTCGCATCCCAGCTAACTTTAAAATTTTACTGGGGGCACTGAAGTAGCAGTTGGTCTACATGAATACCCTTGGGAGACAGCTTATTGGGTGCCTAGGTTTAGCTGAGATAGATCTAACCCAAGCCCCTCGTGTGTTGCACATAACTGAAAATCCAGCACTTCCTACCTACTTGTCTTAAAAAAGTGATATTCATTTTAGAAACACACATCCTCTTATGTTAATGAATATGGTACATGAAACAAAGACCATCACTCTTCCCTGTAACTTCAAAGGGCTTGGATCAAGCATCTAGTGAAACAGTGAAAAAAATATTGAAAAACACTTGTGGGGAAAAAAAATGATTGAAATTCAATGTTGAGACCACTCAGAAGCAATTTTCAGTGCTCCTCCTCCTGAATTTACCATTTTGGTTAAGCTGTATCAAAGCCCTTTGGGTATCTGTAATAAAGCCTGTATCTTGCCTGACATTGCGTTAAAATTAAAACACTGTATGAAACTACCAGCACTGCATGTATTTGCTGCAACCTTGTTTAAGGAAACATTTTGTTTTCTGAAAGTTCTGTACTGAATCTTTTGACTTGGCTTTGCTTGGTATAGAACTATTAAAAAAGCCAGTATTTTAATGCTGTATTGTCATTAGATTAAAAAAAAAATGTGCTGGAGAAAATATTTTTTTTTCAAAGAGATAACATCCCATACTGCTGACAGGCTTTTTTTTCTCTAATGATATATGAATTGGAGCTAACAGGGGGAGACAATAACTCCAGGCCCTTTGATTAATCTATTTTCTTTGGTCCTCTCTTTAAAATGATAGATTAGTCCAGGAGGACAGTTTGCCATAGATATTTGCAACAGAAGTGTGAGCTCCAAACAAAATAAGGAACCAAAGGATGTTTAATATATTGTAGACATCTGGTCCATTTTCTCTAAAAGATTAGCATAGAGTTATCATCCAGTTGTCATTGTATGTGAAAGGCTTTAAAGCAATCCAGGTGTATCTGATGGCACAGAGGTGAAAAAGAAATAAACAAAAAAAAAATTCTGTAACATAATTTAAGAGAAAAACGTATGTTCACACTAAAATCTAATATTAATGATCCAAATCTACTCAGATGCACTGAAGAAAATAAGGAAAGGAAAAAAAATATCCATTTCAAGTAATAACATGCTCATGATAAGTCTTCCATAACATCTCAGTTGCATTGCTTTAGTCTGTTTAGAGTCAATGAAGCAGACAGACAACAGGACAAACTGTACTCGAAAGACCACAGCTGTACAATCTCTGCCTGTGATGGTGGTTTTTGTGTGTGTGATAACGTTAAATGACACTCTACTTACAACAACAAAATATAACAATTTCCAAGTTTAACTCAGATCTGCCAAATGACATTCTACAAAATACTGGGTTATGAAGGCTCTTTGCTAAATAACCTTGTTTTAAAAAATTGCAAGTTGCAAAATGATGCTAGGTGCCATGCTGATACTAGTGACCATAGCTCACTAGAATGGGCTTCAATGTGTTGAAATATTTTTGTCTCTATTCGTTCTCCAGTGGCAATCTTCAGTAGAGTAACACAATGCAAGCTTAACACTTCTGCGCACTGAGGTGCTAGCAACATACATGCTAACTAACTGAGGGGGTAAAGGGAAGGTGACATTGATCTGGAGCAATCTAAACATCATGAAATACACAGCCCCATTTTTGAGGTGCACTGCACAACTGGATGTTGGAGAAAGACAGGATGGCCTGCACATGAAAGAACTGTTTTTGTTTGTTTGTTTACTGCAAAATGGATGCACATAAGCCTTCAGTGATAGCAGGAGTGGATTATCAACCAGAGACTTAAACTCAGCAAGGCAGAGGTTCTGAGGTAGAGTTAATAGAGGGCCAAACATTTTAAGGCTTTGAAGATAAGTTGACTAAGAAGTGATTAAATAAAAGCTAGCCACTGAGGCAGAGATCCACCTTTCTTTACTTACAAGACCGGGGTGTTAGAAGGCTCTGTGTTCTGTAAATGGAGAATTATACACGTCCTGAAGGAAGTTCAGATGCTCACTGTCTCTTTTTCATACTTGGTTATCCAGGAACTAGCTGAATGTAGTGCTTTAATTTACATAAGATGATTAGGGACTGGTGGTGGGTTGGTCTTTCCCTTTCTTGTGACCCACTTGACATTAATAGAGGTTTGGGATTGAAAGGAAATTCTTTATAATTTTTTACATATGCTATAAATATGGTATGTGATATATATCGTCTCTGATATGCGCAAACATACTGTGTCATTTGCTGTTGTAGATATGGAAAAAGTGATGAAATAAAATGTCTCAATATGTTACTTTTTTAAAAACATTCACAAACTGTCTTGGTCAATCTGAACGTGCATTTTTAGGCAGTTATAACTTGATTTTAAAATATATCCAACACCAATAACAATTCAATTGTAATTTTCACTTTGGTAGGCAAAAATTGTAGTTACACTAAAACTTTAGATTGAGAAATCCTTTTTATGGCCCACTTTAGGCTAGAACATATACAAGCTAGTAAAAGTAAATCTTCTTTACTATTTTGGAGCTACGAACTGAGTAGCTAAACAGGGATTTGACCACTGTAAGTAAGGCAGATTTTGCTTGCAACACAATGGCTTCTCTCTGGCATGTTTCATTTTAATTCTTGTATCTTTACCTTTCTACTCTACTTTCTTTCTGTTTTACTCACAAGTGTATTGGGATATTTAGATAACAGGAAATTGCAGTCTTGAGATGAAGGCATGTAAGTGGTGACATCCATAGCATCAAGCTGTTGCAATCTGGAAGTTAAGTTGGCTAGCCTGAGCCATCAGGACTCTCTCTACGTACATTTTCAAGGGAAAATTAACCTCACCTGTCTTAGGTGCCTCTTCTGAGAGCTTCTCCAAATAAGGTCCTTAGAGAGGAGGCAACAATAGAGACTGAGTAGCTTGCTTTTATTTTTTGAATGGAATCTGTCTTCCTGTAACTGAGATAGAAATCAAACAATCAAAAAAAAAAAAAGTTTTTAGAAGCAATGGAAGAAAGAAAAGAGGTGGCAGCAATGTAATTCTGCCTGAAGGTAAGGTATGTGTTGTAAAATGCACTGAATTTTTCTCTGAATTAATTTACATGAATATTGCACAGGGAAATGTTATATGTTATGCCTTTAAATGTAGATACTTCCCAGAATGTTATTTGCATATTCACAAATTATGCATTCCTATTATACTGTGGATTGAAAAACAAAAATAAATGCAGTAGCTACAATGGCAGAGGGTCTTTTTAATTAAAAATTAAATGAAGTGTTCTTTGATGGTGTCAATCTCTACTTACTTCATTATGGACTGGATCAAACCCTAATCCAGTGGCTATGGCAAACTAGGATTTACTGGCTAATTAAATAAAAACAGTCTGTATTAGTATATGAGAATAATCATGTAACTCTAATTAAAGTTGAAAGAGATTGGGTTTTAGTTATTTCACACATTCAACAGCAACCTAAATTGTACTTATTTTACAAGAATCCAATTTTAGTCTCCCTTATTGAAAGAAGCCAAGAAATGGGCTTTTACACCCACATATGCACTGACGCACTCTATGAAATCTGTTGTGACAGCTTCCTATAATATTTAACTAGCGACAACAGGCAAGCTAAAGAATCAATAACTAAACCTTTGGTGCATGTTGCAATCACAAGCAATTATTTACATGTCATGTTGAGTCATTTAGATGGTGAAGCATTGTTCAGATCCATCATCTAAACAGACAACTGTATATATGTGCTTTCAATTGGCTTCTTGGTCCCTTGGGACTTTAGTTGAATTATTCTGATGTGAATATTCATGAGGTTTGATGGTAGTGTTTACCACTTCATTATGGCAAAGATTTAAGAGCTGTGCTACAGTTCTTGGAAGGGAGTAGCCATGACATTTGGAAAACAAATAGCTATGGCTATGCCACCTGCATAGCTCATATGTGGAGATGCTGCAGCTGCACTGACAGCTCTCTGCATCTGTGCATAAAGGGGTGATGGTATTGAAGTGGGACGAAAAAAAAAAAAAAAACCAATGCTTTGTATTAGTGTACAAAAGCCAGTGACTGTCAGGAATCTCAAGAACCACCAGGTCTGCCTGCTGGGCAGCCACCTAGGGCAAGTCATATAGTGCACCGTTTGAAAGCTTACCAGTCTGTGCCTTGTGGTGCCAGGCTGATATATTATGGGTCCCTGAAGTTGACTCTTGCTGTCCTCGTGGCTTGGTGCTATCAACTCTCATTCAGCTGCACTTCTCACTTCTTGGCACTTTTCAACATAAAGTATCACAAACTGAGCAAATAAAAGCTGAAGCATGGAAAATCTTCAGGTACCTTTGGAACAGCTGGAAGTCTAATTCTACTGATCATAAAATGGTCAAAGTAATTCTTGTCCCATTTATCTAGCCCACAGCTACAGTCTCATTATTGATAAAGGACAAAGAACACTGAGCTTGCAATTCAACAAGTCACAGGATTATTATTATTATTATTATTATTATTATTATTATTATTATTATTATTATTTTAATACAAGTGCAGCAGCTATTTTATAGACATCCCATAAGGTCTGTAAGAGAGACAATAAGTTCCTAGAACGGAAGAAGCAAAGGCTCAGCATCTCTGTTGTGTTTCAAGCATAAACTCCTGAGTTGGTGAATACTGTTGTTATCATGTTGTAATTATTTACTGGGGAAGCTGTGAGACAGTGCAATGGCTTGCAACTGTTTTCAGTGTGATTTTTGCATTGATCACATCAAAATATTCAGGAGCATCTTTGCAGTTTAGAAACCCACATCTCAAAAGGGGCTTTGCTACTTTACTCACTGACCATGTGACATAGACTCTTAATGCACTTGTCTATTACTGGAAAGATGTGCCCATATTAGCTCCTATACGTACACAATAGGAAAACACTTGTATTACTCTGGTGACCCTAGATGTCATGCATTGTGCTGGTGCAGAGGGATGAGTACTTGAGCTAGCCTGCAGTTTTGAGCTGTCTCAAAATGAGTTTCTCAGATGTGAGGGTTACAAGCTTATCAGCAATTTTGGAAAATCTTGGTAAAGTAGAGGTTTTCTAATTATGTTACAGATATCTTGGTAGTACAAGAGGTTCTTCAGTGCAGGAACAGATTTTTCCCAAGTAGCTGACCACACTGTTCAATGGATGCACAGGGTCTGGAAGCAGGAGTTAGCCTTGTTGCCACAGCTGCCTTTGATGACACAAAACCCAGAATCTATCAGTACAAGCCTTCTTAACACATTGGTTACATCAGAAAAAGAACACCAAAAATCTCTCCTGACAATCAGTATGATGTAGGATTCATTTGTGTGAAAACTAGAAGGTCAAAAATGCTTAAGTGAGGAGCCTGTGGAGCTTCACCCATCAGAAGCCTATTAATAATAGAAGAGATTATTCATTGTTATCAAATATAATTACAGGCATCAAACACCCTGGAGCTGAGACACCATTTAACATTCATAGCAAGCAGATGTAGTTGTGCGATGTGCTGCTTTGCAGCATTTTTACACATGGTTTCCGGTGGCAAAATAAATGACATTATTAGAACTATACAGTGATCTCATGCATGGATTTTATATGGCACAAAAAGTTCAAGAAAAAAAAATAAAAAAAAGGATTACCTTACTCTTTGTATAATTGTAATGCATTTCACTGAGTACCCCATCCGTCCATCTGTCCGTCCGTCCGTCCATCCATCCATCCAATGTCTGCAATGTCAGGCCTAGGACTGAAATATTCTTCAAGCCATTTTTAAGGACTCCTTGTGAGTTCAGTGAATGAACCACACAAACACTTGAACCAGGATTTGTGTTTCTTAACTTGTAATTAAATCTCCATCTCCAGTCCAATGTCTGGACACAAATACAGTGGACACTGGATTTAACTGAAGATGATATGTTTGATGAAGATGTTTTGTATTGGAGGAATATTTCCACCACCACAATAAAGCACCAACACAGATTGAAAACACATGGTTGGTGGGGTGTGTCTATTTCTGTCAAATATTTTATCTGACTGGTTCAATCTTCGGTCTTGGCATCCTTACTACCTACACTAAACATACATTAGTTCATTCTTGGGTAAACTAACTTGTTCCCTCCAATATAAATCTCTGATGTGCAGCATTCAGTCCCAGAACTACTCTTCAGAGGTGGGGCGGACAAGGATTGACAATGTTTGGCTTCTTCCAAATTATGAAGGTTGCCAACATCCCCTTATACCTTCAGGCCATGTTCCTGGGAATGTACAGCACATGTTGTATGCATCACAGAAAAAAAAAAATATATATATATAGAGAGAGAGAGAGATAGAGATAGAGAGAGAGAGAGATTGCTCTTTACATTATGATAAACTGTAAAGAAAAAAAAAAGAAAGAAAAAAAAAACAACCAAAAATATGTTGAGGCCAGAAGGGTGTTGTGACTTGAATGGGACCTAGATAAAATGGTCAGTAAAGAGGAGTAAGTCAGAACATTGTGAAGGGCCAGTCCCAAAAGTGTGGGCAGGAACATTTCTTTTTCCTTTGGTCTGAGGACCAGCAGCCACCTCACAGTGTTGTTATATTTAGTCATGTCAGTATATTCATTCCTTGTCCCACTCATGTCACATTTTGGGCCCATTCTTCCTTTTAACAATTTATTCGTGACCGGAGTGTGCTCAGATTGCCCCCCTGGCCTGGGGGCCAGGCAGGGAAGGACTGCCTGGGAAGAAAATGCATGAGGTCCCCTTGCCAAGGCATATGTTATCCAAGCCTCATTAAACTGCCAAGCTTTTTCCTGTGCTTCCGTTCTCATTGTTGCTGGTCCCCAAGATATAGATACACAGAAAGCTTGACAAGCAACACAGAAAGGAGAAAACACATATGACAGCTTAATGGTTTGAGGAAAAAAGAAAAAAAAAAAGAAAAAGAAAAAAGACACAAAACAACAACAAAAAAACATGCCAGTATTATATTTGCAAAAGCAAGTCAGAATGTCTTTAAATGACATAATGGCATTCATTTGTAAGGGCTTTTGATTAAAGGTCTCCCAGGACTTATAAACAAAAAAAAAAAGCTTCATTGGGCACTAAAGTATTATTATTATTATTATTATTAGTATTAGTATTAGTATTATTATGTATTTTTATTGTAGTTACACATAACAGACCCAGAAAAGGAGTAACAACTATAAAAGGAAAAAAAGAAACAAAATAAAATAACTTTAATAGCAAAAGTTGGAGTCACAAATAGTTTTAAAACAAGGTAATTCACTGCACTTCTTCCAGATACTGCCCTTACACACTTACACATATACATAAGCATATATATATGGAAGTTCCTTCATGAGAGGTGAAGTGGAACAACTTTTTCTAAATAAGATAAAATATATATCACTGTTATTTTCATTCCCTGAAATACATGTGCATTGTTATTATCATTTGCTATTTCCAAAGAACTGCTAGCTAAACAATGAGGACATGGGACATGGAGAATTACACATCATCTAGCTAGTATTGCCATATTCATTTTTTGAAGTGAGGCAGCTGGCCATTATTAGTTGCTTTAGAAGTTTTTGGTATTAACAAATATTAAAGCTAAAGTAAAATCTGGCTTTTTAAAAACATAACGCTTCATACAACAAACTTAATGTCCTTTTCTTTTTTTTCTTAATTTTTTCATTTTGACTTGTGCAGTCACTTCTTTTCTAGTGCTCTTTGTAGTGTCTTGCATATCTAATTGTGCAGTATTTTTATTTCACCAGTTTTATTTATTCTGCTTCTTACATTTATATTAGGAGCTGAAGTGTGTAGGGATGATGGAACGACTATGTATATAGTATGGAATGACTGTGTATAGTACACAGCTATACATGTAGGCAAAGAATGGTACAGGGAGTTGAAAGAGAAAAGATATTTTGAGGGGATCTGAAAATGCTGTAATCACTGTTAAACACTCAGACTGAAAGAATTCAATAAATGTAGTAACTGAGTAGCTAAAATCTTGGGATTCACCATCAGAGATGGTAGTAGCCCAAAGCTAGATAATGAAATGGCAAATAAATAAATAAATCAGAATATTTAGGCTGTGATCTTCTCCAAGCGCTTTACAACCAGTGAATGGATTAAGATACTTTATTTCCTCAGGATGCCAGACGTATTTGTCTTGAATTAAAGGTTAGTAACTGTATGAGTAAACTGAGAGACAGATCTATCCTTCAAGGAGAAAAAAATATAAAAGGTTAGATCCTCTGTTGAGAACAGCAACCACTCTATAGACTCCATCAAAGTCACTCTGAATTCCACAGGCTGAGGATTTAGCCCAAATTTAGAATGACTTTTGAATTGAGAAATGTTAAACAAATAACCAAAAGGTCCAAAGTGAAAAGCAAATAAACAAAGACAGGTGTCATGAGAAAGGCAGAGAAGTGAATGTGAAGAAGTTCCAGGAGAAGACAAAAGAGAAGAGGATACAGCACCAAAGAGATGATTAAGTGAGATGATTAAAGAATGATTAGGGAGCTAGGAAAATGACAAGGCTTTATAGACCCACCTGTTGTAACGGGCTACATCTCTGGCCATACCGTTCTCCTTTATTTCCATTTTGAATCGCTCTACATGCTTGAAAAGATAGAAGTTCCAAGTAATAATGTAGATAATATCAGGATCTCTGAAAGATAAAACAGTGACAGAATACCTGAGTTAAACCAGGGCTGGAGCAGAATGGGAAGAATAGAAGGAACTGCTAAGGAAGTCACCGTACAGAGGTTATAATGTTTGTATAGCAGGAGTCTGTGGGAGATGATGGATTGCCATTTCACAGTTGCTAAGAAAGAGGAAGTCTGGAGTCTAGCATCAGAAAAGTTATTGAACTGAATCTCAATACCTATGACAATTGCATGTTTGGAAGAATGTGACCAAGAGTGGAGACACATCCAGTAACAGTTATATTGGGTTGCACATAAATAAAAGAGTTGTGGTTTCAAAGCCATCAATATTACAAGCAACAAAATAACACAACATAATTAAAAACCCTTGATGGTTATCTCCTATACATAATATGTTTGTTTTCTGAAGAATTCTATGGAGGGATTTGCTTCACTACCAATAAAAAATAACTATTAAGGGAGAGAGAAAAAAAAAAAATGAGAGAGAGAGAAAAAAAATCTCATAATGAATTGGTTTAATTAATTGTATTTACAAACTGTTTCTTATAGTATGTGCTTCCAAAAAAAAAAAAAAAATATTAGATAAATGATTGTGTTCTGCTGTTCAACATGGTTAGGATTGTCTGCTAGAAAGAAAAACTGTAAGCGGAGTGTTTGTGCAAACATGTTGATTTTATATGTATGCACATATTGTTCATTGTCAATTCATTATAGTTGTTGTCTTTACTATGCAAATTACAGTTTGTATAATCCTCTTTTAGCTGCTGAGACTTGGTATAAAGTGGCTGCTGTCATTGGAGTTGGGCAAAAATTTTTGGAAACATAACAATAAGATACATAAGAAATAAGGAAATACAATTTCCTTGGGATGCGTGTATTTTCATTGAAATTATAAACATGGTTGAATTAGATGCTTTCTCTAAGGTATTTGTTATTGACATCATAGGATGTTGAAATTATTCTAATGCTGGGAGGAAAGTGTTCTGCTAAGGTGATGACCACTTTATGCACGCCCCCATGTTCTTGTCTGGGCATGGAGAGCAGTCCCCTTCCCCTGCAGTGCTGCTGAGTGGCGGCAGAGCTGTGCAGAGGCACAGAGCACCAGGCTCATGGGCTCAGAGCACAGGTAAGAGCACAGCTCTTCTGCACAGGTTTTACTCCTGATGATTCTTGGGAAGCCTGCCAGGTTTATGCTTAGTCATCACAGGCATTCCCATAGAGGCTGTGGGGATAAAACACTCCTCTGTGGGTGAAATAAAGACAAATCCATGAGAGAATCCTGAGAAGGAAAACACAGAGAGTTAAAATCCATCTTCCTAATAGCAGAGGTAGTTCAAGGCTCATTGGTTGGAAAAACAATAAACTAACTATTTTAACATGGTGTTTTTTGTTTGTTTGTTTGTTTGTCAATGATCTTCCTAATTTTTATGAATGTATGTATCTAATGAAAAATTTGCTGTATATATTTTCTCTACAGTTTTTCTTGAAATTGTTCTTTTATACTTTTGCTATGAACATTTATTTGGGGAAGACAGAGCCTGGATTAGCTAAAGGCATAGGATGTGTAGTAACATCAGCCCATGATGGGATCTTCTTCCCAGCTTGGGAACTAAGACATGTGTTGTGTGTCCCTTCCAGCCTGCATGCTTTCTGTCCCATGGGAACCAAGCTTTGGAAGAAGGGATGACATTTCCAAGTACCTATGTCTCTTCCCAACATGGAATCATGAAAAACACTTTTTCATCCATGATCTGGAAAGTTTTCCCAGTTCCCACTCTGCAGCTTCAGCAGCTACTGCCTGAGGCATATAAACCCTATGTCATTGAAAGCATTCACCGGGTGGATTTGTTCTTATCTACACTACACCTTCAAGGTGGCCATGTGAAAACTTCTAGTGTAAATATTCTAGGCACATACACATACATTTGCAAATATCCTTCATGCCTTCTCTTTCCATTAAACTTTCTCTGAATTAAACCTCGCTTCAGCAAATATTCATAAAAAATAAATAGAAGTGGTCATAGTCACTGTCTGAGTGAACTCTTCTATGATGCTAAAGCAAACATTAACTAACACTGTTCAGCTTTTTACCCCAAGGCCCTCTGAGTTTATGGGAGTTTTGTCCGTACATGGACTACAGAATTTGGTCCATAAATCTCTCTCTGGGAACTTCAGATTAATCCAAAACTCTAAAACAACCTATTTTAGCTGTGACATATGCTTATTTCATTAAAATTTCCAAAGAGGTCACTTTGCAGAAGAAGAAAAAAGGCTTTGAAAAGGTGCTGTCTGAAAGGTTAAAATTTACATAAGTCTAGCATTATTATCATTATTAATACCTTTGCATACCCCTCACAAGCCTCAAGGTGCTTTACAGAATTAAATTATACCCATTTTCAGGGAAGTGGGAAAAGTCCTGTCAGCTTCATGATTTGAAATGAGCTTTTTTAAATTCATCAGAAACACCCTGACAGAAACATTTTTGCTTTACTGCATGGAGAAGAGCTCATCATTTTTGTCCACCTTCAGCTTCCCTGTCTGTGATTTGGAGAGGCTTGAGCCAACTGTTCTCACTCCAGTTCCATATTTCTTGTGCTCCCCTCAGAAATAAGGTTCCAGTTAAGCTGATTTGGGTGAAGACCATATTGGTGCAAGGTCCAGTGTCCCACTTTCTGGGAACGAGGGAAGTATAAATGGACTTTGTCAAGGTGGTCTGCAACACCCAGTGTCTGTTGTTATCTGACAGGTAATTTTGACATCTCAGTCTTTCCCGTTTTTGTGGAACTGTGGCTGGGGACAGACTTTATTTTTTCTGTATTTTCATGGTTTAATATTTGCAAACATTTGATTTCACGATGTCTAAATTCTGAATCTGGTTGGACTCTTGATCCAGTGTAATGCTGTTAAAAGAGCTGAGGTTAAAGGGGATTACCAAAAGGAGCACTCTGAAGAAAAGGTGGAATAAAAACTGGTTGAAAATAGAAGGATCTAACTTCTCTGAATAAATACCTTAATAGCAATGTTGAAAGCTAGCCATGCTATCACACAGAGCTATCAGTCAGTGGATCTGAACTCTGTAGAACAAGTAAACACATTGAATTGAATTGTACTTCATGCAAATCACTTTACATAGCTTTGAACTTAACTCCCCTTTCTCCCTTACCCTGATTTCCAAGGAATTTTCTTTTTCTCCTTAATTATTTGCCTTTGTTTGGTTTTATTCTGTATCATGGCATGATCTCTGCTGTAGGAGGGGCAAGTTCCACATCAGACAGCTGTTCCAACCAAAAAAAAAAAAAATCCAAACCCAACAACATAAGAAAAAAAAAAATAACAAACCAAACCACCCAGATAAACAGGCCTCTAATCTGGAGGCATATGAAAGTTCTCCAGACAAGGTCTGCCTCCTGCTTGGGGTTCATTTTGCTTTCTGGTTCTCATATACAGAGGCCTGCTTGGGAAAATCAGACAGACTGTGTCTGCTTTGAATTTATCAGGCAAACGAACACAGAAAACAAGAGTGTTTAGACTCCAGGCTGCTGGTGAATGCTCAGAATTCCCCACTGTCCCAATGACTGTAGAGTTAGTTGGCACATCTTCAATAAAAATTACATCAGTGATGCTCTGGAAACTCAATCGAGTCACAGAAATGACAAGAAAATAAGCAAATCTTCAGTGAAAGCTTTGGCAAAAATTCTCTATTTCATTTCAAATGTAATAGCAATTTACAGGTCTCTAATTTCTATTTTATTTTTAGTGACAAATGAATTACTAGTACAGCTCCCCATAATATATTTCTTTCCATTTCTCAGACTCTTCTGGGGAGCGGTATAATTTTAGACTATAAAAGTATGAGCCATCTGGTTTATATATAATTGAACCACTCACACACACATTTTTTAGATGTAAAGCCATGCCTTAGACCGTACTTGAGAAAGGCTGTGAGAAGTTATACATTGTTGAAAGCCATTCTGACTCCATTTCACTGCCTTTGTAGACATGTTTCCCAACTGACCACTGTGTAGACCCACTGGATAGTGTCAGGTTGGGTGAGAGGTGACGCAGAAGCAGAGGTAACTTCCATGCTATGCATGGAAATTACTATGTTGTCACTCACAGAAGCCCTTTGGGGACTCCAAAGGTATGTATATATTTAAGCATTTATGCAGAACTCATGGTTCTATCTTGTCCTAAGTGCTCCAAAGCAGAAGTGAAGGTAGTACTGTCTAGATTCTTTTCTTTCCTATCAATTCATAGTCAGTAAGTTGATCAGTATCAATGGCTGGTCAGTAAGACCATTATCTGGAATTGTCAAGAATTTTGATATAAAAATCAAATGGAGCACCTGGAAGAGCCAATTGTCCATTTTTTCCTCCTGCTTCCCACCATCTGCGTAGTCTAGTGCAAAGGTCCTTCCTGCTTGTGGTTGACAATGCAGCTGTAACATATGCTAGTCTGGATTTACATCTCTGGCTCAGTGTCTCTGTAAAATGTCTTGTGAAGTATTCAGTGGGTGAGGCATCCATTCCCCACATTGCTTTCCCTGCACACCTGGAAAGGAGTGATCCCAAAGGCATTAGCTTTTCCTCAGCAGATACCCTAGCGATGTTATTTGCTGTGCTACCTCCAGTAGCAAAGGACAAAGCTGCGAAGTTTGGATCTAGTTCCCAGTTTGATCCCAAGATCATGGCAAGCAAGCAGCCAAGACAGGAACAAACAGCGCAGTCAAAACAGTGAGCAAATGTGCTGAGTGTTAGTAGTTAATGAAATACAGTTGGCTGCCACTACCATTGGGCAAACACAGACTGGAGGCTTTCAGCACAGCAATACTATATTTGCTCTAAATGGCTTTACAGCAATAATTGAAACACAATATGCAATTAAAGCATATTTACTGCATCCACTTAAAACTTGTGAAACCGATGAGGAACACATTTATTCAGTAAACTTATCTAATTCTGTTTGCTCTGATAGCTGGGCTAGGAGAGAGACAGAAAGGCAGAATGCTCTGAAGAAAACAGCTCTGCCATTGAAAAATGCATATTCCATCATCCTAAAATGCCTACTAATGTAATTAACAGGACAGGATCCAATGAAACATCAAACTGATAGTGGCTTCACACAGGTTTATACATCTGCTACCAATCTGTTGTCCATTTATGCCCTGTTTATGGCCCAAGGGAACAATCTCTGTGTGCAGGCTTTACTCACAAGACTACTGCTGTGCAGAATGGTGCTCTAAGGCTGTGCATTACTTGGCACAGGATTTTTTTATCTTATGTTCTACTCAGAAACAACTTGATTCAAGGCTCTGAATAGATAGCTATTGACATTAATGTGCATTAGATCAAACCCTAGCCAACCTCCATATTACCTGGATGCTGACAAATAACTTGGAGAACTTGCAACAGTTTTCAGAATTTACAGTCCCTTGATGATTTTACACACTTTCCTGCCCTGCTATTTTCACTTCCAATCAGTAATCTCACATTTCATCTTAATAGTTGGAGCATATGTAGAAAGCTGACTTGGAGTTTGAGTATTCAGGCTTGCTGAGAATATGCACAATGTGCTTTCCATGAACAGTTATGATAGATCTCTGGTGACTACAGCCATGCGTTCCTCAAGAAATCAGGAACAGGAGCACTTGCCATTTTTTCCAAGTGACAATAATTAGTTAGAGAGACACTGAGAAAATGTAGAGTTGTTCATGTCTCCAGAGTTGTATGAAGCCTGAAACAAACTTCTTCATTAGGACAGTGCTCTCTTTTCTGCATCCTTCCAGAAATATTTCTTAGTTGTCTGGTTAGAGATCTTTCTGGTATAGCAGAGATTGGGAAATTCTGATTAGATGTCCATTCCCTGTACTTCTCAGGCCCCAATATCCCTCAATACAAAGGATAGGAACTGATGAGAAGGCATCACAGTGCATTTAATATGCTATGCCACTATATATCTGACAGACAGAGATGTTAGAAACTCCTCCCTGGTGGAAGATTCCCAAATGTTAGATTCTTGGATGATAGATTTATTTATCTCACTTTTTCCCATCATTGTCTAAAGTCAATTATAGACTGAATAATGACTTAATCAACCACAGAACAAGCAAATATGTCATGAACTCCTGTCTTTTATCAAGTTACATTCCAAAACAAAAGAACAGGGAAAGGTCACCTTCACATTGTCAGCCAATTTAAATGGATGCAAAAATGCATACATAAATTTAACATCCTCAGTGACAATTCAGATTATGTACCACCTCCACTAAGCACAGCACAATCAGATTTTTTTTATTTGCTACAGAAAAAAAAAAATAATAGTAATAATAAATAGATCTACAACATAAAGTCTTTATAAATACTTATTTCTCCTTCAACTCTGGCTCAAATTTTCTCCCTCTGTAATAGTAGACTAAGTGCTAGCAAAGAGCTACATTAATTAAATTCACTTTTAATGGCTCAGGAGGCAAACTTTGTAAAGAAAAGGAAAGGGACTAAAATTTGAATTTAGACACTAAAATGTGTATTGATTTACTTTCATTTTAGCCATCTAAAAGAAGAGCATCTGGTCTAAGCCCATCATTTGTGTTCCTATCAGCCCTTTTCAAACAAAGAAACAGATGCTTACAGAAGATAAAGTTAGAGATTACCTTGTGATAAGTGATTTTGAAACATTTTGGTTACATATGACAAGACAAGGGGAGACTATAAGAAGAACTATGGGGAGAACAAGGAAAGGATTATTTTCCTTTGAAAATGAAGAAATGAGAACAGAAGAATTTCCAAAAATCACTCTCCGGGTGGTTCCTACCTTCCTCAGGGTCTTCCTTGCCAGAATTCAATGACTCCAACAGTTGCAGATGCTACATGCAGTTCATAGACAACTGGAACTAGCAAGATGCACTTTTTATTCTAATGTAAAGAAACAGCTTCTTAGACCAACTTCATTGGAATCATAGAACGGCTTGGATTGGAAGGGGACCTAAAAATCATCTAACTCCAACCCCCCTGCCACAGGCAGGAATGCCAGGCTGTCCAGGACCCCATCCAACCTGGCCTTGAACACTGCCAGGGATGGGACATCCACAGCTTCTTTGGTAACCTGTTCCAGTGCCTCACCACCCTTACAGTGAAGAATTTCTTCCTAATATCTAATCTAAATCTATCCTCTTTTAGTTTAAGGCAATGCCCTCTTGTCTTATCATTATCTACCTGAGTAAAGAGTCCGTCTCCATCCGTTTTATTAGACCCCTTTAAGTATTGAAAAACCACAATTAGGCTTCCCCTGAGCTTTCTCTTCTACAGGCTGAACATTCCCCATCATCCCAGTCCCATCTTCTATGTCATTGATGAGGATGTTTAAAAGCACCGGTCCCAAGACAGACCCCTGATGGACACCACTCATCACCAGCCTCCACCTGGACACAATGACCACTATTCTCTGGCTGTGGCCATTGAGCCAATTCCTTATCCTTATTTGAAGGTCTACCCTTCAAATCCATATCTTTCTAATTTAGAGATTAGGATGTCATGTGGGACCATGTCAAATGTCTTACAGAAGTCCAAGTAGATGACATCGGTCATCTGGAAACCAGGAGCATCTGTAAGATGAACTAAAATACAAGGACATAACACAGCAGAGCAGAAGCCACACAGAAGTGCAATGGGACAGGAGCAGAGGGAAACATTGTCTTTTGGGCCTCATACTGTTGGGACTCACACAGTTACTTCTGTCTCACTTGCCTGAACTTCACCTTTTCACTTGAAAAATCACTTGTTCATGTTCTCCTATCAAGCCTGTGTGATGCTGTTTAAAATCCATAAATTGAGTACAGTTTTTAAATCACCTCAAAGTCATTTGAAAACTAGAATTTCATTGATATTATAATCTGTGGTTAATTTATTAAATGGGGGGCTGAGAAACATTACAGAATGTGAAATGAACAATTTAGCTAATAAGGAAGAGTTTAAACTATATCGTATGAATTAACAGATCATCAAAAATGCATAGGTATGTGATGATTTCAGTAGTAATATGTTTTTTATTTGAAAATTGTGATTCTGTGTTCTCTGGTTGTCTAGAGAAATAAATTATAAGAAGTCTTTTATGACTGGTGCATCTTCCTGCACACCACCATCTGCTTCCATGACACCTGATACAAGGAGGGAGACCACACTCTTTTAACCCATCTTCCATTAGCACATCTCACTCTGTCATTGCTTATTCACAAATACAACAACATGATGGGATCTGTGAAACCACTAACAGGGGAGAAGTCTGGCAAAAAAAACGCTGAAAGCGTAAGAATAGCAGGTAATCTAAAAGATAGCTTCAAGAAACAGTAGGGGAATGAGCAGCAGTGTGTGTTCATACTGCTGTGAATCTGAACAGTACAGCATTTTAACTGCATGTAGGAAATACACTGTTTTTGTTTGCATTCCTTATGCCTTTGCATAAACCCTTTTGAAGCAGTAAATATAAAGCATTCCTTCTTACATCAAGAGGTCTGCTAGCTGGGAGGCAGAAACAAAGTCAAAACCTTTTATGTGGTCCAGGCAGTAAGAGGAGGAAAAATGGCTCCATCTTTGGTTAATGTTAATGTTAAGAAAATATGTCTAACTTAGACATATGTTGGATTTATTTTATTTTATTTTATTTTATTTATTTTATTTTATTTTATTTTATTTTATTTTATTTTATTTTATTTTATTTTATTTTATTTTATTTTATTCTTAGTTTTTGTTTTAGGATGTGGAATGAGAATGAGATCTCTGCAAGGATTACACAAAAGAAAGAATGCAAGAGAAAGAATCTGTGGAACAGAAGAAGACCAAGCAACAAATCTTCCTTGGGATAGTCAAGCTGCTCCTTAAATAGGAAACCTGGGATGAAAGCCCTGTCACAGATCTGCCTAATTATCAGGTATGGAAGTCTGTCCTCTCACTTCGTCTGCCCCCTACCTGAAACTTCAAAACACTTCTCAGTGACAATTATGCCAAATTTAATATTTCTCTGTGAATCATTACACCATTTACAAAGCTGCTTTTTTTTTTTTTTTTTTTTTTTTTTTTTTTTTTTTTAATTAAAAATGTCAGTTTAGAGAAACAAATAAACAAATGGGGAGGTGGAGTTTATTTAGCACTTCTTTGGAAGGGTCTTTACAGAATTCCTCAAAGATAATTTTCCTGGATGAATGGATGGCTCCTCTGATCTCATCAAATATGTGGTGAAAACAAAACCTTCCTCAAGTCATCCAACCAAATAAGAATGCCTGGAGGTAGAAATGGAGAGTTAGAACCTGCACTTCCTTTCCCACCTTGGGAATAACTTCTGGCTGTGCCTCTATCTACACCACACCTGGAATTACCTTTCCAACTTCCCTACCTCTCCTTCATGTCAGGAGACTGTTCATTAGTAATCGCAGTGTAGGCTCCTTTGCACTATGGAAACTCAATACATTATATATTGTGACTTTGTTTTTCAGTGGAAATAGTTTGGCAGACATCTCTTCAAGGACAGCATCGATGTCTGTGTTAAGTTACAATTCTTTATCTTTAACTTGTCCTGTCAGTTTTCTGGCAGAGCACAGTAAATCTAAAACATTTGGAGTTACACAAATTATTTTCCAGACTGTCGTGTCTCAGTTCAGGGCTGGAGCATAGTAAGTAAACAGATGTGATTTGGAACTAGAGTTGTACTTGTCAGACCAGCAACCTGAGCTTTGACATTCAGAAATGTGCTATAAGCACTTGCTTTGCAGTTTTGTTCTTAAGCTGTGTAAAAGCTAAGATGACAGTGTATGGTACGGGCCTGTGACAATACTGCTCAAGTGAACAGAAGGGCCCTGAATTACATCATCTGACAAATGAGCCTCATGCAATTACTTTTCTATCCAAATAAACAAAAATTTTTAATCAAATGTACTACAGGTTTTCTTCAGAAGATAATGTGGTACATTCAAATGGGCAAGAATACCGTAACTAACACAGAAATATGGAACAAGAAGCAAAGATTCACCTAATCTTTGGAAGGAAATTATAAAGAAAAAGATCATTTTTCATTCATAGGTTGACACAAGTCAGATTACTGTACCTAGGGAGGACCTGTGGGTCTTAGCTATAATCAGGTATTGAGTAGCTCAGTTGTTACTTTTGTTGATTCTGACTGAGAATTAGGTTATCAGGGAGTAGTAATTCATTCTTAGTAAACCTAACAAATATAGAATGAAGCTTACTGAAATCTGATATTTATTTATTTTTTTTTTTTATTTAATGCTGGTTATCCTCCTATTTTGTAGCCTGCAAAATAAATAAATAAAAGAGATAATACATACATAGATACATTCTCTGAAGAAAAAACTTCTGAAAAAAATAATTAGTTTGGTCAAGTTTTAAATCTTCTGCTACACTTCTGGAATTTTATTATTATTATAATTATTATTTTTTATTTATTTGTGTTAGTTTAGTTCAGTTAAAAAAAAAAAAAATGAATTCTACTTGTAAGCAATCACCAATTAGTTCTCTAATCAGCCAGAAGGGAAAATTTGAGATTAGAAGCATGGAGACAAAGAGCGGAGCTGTCCTGAACCAGGATGAAAGTTCCTGTATGAAGATCCAAGCCAATAGTATACTGGCTACATCAAAAGAAATACTACCATCAGATTGAGGGAAGTGATTTTCCCCCTCTAGTCTTCTCTTGTAAGACCCCACCTGGAGCCCTGCATTCCCCTCTGGCCTCCCCAGCACAAGAAGGACATGGACCTGGTAGAAGTCCAGAGGAGGGCCAAGAGGATGATCAGAGGGCTGGAGCATCTCTTCTATGAGGTCAGGCTGAGAGTGTTGGAGTTGTGCAGCCTGGAGAAGAGAAGGCTCTCGGGAGACCTTACTGCAGCCTTCCAGTACCTGAAGGCTCCTGCAGAAAAGCTGGGGAGGTACTCTTTGTCAGGGAGTAGAATGATAGGACAAGGAGTAATGGCTTCAAACTAAAAAAGGGCAGATTTAGAATAAATATTAGGAAGAAATTCTTTAGTCAGAGGGTGGGGAGGCACTGGCACAGGCTGTCCAGAGAAGTTGTGGGTGCCTCATCCCTGGCAGTGTTCAAGGCCAAGCTGGATGGGGATTTGGGCAACCTAGTCGGAGTTGTGCCTGTCCCCACAGCAGGAGGGTTGGAATTCGATGATCTTTAAGGTCTCTTCCAACCCAAACGGTTCTGCGATTCTATGATTCTAAGAAAATCACAATGAAACAGCACCGTGGTTCCTTGTCATGAATCTACTTGGCAACACTTTTCTTTTATCAGATCCTTTACACTGTTTCAGAAGGAAATTCTTAGTAAGAAACTGATGGAGGTTATGAAGGTATGATGTAGAGAAAGAGATTGTATAGGGTACGAAGTGAGTTTCTGGAGGTGTGTAGGACCTGTTTGGAAGCTTGCAGGTTTAGGTCAGATCATGCCAGGACCTATTCTAACAATGTAACTGTAACAACAACAAAATTTCAAGGGGCAGAAAACACCCTTGGGTATTGCATATAAGGGTAGGGTAGGGTTATACACCATGAAAACCAGCTTATTCTGTGCTTGTTTCAAAGCCATAAATCCCTTCTGCAGTCCTCACAATTCCAACCCCATGATTTCTGTGGGAGATTTTTCTGCATCCACTCAACTGTAGCCTTTGAAATCTGCTCTGAACATTCTTCAGTATTCTTGAACTGGTCAGTAACTACAAGATAAGAAACAAAAACACTGGGGAGAAAACAGAAAAGAGGGCCTGGTACCAGTAAAGCATACCAAGAATCATGGTGGGTTTGTTGTTGTTATTGTTTGTTTGTATTTCATTAGGGCTTCAGTAATTGTTCCACAAGTCAAAAACAATGAATAGTTAGTGTTTTACCCTCATGAAGAGACGGAGGAATAGGATCCTCGAGGAAGTACAGAATCAGCTTTGTTACCTGGAATAATTTTGTATGCTGCAAGTGTCTATGAGACAGAATGCTGTACCTTAATGCTGTCTAATTCTGCCACTCCAGTCCACTTCTAGTACAATCTACAATAATAACCCACAGTACAAACCAGATTTCATAGCAGAGGTATCCATCAAGATGCCTAAGCACACAGAAAGCAACACAATGCTTCTGATATCTTTCTACTAAGATTCAAAGTACACTGGAACATTCCATGTATTTAAATAAAGTTATGGAAGTCTTGCTCAATGCCCTTTATGTTTTAGTAACCTTTTTTACTTTCCTTAGCTAATGAAGTTCATCTATGTTTTTGCAAACTCTGTGCTGCCTTAGGAAAGAGGATTCACGTACTTAGAAACTTAGTAATGATGTTTCTGTAAAAGCCTGAAGCTTCCTCCTTACAGAGAAAAAAAAAAAACATGTAACTAAAGGAGAAGACAAATGTAATGAAAAATACTCACTCCAGGAGCAACTGTTTCTAGGATTAGTTCTTCTCCTAACAATTTGAGGTCAAGGTAGAAATACGAATACATTTCTAAAAGCCAACTACTCAGATGGTACACACTGGCACAACACCACTGAGTTGGCAGAGCTACATAAGAACTAACAGAAGTGAAAAAGCTGACCCGTACCTCCTCTTTCAACAGATGAGTAAGTTTATTTTTTAATAAAACCTGAAAATATAAATAGTCGTGGAGTAGCACTTAACTGCTGGGGATGCCAGCACAAGAAAGACTTGGACCTGTTAGAGCAAGTCCAAAGGAGGGCATGAGGCTGATCAGAGGGCTGGATCACCTCTCCTGTGAAGACAGGCTGAGAGAGCTGGGGTTGTTCAGACTAGAGAAGATAAGGCTCTGGGAGACCTTACAGTATTTAAAGGGAGCATTTAAAGGGAGCCTGTAAAAAAGACCAGGAGAGATTATAACAGAACGTAATGATCGGACAAGGGTTAACAGTTTTAAACTAAGAGAGGGTAGATTTAGATTAGGTATTAGGAAGAAATTCTTTACTCATGGGATGGTGAGGCACTGGCACAGGTTGCCAAAAAGAGCTGTGGATGTCCCATCCCTGGAAGTGTTCAAAGCCAGGCTGTATGGGGCTTTGACCTGGTCTGGGGCTGTGGTCTGGTGGAAGGTGTCCCTGCCCATGGCAGTGAGGTTGGAAACAGACAAGCTTTAAGGTCTCTTCCAACCTAAACCATTCTGTGATTCTATCATTTATGTGCACATATTAGGGTTTGCATGTCTTGCTTTCTGAAGTCATGCAAGAACTGTGTCCCTCATTATATTATGGCACTTCTAATGTTGGTGAAACAGAAATCCCTACAAATATGAACACCTGAATGTGTATATCACATATATAAAACACAAAATTGTAGCTATAGGTAGAGATTTAACAATTTAATCCTTACTTGTAACATGTAAAAAGGCCCAGGAAAGATTCTGAGGGTCAACTGCATCAATTTTGTGTGGTTTATTGTACAAGTACATTCTCCTGCAGGTTGTTACTATTTAGGAGTTTTTCTTTGAAAATCCTCAACAATAAAGATAGGCTAAAATAAATCAGTTGTTTCTTCACCCTACTCTTTGCTGATGTTCTATGAAGTCATTTAAACAGAGGAAGCCTATTCTGAAGTCTATGTAATTCAGAGAGTTTACTGTGAGTGAGGGACAGCCATTGTAGAACAGCCTTTGGCCAGAAATGAGGATCTGTTAATATTACATCACATTTTAGGCGGGTTCGTTAACTTGCTGGATAGATTTCCCTGAAATGGTAGGTCTCCTGGAGATGTTTCCTATGTATGTGAGCCACAAGGGCTTGATTGCAACAGTGCAGTAGTGTCAGCCTGTGTGCCTGTGCATCTTTCCATGTAAATGTATAAATATATATATGTGTATTTAAATATTTAAAAAATCTCTAATGTACTGAATTGCTCTTCTGAATTATGCTATTTATACAGCAAATATTTACATTGAACTGCATACATATTTTAGTAGGAAGAGACCTAGGCAGATCGCTTAGTCTCTTCCCAAGCTTTGACTTGGGACCAAGTAATCTTTGGGACATGTTTTCTGTATAAGATCTTAAATATCTACAAATAAGGAGATTCTGCAGTCATTCTGACAATCAATTCCAGAGCCTAAGACCATAATATTCTCATTCTCAAATGTGTAAGAACCTCACAACACACAGGTCAAATTTTTCATTCCAGAGTGCATTAACTTTGCATTTGTTAAAGCACAGAAACTCTTTGACTATCATAATGTCCATTCACTTGGTTTTATTACACTCCTGCAAATCTCTGGTGTCAACAAGTAACACAACTTCTGTAAATTCATGCACAACCTTCCACATTTACTAGTTCACTGATTACTACCCATGTCTTCTTCCAAATTTCCACTACATTTAACAAGTATCGTGAGTATAATATAGAGCTTTAAGTTACCTAGTACTTAACTTTATGTCATAATGGAGAAAAAAAAGGGTCGTTATTCTTTGTTTCCCACTTTTTTGACAGTTCAAAATTCATGAAAATGCCTGATATCTCATGCATGACTATTTCCATTATTTATAAATTCTCCTGCAAAGATTTCTCTCTGAGACCTTTAGAAAGTCTAATGAAATGTAGCTACTACTGTTCCTCTTTCCACTCTTTAGCTGCTGTGTTCAAAAGATGTACCTGTCACTATTTCCTTTTGCAGAAACTACTTGTATTAATCTAGATTGTACAAAGTTCATGCAAGTGTTTGAAATCTAATTTTTCTTTTTTATCTCAACCGGTTCTTTTTCCACTCTTTTTTTTTTTTTTTTTTTTTTTAACCAACTTTTAGAAATAGTGACCTTTGAAGGAATGAAAATATCTTCTGCTTTCCTACCATATGTGAAAATGAATGAAAATTTTGTTCTTCTCTTGAAACATATTTGCTTGTTTTATATCACATATCTTGCCTAGATAACAAAGATTATAAAGTTTTCTGGTTTCATAAAAATTTCACAAACAGAAGAACAGATAATAAATACTCATTGCAAGGTTTATTAATGCACATAGAAGTATGTTTAACTCAGAAGCCTGACTTAGAACTGGGAAAACAGAATTCTGTGAAATAGTCATCACTATGTTAGCAACTAACAGCTCCAAAATCACCATCTACTTTTTAAATAAGACTGTGCACCATAGATAAATCAAAAGAAAACAAACAAGCAGACAAACAAACAGAAAAAACAAAAACCAAAAAAAAAAAATCCACCACAACAACAGAAGATTTTTTCCAAGTGAAAGAAATGGAGTGAGGCGACTTTCAGGTCTCCTTGTAATTAAGTGAAACAGAAGCAAATCACCTAGATTTGCCTCTTTCCTCATCAGCTTCAAAATTCCTCTTGTGTGGGCAGGGTGCAGATGTTTTGCGCAGAGTTTGGAGCTGCAGTTCAGCCCTGTAACAGATATGCAAAACACCTAGGAAGCTTCAGGCCTTGGGAAGTTCACTGGTGCTGCTCACGTGGTAAAGCAATGGTTTTTGCGTGTCAGAGGAATTGCCTGACAGCCGGCGTTTCTCCCCTCCAGGCTGCTGCCGGAATTCTTCTGCTTGCTTACAAGAACATATGCTTAAAAAAAAAAAAAAAAAAAAAAAAAAAAAAAAAAAAAAAACCTTTGCTATTTGGCACCTAGAGCTTTATTTTAATTTCTGGGTGCAGCTTTTTCTCTGAACATATTGTGAAATACCAGTGCATTACCCATCTGTTCCAACTTGGTGTCTTCAGGGCTGAGTGCTGTAGAGGAAAGGTTATCATTAACTTGCCTTAAAAGACTTGATTTGCTTACAAAAACAGTGAGTGGGGAAACTCATTGTATTCTGCTCGCACTGCAGGTTATTACTCCTTGTTTTAACCAGAAATGTTCAGTGACAAAATCCTCACTGCAGCCTAATGTATTTGAACAATCCAAACCAAACCTGAGAAATCTTTCCTTCCATTTTGATTCAGGTTTATCTTCAGCACAGGATCTGAGGAACCCTACAAGCCATAGACAGACCTAGGTTTTGTAGAGTGATTTCATGGACACAAGTTGGCTCAGGAGTCTGACAGATTTGTGGATATCAGTGAGTCTAAATAACCAAGTATGAGTTTGTAAAAGTGGTAACTTCTAAACTGAATCAGTACCACACAAGGATTTCAGAAGAATTCTTGGCACTCTTAATAGAAAGGTCTTGTCATAGCAAATGGGTCAACAGAGTTTCAAATGTTTTAGCTCACTTACTTAATTGAAACCTTTCTTGGAAGTAAAGTTGCTGCATTTTCTACAGACATGGCATCCATGAATGGTATGAGTCTGCAAATCTTACTCTGTTACAGCCCTGTAAGAACTTGCACAGCATAAAGGAGGCATATGACATCATCCTGGGCTCTTCCTGGCTGCTGGTGAATCACTTGACAGGAGGAGAGCACTGCACAGGGGTGTAGAAGGCTGAACAGGGCTCTCTGCACCACTCAAACCAGGACTCAGGTCTACCGGGTTCCCCAACACAAGGGTTCAGTCCAAAAGGCTTCATGTCAATGGCCCCTCCATCTCCAAACTGCAAGAATCCAACATCCTACAGTCAAGGGGGCAAGAGTTTCAGTGGATTCCAGCAAATTCTGAGATGATTTAAGAATTTGATAAATAAAAATGTCCATCTGATCCTATGAAACAAACCTCAACTGCTACTTTAAGAAATGTCCAGAACTTTCTGAAATACTGTCAATCATTGTCATTCTGACAGGAAATTCTCCACAGCCATGTATCTAGAGGGAACTGTGATAAGATTTCATAAATTTTTGTGAGACATTTTGGTAAAGACCATCTACATATTCCAATTCTATGAAATGCATGCATAGTTTTAAGTATGTGCATGTATAGGTGTACATGCATTATTATGTTATATGTTTAAGTATGTATGGGTGTGTATGTGTGCTAGTGGGTAGGTGCTTACAGATGTGGGTGTAAGTCTTCCTGTCAGTCAGTTCAATCCAACATGTAACAAATCAGGGTCATTTCAAAGGCACTTTATTCCCACAACTGTTATGAAAATCAGAAACTGGGTGGAGAAAAAACAAGCTATGGCTACATCTACAGAAGTGAGTTAAACATGCCTAGTACTGTTCTCTGCTCCTGAAGCCAATTGGCACCAAACAAAGTTTCCATACTATTAAACTCTTTTACCCTCCCAAGAAGGGTGGCCATGTCCAAGTGCTATTTTGATGGACCATAGCCTTTTCTTACTCTTAAGCAGTTCCTGAGAACTGTTTAAGAGAGTGCTAGTTTTCTCTGGTCAGAACTATGCCAGCCAATATTCTCACAATTTAACAGCATAGTTGATCAAGTTCCAGTGCTTGGGAACATTCCCTAGTATTGTTTAATTTATTAATGTAGATGCAGCTTACATGTGCACCCAACTGAGAAGCAGGCTGTTCTATTAATTCAGGCTTTATTAGACAACAGAGTATGCCCAGTGTAGTGATGCTGTGAATACCCCAGCAGTGGGGAGTGTCTCAGATCCACACTTTGCTAGGTGTTGGAGGTGACTACTAGGTGGCGCAAATCCACAGGAAACTGAGCTGTATTAGTTCCACTGTTCACAGACCTGTTTGTTCCTTTATGTCACCAACCACAGCACCTGCTGCAGGAAATGCATGTTAATGCATTGAGGGAGGTTGTCAAGTGGGCTCTAAGGGATGCTTGCACTAAAATGGCTTGTGATTTCCCAGGGGTAACAGCATCCTCTTCTTTGGACTGAGGCCACATGAAAGTCAGCAGTGCAGACATCTGACTTGCTTGAGTGTCATGTTTTTGTTGTTGTTTTTGTTTGTTGTTTTTTTTGTCTGTTTATTTATTTGTTGGTTTTTGGTTTTTTTTTTTTTTCAATGGCCTATAGACAGTGTCTGTAGACAGAACATCTGGAACACTATGTACAGAGTGGCAACAAATAGTTAAACTTCTATGTACAGAAAAACCTGAATGAAGAGCTTGATTAGAGCTAAAAAAAATAGAAGATTGGTAGAAAAAATACAAGAGGGACTAAAAACTATGACTGCTCAGGGAATACAGATGCTTCTGTTGTCCTTTTAGTCCACAGAGAACTCCTTTGCTTTACCTGTAGTTCTTCAGCACTTGCTGCATGAAGGAGCTGCTGTTCACCATAGAGGGGATACTTAAGTCAAGAGCCTGTACCCACAAACACCAACATAAACTCTCTATCCTGATGTACTCACAGTTCAAAACTGGGGGAAAAAAGGAGAGAAAAAAAAAAAAAGAAAAAGCATTAAAAAAGCATTTAAATTGTATCATGGAAAGCTTAAAGTGGAAGTATAGAGACAGGTGCTTCCAGGAGCAAAACAGTGGGAAGAACTTGGTCAAAATACATATAATCTTTTGTAGGACAACAGCAGTGAGAGGTCAAAGCAAGATTGTGTTCCCTATCTATAAGACAAGAATTTATCAGGCAGAAAAAGAAAAGCTTTATGCTGAAAAACTAGAAGTCTAACTAAATACCTCTTACAGTCATTGAAGGAAAATATGTGGCCTAGACAAAATTATATGTCAAGTTAGTGACAACACTAAAACTTTGTTTTCTGGACTGCCTATCCTATGACTAACCCACTTGCTCAGGATGTCTATCAAATGGGCAGAGGTAGACAGAGAGGCAGAAAGAGATAAATATTAGTGTACGTAAAAGGAGATGCTACTGTATGTGAACTGGACACTGAACTCACTATTACTGGGGCTAATGAAAGTCTTTCCAAAAGAACATATTTCCATGGGAAAATGATCTTCAGGATCAGAAATTTTCTGGAAAATATCCATTTATTTCAAATATGAAAGGAAATCATAAAAATTAATAGTTTCAAATTTTAAACATTTTTTTCCATCTGTCATAGGTTTTGGCTTTTAAGATAATAATGATAAATCCAAACAGAATATGGGGGAAAAAAATTTCTGAACATTTCATTTTGTAAGAAGTTCCTGAACTACTCTTTTTCCAGGATAACAGTGAACTCAGGTTCCAGGGATGTCTTTGGATGTTTTTTGTCAGTCAGTTCTAGTAGAAGGGGAAATGTACAACCAGGGTGTGCCAATAAACCAACTGATCAAACGAGCTGCACAGGGATATGTGGCCATACCCTTTGCAAACAAGGCCATGCATGTACATGCCAACACAATTACTTTGCTTGGATGTGCCAGGAGAAAATGGAACGTAAAGTAGTCAGTAAATAGCCAATAAATCTTGCTCCCAGTGTTTTATGTGTTTCTACCTTAGTCAGGAAGGAACTTCTTTCTTTATTTTTTTTTTTTAACTGTAAGTTAATGCAACTAGCTCAAATGTGGTGTTTTAATGGAAGAGAGAAGAGAAAAGGTTTTGATTGTTCTGTTGTTCCCTAGAGAGAGGCCTTATCTCCAAATAAACCTTTTTAAGAGCCTCAACCATATTTCTAAAGAAAAACAAATACATCCACAAACTTAGGCAGACTCCTTCCTGTTTAGCAAAGCAATGCTCCCAAATAGTAACGTCAACAGAATAAGAAGAAAGAAAAAAAGAAAAAAGAAAAAAGAAAAAAGAAAAAAGAAAAAAGAATAAAGAAAAAAAAAAGAAAGAAAAGAAAAAAGAAAAAGAAAAAAAAAGAAAAAAAAAAAAAGAAGAAAAAAAACACAAACTGTGGAAGATGATTGAAATAATCAGTCCTACAACTCCTCCAGCTAAATCCACACACTGAGCAACATAGAGATAAATCCTCCATGTACCTAAAATGAGTCAGTTCATGGAAAATCTAATTTATTTTTGTTTAACAGAAAATAACAGCTAAAATTAGACTCTCAATTCTTTGAGAGCTGGGGCAAATTTGAGGATAAAACTTCCTGTTCCACCTTCATCATCCTCTACAAAATAGCTCCTAGGTTTTCATCGAGACTTGTATCACTGAATCCAGATAAGCCATAAATCTAGTGAATATGCTGTCTGCTCAGAACAGTTTGTTCAGCTCTAGGTCTAATTCTGCGTTGCAGTGAGCAGCACAGTCAAAAATTGTCACAGTGGTTTATAGGAAAGCTCTGCTGATACTGAAGGGCTGTTTTTTTTTTTTTTTTTTCCGTTTCCCTGTGAAGGGAAAATATGACTTTGCTACAAGAATGATTCCACTGTGCAGCCTTAAAGGCTGAATTGACTGTAATGTATAGTTGACTTCAGAAGCCAAAACAGTTGGTGCTCCGTCTTTCTGCCAGGACATTCGTCTTCTCCAAAAACATTATCAATCTCCGAATGTGTGCACAGCTGTAGTGTTTGAAGACACTGGGTGAATTATCTTGTATTAAATGTTTGTAATTGTTTTTCACTGGACTGTGACCTGAATTTAGTAACATCTGAAAGATGGCTACTACCAACAGGATATCCCAGTGAGGGAAAGGAAGATCCTGTGTCACTGCATTTGCTGGAGTTAGACCAGCTGAGTTTCTCTTTTGTTTAATATCTCTGCAAGGAAAGCAACTGCAACAGGGAGAGTTGCTAGAGCTTATCAAAGAGATAAGAAAGCTGCCTAAGTTTCCTGGACCTCTCTGAGATTCAGAACACTCATTGAGTAGATATGGACAATGCTAGCAATGTTGTGACAATGAAAGCAACTGAGTCTTTGAAACTGATTTGTTGGATACTGTGCAGCCTACCTGTTTGCTTTTTCTCTGTGACAGATGACCTTCAGTCAGATTTAAGGATAAAGTGAAGAGAAACACCTGTGTTATTTCCATCCCTTCTTTTTTTCTGAGGTGACTTGACTTTATAAAGAATCCTGTTACAGTCACTCTTCTCCAAAACTCATTCTCATTCCCTGATGCACTGAGAAGAACTGGAAAGCAAGAGCATTCCAGTCTTCTTCAGACAATTAGTCTTCTTCAAAGTGAACTCCATAGTGAACTCCATTGATCATTTCTCCACAACAATGAACTTATAAAAATGTTATATGACATGGAATATAGGGAATATATGCATGATGGTAATCTGAGGACTTTGGAAAAGACTTTGAGACATATGATGTGGTTCTTTGCAATAGCAAAGTTTGGACTTATAACCCAAAAGACACTTCCTTGTTTTGTATTCCTAAAAAAGCAAGAGTAGATCTGCCCCAGTTGGAAACCTTCTTTGACAGCAACACTGATGTCTTCTTACAAGGCCTCCAGCCATGTGAGGGCAAAACAATTGCAACAGGACTGTGTGAAAGTGAAGGACCTTTTACTGAACTCTTATTTTTGGACTGTGCACAGGGCTTGATTCACATCCATGTATTAAGAAAGGTCACCACATTTGTTAGGAAAGAAATTAAATGTACATCTGTGCTCTACTTAATCATACAGCCAAGAGCTGTTGAAAGGGGCAAAGTTGCATGAATTTAGTGTTTTGTCAGACTGGTGAATTAACAACTTACACTAAAGGATGATGAGAAAAAGAAATGGATCCTTCAAAACTGAAACACTTTATCAGTATGATTACTTCTTTGATAAGTTAAAGAATCCCCCAGAATAAACAAAATGTTTACATTCTGAAATGCTTTATTCTATCTGATTTATTTATTTATTTATTACTGTTTTCAAAGCAGTCACCATACTGAAAAATTGGTTATTCACACTGCACTTTTCTTGAAAAGTGGCTTACTTCGTGTGTTTGCTTGAAGTATTCATTGCTTTTCCTTCTTACAATCAATGGACATTTAGTGATCAAACAAAGAAATACCTTGACCAAAGCACACAGAACAGGGAGGAACATGATCAGTCAGTCAGACAGCAGATCGAGAAATAAGAATCAGCCACAACACACGGTGATATGTCATTTGAAACAGAAGACAAATTCTGTGCTTAGAATCCTCTGCATTTCAGTTACAGTTGTAACAGTAATGCCCTTTCAAAATGAATCTTCCAGTTGTTTCCAGTTGCTGCATTTTGGTTTACATTGCAGAGTTGTCTCAGAATACATGGTTGGCACTTTTGTCCAGAGCAAAACCAGAAGATTCACTCCATAATTGCATCTCATGTTCTCCAGTTGCAAATGAC
This sequence comes from Anas platyrhynchos, assembly GCF_047663525.1. NCBI lineage: Eukaryota > Metazoa > Chordata > Aves > Anseriformes > Anatidae > Anas > Anas platyrhynchos. The sequence goes on along the minus strand of NC_092588.1, from coordinate 10,574,935 downwards.
TGTTGAATCATACCTGTGAAGTGTACGTGAATGTGGGCTTTGGGAACTCAACATCCAATGTTTCACTCTAATCTTCCAAATGTAGCCTGAATCTGCATTGCTCCCATTAAGCTCTTTTGGTAGTCAAAGGAAAGAAATAGGAACTTCTAGGATGTGAGTCACCTGACCTGATTTTGTTGTCATCTCACATTTAAATATTAAATGATTTATGCTACAGAAGCACTTATTTCTCTCTGCTGAGCGTAAACAACAAGCTCAGAGACAGCTATTCTTGGTTAAATGAGTCTCATTTTAGACAGTAGAGAAACTCCAGTGTACTAAGAGAATTGTATAGGCTTAAAACCAACCAACTTCCTTATCAAATACCTGTTTAAGCTTATCTGACTGATCCTGTCTGTCGCTAATTTTATTTATATATGGTATTTTCTGTTCTCTTGGGTGAATTCTAATCTCCTGTGCCCCACACAGTTTGCTACTTAACTAACTGACATTTGGGTGTCCCAGTTTCCACTGTATTGCCACCTTCTCATATGAGACCTTGTCCAAAATAGCAGTTCAGTTCAGATTTGTGTCAATGCCAACAATGACTTAAAGTGCACCAGTGAGTTCTCTAAAGTTTTCAGAAGTCTGAAGAGTAAAATTAGTTTTTGTTTTGGGAGATGTGTTACTACTTCTTGGAGAACTCATTGGGCAAATGCTAAGGTGGATGTAGTAATGTTCACTAGCATGCTTAAATATAACTGTATTGTCCTACTGGCACATTATACTTTCCACTGTTTAGATCCTTGCCTCTTCTAGGAGAACCCGTATTCCTTTTCTTCAAAGTCTGTTCCCCTCTCACCCTCACATCATCCATTTACTCCATTATAGATGCACTTCACCAGTCAGACGGTGTCACTGTTGAGCAACGCATAGTTTCTCTTCCTTTCTGAGACAGAAGAACACTGATAACCAAAGAGATTTTCTCCTAGAACAGGAAGTAAAAGACTAAAACCTGTACTCTCACCTCTGTGTTGGTAGTGCATACCACTTATCCTACTGATATGTCCTGCTTCTTTTTCGGCTGTGACTGATATTAGGAAATTAGATCTTCCTCAAATAAGAACTACGAAACACCTGTTAATAACTCAGGATCTGACTTGACTGTGGGCAGAGCTACAGGATAACTTTTCTGGTTGAGGTTCAACGGGTTCTATTGTGCACAGAGACAAATGGCCCAACACCACGACTACCATAAATAAATAACTAAACAAACAAATAAATAAGAAGTCACTGAAAGCCATGTTTGGAAAGTGACTTTAGATGTATTAGTACAGTTTGGAGTCAGAATTACAATTTTCTGTATAGTAGTATGAGCAAAAAGAACTGCTGGCTGATCACATCAAATCTCTACCACGGCCTCTGACTTCAACAGTCTTGGGTCTTAACCACACCTGAGTCCAGGAAAGAACTATGTTCAATTACATAATAGTGACCAATTGATGAAACAAGCTACTAAGGGCAGATGGACGATATTGCCACTATTCTAGGGTATCATTAGATCCTCCTACTTGATGCCTCAGATTGTTGCATTCCTGGCTGTGGACAACTGCCATCTGGGCAAAATATCTGTCCAGGATCATTTTCTTGCATCACAGCACTGAACATCAAGAGCCATGATGGATTCTAGCCATTTTCTGCATGGTACTAAAGTTTATTTCTCAGTACCAGTACTGGTGGCTTCCCAACTACATTTCCATACTGAATTAAATTTCACCAATTTCTATCATATATCAACTAGTCTTGTTACAGCTCCACCACGTTGTATTTTTTTGATACCACTGCCAATGACTGGCACATTCATCAGATTTCTGCCTATTTCCAATTATTGCCTTACTTTGTCATGTCTGATTTGGATAGGTGTTTCATGGTATGGACTGCACAATTCATGTTCATATCCAAGAAAACATACCTTTGGATTCAGGGAGATGATGTGCTACAGATCTGATAAAAAGGTATGCTATCTTCATTATAGCAGTCCCTAATTAAAGACTGAAATGTCTCATTCTCTTTAATTAGCCTAAGAGGTGTTTTTGTTTTGTTTTGTGTTTTGCGTTTGTTTTTGTTTTTGTTTTGTTTTGTTTTGTTTTTGTATGATAGTGTAGTCTATACTGTCCCTCCACACTGACAGTGTAGTTAGTGCAAGGGGAGTTCACAGCTGTCACCATTGTGTCACAAGCCACAACTGCCTGGTACTCAAGTGGTTTGACACAGACATCCCAGTGCCAAGAACACAGAGCTTCTTCACCCTGAAGAACTACAGACAGATAGACTTAGTCTGAATGGTTTCTGGGGTTAAAGTCAGACTGTTTCACTGCTTAAGTTCCAGTGGAGGAGGAAAATCAAGAAAGAACGATACTGCTGTTAAGCAACAGTCCAGTATTCAGGGCACTCATCTCATCTGGAGAAGACCAACATTCACATCCTTACTTCAAAAGTATCTCTGACTCTGCTGTCATAGTGGACTGCCCTAATGCATGTTTATGCCTAATCTTGGTTCTCATCCCTATGTACATTTAGGATAAATTGTTTGTTTGTTTGTTTGCTTGTTTTGTGTATGTGTGTGTTGTTTTTTTTGTTTGTTTTACCTTCAGTGCAGAAAAAAAAATACTTTTGAAGTCTAGTTTCTCTCCCTCACCCTTTCATGAAAGAGAATTTCTGTTTTCTGGCCAGCACCACCTCAAGCTCCAATTAACACCATAGGCCATTTGACTTGCAATGGTGTAGAATTGACTGCATCCCATCATAGAAAGTAGCACTGGACAGACACACTGGTCTGTTCGTTGCAGGATCCAAGGGGCTGATCATCTGTGTGACATTTCTCTCTCAAACTTCCCTTTCCTCTCTGTTGAGTGAAACAACATTGTTCTTGAAGGAAGTAAGGCCTCAGATTACAACATATTAGTGTCTGATCCCTTCCTAGAAAAGCACAGTTATACATTTTCTAGTGGCATTACTATTGCCCAGGCCTTTAATTAGCTGCATCCCTGGATTGTTTTGTTATTTAGTTTACCATATTGGACCTCAGTTGGGGTCACAGGTCTATTGAAACAGGCACCATACAGACCAATTGCAAATTATATGATCTCTGTCTCAAACAACAGTTTGCCAGAGGTCAGACAAGAAATTATAAGCAAAAGACGGAACCCAAATATCCTGCATCCTCAGTCTAGTCCATTAACCAAAAGGCTTTCTCCCTCTCACAGTAATGCCTATGTCTCATTTATAGTACCTTTCCAAAACACTAGATGCAATAAATTATAAGTGAGATGGAAACTGTGTAAGTGAGGAGCATAGCTGGGAGTACAACCATGTGTGTTGGTAGGAAGGTTGTTTTTGTGTTTTGCTGACACAGATGAAATGCAAAGTAGGTAAAATCTGGTTAGCCTAAGGTGTCATCTGATACACTGAGAAGCAAATCAATACAAAGCATTATGTTAGACCTTGCATGCCAAGACAGTAGCAGTGAAAAGACAATAGGGTATCATGAGAAAAATAAACACATGGTTAAATGGTTGACTGGGGGAAAAAAAAAAAAAAGGAACTTCGTGAAGGTAATTGGAAAACTGAGGAGGATTTTAGTGAGAGATGAAAAAAAAATAATGCAAAGAAAACCAATTTTGAGACATTCTTTACAGAAGAAAGAAAAAAGAAAACCTTCAAATAAAAACATTCATTTATGACTAGGAAAAAAAATAGGAAAAAAAAAAAAAAAAGAATCAACTTCCTGTTCTCAGGCTGAAGCACACAAGCATGAATTATTTGAATCAATGAAATCTTCATCAGCTAAAAGGCTAATATAGGTGATGCCCTTTTAAATCCAGCTCTGGGCCTTTAGCAGGTGGGAAATAGTAAATTCTAGACCATCTCAATGGAGTTTGCATACACACTTCTTTAGACTGTAAGGGGTTTCCCCCTCTTCCAGGAAAAGTAATTGTGACTTGCACACATGAGATACTGAAACATCAGCCCTATGAAACAGCAAGGGGGAGATTAAAGGAGTAGTCATAGACAGGGTACTTGCTGATAAAACTGACTTGAAAACCATGGAGAAGATAAAGAAAGTGTCATCTTTCATTTAGCTATCCAAATTAGGGAGTAAGAGCCAGTATTTTCTAATAAGAAATTACCGTCACCCCACTACACGCTTCCCTAGGATGATAACGGCAGTATTTTGTTCCAGCCTCCATTATGAATGCATTTTGTCTCTTACTGATGCTCAGAGGTGGAGAAGTGACAGTATTTCTGTTCAGTAGATGAGGCAACTGAGACCAAGACTATGTGAACTCCACAAAGTCACACAGAAAGTCTAGGTCAGTGCCAGGAATAGCAGTCAGACCACAGGACTCCTGAATCCCTGTCCAGGCATTAAATACAGGGGTGCTATTTAACCAAAGATAATTTTTAGTATCCCAGATCATGTCAACCAATTGTCCACCAGCTTCAAACTACAAGGCTTCTAGTACTGAGGCACATAACAAGGCATGCACTGGAGGGGATGCTCATGGTACATTGGGCTACGTGCTATGGAGAAGCAGTGGTGAAAAGTTGCCATCCCAAAACCTGTATTCTGATGTCACAGTGCTTGACTGGTGCAGAGAACACCACCACAAACCTCTGAGATGAAGCTGAATGGCTGGGTCATCAGCTGTGTCTTGCAGGTGGGTCTTACACAGAAGCAGTGTCTCCCTGTCCCACTGTTGAACACACAGCTGCTGCAGTGCTTGTGCTAGGGAGGGGTGTAGCCCACTGAATCTCACAATATAATGAATAAGATTGGTCTGTTCTCATCAGTAAGACTGTAAGCCACAAAAATGCTTAGGAATACAGCTCTAGCTAGAAAGAATCAAGGTTTGCCAGGAACCTGTCACAGTTTCCCATCACATCTTTATTTCTGAAAACAGCGAACAAAGCACCTTTTTGATTCTTGAACAAGGATTCCTCCAGAAATAAAGTGTGTCTTTATGTTACAGGAATAGCATGTTCTCCGATGAGATTTGCAACTTATATGAGGCCTACTAGAGAAGTGCATGAAATCTCAAATTCCTTTTGAAACTCTCTCATCCTCTGTTGGTTACAGCAATAGTAAGGCAGAAACCTATACAGCAGCATAGCTGAACAGCAAAAGAGTTGGTCCCCACTGGTGGCATATTGGCACTATCAAAAGTTCATTTACAGCTGGGATTAGGAACATTGACCAACACTCACCAGCAGCCCGTGCTCTTATATCCTGTGGTGTACAGCCACCTTTTGGCTGTGCAGGTAACTGTGGGGACAGGGCTGTGTCCACCCCAGCTTGCTATTGTTCATGACACCAAACGTCATTCCTCCCCCTTTCAACCTCATTCACCTTGTGTAGGCAGGGGAATGGTGCACATTTGTGCTGATATAGATACAGTTGCGTTTGCAGGTTTAGGACTGAGCTGGTGAGAGTAAGCTCATTGAGTAAACATGTTCCAGTAGCATTGCTCAGACTTTTTCTGCTCCTTAGGGAACAAAAGTCCATAAGGGAAAATGTGAAATAATGCTAAAGAGGTATGAACAGAAACCAGCAAGGTTTCAGATCAGAATGGGTCAGACTGAAGAGTTTTGTGCTGTAGAGAAGTGGTGGAGAAAAGCTGCCATTTCCAGGATATTTGAAAAAGTTCATTGCTGAGAAGGTGGCCATGCACTGTAACACACTCCCAGGGAAGTGGTCATGGCACCAAACCTGCCAGGGTTCAAGAAACATTTGGACAATGCTCTCTGTCATATGATCTGATTTTTGGGTGGTCCTGTGTGGAGCTAGGGGTTGGAGTCAGTGATCTTTGTGGGTCCCTTCCAACTCAGGATATTCTATGATTTTATGACTGAGCTGAATTCTGCTCCAGTCTCACTTTTCTAGCTGAGTGTTTCATTATTTGTGTTTTTGCTCTCTTCCTCTGCAAAGCCTTATCTTGCACCATCTCTTTCAAAAGCCTGACCTGGGGAAACCACATTACTGCTCTTCTTGAGGCTGCGTTATAATTTGACATCCATTGGTTTGAAGATACATGTCTCCTAAATATCTGCCAGAGCTACCTTCATGTTGGTTCCCAGCACCAAAGGCAGTGACCTAGTGGGTGCTGCACAATCTTTTCCCACTTGTCTATGCTATGAAACAAGGATGGAGGAGGGGAAGGTGTGACAGTCGGATACTTAGCTCCTGTGGTTTTCTGTGCCTTGTCAAGGTCAGAAGGGCAACAGTCTGTCCCAAGTGGAGGGGAAGAGATACACAGCTTCACAGAGCTGCTTATGAAATGGCATTTCGTGCTCAAGGGTATGGGTGAAATCAGGAGAACAACACCCTTCCCTTCTGCAATGTGCCCATGGGCTTCCGTCAGTTCTCACCAAAAGTCCCTTTATCTTCCTTCCCTTTCCTTGTGCACAAGCAACAGAACACCATGTTTTCCCCCCAGCATCAAGGCTGCCACTGGTGATGCTCAGAACTATTGATTTCAACAGCTCTCAAGAGCTCTTCAAGCCAGCAAGGAATTTTAATCACTTCACAGGGTGGCAGGACCACAAAGGAACAGAGAGGAAAATGGGTTTCCATGTAATTGTGGAAGGAATGGGGAATGCAGAGTTTGAAAAGCAAAATTACAGCCCGAGGCTCTTGTAGGCATTGTTATGCAAATCAACATGAAGGCAGCTAGGATTTCTCCTCCAAGTTCCTAGTGATACCCACAGGCACCAATTTTTAATTAGAAATTATCTGAAATTCTCAGCATGCCCATACGTGCACTAAAACACCTGTGAGAGTCCCCATTCCTCCACTGGGTGTGACAGCGCACAGACCAGTGCCCAGTCCCAACACGGATTCACACCATGGCTAGTAGGAGAAGGGATTTGGAGGATTAAAATTCACTCGCCAAAGGAGTAATAGATTGTATATGAAGATCAAATTTGTGCCATGCAGAACATACTCTTTGAACACAATGGATCTGAAACTAATTTACTGTTCAAGAAAGCAACACTGACATCAATGCCTTTTAAAACATCCAAGAAGCTTGCTCCAGAGAATGGTTAAATTAATCTCATCTTCAACTTTTCTGTGGACATATTGTCCAGGCAGAATGCAGGATGGACAATTGTGTTGCTGCTCCTTGTATCTTCTACTCCACTAAAGATCAGCTCTTGTGATTCCTCTCACAGACAAATAAATATTCCATGATCTTATATCTACCAGCATTTTCATCCCTATCATGTGCTGGAGTATTTAAGGCATGCTGAAACCTGATGGTGCAGACAAATATGTTATAGCTGTAAGCATGTAAATGCTTTCAATGGGTCTTTCAGTACTAAAAGAGTATTTCATCTAAAAACCTCAACCAGGTGAACTCGGTCTCCATCTGACATTAAATTTGCTGATTCCAACACAGCTTGTTCCTGTTCATTCTCACAGAAGCCCTGGGCCCATCCAGGAGACATGACAGAAGGGTGAACCCACAGGCAAAGAAATGATGCTTCAACTCTTTTTTTTTTTTTTTTTTTTTTCCTACGAGACACTTCCCACACTTCCCTCTGGAATATTTTTTTCTGGAACTGAACATGAATTTAAGCCCTCTGGTCCTGCTGTACCTTTTAAGCAGTTTTCCTTGTGAATACCTCATGAGTTTTTATAGCAGAGGAAAAACATGACTGCCACACAGAGGTGCTTCAGCCAGCTTTGAGTTTGAGTTGTGAATTCTTCCCCACACACAGAAAAACAATTGGATGGCAAGTACAGGATTCAAAGTCAGCCTGCTAGTAGAAAAACATAAATCACATAAGGTTGAAGTCATCCTTTATTCACAGTGAGTTGTATCTGATTTGCGATGAAAGGAATGCATTGTACATGGAGTAAAATTGGTAATTAGGGAAGACAGGAAGGCGGAAACTGACTGAGAATTTGGATCAAGATACAAGTTTCTGTATGACATTCCCAATTCCAAAAGTATTTCTAGATACCTAAGCAATACTTGGCCCTCATTATTATTAATTTCAACTCCATTATATCCCCGTAAGGCAAGCAGCATTCAGCTTCCTCTCCGAGATGGCAATTAATCATACTGGATGCATAGTAATTGACCCAGGTAAAGGAACATAACTTATCTATGGGTTTTGGCTTCCTGAAGGTCCTCATGCTGTCCTTCCCTCTGCTTCTTTCCTCTTCCACAAGCAGAGTCAGGGCTGCAGCCTGAGCCATCCGTACTGAAACATCCCAGATACATTTGCAAACTCAGATGCTGCAAGGGAGGCACATTGCAGCTAGCTTTCTGCCATGGTGAGAAGCAGAAACTTCTAGTGCAACACGGTGATGCTCAGCAGCTTGGACACAAGTGCTGGCTGCATGCAGGCAGGAAGCTCCTATAGCTCTCAGCCCATTACACTAATGGAAAATTGCAATTCTTCCAGTCCTATTGCTTTGCTGTGCTTTGCATCTCTTCTTTTCAAAAGTAAACGTTTCTTCATGGACATCATCCTGGCCTGATTAAACCACAGGAATACACAGTGTCTGTTTTCAAAATTCTGTGACTACTAATTAATTTATGTCATCAAACAATTATTTTCTACCTCATTAGTACATGAAATGTGAAGATTGTGTCAGCACTTTTGCTGGCAGTCTTGAGCTCACTAGTTTGTAGTCTTAGCCAGAAAAAAAAAAAAAAAAAAGGAAGGGGGAGATAGGGAAAAGACTCCATTTGACAAGCTGCAATGCATGTTTGAAGCAACAGGTGCTGCAAACTGGTTATTTTCATGTTTTCCTTGGTGTAAGATGACTGAAATACCACCACATGGAAATTTTTCTCAGTCATGATTTGATGACTAATGTATCATGAAAGGGAAGAGTGGGGAAGTGGAACAAAGAATAGTGAGAAGGATTGTTCTAGTGCTCACATACCACAACAGAATGTCATCATGTGCACCTCATGGCCTTATTTCTCAACCTGAACGACAGATCTCACCCAAGGTATTTGGGTCAGGTGACGGGGGTTTCACTTCTCAGATTATAAGACAAGGATCTGAAACAACACTTCACATGGGAAATTGTGGGACACCACAGTCAGGGTAGCAAATATAGGTGGAAATGAAGATTAATTTGAGCTACCAGGTCCAACAAGGCCTTGCCAACAACCACATACTTACCTGCTTGCTTCACAAAGGCCCTCAGCACGTTCAAGGAAGTTTCCCATGATCACTGTTTATAAAAATAGCAAACAGATGTGGTGATCAGCTAGCAGTACATGAGTAGGAGTCAGAACTCTCTTGTCCTTGACTGTTTGCTGTCTTTCAGTATGCTAGTTGTTCATCTGATTATTTTTTTCTGGCATTCCTTCAGCCCCCAGGTATTTTATTTTTTTTTTGTATTTTATTTTATATTTATTTTCTAGTTAAGCTGTGTTAGGATCAGTGTTTCTTCAGTTTTTAATTCTGAAGAAGCACTGTTTATTGGTAATACTGACTTTTTAGTCAGTGCAGTGCAGAATTTTGCAATGAATATAAACTATTAGGAAATATTAAAAACAAAAATCTATAAGGGACATCTGTTTGTCAAACAATTTGAAACATTTGCGCCATGAGACAATTTTTATTCTTCTTGAGGTTTTCTGCTGCATATGGGATGAATAGTTTTAGTACAAATTCCCACTGCCGTATTTTGACAATCATTCTTGTTGGACTGAATCTTTCTTTAACTAGTTATAGGACTAGAGGGAACGGCCTCAAGTTGCACCAGGGGAGGTTCAGGCTGGAAATGAGGAGACATTTCTTGTCAGAAAGAGCAGTCAGGCACTGGGACGGGTTCCCAGGGAGGTGGTAGAGTCACTGTCCCTGGGGGTGTTTATGGAAATGTTGGACCTGATGCTTAGGGATATGGTAAAGAGGGTGATATTGTTGGTTGGAGAAAGTTGGACCAGATGATCCTGAAGGTCTTCTCCAATCTTAATAATTCTATAATTTCAACTGCTGAAGATGCTTCAATCACAGAAGATAAAGCCTATCCAGGAAAGGAAAACAAGTACAACATACTCAAACTATTTTTCTCTTTAATCATCTCAGAAAAAATACAGGATTGATAACTTTGTCACTAGAGTTTTTCCAATCTCAGCGACAAAAGTACAGCTGACATGCTCTGGAGCTGGTCCTTCTTCAAGCAGAAAGTTGAATAGATAATATCCATAGTTACTTCCAATAAACCTTTTAAGGTTACAGAAATGTTTATGTGGTATTGAAGAAACATTTCTCCACATTTTAGTCCACTTACTGCTTTGTTTTTTTTTCCCTGATTTGGATTTTTTTTTTTTAAGGCATATTAGAATTCATAGCAGAATTTCTGAGTTTCTAACACAACTACTTAGATGGTATATAGAAGTGTGACTTGTTTTAAATGACCTCTTAATGACCATGCCCAGTGGCTAAGGATTCCAGTGAAAATATCAGTTTGAGGGGAAAGAAGGTCATGAGTTCAAGACAGCAGATAGGACCCAGGAGAACTGCCTTTGCCACAATCTCAGTAGTTCTATTAGATTTACTCGTACTTTATATATACACTGTGCTGCTGAAGAATAAGAAAGGAGACTAGATAAATAACATAAATAATGCCTAAAATGAGTGACGTGAACACTCCTCAACATTACATTAAAAGATATCAGAACATTTCCATTCAAATGAAATGTCTTCAAGTACTCATTGAAGACAAAACACTACAGAGGGATTTCCAACGTATGAGGCCATTATTAGAGCTCAGGACTTTCTAGTCATGCCTGACCTGGGGGAAAACTAAGTAAATAAAATAAAATACATATATTTTCCCCGATGATTTTGGGAACATTTCCTTTTTAAAAAGTTTTCCAATCTTTTTTTTTTTTTTTTTCCTAATATCAGTGCCAAATAAATAAATTTTGAAGCTTGATAACTGGCACACAATAGAATGCACAGTGTCAAAAAAAATAATAATTCTGAAGTTAAAAATATCAAGTTTTCTTAATTACCTACACATGAAAATTCCCCTGGTTTAGCAGCTTAATATCTAGAGAGATGTGAAACTCAGCAGTTTCAGTTCACAGAACATAATGAAAACATTCTTAGATTTTGATTTGCATGGGGTCACATTTACAAAGCTTCTCTAGAGTTTCATATTCAAAGAAATTAGACACTCAGGTATCAAATCAAGGGTAAAATATTGGCTCCACTTAACCCAGGGGTAGTTTTGAAACTAATCGTTTTGTTGGCTGAAATTCACTGAAACTGGTCTTGTACTTTGGTGAATTTCCCTTCAAGTCTTTTGATGTTAGTGTTGAAATGTCAAGTAATCAACCTTATAGACAAGTCCACTAGAATTTAACTATAGTGAAATTAATAATTAAAACAAGAAATAAAAAAGCTGACAGTAAAAAATGACATAAAATCTAAGGAACTGTAATAGAAAATTGTAACATGTCTCCACAGTTTATGAGTTTGCTCATTAAGCTCCACAGCAGAGATAAACTTCTCTATTAAATTCTATTGTAGGACTTTAAAGAAAATCTATATTATTTTATCACACTGTTGGTTAGGTGTTCATGGCAAGATCAGGACATTGTCATAAGTATCTTATCAGTGCACATTATACAGCTCATTGTCTGAACATTATATTTAACAAAGAAATACTGCACCCTATTTAAAACATCTGGACAACTGAAATTTATACTCAGCTATACAGTGCTTATATTTATCTTTAGCACAGAAATTATTTAAATACATATTTTTATTTACAAAAATGTAATTTTAAAAAGTATCTGTTCACTTTTTTTTTTTTTTTTTTTTTTTTTTTTTTTTTTTTTTTTTTTTTTTTTTTTTTTTTTTTTTTTTTTTTTTTAACCCTCTGGGGCTTCTGCAAATATCAGACAGCATGTAACAAAACCTTTTACAGCAATGAAATTCTCCTTGGAGTTCACAGTATGCCTAAACAATATCACTCCAAAGAACATTTCTGGTGGCATGAGGAAAACACCTGAAAATATGGAGTTAATAAATCAGTATCTGTTTGACTACAATTCAGTGTCACTTCTCTTCTATAATAGATGTTTTCTTCTTGTGGAAAAATAGTCCATTTTCTTAAGTGGTGGTATGATTTCAGAAATCCGTAGGTGCTATAGAAAAAGCTCACAGGCTGACATTTTTTTTTTTTTTTTCCATAAATATTTTTTTTCCAGTAAAAACGTAGAATTTCCCAGAGTCCACAGATAGCAGTGGTAAACGATGAGTATTGACACTGATTGACGTCTTCGGCACTGGAAAACCAGTCAGCACGACAAGGAGATCCCCTTTTTTTTTAAATTATGAAAAACAAGAGATTTAAGGAGGTTGGTATCCCTTCCCCCATGCTCTCCCCCCCAACTCTTTTAGCAAAAGCAGTGGTAAAAAATAAAAGAAGAAGTTCTGTTTTCTACCAACAGACTTTGAACCCACTTCAATCCTCCTTCCTGTGTATATTTTCTGAAGCTTCTTCTGAGCTTCGTATTTCCTGAACCACATAAGTGCCTAGTTTCCTGTCATTAAAAAGTGAATATAAGCTTTTACATAATCTGAGTGATCACGGCTTTAATGACCTAATTCTCTCTCTTGCACCAGACTTACTGTTACACACTGTTGTTCAGATATGTTGAGTTTTACCAGTATAACTAGCATGAGAATCAAGCCTACAGACCTCAGATGAACCAGTCTACATAAATTTTGCTGTTTATAACTAGTCTTACTTCCGACACACATCTAAATGTATGTGATGTGGTTTGGGGTGAGGAGATAAGTACACAGCATGACATCCCTGTTGGAGCAGTATTATTTTAAGTTTATTGCTATGACCGATTTTTCCCCTTCAGCTGTAAATTTGTCCACGGGTGCTCCAGCCCATGAGCATTGTTCCAAGGCTGTTTATGCGCACATAGAATGCTGAATTACAGAACTGTCCTAAATGAACTGGGGCTTGGGGGATGAAACATTTCTCTCTGTGTCTTCCTACTTCACGTGAAATGGGATTTATTTTTGCAGGTTGGTCTGTGGGAGATGGTGTGACAGCAGCAGTGATCAGCATTTGTACTGATTCTGAGGTCACCACCCACCTGATGCACAGAGATAAACAAGATCTCGCCTCTCACGCTGCAGAAGTTTGCTTTGTAGATATGACCTTCATGAGTGTAAACTAGCACAGCTCTACTGCTTTAGTAATATTTAGAGGTATGGTACTTTCACATGGGGAGCCAGTTTGAGCCCCTGGATGCATGGTTCAAGACTGGGCTTTCCTAGGCCAGAGTACAAGGGAAGACCTGGTCCTCCTCTTGCTGCTCTCCTCCCTCCATCATTTGCTTATGGGACAGGTTTACTCAGGGCCACCTGGGACAATGCAGCTCTGGACCAAGTCCCTCTGTGGCCCAGTTACATCCTGGGCTGGAAAGTGACATTATTGCTTTTATTTCAACAAAGCTGGTGGTGAGCAGTAGGTGTCAGCACTGAGACACATCCCTTTTGGAGGGAGTAGCAACTCTTGTCCTAGCCCTAAACTCTGTGTTTTTGTTTTTGTTTTTTTTTTTTATTATTATTATTTTTTTTTAATTTCATTTTGTTTGTTTGTTTTGTCGTTTGTTTGTTTGCTTGCTGGAATAAAACAATTATTCCAGCTCTAAACCAGGGTTTAGTTGAGGGACATGTGAATTATGGTGGCCTTTGTCACAGCCTAAGTCCCAGTTCTGGTGACTTGGTGACTGAATTCTACCCATAGAGAACAATTTGCAATGACCAGAGCATGAAAGCATGTGCCCAAAAGGGTTCTCAGCAAGATGAAATTGAACATCTGGAAATAACGTAGGAAGCTAAAAGTTCAACGAGATTGAAACTGAATCAAAAATAGATACCAACAGATATAGAGAAGGCCAGACCCAGTTCATGTGTATTGTTGTAGAAAGAGGGGCTATTGACTGGAGAATCAGATGGAAATTCCTAGGTAATATTCCAGTATATCTGTATCAATCATGATTCTTTCAAAAGAATTATAATCTCATTAAAGTAAGAAATACTAAAATTAAATCTTCTACCACACTTTCCTGAGTAACAGGAAAAAGTAAGCACTGATTACCATCTACATTTTATCTGCCTGCTCAAAGTGATCTTTGCAAAAGAGCATGTAGAATATCATTAGGGATTTATAACTTGTTTTTTTTTAATAGCAGACTCATTGTGCTGAAGGACAGGTGAGCAGACATTGTTCATGAAAATGTTTAATGCCTGTTGTTTAAGGTATTTGGAGATGTTACATAAATATCTCTTACCATGACATTAATGTTCTCTATTGTACTTGCAAAGAGCAATGATGTGGTGTCAGACACGAGCTGTGAGAAGGCTGAGAAGGGATGTCATTCTGTCATGGCATTTGCATTTCAGTGCTTGTTTGAATGCTTGGATACAGGGTGTTGTTGGAACTGCTTAGTTCCATATGCTATGTCAATACACCTACACATGTAGTTGATGCTAGGGGGGTGCAACAGCAGATTTTCTCCTGTCTCTGAAAAATTGTGTCATTATTAATAGCTGCTACAGCCAAACTTCCAGCAGAAAATTTTGGGACCTTTGTTCTGCTGACAATGAAGAGGAAGTTAATTTTTAAATAGCATCTACTGGTTTGTCACCACTGCCTTTGTAGAAAGGAACATCATTAGCAGAATGGGTACAGTTTTGCTCCAGGCAGGGACCAGAACCACAGAAAGAGGATTTAGTCTAAACCATGCAGATATGTATACTTTCATGATATTCCTGCTCTGCATTAAAACAGAGGAGACTTAAAAATTGTTTATGTATAGATTAAATAGTAAATCACCCCACCACTTGTCAGTGTTGCTAACACCTGCCTGTTATGTGGAAAACCCAGGCTTAAGGACTTACTCTACCTAGTTCAGAATAGGAACTTAAATTTCACTCTCATGCACTACAGGTGAGTGCTCTAACCACTGAATAATTTTTCAAGTGTATCAAATGTTTATTTAAATAAAGTAGGCCTTTAAAAGAGGTAGGAGGAAGACACAATCCAGAAAAGCCTCATGGCTTCAGAGCACATGAATACAGAAAAAATGAAAGTTTGCGTTCTGGTTTGAAGCAAGCAGAACAGGAAGTTGAACTGGACTGAAGGTCTTGGTGGTGCATGCTGTTTCCTGATGAAAGTCATAGAAAAGGTTTAGCCACAATGAATCATCACATTCTACATGGGAAAATAAATACATAAATAAAATAAACCCCCATACAAAAACACTTCCTTGGAAGTTTACCAATAAATTCTAATGTGTCTGATCCACACAGTCTATTGAATGCAGTGAGTATATTTCCATTGGACTCAGAAAGATTTCAGTGATGTTCAAGTTAATCAAACATGATTATTGCAAGAAGATTAGACCAGGGGAGAGTGTGAGAGAGAAAACAAAACGCTGATTTTTAAAATGAGTGGGAACAAGAAATGTGGTCAGTTACTCAGACCACATTTGAGTCAGGAAATATTTGGTGAGTATGGAGAAAATAGAGAACACTTGACTCTGGAGCACACAACTCACAAATTTCCAAAGATACGGAAGGCAACATTCTGAAAAAAAAGTTTAACTTTTAGTCATCACATTCCAGCTCTTGTAAAGGGAAAGAGGGTAGATGATGAAGAGTAAAAGGAATGGTTTCTTTGCCTTGAGACTATCCCATCTTTCTCTCACTGTGAAGGCATGCATGACTAACAACATAAAAGAGAGGAGAGTTTAATATATAACAAAGAAGAGAGCAGGAACTTTTAAAAAGATAACTTTTCATGTAGGTTGGGCATGACACTTTATAGAAAGCTCAATGCACTTCATTCATCAAAGCAGATAGCAAGATAAATACTCAAGACTGACTCTTCCAACAAAACTATTTCCTCTATATTAAGGGTGGGCAAGTGCATTACACCTGCAAAGGAAACTTTCCAACTTTATCCTTCACATGGTCAAAGCATCTTTTGCCCTCTGACTCAGTGGAGGAAGGATGAGGCCTACTGAATCATCTTCATAGCTATTGAGTCCATGGGAGTACAAAAAACCTAGTCATTGGGGTCTCCACATCAGGTGGTAAAAGCTGGTTTATTCATTGGGCAAAACAAGAACAAAAGTCAGAGATGAGAAACAAATCAAACATGAATGGTCTGAGATGTTGGTCCTAAAGAAAGGCTGGGAACGGAGATGTTAAGAAGGTTTGAGAACACTTCAAAGTTAGGTTGCAAGGCTCAGATGTACTGTTGCCAAAAGCACTGATTAATTGAAGGTACAATGATTCAATAAAGCATTTCCAGAAATATTTGCATTGTTTTTCTACCAGTTTGTGCCACTTTCATGCCAGTTCTCAGGCTTGAAGCTTTCCGGTTTGCAAAGTGGGGGATCCCTAAGATCCATTCATTACAAAGTATTGCTGTCACCCAGAGCCAAGAGCTGGAAGGCTCAAAGACCATTCGGGCTTTCATGAACAAGGGAGAGTGACATTTTCTGAAGCACTAACAAGTCAGGTACTTCCAAGTATTTCACAAGGAAAGACAAAACTTGAATTATTAAGAAATGAATTGAGTACAGCCAACTGAAGAACTGAATTTTATTTAAGTTGTGATAAAAATAATTTATCATTGTGATAAAAATAATTTTTATTATAATCAGCTCTGTTTACACCACAAGTATTGATCTTAAAAAGAGAGACTCACTGGAAAGTAATACTAGCTGTACAACAATCCCATATTACCAGTATGGAGAAACAGACCTACAGAATGTATAAGACCAGCATGAGTTCACCTCAGAAGCTCATGAAAGAACAGACAATTCAACTTATTTCCTGAGTCAGAGCCTCATGTCTCACCCACAAGACCAGCATTCTTCCCTATAGATACTTTCCCCTTATCTCATGTGGTTTGGGTATGTTTAAGTGTATAAAATTACATTTTTGCTGTTCTGCTTTTTCAGATACTGTCTATGAAGCAAGATAATCATGTGTTAGAGGTTGCATTGCCTGGTAAAGACAGTAGCAGAGCTTCTGGTGATCTTGGTGATGCTCTTTCACATTCTTAATATCAACAGGCCATTCTTATGTGTGGATAAATCATTTATCCCCTTCACCTTAATTTGCCACTCTCTACCCTGAGGGAAAACAATATTTTCTTATAGACTACATGCAGTTTCTAGCAGGAAATATTTGAAATATATCATGCACTTGAATTTGGGATTATTATTCATATGAGTTTTTTACCATTAAACCTGCAAGGGAAGGGTTTGTATGGGCTGGTTGATGTTGTATTGAAGTATGGGGTGCAGTTCTCTTGAAAATGGATAAAATTGACTGTAACCTTGCAGAATACCAATTTCTGCTGAGGAAGAGTCATGTCTTGCCTCTTGGTCTCTCCCAGTAAGAACCATGAAGTTTGGAAAGGAAATAACCACCACAGAAGAAAGGATGATACTTTTGTAGTGTCCCTGCCTTCTCCCCTCCTCCCTAAATCTGTTCAGTATGTTTTATGCAACCACAGAAGTAATTCCTACATAGCTGAACATAGGTGTCCTAGACTCAGCTGGACTGCAAATAGAAAAAATAGAAGACGCAAACAATTGCCAGCATGTGTGTTCTCATGTGTTGGTACTGTGAGCTCAGAAGACTGGATTTGTCCTAGGCATCCTGTAGCCATCAGAACAGGAGAGCTTCCTCGAGACAGACAGACAGAGTTGCAGGGTACACTGAGCTCCCCTTGGGGGCTGCCTGTCTTCTCCACTGATGATAAAAGGTGTGTAGGTTGACTTGTAATAGGAAATGTCCCCATTAACTGAAGTTCAGTTTTATGAGCCGTCCCATTATAGTGTAAAACTGATTTGCAAAAGGGAGAAGTGGTTCAGAAAAATAAGAAACAAACAAACAGATAAGATTTTGTGGTGGAATAGCAGCTACAACATTATGGCCTGTATAAATAAAAACTTAATGCTTTCCATCTTCAGAGAGGAAGAAAGACATTTTAAACTCTGAAAAACACCTGAATATAAAACTCGTCATATGGAAACACAAATAGAACCCTGCATACAGAGCCAGTTCTCTTTGCATAAATTCTGGACAGCCAGGAAAATTGAGACTGAATTTTCCACTTTGCAAGCAGCTAACTTAAAGAGCACAAATAGGCTGAAAACAACTGTGCTTGCTCAAACGTGAGCTGTTCAATGGCACTAAACGGTAGATTGTCAGAAAACAGCAACTTGCTGTGTGTGCAAGGAAATCACTGCACCAAATTTGTTGGACGTGTTTTATGAAATGGGAGTTGTGCTCTGTAGCCACTCTCACTGTTTCCCTCTGCTCCACTCACTCACACAAAGAC
Source organism: Anas platyrhynchos (assembly GCF_047663525.1). Classification (NCBI taxonomy): domain Eukaryota; kingdom Metazoa; phylum Chordata; class Aves; order Anseriformes; family Anatidae; genus Anas; species Anas platyrhynchos. The sequence goes on along the minus strand of NC_092588.1, from coordinate 10,556,520 downwards.
ACACACCTGTAAGCTATGCACCGAATGCCAAGAACTCCTTAACTGGACTTGTTTCAGCAGAAGAATTAAAACCTCTAAAAGGAAAAAAAAATGGTTTTGCTCTTTCCCACACTCCACTCCTCCTTTCTGGAGAAGGCGGGAAATAAGTGACTTTGACCTACACTTGTATTGCTGCCAGATTCTTCAACACATTAATCTGTTTGTTCTGTCTTTGTTTCAGTGATGTGTTGTGTAACATGTGAGCAAGCAGAAAGCCAACTATGCACCAGCAGGAAGGCTTGGAGTTCTCTGATTTTTGGCACGATGTGAGGTATTGTGAACTGGTATTAAGTATCTGACAGTTAGCCCTCGGAATTGGCAGCCATACCCTGGAGACCAGTATCCTGAATAACCTAATATACATGTACAGAGTATAGCTGGGACCAAACCGTGGTTTCATTCATCCCCTGTGCACACATGTGCAGAGCAGTGAGCGTTTGGGACTCACTTGAGTGCATCCTGTATGAAAGCAAAGCACCACACTCAGACCTTTGTGCTGCAGAACCTATGACAGGCAACTCCACACACAGATGTTGTGCCATGTAGACATCAGAAGTGATGGAGGGATGAAAATGCTGAAAGTACTCAAGGTGAAAAGCTAAACAGAAAATAAATAAATAAATTATATATATGTGTGTGCGTATATGTATATATATGTATGTATAGATATATATCTTTATCTATATGAAAGGTCTTTAATCTATTGCCAGTCACACATATCATTGATAGTAGCCCCAAAGTCGTAGAAGCTCAGAGGCTGTGGTAACCTCCTGTGGCACCTTAGATGACACATTGACCTGCTCTCTCCTTAGAGAAGAGCATGGGGCATCTCTCAGCAGTAGGGTTTGCTTCTCAGCTGATTTGCTGCCTTTATACTAATGCAGTTCTGCTGAGGCCCATGCCATAACTCAACCAACCAGCCATGACACAGAGCTTAGCTCTACAGGATTTCACCAGATACCTTTCCACTGAGCTGGGGATAACAGGCGCTGCACTCCGGGAGACATTTAAGGGCACATCTTTTCTTTCTCGTGTAAAGGAAATAGTCCTGCACAGAAAAGTCTGATGAGCCTAAATACTCAGGCATGCTGTTTTAGATGGTATGCAAACATAAGGTCTCCCAAAGTCAAGAGCTGGCAGTGCTTCTCAAACAAGGGCTCAAGTCCCTGCCGAAAGAGAGATCATTTCGTCAAATAACCAGCCCAGGACTATGGCATCCTCTGTGCAACTGAAAGGCCTTGTGAAGCTGTAGCTGCCACCCAGATGAGTGTCCAAAATCTGCTCTGAAGGATACACAGGACACAGAGTGATCAGGCACTGCAGCTCACCCCGCTCTAGGAACGCCCCCTGCAATGGGCAGGGATGAGCTGTTCATACAACTGTAGATGCTCTGTTCATACAACTCCAGACTCACTGCGGTGTAACCAACTGCAAATTTTGGTGATTTACATCTATTTCATATTTCCAAATATGTTGCATCATAGTCACGCTGACTAGTGCTTTAGGCATCAGATCATAGCTGAGAATGGAGCTGTTTTATAGTCACAGGTTCACTGCTTAGCACTCTGAATGCTTCTCAGCCACTCTGCTGCTCTCAGGGCAGCCCTTGCATTATTTTGGGGGAAGTTTTGCAACCTTATTTAATACGGAGAAGCTCTGTCAGTTCCTGCAGAGACTCATGAGGATCTCTGCTTGTCACTGGCAGAACCATGTGCAACTGCATTAGTCTGGTTTGCTTTTCAATTAGCAGTCAGTCTGCAACCAGCAGAAGCCTTGAAATAATTGATTGAAAGTCTCACAACCAAATGGCATCAACCTGGAGCCAAGAAGGATGTATTTTCGTTCAAAACCCACAGAAATAGAGACCAGGATGGGAAATAACAATTCAACACCACAAGTTAAAGGTAATTGCAAAGCGTGTTAAACTTTGATAGACGGTTTCAGGCACCAGGATCAGTGATCTCAGTTTTCCACAGGTTTCTTTCCTGCCTGAAGGCAGAAGTCTGAACTCATCTGTTAGAAATACATATGGGATGGTGCATACAGCAACTTATTTTGTTTTTCCTAAGAGAATAATCAACTTTATCCCAGGATAAATGCCCTTTAAAGGAAACTATTGAAAAAATACTAAAGGTTATAATGAAGTCTTTGTTAATGGTTAATAGGAGACAGACTCAGGGCAAAACCTCCATCTATTTCCCCCTCACTGCTGTAGTCTGGCAGTCTTTAATGTCATTACACAACAACACCATGAGGAAGAAAAGGAAGACTATTCCTCATTTTATTCATGCACAGAAGGAGAAGTACTCCTTTTCAGAGAGGGTGAAGCTGCATGCTATAGATCTTACTCTTCTCTCTCCCAAATCCATCTCTCTTTCCTTTGCCAGATCTGATGACTATGGACTATTAATGAACCAATTCAGCTCATGAAAACAGAAAAGCACAAATAAAAGTATGCTTTTCTGCTGGTTTCATGAATTGAAATGGCTCAGTAAATGTCATCTGAGCACCAAATCATACAAAGAAATGAGGACAGCCCAATATGCAAGAACTGGAGTTAAGAAAAGAAGGGGATTGGGCTTCCATTTTCTGACAGCAGCAAGCTGCTGCATCAGCTCAGCTGTAACTAGTCTGTAACTTCACTCAAAGGCTGTAAAAGAGGAGGGGACTGAATCTGGTTAGTGCCATCCTACATGCAGCCATCCTACATTTCATGTTAGTTATGTCCAGGGCTTAACCTCTCATAGTCTGAGAAGGATGCTTTATGGCCTGAGCTCACAGGCTTTGACTGGTAGCTGGAAGATTCATAGGCACTGTTCCTTCATGTGTGCAGAAAGATGTGCACATGAGAGAAGATACTAAATGGTCCTGAGCAAAAGGGAAGTATGAAATTGTGGGAAGACTGGAAATGTAGTCAACCACTAAATGTTACTCAGCAGATGCTTGCTTTCAATGTTTTTTTAAACCCTATAGAGAAAGGAGGCCTCTTCTAAAGCTCGTCTCTTTCCTTAGGGTATAAAAGTGACAATACTATAAAGATGTGATTACCTGAAACATGACAGATACTAAACTTTTTTTTTTTTTTTTTTTTTTTTTTTTTTTTTTTTTTCCCCTGGAGCATTATTCTAGTGAGGCTAGTGAGGAACTATTGTGTGACCCCTGAAGCAGCTTTGTTGGCACCAGTGACATGGTGGCAAACAGACAGCAGACAGCCTCTTCATCTGACTTTTCCAAAGCAGCCAGCAGATCATGTAATGACACTAAGAAAATCACGTGGGAAACCACATGCATTCCAAGAAAAGGCAAGAAAAGCTAAGAGGAAATTGAACTTCATAATCCCACTGTTTAACATAATAACATTTGGGGAAACCTTATCAAATCATGCAAGAATGTTACAAAGCAGGAAAAAAAAAATAATAAGGACACAGTCAAGTGTTTTTCATCCAAATAACAGCTAAAAAAGTATCTATCAATGGTATGCAAATGTCCTGACAAAAATTTCACAATGAAGGTGTCGTTTCATTTCTGTTTGCCTTGCCAGGCATATGTCTTGAAGCCCGGTTTTCTAGCCTTTTGCATCATCCTGTAGCATAATGGCACTAGGTGACAACATCATGTGCTCAGAGTTATCACAACCTTTAGCACTTTCAATTAAGCCACAGTGGCTTTAAAAGAGAAACTCCTAGCTGTCTTCACTGCTTTCTCTTCTGTTTCTTCCTAGCTTCTGCATTAAAATAGCTGGGCTTTGCAGCTTCAAAATTGCTGGTCTTCTGCCCTTTCAGACTTCCCTTTCTGTTCTGCAATGTCCTGCAGTTCCCCTGAAGTGTCTCTTTCAGTGGGATTTGGATGCACAGTCCTTGGTCATGGTTTAGCAGCACACAGAGAAGCTGGAGAGGAAAAGGAGTAGGGGGAGGATGGTTCAAAACCCTCCTTCTGCATTATAAAGGTCCTCTAGTCAGTGCAAAGCACTTCCCAGATTGTGTTTGCACTAAACAGGGCTGGACACGGCAGCCAGAGACCTTTTCCATCAATCCAGGCATTGCTAGAGTGCGTACCATGATGTTACAGATGAGCCAGCTATATGCAAACCAAGGTATTGCACACACCTTAGGGACTCACCTAATTTACCAAAACAAAACTTTACCTCCTTACTGTCTGCAAAAGACCTCAAAGGATTTGTAGCCAATATCTGCCTTTGAATATTTTTTGATCTGGTCCTACATTCTGAGTCTGACTAGAGTCTGCTTGACTACTGCACAACACTTCTATGAAAAGCAGAACCTGCATTTTCTGTCTTGCCCACTGGGAGTACCCGTGCAGTATGGTCCACTAAGATCTATTCATTTCCACCATGACCTGAATCACAGGGATTGAGTCTTATTTCACTTGGAGTTCTGCAAACCAGGAGAAATGTCAGTAAGGCCAGTGGGGAAACATTACATGGTAATTTGCTTTTCCTTCTAACACAGCAGTGCAATAATACTTTTTTTTAAGCCCATAGAGGATCATCTCACAAGCAGAGAATATTCAGTCATATTTAAATGGATTTTTACATCTCCTTTGCACCAATGGAGTCATGTGGAACAGTCATAACGAGGCCAAAGTATTGCCCTGCACTTCTCTGGCTATTTATTTGTTAAATAAAACATGATCAGGGAACAATCTGTCACTGTGGGACCAAGGACACCTTGCCCTTTGTGGCCCTAAAATGTAAATGTTATTTGTAGGGGAATTTTTTTTCAGCTCACAGCGCATGAACTAATGTATCATTTTCTTAAGATGAAACTAAGAACTTGTGTTACCTTCCTTCAGTGCAACACAAGGGTTTACAGGTGCAAAGTCAGCTGTGATATTCCTCTGGGATACAGGGGGGAAACTCATGGCAGTCTTGTCTGTGCTGCATATAGAAAAGTTTGGAACAGAAATTATTCTTCAGTCATTGCCTGAAATAGTGCTATTTGGCACATTTCCAGATCATACCATGCATCATGATGGCAATTAAACAATACTGATCTTTTGTACCATGCTGTCCCTTCCCTTCTCTTTTATTCACCAGTAGCCCACGTCCAATGCATTTTACAGAGGCATTAAGCTAGTAAAAGAGCACAACTTGACCATCTGTACTTTGCTTGCTGACTGAAGGCTGATTGTTGAAGAGCTTTGAGAGTCCTAGAGGAAAAATGCTCTGTATGGACAAAACAGCACTAGCGTGCCTTGTTCGTTAGTATTTGACAAGCTATGACTCAAATACGCACGTCAAATTGTAAACTGGGTGAAAACATTCTTTCTTTCTCAGGGTTTATTTATTTATTTATTTGTTTGTTTTCTTCTGGTAAAAGGTAGCTACATTTCAGTGTCTAAAGTACTTATACTCTATTAAAAATTAAAACCACAGTATTAGGTAACGTGCTACTTCATGTGTTAATATAAATGTCCTCACTTTACAGACTGTGTTCCCCTTCAGTGTAGAATATAAACCATAAGAGGATGAGCATTTTTTTTCTTGTTATGATGGTAAACAGGTGCACCATCACCGTGCCTTGTTCACAAATGACAACAGCCAAATAGGGAAGAGAAACAGAACAAAAGCCAAAATTAGATCACAAATGTAACCTAAAAATTCTAAGACAGGAAATCAAATAAAATGCGTTGAGGTATTAGATTTGTTTGACAGATGTTGGTATGTTCCACACCATCTATTAAAGTATGCCTCTTTCCTCACCTTCCTTCCCACCATGCTGAAGCTACTGCAGATACCCAGTTCCATAACAACTCAATTTAGACAGATGTAACTTTTATGAGCCCCAAAAGTGCAACATCCCAACGTGGGCACTTCACAAGCACTGAATGAATCATCACATGCAGATGACATACAAGTCAGTTCAGATGGTTAGACCAAGCAGGACTGCAGTGGTATCAGCTTGACAGGCAAAAGTAGCAGTATATCGGATTATTTAATCACTTTTGAAAGTTTTGTAGGTGTTACAGGCAAGATCTTATAGTGTCTCTTCACACTGTGTGACGTTTTAAATAGAGGTACTCAAAGCTTTAATCCCTTTCTCAGAACAGCAGGACGTGTTTCAGCAGAAAGTGCTTCCTGCTGCCTGTCAACTCCATCCACCAGCCTGCTGGGCTAGATTCACCATCAGTTCACTTCATGGTCTTATCCCTGTCTTCCACAATATCTTTAATTTAATATTCTCTCAATATTCTTTCTCAGTACCAAACTTTTCTTTGTTGTAAGAGCCTAAATCAGTACAGAGCTTTATCAGCCTTGCAGGACAAATGTGAGGGAAGCCATACACTTTCTGAGTCTTATCTTTTCTACATTTGGAGAATGGGTACTGATTCCATCACCCGATTTGGGAAACAAACATCCCCTTGGCCTTTCTGTCATATGTTGACTCATCCTTTTAGAAGTAATTCACTTGGAATATGATTGTCTAAAGAGTGTTCATCCAGGGAGCTTGCTGGGTCATAACAACTCCTGGGAGAGTCTTGAAAAGGTGCCATCTTTTTGGGCATTGCTCAGGACTCATCACCGTCCATAACCTCTATCTCCTTTTTGTCCCCCTTTGGACATAGGTATGAGGGAAGAGAAAAGCCAGCACTCTTAACACAGTGTGACTTTTATAATGGTTGCACAAGGAACGAATCAAAGGACTTTCATAATCTAAGGTAAACCTTTGCCAAGACAACATGGCCTTGATTTCTTACTTTCCAATTTCAGGTTACTAAATAGTGACCCCAACAGTGAATCCACCTTTAAATATCTACTTTTCCACTCCTACTTAGCTCTTTTTTTTTGGCCACATTTATTTCACAAAATTGTGTATTTGTCTTGGACAGCAAGAGTTTCCTCCCAGGCAAATCAGGTACTGTAATGTGATACATTTGTTTTTATGTCACCACTTAATGTAGCCTGGTGTATCTGACTATTGTATTAACTACTTGGTCCTCTTTCCCACCTTCAGATGAGCTCATTCCACTAACTGTGAAAGGGTCATTTCCCCATTTATACAATTTTGCCCTTCTTGCCCACACCACACCTCCAGATTTTAGCAATTAGTACAAACTGGAGAGTACAGATGAATCACCAACAGATTCAATAGCTACCTGAGCTTTCTTCATTTGACTTGCAAGAAAGTCTAGAGGATTTTTTTGCTCATACCACATTACCAGACCTGCAAACTGCTCTTCAGCATAAACACTGTTCCACGCAATGCATGGCCTCATGTATGCTGTCTCTGTTTTCACTTCGGTCTATATGCAGCACCAGAATAGAAAACATGAGTCAGAAAGGTTAAGGGTTAAAATGTTAAAAACAAAAGAGGAAAAAATTCATTCAGAAAACTGTGGTTTGTAATGGAGGAGAGGAAGTGCTGTACAATTTCTTGTAAAGCCACAATGGCCAGCTCATCAAAGGAAACCCCTCCTATCAGAGGCTTGCACAATGCCTCCCAAAGTCTGAACAGCTGCCAAGCCATGACCATGCAGTTAGAGTGCAACAAAGAACCTCCAATTAAGAGAATATTTCCATCTTCCTGTCCAGCTTATTCCCCATCTTCTTTTTTTCTTCCTTCCCCTTGCATTAATTATTTTATAACAACATTGTATTTCTTAGTGAATTCCCTCTTTTTTTTTTTTTTTTTTTTTTTTTTTTTTTTTTTTTTTTTTTTTTAATTAGCAAAGGCTCTACAGAAATGGTTTGCATGAGACAGAATGAGCCAACCTAATCACTCACTGATTTGGATGGAGGGGTCCTTCAGCACCTGCCCCACTATACCAGCTTGGCTGCATGCTCTTACTTCTTCCTGTGATGCTAACGCTCACCAGACCACCATCATGAGCCAGTTAACTCACTGTTTAGCTTAAAAATATCCCAGCATAAATCCCAGCAGCTTTTTGCTTGGTCAGTCCACAAAGATGGTATTGAACATAACAGCCAGCATGAAGATGGGGTGCAGCTGAAGGTCATAAATGGAGGGCCACAACACCTCTCCCTTTGAGTTGTGAGAACCCAGCAACTTGGCTCAGCTCTTTAGGAAACCACGGTTTCAGCATGTCTGTGATGATACTTGTCCTAAACTACAATATGCTTGGTTCAGGACAGTGTTTACATATATGTATTTAGTGAAAGGTTGACTTTGCAGGCTCTGAGATGGGGACTTCCCTGAGATTTCCATTTTGGTAGAGTTTGTGGAACAATGGCTTTGACTTTGTTCTCCATACCTCTCATTTCTTTCCTTTTGACTTCAGTCATTTTCTACAAGAGAGCTCTCCTCCCCCCTGAAAAGTTGGTGTTGATCTCTCTTGACTGCAATTTCCCATATATGAACAAAGTGTTGCACAGCCTTGCTCCGTTTAACCAGTCTTGGCTTCTCATTGTCTTTTTTTTTACTACCATAAACTCTTCAGAACAAGGATGGTTTATTCCAACTTATATGTTTGACATCTCATGATTTACTACTTTAACATGAAAAATCAAGACCCAGAAAGGAAGTTACACAGTAAAGTTTCCTCTCCACACCCTTTCCCCAAAGCTTATGTTAGTTATGACTTTCCTAATGTTGGTTGTTTAAATATGTTCTAAGACGATGTCTCCACGGATCTCCTATCCATCCATTCCAAGTCTTTGCTATTCTGACCATTAGACTGTCCCAACATTCAGTTTGCCTAATGCTCAGCCTTATTTTCTATGATTGAATTTGTTATCATCAGTTCTTGTCCTGCCTTCCACAGACATAGCAAATATCTTCCTCCTTGTAGTAGCTCTGCATAACTGAAGACTGTTACATTTCACCTCATTTTTCTCTTCTTTAGGGATAAAGTCCAATTCTTTCAAACTGTTCTTGCAAGTTCATGTTTTCTAGGTATCTGGCTGTGAACAACAGATTTTTCTCACAGCTTTTCTCCAGAGGCTTGTAATTTAGTCTACCACCTTTTATGTGTGTTCTCAGGATGGACACAGCACATTACAATAGTTGTATCCTGACTTGTTGTCCTTTTTCACTTATAAATATATATACAAATATATATATAAATATATGTGAATAAGAATAAAATGCCTTACTAAAAAAAAAAAAAAGTATATTTATTGCTTTTCCCTTATTCTCAAAATGCCTCACACTGAGATGTAAAAAATTTAAAAACACTTGAAAATTTTTGTCCCATTTCATTTTATTTTCAGTTTCTGCAAGTTACAGTACAGTTAATTCTCAAAAAGTATGTGACCCCAAATTGCTTGAAAGATGTACAGCCATATCAATAGACCTGATGAGTGCTTTTATGAGACTGTTTCACACACTTCACAAGCATATCCAAATGAAGTAGAAAGCCATATAACTTGTATGCTGACAATACTCTCCAGCTTTTCCATGACTCATCCTAAAGCTAACTCATTGGACAGCCCTCTGCTGAGTTATTTTTAGCACTTATCAACTTCTGCAATTCTTTGCTGCAAGCTGAGCAAATTTCAACAAAGTGTCCTCAGAGCAGAGACTGCAAATATAAAGGGGGAAAAAAAATGTCTAAGATTACATAGCAGATGATCTTTAGAAAAAGTGAGTGATGTGAGGAGAGCCAAGAGATATTGTGTATTATATGTTACTCCTAATGATTTTGAGAGATTAGAGAATTCGGTTGCTAAACTGTTGGTTTTTGTGTTTGCTTGTTTTGGTTGGCTGGTTTTTGATGGGTTTTGGGTTTTGATGGAAATCAACAGGAATTTGAGGAAGGCAAACAACAGTCTAAATGAATACATCAGACTCAAGCAGGTCTTCATTTAAAAAATCAGAAATTTATCTGAAGCCCAAATTAATTTTTTTCATTTGTTTGTGCGTTGGTATGCAAATACATGAATCAGATTTGCAGGCGCTAAAAATGACTGAGTTGACAGTTCAAAATCTGGGCCTTAGGCATATCTAGCTGGTTAGTATTGTTACAAATTACACACCAACAACATCATTGCATGGCATATCTGTGTTATAGTAACTATAGGCCTTTGGCTTGATTGAATTTTTTTTTTTTTTTTTTCCTACTAGTTCTTGCTATTTATTTTGGGTTAAATGAGAAACTGACTGTTAATACAATCCTGATTTCATTCTGAGCATCTTTTGCAATAAAATCATCTTCACTGTCTTTACTGATTTGAACTACAGTGATGAACATAGAACTGGTTTTTCATGTTATCAAGTTATGGCTCATGAAGAGCTCATGAGGTAAGTTAGAGCAATGGCTGAAACAGCGCAAGTGCTTTCCTGGGTCTTGCCATGATTTTCTTCATGGCATTGGATAAATACATTTGTCTCTTAGGTTTACCAGTTGTGATGCAGATACCTCTTTTCTTCCATGTTTAGGTTATTTCACATATAGTTCACATATAGTGTTTTTTTGTTTTGTTTTGTTTTGTTCTTGTTTTGTTTTGTTTTTGTTTTGTTTTCAGATGGGGATTATATCTCTTTGTTCATACATGCATTGCAGAAGGATCATACTGCTCAGGGTTTCTCTAGTATATACTATTCAGCAAAGGTTTAAGTATGTATCAGATTTGGGAGGACCAAAGATTGAATGTAGGTGAGTTCTGCAGCCACAGAGTGCTGCCTGCGGAGCAGGGGAGCAGGATGCACTCACAGGATGTCAAAAGAGGAAGAGCATCTGCCTCCTTTATTAATGTCACAGTGACTGCAGGTGATGCTACAAGGTCAGCTCTAAGTGTCTCATGTGAAATTAAACCCTTCCGCTTCAGTTGTGCACGTGTGGAGGTGTGCACTGAGGCAGGATCTTTGCAGTGCGCCTTTGAGTAATGTGGATAGTAAATACAAGGCAGAGTAAAAAGCACACTACAATGAAAACTAGGTCCCACGCTCAGCTTCTCAGAGTTTACTTGTGGCAAGGAAGGAGGAAGTGGTGCTTGGTGTTATTGATGCAAAGATGTGAGACAATTCTTGCTTACTTGCCAGAGCTTCTCACTGCAAATTTTCTCAATAGTCCCACAGCTTCAACCTTTTAGCTTCAGGCCTCTGCTACATTATCCCCCAGTCAAAATTGCTTAAGTAAGCATAACCCATAATCTTCATCACCCAACACATCTCTGTGCATCTACCTTGTTGAGATGGATCACGGCTAGATTCACCCCTGGACTGCTTCATTCCCATGTCTAAAATTCCTATGTCAGGTCACTTCCCCGATGAGCTAACCATGGAGAGATAATGAACTACTTCCCTATGTAAGGAAACCCTAGGATCTAAGGAAAGGTGAGGTGATCTCTCCAGGTAAAATAACTTCAAGGCAGCTCACAACAAATGGCCTTGGAGCAGGGCTCGCTGCCTGTTGCAGCAAAGGAAGATGATCTGGAGGTGTCTTCTCAGTTTGCTCCTGCTTCTCCTACACACAGGTTATCTTTACAGCTCTAGCAGACAACGTCTGGGGAAGGAGACTGAGCTAGACATATTCTACAAGTCTCAGCCTTCTCAAAGCACTTAACCTCCAGTCATGAAGGGGTTACTGTGCAATGTTAGAGCCACACAATATTTGGAACCCTGATCATTTTGTAACTGGCTGCCAAGCAGTGAAAAATTAGCTTCTTTACACGATAGCATGTTTTGAAAAGTGTATTCCATTATTTTACCTTGACTAAACTTAATCTAACATTGGGATAAAAGAATTGAAAGAGAAATCAGCATACAGATCAATATTTTCTCATAAAGTCCAAGCAACTACTGTAACTTTGGAGCAGTTTGCTTTTCTGTCTCATATGTTGATTAACATAAAAACAAAACAACAACAACAACAACAATAATAATAATAAAAACAACAACAACAACAAACACTAAATATTTCACCTGTCTTGTTCACACTGACAGCAATACATGTTTATATTGGACAGGAATAGTATTTGTGCCTAAAAAGTGTCCTTGTAAAGTCAGAAACCATCTTTTACTTGTTCCTGGACAATGAAGTTCAGTGCACCTAATGTCTTCAATTAAAATTTGAGACAGCCATAAAGACCATCATGTAAACCTCTTTCTGTTGTTACCAGTGCGAATGTCAGATTTAATGTTGAAAAATGCTGAACATTGTCTTGTTTTCATTACCAGAAGCTAACGAGGCTTCTCCTGGATAATGTATGTTACTATTTAATGCACTTCGGGGGCTTTTTTACTTGTTTTGTTGTCTGTTTTTGTTTGTTTGTTTGTCTGTGTTTGTCTTTAATGAAGATGCTCACCAACATTTCTGCCTTTTACAACTGATCCATAAATCAGAGCTCCACAGTCAGATGGCTATGAACAGATAAAGGAGACCATAGCTCAGTTAAGCAGTTACACATGTGGAATAAACAACTTATGTGCTTAATGCTTTGCATTAGCTTCGATAGAACAAGTACTAAGGCAACTGTGTGACTTTAGCTCATGGACTGTCAATACTATTTAATAGATTGAAGAAAAGGTATTTTAGAAACTCTTCTTTTGCATTGATCTGCTGCTTCACTGTCTTGATGCTAATGTGACTACGTGGAACCACATAAAGATGTGTATTAAGTACTGATTGTGTTTTCTTTGGGTTTTAAATGAGACAGTGCTTGGGTTTATGTGGCAAGTTTTTAGTAGCAGGGTGCTACAGGAGTGGCCTTTGTGAGCAGACCCCAGCAGCTGCCCCATGTCAGATCAGAGCCAGCTCCAGCTTCTCTAAAAGGGATCCGCTTCAAGCCAAAGCCAAGCCAGTGAGCAACACTGGGTAGGCCTCTGTGAGAGCAGATGTAAGAAAAGGAAAAAAAAAAATGCTGTGCAACAGCAGCTGGAAGAGAGGAGTGAGAAAATGTGAGAGAAGCAGCCCTGCAGCCCCGCAGGTGAGTGCAGTAGGAGGGCAGGAGGTGCTCCAGGCAGGCAGCAGCAGTTCCCCTGCAGCCTGTGGAGAGGCCCCTGGTGGAGCAGGCTGTCCCCCTGCAGCCCATGGGTCCCACATGGAGCAGATCTCCACGCTGCAGCCCCCCCATGGGTGGAGGAGCCCCCGGTGGAGCAGGCGGATGTGGCCTGGAGGAGGCTGCGGCCCATGGAGAGCCCCCGCAGGAGCAGGCCCCGGGCTGGAGCTGCAGCCCGTGGAGAGGAGCCCATGCAGGAGCAGGGGGGCTGGGGAGAGCTGCCACCCACCCATGGGGGACCCGTGCTGGAGCAGTTTGCTCCTGGGGGATGGACCCCGCGGGACAGAGCTGTATGTTAGCAGTTGTTGAAGAACTGCTGCCTGTGGGTAGCCCCCACAGGCTCAGTTTGGCAGGGGCAGAGAGGGACCGTGAGGGAGCGGCGGAGACAAAGCGTGAGGGACTGACCGCAGCCCCCGTTCCCTGTTCTCCTGTGGTGCTCGGGGTGAGGAGGTGGAAGAGGGTGAATGGGGGAAGGTGTTTTCAGTTTGCTTTTAGTTTCTCACTGATCTCGCTTGTTAGTAATAGGCAATAAATTACATTAATCTTCCTATGCTGAGTCTTGATTTGTCCATGGTGGTAACCGGTGAGTGATCTCCCTTGTCCTATCTCAACCCTTGTTCCCTTTCCATCATATTTTCTTTGAAGAGGGGGAATGAGAGAGCTGTTGTTGTGAGGTTCAGATGCCTAGGTGGGTAAAAACCACCACAGATGGTAAATGCTAAGGTAAGTTGACAGGTTTGGATTTCAGAAAGTCCTGACCAGTCCAGTTTGAGGACGGGATATAAGATACTCTTGACCACTGAAGGAGTTCAAATTAATCCCAACCAAATCAGCTGGCTAACCTTGTCTGAAGTGGAAGCAATCCAGAAGGGGCTATTAGATGTGGGGTAAATCCAAGTCTAAATGCCAAGTGGTAGGATTTCCAACAGTTATGCTGGTAATTATGACCTGTGAAGGTTGCTCTTGGTGTCACTATGAAGTCACAGTTGCGCAGAAGTACTGGGATATAGTGCAACCTGGAGAAGAAATTCAGAGAAACCCAAGGACAAGCAGAGGACAAGGCACCATTTCTCTGAAATATAAAGAATCAGCTCCTGTGTTTAATATCTTACTTTCATGTATAACACTAAAACACTTCAGTAATATTAAAAATGGTGTTCAGTGTGATATATAGCTGAATAGTATCTTTAATCAGTGGAAGCTAGACTTAAATAAATTTTAGTTCATGGATTATTGCTGGACCATGTAAGTTAAAAAGATGGGTTTTCTGCTGCCAAAATTTATGACTCATCCAAAGCCACCAGAACAGATAAGTTGATGTATGCCTTATCTACAACAAAGAAAGCGATTGGGATGAATTCCCAAACAGGTGGTTATGTGAATGATGCAAAAACCAAGACGTATGTAACATGCTGAAGAAAGAGCAGACTGGTTTTGGATCGGGTTCAGAGAAGCTCCTCACAGAAGTAAAGAGTAGTTACTATGAAACAGATGCGGTGACGGCAAAATAGAGTAATTACCTGGAATTCAGCCCAATTAGTTTCTGTACATTCTGATATTATACATGTACCAAGAACGTAATGGAAGTGACACACGTGATAACGGTTTATCTCAGCCTCAGTCAGCTGGGGCCCATGCACACAAAAAAGGAGCGGAAAGGGTGAAGCATGAACATTTCTAGTCTTTTTTTTTTTTTTTTTTTTTTTTTTTATATATATATATATCAGCCACAGAAGTCTGTAGGTGTCTAACTTCGTGGTTTTTCAAACAACTTGATATTCTCATTAACTCTTTTTTTTTTTTTTTTTCCATTTAAGAACAGAAACACTCTGTTAGTTTCAAAAATGTACTCATTTGCATTGTATAAACAGCATGTACTACTAAGTATTTTCAGTACATTTTCATAGAAAACAGAAATTTAAAATGAAGAGAAAAAAAATCCTTAGCATAAGCTAATTTACTATCGTAACAACAGAATCATTTAAGGTCAGATTCTGAAGTGGCATAAATCACATTCAATTTAAGAAATTTACACTTTTTTTTTTTTTTTTTTTCTAATGTAGTACATGCAAATATTACTTACCTGAAGGTAAGGGTGCAGATACACCCTAAGCTGAGGTTGCAAACATTAACATTTACTACAACTGGAAGAAATAATGAATTTAAATTTGTAAAAATAACTGAACAAAGTCCAAGAAGGTGCTGAGTATCACAAGACCAATGGGAACTAATGGAGGATGCACTGGAAGAGATGGCCCTGATCTGTGTCATTTCTTGTAATAGCCAATCCTTGTTAAAAGTCCCTTACTTGCTTACGTCACAATGTCATTTGTACTGCACCGCCAAAATATTCACAGGATGTCAAAGAGCAGACTTGCTGTCAGATCTTGGCAATCTTTCAAGGTTGTTGTCACAAAATGTAGTTCTCCTCTGCAAACAAAATTTTGTTGGTAACAACTCATTTTCAATCAAATCAGATATTACCCGTCTAGTCCCATCAACAGGACATGTTGTCTGTACATGTAGTAACAGGTCCCAAACCTGACCAAGGGTGCACAAGTACACAGCAGTCAGGAGCTGAATGCTGCCTGTTTTTGAGACGTCCCTGATGTAGACTCCTAGCCTGTTGTGCAAGAGCTTCCTGCATGCCCTCTGTTGTAGGCATCTGTCTCTGCTTCCAGCTTTCCAGAGTGCAGACCCAGAGCATGCTCTTGGGTGGGCCAGGAAGCTGCATAGAGGGATGCTGAGGCAGGCTCCAGAAAATCTGTATTCAGCACTCAGGGCCTCTCCAAGGAAGGCAGCATATTCCTACTAAATCTGCATTAGCTGGATACATGTCATGAAACTGTCACCCTGACACACTCCTAAGGAGAAAGTTTGTACAGCTCGTATCATAACACATCTTCCTTGATCCTCTTAGTCTTCCACTGCAGCCATACCACTGAGGCCAAGTTAAGCTAAGGAATGCACCCCACAGGACCTTCTGTTGAAGCAGGTGCAATTTAAGGCCTCTTGCTGGTCCTTGCATGCAATATCTTCTTTGTAATTCACTGTGACAGAGGATCCCAGCTATTAAATTAAAAGGTGTGAATGGCACAGCAAGACTAGGAAAAGGAAAGACAGAGTTGTCAATATATTAAAATGCAAATGATTACAATTTAAATGCATTTTCTTTATAGGACATTACACTGTTTCTCACTGTGTTTCATAGGAAATAAAGTAAAATAAAAGCCAAGACTAGTAATTGCAGAAAGACAATGTATACAAGGAAGCTGGTTATACCCGAATAACATAAATGCAACCGATCTTCAAAAGCTCATTAACGACAGAGTCATACTGTTTATTTTTATTGCAGTTGTGATTTTTAGGATTAGGATTATCAATATTTATTCATGTTTAACAGAACACAAACATCCGGTCAGTCCTGGCAAAGTGATATCCACTGAACTGCAATTTCATTGCACTTTAGTCATAGATCAAACAAAGGTCCCATTTATACTAGGAGGGTAAAAGTACAACAGAGTCGGTAAGAAGTGTGGCTATTGCCATAATAACTAATCTGTTGTAAATGACATATGAGGTTCTTTGTGATATCAGTTATTGTCAAAGGCAGGGGGAAAGTTGTGGTTTTTACCTGGTCAAAGTCAGGTCTTACTAAAAATGAGGACTATATGCGTGACTGCTGCTCCAGGCAAAAACACCTTAGAAACTGAGGTGGATTATTCTGCAAACTGACATTTATTTCCAGGTGAGGTTTCTCCTTCAAATAACACCCCTTGCTGTTGCTTAATGGGTTTGAATTTAGGTCTTTTCAGCTGTTTTTCTCAGGAAGTCTGCAGGAAACACCCTGAAAGTCTTGCCCAGGACACCAGGCCATGTCTGCTGCCAGAGCTGTTCAGGACTGCTGATATCTCTGTAAGGTCCAATATTCAGGGCTGAGGGACTCTGACCTAAGCAAAAGCTCCAAGTATGACTACACATTTAAAAATAGAAAAGCTAAACAACATGCATACCAGGAGAAGCGTGACAAATGACATGGATTTGCCAGGGTAGCTGAACTCAAGGAAGAATTGAGGGGTACTCTGTGGCCTTAGCCATATGAGCAATTGTTTGTTGTTACGAAAAGTATTTGAGAGCTTGCCAGTGCATTCACTCTCACAGCACCCCAGGATGTGGCAAAGTGCTGCCAGCCTCCCTGGGGGCTGGGGGAAAGGAGGAGGTTGCACAACCCGGCCGGCGAGTCAGGCAGCCCAGCAGCACCTGCTGCTCGCGCCTCTCCACGGTCCTGGTGGCGTGCCAGGTACCTCACCTCCTGGGTTTGCAGTCCTGCTGTAATTCACCCCCATCACTGACTGAGAAACACTGTGCAGTTTCTCCTTGTCTCAGATATTTAGAGGTACATGATTTCATGTAAATTATTGCAAAAAAAAAAATAAATAAATAACAAGGGAATTGCTAAGGAAAACATTTTATGCCAGGAGACATTAACACACCTTGGAGTGTGGTTAGTCTCACTTCAGGTGTTTAAAGAAGTTTAGTAGGGTAGAATTTCATACATAGTAATATGCAAAGTACAAACTATTAATAAAAAATATCATTAATGCTTTTTTAGGATTTCCCAAAGCTGTTTCTCTGTCTTATGTAAATTTGCATGCTCCTCAGGGCAGAGACTACTTGGAGTCTGTGGCATGGACATCACTGAGTAGAAAAACTAATGAAGAAAGAAAATTAATTTCTTCATTTACTATTCTAACTATCAAAAATGCTCGAGGGGGACAAAATAATACGAAATGTGACATTAGAGTGAGGAAAAAATACAGCATATTTTATACATTTATTTTCATCTCCAGATGAGTTTGACCACAAGAAGCATTTGCCCATGATAGATGAACTGCATTACCACTCCTGTTAATATACTACTGTTTAATGATTTCTTTTCAGTATTCATTTTAATACAGTCAATGTTTACTCAGAAGGACATTAATAACACCAGGATATCTATCATATAGGAAATGGCTAATGAAATCTGTTTCATTTGTCAGTGGATGTTTGTTTCAAAGCCGCATTGGATTGTTTATGCAAGATTTAGAGGAGAATGTTATTGTTTCATTAGTGACTAATAACGAGAGTGAAGTTAAATGGCAATTAGTATGGATTTTTATTATTATTACTATTGCTATTATTTACATTACATCAGGACTCCCTTGGGCTTCAGATCAATGCTTGAAGCAGCTCAACTGTTGCTGCAAAGACTTCAGAATGAGACAAAGTATGTTTGATAGTGATGTGGACACTGAACTGGGAGCGAGAGTTGTCCAGCTCTACAAATGAGCTGACTCACTGCCAGTTGCTCCTGTGGTGAATCGTCCTGCAAGTAGCCTTGTTGTCTCTAACACATCTTCTGTATGAATGGAGTTTATAAGATTTCTGAATGTGGCAAGCTTATACTTAACAGCTAATTCAGGGCTAATCTGCATATCCTAGTTTGATGTTTTTGGAACCAATTCTTATTCATTTTTCTCTCAATAGCTGCTTCAAATTGGATGCAAAGGTCAAAATCTTTACACATAACACATATAGCTTCTGGGGAGTTTTGCAGATCTCTACCATCTCAGAAATGGACCCCATGGTTCGAACACTACTGTATTTGAGGAATTTCTTTTGAAAAGTATAAATGTCTTTGCAATTTATGAAATGAGTCAGGCATTTGAAAATGGCATGTTCTTTCTTCCTTTGCAAGTCAAGGTCTGAGTTCATTATTTGAGATTTTCCTTCCTTTCTTGCAAAAAGTTCAAAGAGGTACATCCTTGTTGCAAGGATACGAGAGTTGCCAGATTGCATCACAACAGGGACTGTTATGAGCACGGAAACAAGATCCCAGAAAGATGAGGAGCTGCACTTGTCTTTGGCTGTCTTTTGCCCATCTTGTTCTTCATGAACAAGGACAAATCTTATGCCTTCCACTAAAAAAAAAAAAAAAAAAATTAAAAAAATACATAGTTTTGGTCAGGATGCATTTATGTGCAAGTAGAATTTAGTCCAAAATGACAATGACTGATGTCCAGCGACCTACCCTTTTCTTTTCAAATGTTAAAAAAAAAAAATGTGCACATTGAAATCACCGGAAAAATTGAGTCACTCTGGCTATGTTAATAGAATGGAAAGGAAGGTATATTGCCACAGCAAAACATTTCCCTTTTAGTTACTGCTAAAGAATGAAACGCAAATTCCAAAGGCTCCCTTCCTCCTTTCCCCCTTCTCCAGCAATCCCTGAGAGTACAGAATCTTATTTAAAAATGCCAAATCCAACCTTCTCTGCACCTGTATAACTACTTCCAAAGTCAACACAGCCATGGGTGCACAAGAAACTGAGTGCCCCATCAACATACTTTAATTTTTAGCCATTATTAAATGTAAATCTTTCTAACATCAATATTTATTCCTGCTAAATATTAAGAATGTTTAGGCTTATGAGTCACTAGTTCTTTTCCAGTTAGTGCTTGCTCTACCACTTCCACCCTTGAATGGAACTAGAGATTTACACACGATATCAGCAAAGTCAACTGTTAGGAAAAGGCAACCACAGAATAACAACTGGGGAAATACATCTGTCAGAGCCAGCATGCTCCACTGTTGTCGTTTCTCTGCTGTTGGTTTTGCAGCAGGCTTGAGTGGTAAATCACAAAGTTGAATAAGTACAGAAGGATTTGCTCGCAGTTTGTTCCATGAAAGCTAGAGGTTGCCATGGGAGACAGGAAGCATTTTTGGGCACTCCCACAGAAAAAAAAAAAAAAAAAAAAAGAAAAAAAAACTGTTGCCACTTTATGAACAAGTAGCAGCACGCTGTGTTTTGTTCAAGAGCCAGCATATGAGCTGACCAACAAAAATGCTGGGGGAGGATAGGAAGACGTTTCTCACCCCCCTCAGCTCAGTAAGCCCAGCTTACTTTGGATGCAAATCAGGGTCCTGTTAAAGAGGGTAATAGGATGTTTGCTGTAAGGCAGTAGGTTTAATCTAGTTTCCAGTGTGTCAAGGGTCTGTGTAATAAAAACCTCCATTGCAATGTGCCACAGTCATCCTAGAGCCATAAAGGGGTCATGGAGACAACTGAGAAGAAGCAGAAATCTAAAAGCCAATTCCCATTGTAGACATATGGTGTTTAGAGAGCTATTGAACGTAAAAAAAAAAAAAAAAAAAAAAAAAAAAAAAAGCTGCACAGAAGCACAGATCAGTGGCTGACAGTCCCAAATGAAGGTCTGCTGTTCTAAAAGCTCTTCTTCAGTTTGGGAAATAGGAATGGGTGGCGCCTGGAGAAAATCTGAAAATTTTCCTGTTTCTCTGTCTGAATGCTCAATCATGGTGTTCCATCAGGGCAGTGACTGCTCTGGAAGCCACAAGGATGCTGAGAACCCCTTCTTGATTAGCAAATATATCTCTTTTCAGAAGACACCACTGTAGTTCTATTATTCTGGGATGACTGAGTGAGAAGTGACTAATTTCTGGCTGAAAATGTAATCCAGAAGTAGGCAGGAGGAGTTGGTAACTACTGAGGGACTGAGAAATTAAGTTGAAGAAGTGCACAGAGAAACCAAAACAGAGACATACATACTTTTAGATTGCCTAAAAAAACTGGCTTCTTATCTCAAAGATAAGGCATTGCAAGGGCACTGTGAATTCCAAATACAAAAGTTACAATTCCCCGAGCCAGAAGGACTGAAAAAGAAGTGTGACATGAATCTCTTACTTCATAAACTGCTCCCCAAAGGTAGGGATAAATGTCCACAAGCAAGAAATATCACATTGTGATTGTCTTTATCCAGACAAAGACATCACTTTCCCAGGTCAAGATAATATCCCTTGAACATTTAAAGTATCTCCTCTTTGTTTTCTTTTTATAGATCTGTTCCTTTTCTGTACTCCTCCCTGACTTTCCATTTTTCTTGCATACTGACTTGGCTTCAGGGGCCACATAATGTCACACATCCTCTGTTGATAAAGCAGAGTATATCTCCCACAGGAGTGGTCTAACCTGAGTACACCAATACCTGGAAAATGCTACTGCAAACAGCTGATTAATGTCATTTACTGCTCACCTCTGACTATGTTGTTCTTTGATGAGAAAATGCAGAATCCTACTGTTAAGAATGCATCTTGTATGAGTGGACTTCCCACAAAACTGTAATGAGATCATATGCTAACTATGCTCTGCAGAACAGAATCCGAGAGCAATATAGGCATGGAGATAAATACCTGGTGTTTATTTTGAGTGTCTACCAATCTTAAAAATTATGCAGAGCAGACTTTGATTTTCACATGGATACTTTAAATCAATTAAGCTTCTCTTTGTGAAAAGTCTGAATGAATTAAAACTTCCTCCAAACTAATTAATGTGTCAAAGGCAAGACCACAAAAACATCCCCTGCAGATAACACATCTACTTAGAGCACCCAGATACAAAATTAAATGAAAAGACTTGTCCTTCCCATCATATTCCTTAGGATATGTTCGCACCTACAAGCCAACAGGCACTGCCTTGTGTTCCCCAGGCTGATGCATTCCCAGGAGGTGACAGCACCAAGCTCCTGAGCTGTGCTTCTGATTATAATAGCAGTCACAGCATCTCTGTGTTTCAGGGAGATCCTTGTTGATTAGCCACTGTGAAGCACATCAGAGTACTTTCTAGCAAACCCTTCAGCACAAACTAAACCAGGATTTCAAGAAAGAAATCTCATCAAGGAAATGGAAATTTTACAACTCTTTGAGATTTTCCAATCCTTTTGTTTTACAAACCTCACAAACCTTTCCCGAGGGACCTCCAGGTAAAATTTTTTTTCTCTGAGAAATGGCTTGTTCTTTATATATATCCTTCATTTAGCCCCTGGACACAACCTAAAAAAAACCACTCTAATGACAGAGGAATTACTCTGAAGTTACAAAACAGTGCCACAGAAGTGGGAGAAAAACTGATGCTGAGACCTTTGCACTGAACATCCCACTGCATTCAGCAACCACTGCAGTTCACTTCCTCCATCTGTGCACTTACTTCCCACTGACACATGTGAGGTTGAGATGCATCTGGAAAGATAATAACCCTTCTCTTGTGCACCAGACTAGAGGCTTTTTTCTCATCAGCGAAGTGGGAATGTTTCTTCCACATTACTGACAATGGATTTGGTGGGCTATAGACTGCAGATAATCTGCTCTGACTGCTGCGTGGGAGCACACAGGGGCACAATGCCCTCTTGTACAGCGGTTTTAGTTCAGTGAGGCCAGGAATAAATGTTTAGGCAATTCTGACTTAGAAACCTTTTTACAGTTTCATTCTTGTCTGGAGGAAGTGGCTAAACTGGCACTGAAGCCAGTAGCATGTTTAGTCAGTTAAAGGCATGGAGATGAGACTGTGCTTTTCCAGAATCCATTAGAAATCTTATGTGTATGAGACCACAAAAAATGAACAATCTTCAGAAAACACTCATCTAAATAATCAGTGTCATACAATTGAACTGAATGGAAGGAAAAAGTGAAGCCAGCTGAGTTCAGGTGACTGACAGCCCATGAGGTTGCAAAAGGATTATTGCCCGGTCTCCTGAGTCAGTGGAGAGAGACCCTTCCCACACCCGAACAGGCAGTGAAGAAGACAAGCTGTGTTCCTGAGATGCTTCTTCCTCTGTCCCCTGGAGAGGGAGCCTGCAGGACCAAACTGAATTAGTCATTTTTACTTCAGCTTAAGTTTACATTTTATAGCTTATTAGGCATTATTTTTATTTATTGCTTCATAACATATTAAAGGTCCTTCTGATGTTTTTCTTTTTCCTTGCTTCCTTTCTGTACAAGTGACAGAATCTATTTTTCTCTTTCAAATAACATGCAAATAGATCAATGAATCCATTACTGAACTATTATGTTCTTAAATCAAGAAATCCATTGCCCCGTAGTGACTAGTCCCACTTCCGTTTTCCACCAATTCCACAAATTGCATCAAAGTTTCATCATCTCCTAATTCAGGTTTTCTCAGAAACATTACTCATTATAGAAGAATGTTCTGGTTGTTGAAAAGGTTAAGGGACAATATTTTCTCACATTTTTGTGGCTGTTTTCTCTTTTGGAGAGAAAATATTATGCCAAGGAGACTACCCTGCTGATTGCAGTTGCTCAGTTTTCCTCTCTCCACTTTTTACTTCTAAAATTTTTGCAATTCGAAATTTAAAACAACTTGCTTTACAAAAATGCTTGATGCTGCACAATATTTTACTCAGAATATCACTGGAAAGCCTGAAGAGAAATATCCTCCTTTCTCTTTCTTGTACTCAAAGTCAAGAGACAGCGGGGTGATGGAGGGTTGTGAGTAACACTCTGATGTCCTTCTGCTGGTTGTGTAAGAACATGCTATCATCTGAGCCACTGCTGACCCCAGCAAGGAGAAGTTACAGGAGGAAATGATCCACACTTGCCTGCAGCAGCTGGACAGCAGGGAGGAGTGCTGGGACGTGGCATGTTTATCTGAGCAAGCTGTGGAGGTCTCCTGCTGTTTGAGTTTTCTTTCTACTCCAACTTACACTACAAGTCTTTTCCTTAATAACTCTCTCCCCACCTCCCACCCCCCCCTTTTTTTAAGGAATCTGATTTATTATCAGAGGATCCATAACAGCAGAAAAATCTCCCCTCAAGCTTTCCCTCCTTCATGCCAAGTTCTTAGCCTCACTCCTTTTTCTCCTACTTTCATTTCTGGCTCTTCTCCCATGCCTTGCAGCCAGCACCTTTGAAGAAATATTCAGCCTCCTCCACTTTGTCGGTTCCTCCTGCAGCATAATGGTGCCCTTGCTCTGAGATCTGTTCTCCTTCAGTGAACTCTCTTTGTCCTCATGTACCCTCATTACCTTGGGCCTCCATTCAGTCTTCTCCTTCCGGTGGCAATGGTTTCCCCATGTGGTGGGGAACATGGAGAACATGGGCTCACTTGGCGTGAGAAGCTGCCACCAACCCTGAAGCTGAGGCAAGGTGTGACATAGGGTCAGTATAGGTACTGGCTGTGCCCTTCTCTCCTTATGAATTTCAAAGACCTCATTGAGCTATATAGGCCTCCCGTAACTCTTCAATCTGAATCTTTCTTGTTCGGTGTGTGACACCAAGACCCAAAAATGCAGTTGGCCAACCTCACAACACCACTTTCCCAGGACTTCTGTAAGCCCTCTCCCTATCAGAAACACCTGTTGTATCTCCCACCCTATATCTCCACTCCGTGTGGTCCCAGCTCACCCTGTAACTGCCATCTCATTTTCTCATACGTGCCCTTACCTCTGCCACTGTCTCCTGCTCTCCTTGATATCCACTTTCACCCTTTGAGGTTTTGTATTCCCAGTGTTACACCTAACCAAACCAGGCATCTTGGGCTCCTGTCTCCTGTCCCACCTGTCTCCTCCTCTCCACTTCCATACCTACTCTGCCTTCCTATCCCATATTCCCCTTACTGTCTGTGGGTTTCACTTTTTCAGGCAAACTTTTTCCATCTGGACCTTGCCTCATGCACCACAACTATATCAAATCTCTGCTTCTTGTCCCCTTTTCTGTTATTCCCTATGGGACCCTTTATATCTTTCTGCCTCTCCAATCCCACCCTGCCATCCCTCTCCCACACACTGCTGCAACTTCCTCATTCCCTCTCTGTAAAAATACCACTATTTGTAGGAGTCTGGGATAAAGCCACTGTTTCTGGGCAGTCTGTAACGGAGTTAGCACTAATGTGGATGAGCAGGTTTAGACAGGGGGAGAAAAAAAAATATATTCAGCTTACAGCATCAGGCAAGCTGGGACCTTGATTTTTCTCTGAATCAGGCTTTTCCAGGGTTCTGATTTGTACACATTTTGACAAGGTTGTTCCTAGTGGTGCTAAAGAATCTCTTGACATTTTGGAAGGGAAAATTACTGCACTAAAGTCAGACAAACCTCTGTGAATTATCTATTTTTTATGCAACATCCCAGGTATCTGAGTGGGAAATGAAAGAGCAGTTGGCACCTCAGTGGCTGTTTAGGTGGAAAATATATGACTCCCCTCTTCAAGTCCAAAAGAGCAAAGACATAAAATACATTAAAAAAATCCTTACCTTAGTCCTCAGGTGCATTCAACAACACCAGCACCAGTTTTGTGACTGTGCAGGATCAGAAAGCACCCTCCCACCTTCTCCTTTTTAGGTAGTACCAGTGTTAACACATAATGGCATGAGAAACCTCAGCAACAGAGCTCAGCATTTGCCTTCAGCTTTGTTCATAAGCAGAAAAAGATGAGGAGGTATTGCTTCCCTGCCGTATGAGATTTTCTTTGTTTTCCAAAGACAAGGCCATTTGCATGCAGCCCTTGAGTCCTTTGCTTGGACCTGTGTATCGGACTCATTTTTCTGCTTGTTTCTCAGGTGCCACAGCTGTATGCCAAGTTTTAAACCCTCAAGATTAGGGATGTCAGCATTACTAGTGCCAAATGGTAAAAAAATCAAGATTAAGGACTCATTCAACAGTATAACTTTCTGAAAACTAAGTGCTTCTGAGCTTTCCAGGTGTGTTGGCTTCATGTTTTCGACTCTACTATGTTTAGCAAAATGAAGATGAGATTATTTCAAAAACACTTTGTTCCTGGAGCTGTGACTCTACAACATGTTTCAAACATTATTTATGGTAGGAGTTATTTATTTGAATGCTTTGCTTGGAAAGGAGACAATTAATCTGCTAAGGTGCTAAACAGTCAGGATAGTCCTTTTGTCCTTAGAGCATTTTCACCTGAAAACGCAGGTCATAAGAATGAGATATTTCGGTGAAGCTGAAGTATCTTTTAAAATGATGTCTACATCCAAGCTGATTCCCAATAGGCATAGAAACTTTAACTGGTGTGTCAAATGAAGTCTAAGGAACAACTGATCCACCCAAACCCATGTGTCTAGTTTTCAATGCTGTGGATCACTCTCAGAACCCACTGACTGGCCTACTAAATTTCCACAGACCTCACTGGGAATCAATCAATCAATCAATCAATAAATCAGGTTCAGATACCTGCATTGTAGTGTTTAAAATTAGGGGAAGAAAGCCCCAGCCCAGCTCATTAGGTGAATGTAATCCAGCTATCTGGTTCCAGTGCCTCTGGTGGAGCCCCAGGTAGAAGAGTGTAGGATGTGGTTTATCCAGTCAGATGTTGGCACCTATGTTGTGATGACATGGGTCATACTCTAGCTTCCACTGGCCAACCATTTCTCCACTGGTGCAAAGGACAGATCACTCTGGTATCAAAACCATCATTGTTTCCAAAATCTTTAGTTGCTGCTAAGAATCCTCACATTCAGCCTATACAATTTATGTCACAATTTCACTGCTTTTACCTTAGAGGTTTGCTGTCTTTTTTTCCTCCACAGCTTGTAGCTTTCCTCTTCCAATGAAAGCCCATCTGCCCATTCTGGTTCCATCACATATATGGAAAAGAGAACATGTACTCTCTCCCTCCATATTTGAAAACTGTATAATCAAAATTAGTAATTGGTATAATTTGTGGGTTTTATTGTTGTTGTTGTTTGTTTTTGTTTTGGTTTGTTTTGTTTTTTAAATAGATCACCTAAATTCATGTTTCTTCATGTAAAGTAAAACTGCTAGATCAAGCCTGAAATATATATATATATTTTTTTTTTCTTTGATGGATATTTCAATTATTAAAGGGAAAGAGGCAAAACAAACAAACAAAAAAAATGAGTTGGGAACTATGGGAAGCTATTCACAGCTATAAGATGCTCCATTGTGTGTAGAGAATCTTATGATAATCTGTTGCAAAAGAACTCTATATTTCTGTACTAAAAGCATTTTATAAGAACATTATGAACACCCTAAAAGTCTGTACAATTACTTTTCTAACAAAAGAGCCAGCACCATAAAGTTTTTGTCTGTAACAGCTTCTACTCCTTCTAACTTCTTCCTGACTGAGCTGTTCTTGAGACCTGTGCCCTAGACTAAGCTATAACTCCTTCCTTAACTTCTGTGACTTTTTGTACCCAACAGAATTTACAAAATAATGTAAAAATTACTCTGTACATAGGCTTTTACCAATTTCTTCAAACAGACTTTGCTCAGCCCAGGAAAAATTCAACTAGTGAAAGTAAAGTTGGTTTAAGACCTATGCACATATTACTTGTTAAAACCTACATGTTTATTTCTTTAGGTGTGTGCATAGACACATGCAGAGATCTTTTTGTGCATGTATAAATAATGCATTGTCTTCTGGAGTCCTATATGCTATAAATGTAAATTATGTCTTTAAAAACATATAGCACTCTTTCTTCTGTCATGGCTATAACTTGCTTCAATCAATCTCAAATCTTTTGTATGCAATTTATTGTTAATCAGTTTGCTAATCAGTTGATTTCTTCTTGTTTTTTTTTTTTTTGTTTTTTTTTTTTTTTCTCAGCATTTAGCTATGACTTGAGCCATGAGTCAGTTTCATCTCGATCCCATTTAATTTTCAATCATTTTCCCTTTAAACTTGCTATTTATCATGTCAGCACTGCACTGTTTGGATTTATATTCTCTGGGGAGCTATTTTGCTCCATGAAGACCACCCTTGGAAATGCTAGCATTGACAAACTGCTCTATTCAGGTGTGTTCCTACTCTCTCTGTGTTTGAGGCCATATCTGCCCTGAGATACAGCCTGTTAAAATTTAGTCCAGTTTGTTTTGTGCTTTTCATGTGTGTATTTATTTATTTTGATTCTAAAATGCATGAGATCCAGCAAGCAGTATCAAAAGAAGATTTTTAAGAAGTGTCTGTTATGCGTGCCTTCTCCACAAACTCTGCCAATGGAAACTTGCATGTAAAAATAAATGATCCATTTCCTACTGCTAATAAATATTTGGTTCCATTTTGTGAGGAGGCAGCACACACATTGCCTGTGAAAACCAATTAAAGTTCTGTGAACAGAAGGTTTCCAGAATCAGGCACATATGCTCTGGACCAGTACTTGGAATGTTACATAGAAACACTAGATAAATATGTCTGCATCTCTTTTATCTGAGCAATCCAGTTGGATCATGCAGTAAAGCTGCAACAAGATCTCTTGTAAAGAGAATTAATCAGTGCTTTTTTTTTTTTTTTTTTTTTTTTAATGGAAACTACTGGATTAGGGTTACATTTCAGAAAACAGTTTAACATTTGCCTAATTTTAAAAATGCAAGCATTCTTCTTGAAATCAATGGGCCTGCTTCTATAATTAACTTTAAGCATCTGCTTAAATATTTCTTGGCCTGGGTCTACAATCCGTAACACAGATGGGCTAACAGTGGTAGCCAGTTTCAAGATGCCGTAATGACAAAAAAGCCTCCATTATATAGTTAATCTATTTGTATATTTATATGGTGTCTATCTCTATTAAAAATGTAGTACCTATCTTAAAGTATCCAAGAGCAAGGTCATATTATTCCCCTGGATCTTTCCTAATTACTAGTTCTTCATTACTGGCCTTCCAGGGCAGTTAGCTGAGCCACCCTGAGTAATTGCATGAACACGCTGCATCCACTGAAAAAACACAGCTGAGCCCACTGCTGCTGGCTGCATTAATTCAGCACATTGGCTTTGCACTGAAGCGAGAGGAGCATCAAAGGCACAATTGCTACTCAGCCAAGGAGTTGGGGACAAGAACTTCTTGAACCACTCCAGCCACGAGAGGCTCTCTCAGTCAGTCCTGCATGCTACTTCCCTCCAAAGCAATGAACTCTCTTCCTGAAAAGTTTCCCCTGTTCCTACCCCCAAAGTCTGTGGACTATAAATCATCCCATAGATAGATAGATAGCTGGCTTCACATCCATAGCACAACAAATATTTCCCCTCCAGCGTTAAGTCTTTCAGTCTCCATGGGGGATAATTCCTGAAGTAAAGCAGTGATCTTCAAGACAGAAGTTTCTTCCCATTCCACAAAGGAGAAGGGTTTGTTAATCATACAGCTATTTAAAAGTCACTCCCAAGATGTGCACCTGAGCTCAGAGCCTATAATTTATAATCTACCCACCCACACATGTACACTGCAATCAGATCACTGTTCCCACAGAAAATAAACGTGCTGAAACACAAGACCCAGGACTGTTCCAAGCAGTGATAAAACATTTAAAGGAAAGATACAGGATGGTTTCACAAAGTTTCTGGGTAGCATAGGGCAGGGGCAAATGTACTCTTCACCTGCTGAGGAGGGTTAAAATGCAAATATAGAGAGGTAAATGAGAGAAAGTTTGCTTTAATCTCATCTTGCCTTCTTTGCAAATCAGGCCCTGATGTCATGGAAGTATACTTCCATATGCCAAAAGAGAACCAGTGGTTTTAAAAAGCTCTTAATGAAAGGGTTGAGGGCTACCCCCAAAAAAGAACTGAAAAACAAATGCCTCAATCTGTCATTTTCTCCATCAGATAGTCCATTGGAAATCAAACATATCTACAGGAGAAATTAAAAACAACAAATAAGCTAATAAACAAAGCTTTTATTGGATCTTTCTAACAAGAAACTCAAAATAAAATAGTGCATTCAGAATTAATCTTAATGCCCACGTCCACCTGAATGACTGAAGAGCTTTGTGGCAGCCATAGATCTTGGTCATTTATAGCCATGTTCTTCCACACAAGTTTGTGCGACTTTGAATTACACCTCCCAGGAAACATAAGTCCCTTCCCTTGCAAAAGCATAGGACATCATGAAGCTGTTATAGAAGGTGCACCTAGTTAAACTTTTTACCTCTCTTTAGGATGAAGACGAGTGCTGATATACCAGCATTTTTCAAAAGGCAGTTATTCCTTTTTTTTTTTTTTTTAATAACTAATTTCAAATAAGACACTGCCAACTTCCTGCTGGCATTCTGTTGTGTGTCCTCACCAAAATAACCATGAACTTGAGTGTCCTCTAGTAGGATAGGTAGCTGTCAAGGTTCCTGGCAATGGGGTACCCAAGCAAAGCATAAATATTAATGGAATTACCCTTCCAACATTGCTGTGAGGCTCCATTGCCCCCATTTTGCAAACACAGAATTGAATTTCAAAGTCACTTGCCCAAGGCAACACAGGAATTCTGTACTGGTGCCAGGACTGAGACCTCATTTCTTGAGTCCTCATCCAAAGCTTCTTTTCTCCTTTACTCTCTTGTACGAGACACAAAAGCAATTTCTATTTCAATATTTTCTGTTGGCTTAAGTTATTTTCTCACACGTGATCTCACAAGATGCCAAAGTGAGGTCTTATTCTGGGGTAAGAGACAGCGCTTTCAAACAAGGGGACTGGGATTTAATTTGCTGTCTTGCTCTCTCCTTGGCTGTCAGTAAGCACAGCCCCTGCAGAAAAAAGGAGTGCTCTTCATTGCACAACCTACAGTGATTGCTCTGGATGATTAAGAAGCAGTATTAATACATTCCATGGATGAACTATCCAATCTTCCTTACCCTCAGGGATAGAAACTAAAATCTTGGGCCTAGCTGGAGAATTCAAGGGAGCTGAAGAGCATCCTGGAGAAGAAATAATAGCACTGGATTGCATTTGGCTTTTCTTTGAGTTCACTGACCAAATATGCAGCAACATACTAACTGCCTTGTAAGCAGGAATAAGAAAATCTCACCAAAAAAAGAAAAAAGAAAAAAAAAAAAAGTACATAAATGATGTTTTCAGTTTGCTTAGGTTTATGTCTTCTAAGTTTTGCTCTAAATTTATTGCACCCAAAGATGCATGTCAAAGCCTGTCCAGAACTGTCATATTTTACTTAATTCAAGACCCAAACTTCTGACTGTCGTATTATACTATATAATTCTGGCTAGATTTGCACAATGTTTACCCCACAATTCAGATAAGACCTTTAGCTGACCTACAACATGGCTAAGGTTTGTCACTGTAGCCACAATGAGAAACATGAACCAGAAGAGCCCATGGATTCCCAGTGGTAGCATTGCAGCCCCTACACTGCTGAGGGACTGTTAACCATCTCATGTGCAAACTAATGAAATATTTATGTCAACATTTTAAAACACAATTATAAATTATGCATTTACGACCCCTTAAACTGAATATGCATATCTTAATCATACACTGGTGTTTAAATAAACAAGGCAATAACTTGATACTGGGGTTAAAAAAAAAAATGATTCCATCATTCTCACTTTCATTGAACATTATGTAAATCAGAGGTGTTTGAGTGGAAAACCAGACTGGAAATATTTTCAGTGGTGTCCAGCCTTCCTCTTTTAGATACTCATCAGTCTCTCATGCCTGCTGTCTTCATCACTGGATAGTCAGAACCTTATGACTTCCAACCCCATGACTTTTCCTACCTCATCTGCACATTAAGAGCACAAGAAGGATAACTGTTTCTTAAACTCCCACTTCTAACAGCTTATATCCTAAAGAGATATAATTTATTTTTTTTTTTTATTGGTCATAACTATGAGACTGTGAAACAGTAACACATTATTTAGTGGCTTTTTGTTTGTTTGTTTATTTATTCAGCCAGGATGCATTGATATCCTAAGAGAGATGCCCTGATACCCCTTGGCTAAAGTTCAGATCTGGGTTTTCTGCTCTGGATTTCCTTTGTATTTCCAGTGATGGAAACCATCTGTTAAGCTGAGGTGTGAAACATAATCTTCATGATTTGAGGATGGTTTTGTCCTTGAACTCTATTTGGTTTCACGTCCTGTCTCCAGTAGCTTCTTTTCACCCTTAGAGAAAAATAACCACATTTAGAATTAAACTCAGTACACCCTTTGAACTCCTGTAGAAACTGGAAAGTGTTCCTGTACACCACCATTAGGCAGAGTCTGTAGGGCACAATCTACTCCATAATGCTTAGTTCATGTGGGGATATTTCTTTGTATACCTATTAATTAAGGTGTCATGAATTAATTAGGCACAATGCCACTAAAAAGCTATGATAAGCAGTGCATCTTTTATGCTAATAGTATGGGCGTCTCTTACATAAGTGAATCATCCCTATTTCCCAAATCAGCAATTATGCTGTGCCCTGTGGGTAAATGCCTTTCATAGAAATTATTCCCAGAAACTCTTCAGAGAACATCTGAGACAGCACTGGAACATCACTAATTTATCTTTCAGCACCTATGTCGGAACCCTTTTGACCATTAAGTCTTGTACTTATGTTCCCACCCTAGGTGCAAAATCCTACCTTTAAATTGTCTTTTGGATCACAGCACTGCCACTGATCCTGATCCCCAAGTTTGAAACCAGTGCTTTTGATGGTGGCTTTGTAACTATGCCCAAAGGGCAGTGCCCTGCTCTCAGGGAGACCTCCTTCTTGTCAGAAAGACTACCCAGGAAGGGGCATGACTTAAGATGAACTTGAGTACCAGTCCCTTCCAAAGCTGAGTTTTCTGAGGAGATAAAATAACAAGCTGTGAAGAAAAACAAGAAGCAACTTCTAAGACAGGTACCTGGTAAAGGAAAGCACATGTGAGTGAGAGAAAAATGCCTAAAAATTAACAAGGTTAAATATAAGAAGCTTCTCTTACAAAGTTGGAGAGATTAAACTGTTAAGGCCTATTAAGTATTTCTAGGAGTAAAAATGGCACGTGTAACTACATCAGCCAGGCGGGACAATGCATCCTCCTGCTCCAGGCTGTAGGTACCAGATGGGTCACAAGGGCTCAGCACCTCTCAAACAGAAGTCAGTCACTGAGGTAGACAGAGGAGACTGCCTCAGCCCTGTAAGTTTCACCCTGTTTTTACCCCAAGAGATTAATTAAATGATGGTAAGGTAAAAGTTTAGTATGTTCCAGCTGCTGTGCTGCTATTCTGTACTGTCCCCAAGTCTGGGTGAGGTGACTTACTCTTCCCCCAGGGAGAGGCAAGTTCCTTTGTGTTACCTGATGCTATGTATCATCAGCATCTCCAGAGGCTTGGAACAAATTCAACTCTCCTTTCATTGCAAGGCACCTCTGGGCATCTGTAGCATGAGCTTGTACCTGAGGCACTCTAGCAAGTCCATACAGAAAAGCCAGGCTATGTATTATGAGGTACCAGAGCAGTTGAAAAAAGATTTCTGTGTATCAATTTGGGGGATTTGGGCACTGAAAATCTGTCTCAAATAGAGCTTGATCAAGTAAGTAACTTTTCAACTCCCATCCAAAATGATTTCCTTGAGGTTGCACAGGAGAAACTGCAAAAGTGAACTCCAAGCCTCTCAAACTGCAGCTAATACCCTTGCCACTAACCTATCCCTTCCTCGTTTATAGGTAATTTAATCTCTCTAGCTGGACTCAGGTCAGATGGGATCAGCAGTGGTATAAATTGCTGCAATAATGCCACTCAAAAAGCTGCACTCAGTACATTTTGACTCTGCTCACTGATACATCAAAGCAGAGCGACAGGAGATACAAAGAAGAGCATTATTAGCATTGAGCCAGCTGCTTTGCCTAACAATCATCTACAGCAAAGTGGAGTGGGCTAAGATGTTAAAAGAACTGCATACATTACATTCCTGCAAAGCCAAATTCAGCGTGGTCTTCAGGCGTCTCTATTGATTTCAATGAGATTTGTATTAGACCTCCATGCAGAATGGCTGAGGGCAGGGTGAGCTGTCAGGGAGAGGATGTACTTATGATTGCATTTTGACAAAAAAGGGAAAACAGGCTTTCCAAGGTACAGAGTGTTATTGTTGTCACCGGGATGCTTTCTAAGCCCTCCTGTTCCCTACGTGTCTTAATTCTTTTGTTACAAAAACCACAAACACCTTCCGGGCCAGGAAATCCAATATCTCTGCAAATAATTAGCTTTGTACACAATAGACACAGAAATCATTGTCACCGCTGGGGAAACGCATATGGCTAAAAGGTTTATATGCAGATATTCCTGGCTA
Organism: Anas platyrhynchos; assembly: GCF_047663525.1. Taxonomy (NCBI): domain Eukaryota; kingdom Metazoa; phylum Chordata; class Aves; order Anseriformes; family Anatidae; genus Anas; species Anas platyrhynchos. The sequence continues at coordinate 10,522,704 of NC_092588.1, read as the reverse complement.
AACAGTGCACTGGTGAAACAGGCTAATGAGAGAGCTAAAAGTGAATGAGGTGGATGTTTTTCTAAACAACTTGTTCTTCAGTCTAATTTTTGGTGTTGTCATTAAATTAGGATTTTAATAACCCAAACACATTGTCAGATCAGCTGGATATTGCCAAGTCCACATGCAGCAGTAAATCAGAACAAGAACTGAAACCAGTAATCCTGCCTGCTCCATCCATGAGTGATTAGTCAGACTCTCAGTTCTTCTGTAACAATTTTCCACACCCTAGCTCTCAAAACACTGTTTAAAGAAAAGCCATGTATCACTGTTACAAAAGAAGAAAGAAGCACAGTCATGCCAAAGATCAATGCTAGAGTAAAACATAATCCTGGATTCAGTCTCCTCAACAGTTCCTGACTGTGTTTCTTCATAGTAGAAAAACTACAAATAAAAGACAGATAAAAATAAATAAATAAATAAATAAGATACATTTAATTTCTAGGATTACTAATGAAAGAAAACAAAAATACATGTTTTCTATAACCAAATAACCCAAATCCAGCTTTTATTTCTGTGACTGCAGTTAGATACTATCTTCATACCTGAAATAAGAGTGCATAGATTCATCATACTAAGTGGTCTTCTGGCCTTCTGGTCTGGTCTTCAGAAACACAAGCTCTACAGATGATTGAAAGGACATAAATCATGCCTTCATACACCCTTTTGTGTGTAGGAAACAAACCAAAAAACATTAATCCCTGTCTTCAAATGGTTCACACAACAAGAGTTTGAAATTTAGAATCCTTTTTAGAAAATGAAGCCTTCTGAAGGAGATGGTGGAGACTTGTCTGAGGATAAGCATTGTTGGAATAAAGATGCCAGAACACAAATGTTTGCGGAAATCCACTGATTAAAACACGGATCTGAATGTGAAGGCTCTGCTTGTCTACCATTCTTCTTGGCAGAAGGATGCAGAATGGAGTTTCTAAAGTATATATGTAGGGGAGACAGCTCTGGTGGTTGCTCTACCTGGATTTGGGGTCATTGAGAATTCAGACTGCCACCAGCCTGGCAGCCCTGGGAGACCACACTCTTCTGAGGCACTCAAGGTTTTGGGTGCCAGCAACACTAAAGAAAGGGAGAGGTCCTGACAACCTCACAAGCTGAGGTTTGTCTCTTTCTTCAGAGACGTTTGGGGCATCCTGAGAGAGACCACCCTCCAGGATTAACAGGGAACTAACAGCCTAGAAGCCCTGAAAGTCATTATAAAATTAGTGAGTTCAGCATATGCTTTCATATGTGCTTTTTTATTTATTTGATTTTATTACGTTCCAATTGTTTAAAACAGAACATGAAAAATGCTTGTCTTTTTTTTTTTTTTTTTTTTTTTTTTTTTTTTTCTAGCCCATAAGGAATACAAAACTTTTGTTTTGTTTTGAAATAGCAAGGGTTTTCCTGATCTTCAACTCTAATTCACACCTAGGGCTATGCTATAGCAAAAGGCTATTAATCTAGTGGATAAATTCAGCCACATTTTTTTATTTTTTTTTTCCTGATAAACTAAGCAAACATCTAGTCACTGCAAGGGCTTGAAAACTGAAACACAGCAATGGAGTAATGAATGGTTGTAGAACAGACAAACTTTTAGAAAACAAGCCCAATAGAGTCAGTATTGGTGCTAGTATCAACTGTCATGTTCAAAAAGTACTCTTTACTCATGTCTAAACACTGACACTACTTCTAACTCTGGGAATGCCTAAGCCACAAATCCCTTTAAGAAGAAAGAATGGAGGGATTGCTGCATACTCACTCTGTTCTTACTCTCTTCTGTAGCCTATACTTTTCCTCCTGTCCATCCTCAGAGACAGGATGCTGGGCTAGAGGGCCCTTTCAGCTGACCCTGTACAGCTGCTCTGGTGTTCCTCTATTTATGCTGCATTTCAGAGGAAGTGATTTTCTCTTATTCCCCATCTTTTCAACAAACAGTAAAGCTTTCCAATACCGTTTTTGACAAAGTGCGACCTAAATGCTTGCATTCAAGGATTAGTCACACGCTGCTGGAGTGAAAACAAAGAAAATGTAAACAGCTAGTGCTTTTGCCAGAAGTATGCAAGTCTGTGTGGGAAAGGATATGATATAAGAGTTTGTGTGATCATACATTCTTTTATTAAAATAAAAACTTTCACAACAATTCCTAGCATGATTTTTTTTTTTTTTTCAAGTATCCCCATTCATTAAACAAAGCTTGCCTGTGCAATTATCAAATATGTAAGACTTGTGATATCAGTTAGATTTCTCTGGGTGTATTTCATATTGTCGTTTAATTATTAACTGACTCCATCATGTTTGCTTTTGATATGTGTTCTTTATTTCAGGAATACATCTTGCAACATTAAATGAAAAGACAAATTCAGTCAAGAATCTAAGGAATAAGATGAAAAGCAGGTTGTATATGGTTTATCACCTGCTTTCTCTCAGATATCCCAAATTCTCACTGCATCCTCTGTGGAGTGATTAGTCAGACTACAGTTACTACCGTAACTACTAGTTACACCAGGCTTTGAGGTAGAAGATTCTCCTTCCTCCACATCTTTCTCAATCCAGACTCAGTGATCTCACCAGAATAAAACAAAAAATGTTGTGTCATGAAGCTTTAAAGAAAAAATACTGGCTATTATGATAGACAAGGACAAAGTTTATTCTAATTTGCAGTGTTGGGGGCAGCTGTTTATTTGTCCCAACACATAGTTCAGATGACCTTTTCATGAAATGCAGGAATGTGATAAATAGAAAAGCCAAGGAACAACTAACTGTTCATCAGTGTCAAATAAGTTCATTTTGACATTGCTAAATCAGACTATTTTGATTCAGAGTGGGGAAGAGAAACAAGGCGACATTGGCACTGTTCACACAACTACCTCACTGTGAGGTCTGCTGTATCCCTTTTCTGGCATCTCCATGGTAAGGTTGCAATGCAGAAGGCACATGTTCATATCTCCTCTTCACTCTGCTCAGAGTTTACCTGAATCAAAGACTTTTTCTTTCTCAGAAGACGTGCTGACTGAGAAGTTTACCGCTCTTTCTGAAGTGGTACTTTTTTATGTTTAAGTCCCTCGAAGAGTCACTGGAACCCACAGGTACCACTTCCAGGTGAGTGCCCTTATGGCAGGCTACGTTTCTGTCTTGAACATAAATGTATGTGTACATAATTGTAAATGAATACTTATAGGATGATATAAAATAAAAGCACTTCAATAGGAGTGGATAAGAAGACACTAGCCCAGAATACTTACAGACCTGTGTTCACTCACAAAATGAGATATCAGATTTCAAGTCCCTGCTTTAAAATAATTAGAAGGGTATCAACCCTCCTCAAAGTACCTTAAGTGAGGGCTTTAAGTTTAAAAAAAAAAATAAAAATGTAGAGTTAATTTATGTGAGTTTTTATTAACTTCCTTCCCAGAATAATTGTTCCAGAATAAGTAAAATAATTAATTAATTTTACCTTGGATTTACCAAAGGTTAAAAAAAAAAATAAAAGTTTCTCATCAACCTAGAATTTTGGAGGGTCTTGGTGTGATGTTTCCTGGGAGAAAACTAAGCCAAGAAAACCCATGAGAATACTTTCCCATTCTCTTTACCTTGTGTCCCAGCAATCCAATATGCAGCAAGGGCTTCCCCATAATCCAGATAGCCTCCAAAGCAGACAGCTAGCAGATGGAGTGCCTGCAGCTCTAGAGCTGAAAAGATCTCATGATGGATGGGGAATGGCTCCATCCCATAATATAAAGACTTTCTAGGTGGGGAAGATATCCTGCCCAAAGAAGCAAATTTGTGCTCAATAGTAGATATAATTTGCACCTACTCAGATTAACTAGCAGGTTTTCTATATAGGGAAGAAATGCACTGTGCAGTTTCATTTCCACAGGCCAATACCTTCTCATCAATGATTTAAAATGCTTTTTCATTGGTCTTGAAAACATTTGCTCCAGACCATCTTCCTCCTTCCTCAACAAATTCAAATCATTCCTCACATGCTCAAAGCACCAATGTACTGAACATTCCCCTCTGTCCATTCTGTCTATCAAGTCTCCAATTCCTAATTAAATATATAAGTTCTAAAAGTACAATTTAACCACTAGCAACTGATTCCCTTCAGAACAAAAAGCCTCCCTCTAGAGCAAGTAACATGAAATCACTTGACTCAACAAGCTAAACCAACTTCCTTTTGCCTAACCCAACCTTTTAGTAGCTGGCAATGCTCCAGCGCCTCTGATTAAGGGAAAAGATGCTGAAGGGCCAAATTTCTGAAGGTGCTGAACACCCACGACACATGCTGATTTAAGCTGATGCTGCACATGCAGGGCCCCTTTGCCATCCTGCCCTGTGACATCTTCAAATCACTTTCTCTTGGTGTCACAAGGTATCAATTTAATTTTTTTTTTTAGCCTATCAAAGTTAAATTCCACAGAACAGTGATGTTTATCTCCTAAGATGAGTGGCAGAACAGTATTTGCATTTGAAACATCAAGTACTTCTACACCCATTTCCATAAACTGAACCACTACAAGGTTTTTGAGTTAGCACTTGTACTTTCCATTGTTGCTTTAATTTATTCCAGCTAAAAGAAAAAAAAAAATGAAAAACATATTTTATTTTTTTTTATTTAGAGTACTGGACTGGGCCTCCAAATGCATGGATTCAGACCTTAGGTTTCTCATTCTTTCCTTGTGCAGCTCTCACATATAAGCAGTGCTTCTGTGAAATTGATGTGGTTTCATAATTTACTGCTCACTGCTGGATGAATTGTCATCTCCTGGCTTGGAGAAGCGGAATCTCTCAGGACTAAAAGAGGAAGAGTCTTTGTCATACCCCACTGTTCTCCTATATGTTTTATAGAGAATCCACAACAGGGTTTAGTTTTCACATTTCAAAAGGGAAGGGGAAAAAAAATGAATAAGCTGAAAAAACAAATGACGATTCCTTAGAAATCACTGGGAGTGCCTCACTGTAAGCCACAGGGTCGGAAGGAAACACTGAATATTTGCATCTTCCTGTGCTTCAAAGTCATTTTCTTTCCATTTGACTTTAGAGAATGTCATTTTGGCTGGCCCCATGGCTCTTGCATCTGGACTAATGGTGTGCCTTTCACTCTGTGCTGATATACACCTGAAACCTAGAGGGGAGCAGATGGGGAACAGATAATAAAGCTTAAAATCAAGAAAATCAAAGTAGATTTTTTTTATTTTTTTCCCCCTTTTCTTACTGATGGCAAGGATTAGGGAGAAAAATGGGTTAGAATCATTGAATCATTGTTGTCAGAGGAGACAAAAAAATTAGCAAATGAGCTAGCCACATGAGCACAGGTACCTGGGAGAAAAAAATATTAAACATCATTGTGGCATACTCCTAAAACATAATCTCTTTCTATGGCATAATAAAAAGTCATGGATAATAATTTTCAAATAAAAGTCAATAAATAGAAACAATAGCGATATTGCTCCAACACTTGATGACACTCTCAGTACCATAAAATCTGGAGTACAGCAGTATTCATTGTAAGAAGTGCTGGCATGATCACTTAGAAGTCACAACTTTTAAATGCTAGTCTTTTCATACTTGAATTTAAGTGAGTGTTTTCTGTGCAGGATTATAAACAGATGGAGATGACTGCTTAATTTATACATTAAAAAGACCACTGAGGTCTTTCAAAGAGACTTTCATAGCTTGATCAGGCTAACTATAGATTTCTCTTCTCTTGGGTAAATGCATTGTTCAGATGAGAGAAACTTTGCAGAGGTTTCTAATTTGTCACTCACTCTGTCTGTGGCTTACAATTTTGGAAGTTCTTGAACTTCTTCCCTATACATTGTTGAAAGATTTCCACTTGTCCACCTACCCTGTAAGAGTAAATGGAGTCTTCTACAACCAATCAATTGCAAACAATAACAAAAAGTCAAAAATAAAGTATTTTCTAATCAGGTACAAAATACTTCAGAACACAAGGAGGGAGAAAAAATGTGTTCCTAATTTTATTTAAATAAGCAAATGCAAATCCAGAAATCTTGTGTGCCATTTCTTTAGTTCTTGCATGCCAAGTGCCATAGAGGTAACGCGCAGTATCATTGCAAGTCAGGAGATGGCGATGTTGCCGATGATCTTTGCGCATCTCACCTGGTTATGTAACAAGTCGATTCGGGTGGTAGTGGTGCACGAAATGCCATCTCTGTAAACTGTGCTGCAGGTCTGCCAGATGCTAACCCTCATACTGCCTATGTCCCACCTGGTCCAGAAGCATTTGATGATGAAGTTGCTGCATTCAGATTGTATTGCTGCAACCAAAGAAAGCTTGCTGTTATGAACTAGCAAGTTTGAGAAGGTGGGTGCAATTCCTCATGCACTGAGTATTCAGCTTCAGGCATTTTTGGAGGTAAGGATAGAAGAACATATGTCAAGTTGCTTCTTGATGCAGCCTCTGAGATGCTTAAGCTGACAGAGAGGAAAAGGTCAAAAATGGATCTTGACTCTTTGTAATGTGCTCTAATATTATTGGTGGGGATTTCATTGAGAGTGGGCACTCCAAACGCGCAAGAGAGACATGGGAGGGTATACGGGGGTCACAAACTGTTTCCCCCTACCTGGTGATGGGTTACAGATGTGGCTTAACTCTCAAGCTAACATCTCATCTCACTTGTCAGCCTTTACCAAAGCCATGGGAAGAATTTACATGGCCAAACACTGCATCGCCACAGAAATCTGGATGAGGACTTGGTGTTCATCTCCCTTGAGAAAGGGCTTCCTGAGCACATGCAGGGGATTCTGATGGAATATTGAGAATGGTCAGGCTAAATGGCAGGTCCCTGCAAGGTTAGGCAGTCACATTGCTCTTTGTAGTTTGGTGGGTTTCATTCAGCCAATTTAGGCTGGATTTAAACTGCCTCAGTCCTATCCATGGTCATTATGGATTTCAAGGAGTATACTCCTCACTCTGTACAAAATGTATGGGACAGGCATGACTAATGATTTCACAACTCCTCAGGTGCTCATGAATATCAATGCAATAACAATAAAAAAAAAATCTAGATAATTCCCACCAGGTTATACAAAATTTACACTTTCATTTTCACATGGTTAAGATTTGTGCTAAGATTTTGGGACTGGTTGTACTTCTGACCTAAAGTGAAACTCATGGGTGAACAAGCATGGTACATAATTAATTGAAGAGAAAGTTCATGCAGCATTCTGGGAAGGAGAACTGCCAGGTTTCACACTTCCCCATCCTGAGCACAAAAAAGAAACACAGTGAAGGAACTTATAAAAGTAGAATTATCAGATTACAAGATGGGAAAAGTGTTCCTCAGACCCTGGTTCATGAACCTTTTGACAAACACACTTAGAGGTGTAAGTCTGAAGTGCAACTACAAATCAGTACATTTTTTCATTATTCCTGTCATCATCTTGCCAAATTTCCTGACAGCTTGGAAGAGACCTCCACTTTTGTCTGGCCTAAGCATTCTCACCCTGGGGATTACAAGGAATTGGCAGATGACTCTCATCACCTTGCCTCCTCTCAAGATAAACCTCCACAGGATAAATCCTGCAGTAGCAGGTGGGAGCTTTTTCGATTAGCTCATCCACGAGAGAATTCACACACTTAGACCCTGAAGGTCTGTCTCATAAATAGAAGGGGAAATGCAGCCATAAACATCATGCAAGGCAGGAGGGAATACCAAGTTCACCAAGCTGAAAACAGAAGTGGGGTGAAGACACCCTTGTCCATCCCTTTCCTTTACAACCCAGCACCTCTAAGAATCTGCCCCCTCTCCAAGTTTTCACCTCTGATTATTCATGCTGAGAGATGAATATGCTGCACTTTTGAGTGCAGCCTTTAGCCAGCTAAACCTCATCCTCAAGAGCATCAGAGTTCCTTTAAGGATATCTGCATCTTGCAAGTATTTTAATATGTTTTATGAGTCCCTGTTCCCCATCTCTAACAGGGGATATTAACACTCTTCTCATTTACTGGGATGCTGGGGGAATAAATATTTATGAAAGATATTGTAATGGTGAGATCCCACAGGATGCAGGGTCCACATTAAGTACCATAAATAGACTTCAGATCTATTGTGCAAGATAAAGGAGGTTTTAGTTTCTATTATGTCTAGCCTAGCATGGGGATTCAAAGCCTGTTTAGCCCTCAGTGTTCTACAGTACCTTGTGAGATCAGGCAATTATTATTTATTTATAAGTGAGGTTTCTGGAAATGCCACAAAGCCAAAACTTGTCATAATCTTTCATTCACTCCTACTTCCAATCTCTAGCAAAAGGAGGAAGTTTAGAGGAGTAGAAAAGTATACAAACCAAATGTAACTGTGTCTATTAAAAGACTTTTTTTGGGCACAGGCATGGAGGGAATGGTTGGGGCAAGGTTTTGTTGGCTCCCACGCCCCTAATTAGGATTGAGCTCTTTGTAGGTAAATAACATTTAAGTGGAACTATTTCTGACCACTGGGGTCCTGCACTCCACTGTGCAGTGCCCTTTCATTAGGAATTAGCCGGCCTGATGCTGAATAAACACATTGTGTGTGTTGCAAGAGCTCTGATGTGGTCTCTGTTAATTACTCTCTTTAACCTACTGCAATGATGTGATGCTTAACCACACACACCACAGGACTGCTTGGGAAGGGGAAGATTATGGTGGATGCACAGAGAAATTCTTAAAGGGAGAGACAGCATAAAGACATGCTATGAAGTCTGTTTGAACTGGTGTCAGATACGATAATGAGTGGGTAGGAATAATAATAAATGTGTAGCGCTTCAGGAACACTTCACATTCACTAAGTGCTGTGCCAACATCAGGCAATTAATTATACAACCAGGACCTTCTCTCTCACCAACACCCTCTTGACACCACCAAAGAGACCAGCCTGGCTTGCTCATTTGCTCTTTTTTCAGCACTGCCCTTGGCGGTGGTTTGTACTTGGAACCTCTCTCTCTCCCCTTCACCCTCAAATTACACTCCCATTCATGACAACCTTTTCAAAGGGTGCCTAGATGCATACTTAATGCTTTATTGCTCAGCTTTCCTCAGAAGTGCTTGAGGGTTTACATCACTAGAACAATAAACTTAAATTCAACATCCTCCTCTTCTTCAAGTCCCTTTTCTGTATCATCTCCATCTTCTGGAAGGCTCACAAGGAGCCTGCCAACAGCCACCAATGAAATGTGTCCTTGCTGATCGAGGGATAGCTGCACATTAGCAATCACTGTCCTTTATTCACCACCAGACATGTTAATATAGTCTTCACTTAGCTTTAGGTATGTTAGGCTTATAATTATGGAATTTGTTTTGTCTTATCACCTCTGCTTGAGCATGTGAATGATCTGAATCTCTGAAAATTGGATCACTTTGACCTTCACTCAAATAAGAAAAGTAAGCAGAAACCTATGTGTTTTTTTGTTTGTTTTGTTTTATTTTGAGTGTGTGTGGTTTGTTTGTTTGTTTGTTTGTTTTTGACGTTAGTGACAGTAGTCCAGTAAAACAAATCCCTTGTCGTCTTTAAGGGCAGTTGGTCTTCACTGGGTATCTCCAGACATGCAGTTATACTGTAATTATATCACCACCAAATCCTCTCATCTGAACAGGTCCCAACTTCAGATATCTTTGTTTAAGCACTCAGTAACCTTTCTGCATCTCATTTCCCACATCGATAAATTAGGCATTACTATTATCACTATTAATTATTAATAAAACTATTAATATGTGCAAAGCCCCAGGGCTTCCAGATGAAAGGTGCTGGATAATTGTAAGGTGCTCTCCACACAGCCCTGGGCTGTTAGCAACCAACTCAAATTATAAGAGGTTATCACATACATAGACTTAAGGAGATTGGGCTGATCAAGTAATACATTGCCATGGGATAATGGTCTCCTGCTGCTACAGAAACTCTGAAACATTAATCTCCAATAAATATCACAAAGGATCTGAGGCTTTCCTCTTCAAAGAAGAACGCATTCACCTTGTCACAAACAACTTTTGACAGCTGGGATGCCCTGTTATGCCAAATCACTCAGTGGAATTGAATACATGAGATGCTAAGAGCAGGCCCCAATTCAACCTCACAGTAAGATTATAGGTTATTTGTAGTCGGTGGAGGGAGATCAACATTTCTAAAGGGCAAGTTAGCTCACACCTAGGGTGACTTACCCTTTGAAGGTACCTAAATTCCCTGGGATTTCTTCACATACCATTTTCTGGACTCCTCAAGCACCTAGCTCTGAACCATCTAAGTCTAGGTGTTTAAAGAAAGCATATTAGTTATGTGCTCACAGTGTGGTGGGATAATCATAGAATAGCTCAGATTGGAAGAGACCTCAAAGATCACCTAGTTCCAACCCCCTGCCACAGGCAGGGATGCCACCTACTAGATCAGATTGCTCAGGGCCTCATCTAACCTGGTCTTGAACACCTCCAGGGATGGGGCATCCAGTTTCTCTGGGCAACTTGTTTCAGTGCCTCACCACTCTCTGAGTAAAGAATTTCCTCCTAACCTCTAATCTAGATCTTCCTCTTTTACTTTTAAACCATTCTCCCTTGTCCTGTCATTATCTGATTGAGCAATAAGTCACTCTCCATCTTTTTTATAAGCCCCCTTTAAATTCTGAAAAGTCGCAATGCGGTCACCCTGGAGCCTTCTCTTCTCCAGGCTGAACAGCCCTATTTCTCTCAGCCTTTCTTCCTAGGAGAGGTGTTCCAGCCCTCTCATAATTTTTGTGGCCCTCCTTTGGGCCCCCTCTAACAGCCCCACATTCTTCTTCTGCTAGGGGCCCCAACCTGGATGTAACACTCCAAGCAAGGCCTCACGAGGGCAGACCAGATGGGGACAATCACCACCCTCCACGTGCCAGTCACACTTCTGTTGATGTAGCTCAGGATGCAGTTGGCCTTCTGGGCTGCACAGGCTCACTGCTGGCTCCTGTCAAGACTTTTATTCACTAGACCCTTCAAGTCTCTCTCCGCAGGGCTGTTCTCAATGAGTTCTTCTCCCAGTTTCTACTCATGTCTGGGATTGCCCCACCCAGGTGCAACACCTTGCACTTGGACTTGTTGAACCTCATTAGGTTCACATGGGCCCACTTCTCAAGCTTTTCCACGTCCCTTTGGATGGAATCCTTTCCTTCTATAGTATCAACTGCACCACTCATCTTGGTGTCATCTGCAAACTTGCTGAGGGTACACTCGATCCCACTCTCTATGTCATTGATAAAGATATTAAACAGTACCAGTCCCAAAACAGACCCCTGAGGCATACCACTCATCACCGGCCTCTACCTGGACATGGATCCATTGACCACCACTCTCTAGGTGTGACCTTCAAGCCAACTCTTTATCCACTGAATGGTCCATCCATCAAATCCATATCTCTCCAATTTGGAGACCAGGATGTCATGTGAGACCATATCAAAAGCCTCACAGAAGTTCAGGTAGATGACATCTGTCTTCCCTTGTCAACTGATGCAGTCACTCTATTCTAGAAGGCCACCAGATTGGTAAGGCATGATTTACCCTTCGTGAAGCCAAGTTGGCTGTCTCAGATGACCTCTTTGTCTTGCATATGCCTTGACATTGCTTCCAGGAGATTTTTTCAATGATCTTGACAGGTACAGAGGTAAGGTTTACTGGTCTGTAGTTCCCCACGTTCTCTTTTCTGCCCTTTTAAAAATGGGAGTGATATTTCCCTTTTTCCAGTCACCAGGGACTTCACCTGACTGCTGGGACTTTTCAAATATGATGGAGAGAGGCTTAGCAACTACATCAGCCAACTCCTTCAGGACCTTGGTGTGCATGTCATCAGGCCCCATAGACTTGTACTTGTTAACTTTCTTCAGGTGGACTCAAATCTGCTCTTCACTTACAGTGAGACGGACTTTTCTCTCCAGCCTCCATCTATGGGTTCAGGAAAACAAAAGGCTTGGGAAGCCTGACTGGCAGTGAAGACTGAGGCAAAGGAGTTCTTGAGTTCTTGAGGAGTTCATCCTTCTCCATGTCTGTCATTACCAGTTCACCCTTCTGATCCATCAGAGGGGGTACACTCTCCTTAGCCTTTCTTTTCTGAGCACTTTACCTATAAATCCAGCAACCAGACTCCAATCTGTAATGTGCACCATGGGACTGTAATGTGTAATGTGTACTGTGGGAAGACAACCTGCAGGAGACACCACTGGGGCTTGCCAGTGAGGGCAGCGTCAGGTTCTCTTATGACACTGTTTAGTAGTTGATGCCAGCCATTTGCATCATGATAACTGTGATCAGTACTACAAGGTATAAACCTTCTCTAAGGACTTTCCCACCACTTTCCTACTGTGGTGGGCTAACCTTGAGTAAGGTCCAAATTCCTACTCCGCTTCTCTCTCAATCCCCTTCCCCTACTGGCCAAGGTGGATATAAGATAGAAAAGCTCTTGGGTCAAGAAAAAGACAGGACAATACTTACCAACTACTGTCATGGGCAAAGCAGAATCCACTTGGGGAAAATTAATTTAATTCATAGACAGTTAAAATAGATCAGTGTAGTGAGAAAGAAAGATGTAAAATTAAAACACCACATTCTCCTCCTCACCCTTCCCAGGCCCAGCTTCAACTCCTCACTCCTGCCCCCTCTCCCCCAGCCGCACAGCGATGGATGGGATGGGATGGGATGGGATGGGATGGGATGGGATGGGATGGGATGGGATGGGATGGGATGGGGGCTGCGCTCAGCCCCCCCAGCCCCTCTCAGACTCCCCTGTGGCCCTGCTCCAGTGGGGGCCCTGCCCCAGGCTGCAGCCCTTCAGGAACACCCTGCTCCTGCGAGGACTCCCCACAGCCATGGCTCCCTCAGGAAATGTCCCCCTGCTGTGGTGTGGGCCATCCCCAGGCTGGAGATCAAGGTGGAGATCTGCTCCAGCGGGGGCTCTGCAGGGCTGCCGGGGAATCCCTGCTGCCTGTGGGCCTGGAGCCCCTCCTGCCCTCCTCCTCCTGGGGCCTGGGCCCTCTGCTGCTTCTCCCTCGCCCTGGGCCTCCTCCTCAGCCTATGCCCACTCTCACCACACCTCACCCCAAGCTGCTGCGCACATGTACAGTGTACTTTGTATGGCACATATAAGTCACTTCATCTTGGTGTCTGTTCCCACTCTAGTGGGAACTACACCATGCCCTCCAGCATGATGACCTAGACGATCCTCAAGGGTCCCTTCCAACCCAAACCATTCTGTGATTCTGAAAAACATTCTGTGATTCTGTGATACTGAAAAACACTTTTCAGGCTCCTTCAAGGAAGTGATTGCAAGGAAAAAAACCCTTGCAAAGAGATTGAAACACTCTGGTTGGGCTCTGCATTCTGTAACAAATGGCTTGTGCTAACCTTGTAAGTAGAATTTGAAGGCTCCATGCATGCCTTTCTGCTTTTCAGGCTGGTGGAGCTAATTGATTGCCTATAGCTGTACCCTAGAAAGCCAGGCAACCAGAACCATCAAGGACTCTTCTGCCTAAATGAATTAAGTAAATGAATTAAGCAATCAGACACAAAGGAGTGGGTGTGCAGCAATTGCCTATCATTTGAAATGCAAGGCACAAGTAATTGATTGTGCAGTTATCGTACCACACGACATACAAACACATCCTCTGCTCTTGTTTATATCTTTTCAATGTGGGAAAAAATAATTGCAAGACACAGATAATAATTTGTCTAACCCTGTGTGGTAGCAACATCAATAGTCATTATTCTATACACTTCCTTCAAAATATGCTGGTTATTTCAATATAGAAATAGAAAAGCAATTCTTTGCCTGAAGGGATGACAGTGTGTGCTGGATTCTGCCCCACTGAAATAACACCTAGATCCATCATTGGGGTTTAATGTAGGCAAAGCAACAAGATTTAAGAATAAATAAATAAATAAATAAAAAGAGAATAGAAGTGAATACAAGACAAGACAAGTAGAGAAGTAGAAAGAGTACTTGGTTATTCTCTGTATGCTACCTGGTTGTTTTTATAGTGTACATCTTAAATATATTGATGCTGGCAGGTGAGGAAGAACAGCAAAGCAAAAAAGAGGTGACAATTATGGTTGTGGCAACTTGACCATTGGGATTTGATGACTGGCATTATTGACAGAGGAGATTGCAAAGGTCTCCATGGAAGGAGACAATGGAATACACTGAATAAATAAGACATGCTGAGAAAAAGTTATGAGGCTATATATCTTGGTTTATGTACAAGAGCATCCAATCCAGCTCTTCTTAGAAGCTTTCCACTAGCTTTATGGAAGCTAGATGGAGACAAGGATATCTGTACAGAGGTCAAGTTCTTTCTCATGTATCATTTTTGTTTAAAAGTGGTTTCTTTCTGGAAAACAGTAGCTTAGGTTTCCAGTAAAGAGGAACAGAATTCTCTGAAAACACAGAAACACTGCTTCATTGTGTAGTTTCACACAAAAAGAGGAGCACTAGGTAAGTAATGAAATAGTGCCAATTTGCACATAAAGCAGCATTTTGAAGGACAGAGTTCACTTATATGTCATCAAACCATCCTCTTACTCTTATATTCCCTCAGGTGAAAGTAATTAGGAAAGACTGAACAAACACCCAAGCAGCTCTGCTCACCTTTTTGTCAATAACATCTTTGGATTTTGGTTTCTCCTATCCAAATGCCTTTTCATTTTCATTACCATAAGTGCTATACTAATGCCTAAAGCTCAATGTAAAACTGGGGATCATTTCTGAGACCCAAGAAAACCTCCAACCACCTAAACTTAAAGCATGAATAGAAAAGGTAGACAAAAAAAAAAAAAAACAAAGAAGAAAAAGATTATTTTCACTCTACACAATTAATGTATTTATGCCCAATAATAGATTCATCTATGATAAAGGATGGGGGAGTAGGTGGGGAACTGGACAGTGTTCAGGGAAGCTCTTCCATGTCAGTCACAGTATTTTCTTTCTTCTACCCACCTGCATTGTCAGTGACTCAGTGTGTTGGCACACAGCCATTGAAAATAACAAGGGGAAATGACCTGGCCAATATGGCAGAGAACCTAACTGCAAGTTCTGTGTGTATGGGAGGAAACAGGACCGTACATATGCGTAGGACAAAATACATTTGTGCTCCACGGGCCTTGTCTAGACAGGTGGGATGGGAGGGATTTGATGGGAGCAATTTGATTTTAGATAGGAAACATCCAAGTCCTTATGTGAAGGTTGAGAACTTCAGCTCAAAGACTTCAGGAGCCTGGGGCTTAGGTTTGGTTATGGATTTCCTTCATTTGCGTTTTTTAAAACTCTTTGATATTTGTCCAAACTTAAAAACTCAAACATCTTTGGCTTTGCTGAGTTTTCTTATGTATGTATGTATGTGTTTGTGCTCACATATAGCTGTGTGACTTGTTATCTCAAAGATGCAAATGCCTGTGGGATAGGGAGGTCTGTGCCACAGCTGATGAACCAGGGTGGTTTGTCATCCACCACCAGGAGACAGGTTGGGATGAGAATGGAGCTGTTCTTTTTTTCCATGTTAGAAGGAACAGCCCTGACCTCAGGCTAAAACAGAAAGAAAAATCATCCCTGAGATGAGCAGAGGAACTGAGTTTTCAAGACCATTTTAAGGGCTACATTTGTGCCCACTTTGCCAAAATCAGAGGTAAATCATTGCAAAGTCCTGTCTCCCATAAATACACACACACTGATAACATAGGGTGGCCTACAGCCAGTTCAGCCTGCACAGTTGGAACCTTTGTTTTAGGGTTCAGTTGGAAGGGGAGTAAATATTTGCAAAAGAATATTTTCTTAACAGGAACACTCTCAAAAGTACATTTTCTGGAAAACAGCTCTGCCATCATCCTCTTTTATTGTAGAGTCCTGGAAGCCCAGGGCCCACAGACAGAGAAATAAATCAAGTGCTCTGAACCTGCATGTTCAGCCTTTACTGCAAACTCATGTAAGAGCTGCTCAAATGGGAGAGCACTGATAAGGTGACCTGACTTCACAGAATTTTGAAGAACTGTCCTTTGAACTTTGAAAGCCTCATTTGTAAAAGATAAGATTTACGGCCCTAAGGAAGGCAGGAAAGAGTGGACAAATTGTTGTCACCCAGGGAAGCCTTCCGGATAATTTTCCTTTCCACTTCCAAGAACAGAGCATTTTAGAAACATCGGTGGACAATAACCCCTTTGCTGAGTCTATCTGACTTTGATTTCAGTCAACCTGACATTTTAGGCTTTACTTAAATAACTTTGATGTACCTTTAAAGATTAAATCCTGATAATGAAAGAACATGTGCACTTCAGATGATTTGTATTTGTGTAGATGCTTAAAAAAAAAAAAATTGGGGGGCGGGGGGTGAGGAGGGGGAAAGGGCACAAGAAAAAAACATCCACACATTTTAAAAACCAACTTTGTCATTTGCTAGATGCAAATATTATTAATATTTTGTCAGTATTCATATTTCACTTCCAGCCCCCGTAGAGATAGGGCCATTCTGTGATAAGCAGTGTTTATTAACGAAAGATAGTCCATCCTGGATTCATCTGCCTTACCTGAGACATTTAATTGAGATGTTTCCTTTAAGACTAAAGTCACTTGAGACTTCTATAATCAATGGGGCACTATGTGGGGTGATTTGAACATTTGTCAGGCAGAGTTGCTGTGTGAAAGTGCTTCTCTTCCTTGTCAATACATAAATATCTTAGGCAACTGAAGGGCTGAAAGATAGGTAAGATAAATCTGGGCCTCTCTTCTCTTAGAAAAAAAAAAAAAAAAGGAGGGGTGAGAGAGGGCGAGGGGGGAGAAGAAGAAGACAAAAAATGTTAGATTTCCTCCCTACAAAAAGAATATGAGGTACAGAGCTTAGGTGATCTGCTCAGGACCAGAAAGCAGGAAACAGATCCAGGTATTGATCATAATTCCTTGAAAGCAGCATCTTAGTTACAAAAAATATCTTACACCTCTGGCAGTGGCCTTAGGATTTTTCCTAATATGAATAAAGATGCTAGAGCTGGAAAATAGTTCCACAAGTAAGTGTTCGTTCAATTTATTTCTTTCTTTAAAATGTTGAAAAATATTATAAAGGTTTTTTTTTATCTCTTTAATACCTGTCAAATTTCCTGTGGAAGTTCTTAGGAACATTTATTTTTTTCTTTGCAGAGGCTCTCAAATATATTATCTCACAAAGGCCAATGTAGCTTTGCTGAAATCTGTTTCTCATTTTCTGTATGTGACAATTTTGGCCACATGCACAAAGAAGGAAGACTTCCCAAACCAGTCATGTCTCTGGAACAACTGGTGTTACGTGGCTTATCCTTGCCCTAAACATGACAACAAGCAAAAAATCTTCAAAATTTCCATGACTGATTTCCTTAAAAAAATTATTTCATATTAATTTATTGAAATTTTGAACTGAAAAGTTATTTTTCAAAGAACAGAAACATTTTATTCAGATAATAACTATTTGGGGTACATCAACATTTTTTTCTAACTACTGAAGGTTCCTTAAAAAAGCTCAATATCACAAAGTTTTACTTCTGACTTATTTTTTACAAAGGGTAGATACACACAAATAGAAGAATGATTACAGCAGATCAGAGCAAAGGTCTATCTGATTCAGTATGCAGTCCCTGACAGTGTCAATTTTTCATTTAAAAATGCCAACCAGATTGAACAAGAGAACAGAATGGCCAGAGACACAGTTGGCACAAACAGTCTATGCACAACAAATGGATTCGAATATTCATGCATAAAATATGCAACAATCAGTTCCAAAGTTGTAAACAAATACACAGAAAAAAAAAATAGATGGAATAAAATTAACAAAATAAGTTACTTGCTATAAATACTTTGGCTAGTTCTTATGGATGTAATTTCTGCCTCAAAGAAAACAAAATTCTGAACTATATTTGAACAGAATCTACTTCAGCATTTGACAATAAAAGTTTAAAATTGTATCATGATAGGAAGGAGAACTTCACAGTTTAGCAAAAAGAAAAAAAAAGAAAAAATCAAACTGTGGAGTATGGAAAGGATTTTGCTGGAGCACACTATCTAGCTTTGTTGCTCACAGTTCAAATAATAAATGTAAAGAAAATGTATGAAGGGTAAAGAGAAAAGCCACCAAAATTATGTGAAAGTTACAGAAAATGCACTGCTGTGAGGTGCTGAAAGCTTGCTTAGCTGCTTCCTCAAACAGAGGATGAGCATTGAAAAACCTGACAGTGGAAAGTTTAACCCTTGGGAGGCACTCCTAAGTGAAAAGACAGGCTATCTCTTGATTTCTTATAGCCAATGTATGCTTTAGTCAAATAAAAATTAGTGAACTCAGTGCAGAGTTGTGCAATATGGGAAGCCAAGCCAGATGTCACTAATTTTTGTGAGAAGGACAGTTGTTTGTTCAATAAAAAATAGTTTAAACAGACTTCTGGGTATCCAGCATTCAGGTTGCCTAGAATCATGGCAGAAAGAGCATTTCATGTGGATGAGCCCATTATTTTTGAATAGGAGAAGGCTTGTTACAGATTTACACTCTGGAGAAACCACCGTCATGCTGTGCTGGAGTTCCTTCTGCTCTTAGGCAGACTTCAGCCGTAGGTGAATTCACAGTAAACAGGCAGTTGATCACGGGGAACTTTGTTCTGTGTTGACATCAGAAATACTCTTTGTGCCAGTGACCTAGAGAGCAAAGAACTACACAAGTGGCAAAACTGCCAGATCACTTCACCATAGTACCATTAGAAAAGGCCATGAGCACTCAGACCATTCACGTCTCCAATGATCTGTTTGTCCTTGGAAGGCCAAACATATAACTTGTCCAAATAAACACTGCCCTTTAAAAACAAAAACAAAGTCAAATGAGGCTACACAGTTCTCAGCAAAACTTTTCAGAAAAACATTCATTTCCTCAGTAGCTTTGGTGCTTCTTCTCATCTACTGCTCAGAGAGTGTTTCCACCTGTCTGAGAGGGCTTACATTTCCCACACGCATGGTGCACTCAGGACCATGGTTAATGGGGATCTTGGGTAACACTTTTATTCCAGACATACCTGTGGAAACAATCATATGTTAGGGGGGGGGAAAAAAAGAATAAAAAAAAGTAATTAAAAATATAATATCCTGTCCATTAGAAGGAGGAAAGAAGAACATAGAGGAAATCTAGAAAAAGGATGGGTCACTGAATTAGGGAAAGGGATTTCACTTTCCAGCTCCAGTTCACATTCAGACATTCAGTACAAAGGAGAACATGACCAACGGACCAACGGAAGTTACATAAAGGTCACATTAACTGAGGAATCACTATGAACCTAGAATTACTGGAGATTGGAACTTTCAAGAGAGATCTGCAGGGGAAACTTTGTGAGTTTTCTGGGAGCTCCACAAAAAAAGCCTTAGCTTATGAGGCTCTGAGGATGTCCTTCTTTAAATATCATTCAGGTAGCTCTTTGAGTTGTCACAGTAAAAACATAGGTTAGTTATCTAGAGGCTCTAGATGCTTCTAAGTTTAGTTGAGAGCACAGCAGCTGTACTGAGGATCTAAATTTCAGACTTGGGCATTAAAATTAGAAGTTAAGAGACAACTAAGCTTTGTGGAGCTCTAGCTTTGTTAAAGGATGTAAAGGATGTAGTTAGTACTATAGCATTAAAGAGCCTCAGACTTTCACACATATCTTTCTGAATGCTCCTCCCATTCCATGACTTCATGGCCAAAGCTGACAGTAAGTTCTCTTTTATTTCCCAGTCTTTTTGACCACCTAGAACTGTTCATTAAGCTTCACCTCCTGTAAAGTATTGTTTTGAGGTCTTCTTATCTCCCTCTTTGCTTTCAATATCCTTTCTACATCTTTTTTTTTTTTTTTTTTTTACTTCTCTCTGTAAAACATCCTTTTTTATTGAACTTCTAGATGTCAAAAGCAATTTAAAAAGCAACAAAAACTGAAGCTAATGTGTTCAAATGAATTTTCTTACAGTAGTTGTACATATTTTTTTCTAGTACATGTTCACCTAACCTATTCCTCAGATGGCACGTACCTGAAATCACAGTGAAATCACCTTGCACAGGGTGAGTAGAGCTGAATGAAAGAGGTTTTTCTATTCTATATGAAACATCAAAGTTCTGTTACTTTTGGTTATACTAAATTAAGATGGAAACGTGTAAAATTGTCCATATATATTGCAGAACAAAAAGGGATATTTAAGATACTAATGACAAAAAGTCATGGTACTTCTTTTTGGGTGTGTCCCACCACCTCTTCTTATACAATCACAGAATAGCACAACTTTGTCCTCCTCTGTGATCTGTCCAGATTTTACCTATTCATTTGCCACAGCCATGGGTTCCCATGTTACTCAGCAGCAAGACAGGCAGGCAGAAGACAGGATCCCACCATACCATGAAATGCTTATCTTGTCCTGTCCTACCTCTTTTTTCCTTTCTTCCATCTTCTCTGTGTGTTCAACCCAAAACTTTGAATTCTTCAGGGCACTGTCTGTTTTATAACTGACATGTATGATGTTTGAAAAAACAGAGCAAGATGACCTATGAATGTAATAATACCTCACAGAGTTAAATAAGCTATAGAAATCATTCTGTTAATAATGGTTCCTACAAACTTTCTTTCCTGGAGCAGAGTAGTGTAGGCTCTAAAACACTTATTCTCCTCAAATGCCAGAGTATTATATCAATGTTACACAATTTTTGCTCTGCCAACTTCCTCTACCACAGCATTCCTTTTTAAGGAACAGGAAGTTTTATTTAACATTTACATTAATTTCATTTAAATGTTTCATAACTCTTAACTCATAACTCTTCATAACTCTGTAGCAACAATCTTGGAGTTCACTGTGGCATGAAGCTTCCTGGAATTAGACCTCAACTTGCAAGTTGTAATTATCTTAGGATCTCCACTGCAACATCCCATCTCTGCTAACGGCAATAGCAGCTCTCCACCCTTTCCTCCATTATATGTCTTCTCTGAAAGTCATAGGTTATAAAAGAAATAGCCATCTTAATCTCCTGCCCAGTAGGCAGAGATCAAACGCCAACTTAGGTTTCTTTTCAAAAAAAAAGTAACTTCTCTTACCTAAAGCAAGCCATCTGTAATGTGGGTGTCTACTTGTAGTGGGTTTACATGGCAAGGTTTTGGTAGCAGGGGGCCATAGGGGTGGCTTCTGTGAGAAGAATCCAGAAGCTGCCCCATGTTAGAAAAGCGCCCCACTGCTGGCCAGAGCCAAGCCAATAAGCAATGCTGTTTGCGCCTCTGTAAGGGCATATTTATGAAAAAAAAAAAAAAAAATGCTGCAGAACAGCATCTGGGAGAGAGAAGTGAGTGAGAAACAGCCTTGCAGGTGCCAAGGTCAGTGAAGAAGGAGAGGGAGAGGTGCCCCAGGTGCCAGAGTTGAAGTTCCCCTGCGGCCTGTGGAGAGGCCCGTGGTGGAGCAGGCTGTCCCCCTGCAGCCCATGGGTCCCACATGGAGCAGATCTCCACGCTGCAGCCCCACCATGGGTGGAGGAGCCCCCGGTGGAGCAGGTGTATGTGGCCTGGAGGAGGCTGCGGCCCATGGAGAGCCCCCGCAGGAGCAGGCCCCGGGCAGGAGCTGCAGCCCGTGGAGAGGAGCCCACGCAGGAGCAGGGGGTCTGGGGGGAGCTGCCGCCCACCCGTGGGGGACCCGTGCTGGAGCAGTTTGCTCCTGGGGAATGGATGGACCCCGTGGGATGGAGCCGTGTGGGAGCAGTTCCTAAGAGCTGCTGCCTGTGGGCAGCCCCCGCAGTCTCAGTTTGCGAAGGACGGCATCCCGTGGGAGGGACCCCCATGGGGAGCAGGGGCAGAGAGGGACCGTGAAGGAGCAGCAGAGACAAAGCGTCAGGGACTGACTGCAGCCCCCATTGCCCATCCCCTACACCACTCGGGGAAAGGGTGAAGAAGAGGGTCGATTGGGGGTGGAGGGGGGAAGTGAGAAGTGTTTCTCACTTCTCTAGATTGCTAGTAATAGGCAATACATTTTATTAATCCCACTACTCTGAGTCTGTTTTGCCAATCACAATAATTGTTGAGCAATCTCCCTGTCCTTATCTCAACCCTTGAGCCCTTTGCATCGTATTTTTTCCTCCCATAATTTTCTCGTATTCTTCCTTTTTTGTTTTGTTTTGTTTTGTTGTTTTTTGTTTTTGAGGAGGAGGGGGAGTGAAAGAAGGGTTTTGGTGGAGCTTGGCTGCCCACCCAGGAATGAGTTATGTAAGCAGTTTTTCCTCACTGGTCCTGAAGAGAATTTATATGGCTATCTGAGACAGACTCTGTATGGGAAAAGATTACAGTGAGACAACACAGAGATGCTTAATACAAGATTTCCCTACTCTTAACAATAAATATGAAATCATATATAATAAAAATGTTTTTCTGAACCCATGTTGGATTCAGAACATATTGGGTTGTTTTTTACTGCTGTGATTGCAGATTTCAGTTATGTTATTTCAGAATTATAGCAACCTCCACAAAATCAGAGCCAAGTCTTAGATTCCCTTACTGTATGCAATAGCTATCGACCAATTTCATTAGTTTGGCCATTCCAAGGAGATTAAAGTTGACTACAGAAGTCAAAGCCCAGCAGGGATCACTGAGAGTTTGCTACTAGAGTTAGAATAAAATAGAGAGTACATCACCAAAATGATAAACTACTCATGATAATTTGAATAAATTAAATACTTGAAATCTTCAGTTTCCTTAATGTTTTGTAAATTAAACAACATGATTTATGACTCTGAAAATGCATCAAGCTTGAAATTTACACTTTGAAAAATGCCATATTTAAATTGTTCTAAAAAAAATAAAATTTACATTACAATCAATAATGGTTTAAGAAGTGAGTTAAAAATTAGTGACCATAATATTGGATGTCACATTCTGAAGGATTACTGTGTCTCTATCTACGGGAAATACTGATTGAAGTCAAAACCAAGATGTCTGTGAAATATGCTAAGTGAATCCCTCCCAGTACTCTGAGTAGCTAATGTCATGATTTTCTTAACAAATCTCCTTTTTGGAGATCTTTCTCCACAAATTGCATAACACCTGTTCATTCTACACTGAGGACATTCATTATCCTCCATCATTTGCTTCCAGAGTTATGATGCTGTTGTCAGTAAGGATACTTTTCATCTTAAAATCATTCTGAATTCCCACTTTTTGAGGGTGAAGTATACTAGTATCTCATGAAGAGTGAAACAAATGAAAATCAGTTTCAGTTAAGAAGTGTTGGGCTTGATGCTGCAAAACTTATCCTCCAAAATCAGTGAGTGTTTAGAACTCCATGCACAAGAGTCATTAACATCATTTCCAAAACAAATAATGATGCACATACATTATAGTTCCTTACCTGTAGCATACCTGTATGAGAGGGTGCAGGTGTTGTAATTAACAGGCATTATTAAAGCCAGCCTAAGAGGCAGTACACTCTACTACCACCCATGATTGACTATCCAAAAATTTCCAGAGACCAGAGTTCTAGTCTAAACTGTTCTGCTGATCTGCCTGCCTGACTGACTCACTTCATCCTCTTGTCATCTTTGTACTCTTCATTTCTTCAGACTGTGAATGTTATGGCAGGAAAAGGCTAAGAAAAATTCACCCAATTTATGGATTGATAATGGCAATATACTTTCTCTGGGAATGGTCACGGAGCAGGCTATAAACTGAACAAATTTTTCTGATAGCAGCAGTGTGCTTTCTGGCCATACTGAAATGATGCACTCTCTGGCAAGTGACAGGGACACTTCTGGGCATGCAAGGATATGGAGCGTGGCCATTACGGCCACTAGAAGTAAGATGGTCCACCTGGCTGCTGCTCTGCTGAGCAAGGACCTCTTATTCTGTATCTCTTATCTGGACTTCTGCAGTACAAATAGATGGTGATTTGTCAACAAAAGGTCTGTCAAATATTGAACCCTCCCCACAGGCCATGTTTTACTTCAGCCTCAGTAAGCTTAATATTATTGCTTTGAAATACATGGCCCAGGAATGCCTGTGTCTTCAATTACATTTGTGTGTAGTGCCTGAGTTGAATTCTGTATTCAACCAGTACTAGAAATCACTATTAATTCATGTATCACTTTTTACACACTAACAAATTTCTGATGCAAGAGTATAGTGAAAAGAAAGATACCCTTGAAGACAAATGCAACAGTTCAGAATTTGCCTTTCTAAAAGTAAACAAAAAGCAAGGAACAGACTGTTTAGGCTTAGCACAAGGGGCCAGTTTAGCTCCAAGAAGACAGTAGTCCAACATATCTTCAGTACAACTGATAAGGAAAATGAAATTTCTATTCACAGGAAATCTCATCATTTAAAACATAATATACAATTTAAAGTGCTGAAAAATAAAAGAAAAACTTGTGTTTTGTCAATCTCAAATAGTTTATTAGAAACACCACCAAAACATATGGGAGAAATAAAAGCTTTAAATTTATATCACCTGTAATGTTAATAAGTATATATTAAATATAGTATATGGTTCTATATAGTTATATGTTTATTTTAATAGATTCTATACAGTTATATGATTATTCTAAGAGAAACATGCAAGTATAGTTAGATAACATAACTTATAAGTATAACATAATCAGATTGGAGGAAACAGTTTTGGAAATATAAAAGTAAAATAAGAAATTACTCTTTTCACTTGTTTGTCATTTTGCAGGGTCCAATGAGTTGTTTTTTTGGAAATTAACTGTTACATTGAGAACATTTTGTTCAGCTCTGGACTTGAAACCTTCCTTTCTTGGCTGGCAACTTTTTCCTAGAAGCACCAAATCCCTTTTGCTTGGTTTCTCTGTGCAGATAAGCCTCTGGATAAACATTAACTAATTCATTTTTGGCCTATTTCTTGTCCTGTCACAAGTGTTGAAAAGTCAAAGGACGATTTTTTTCCTTCAGCACAATGAAAGTAGCAGGATATCATTAACCTGGACAGGAGTGTCAAACCAACTTCTACCGCCCCAGAGGAACTGCCAGTGTGTTGTGCTAAAATGACTAGAGAGATTTTGTGCAGTTGCACTTAATCTGACAATATTAGTCAGTTTAATCTTTTCCAATAGCTGCCCATAAGCATCAACAGAAAAGGGGAGAGGTCAGTTTGGATGTACGAGTAGAAAGGGAACTCAAATGAAATCTGTGGCCATTGAAAAAGGCTGTCCTTTGGTTACCTAAAATAAACATTCAAACCTCTGGACTTACAAAGTTTGCACTGTTTGATAAACACATGCAGAAGCTTCACCAAAGCCAGATTATTCTTTCTTCTCATTTAACACTGAAGAAATATGTTACACAAGCATATGCACATGCTGCATCTCACACATCTTGGAAATACATGCGTATATAAGGCTAACAGGCCACGCAGAGGCTATGGGTTTAGGGGAGGGGTATTGATTCCTCCCAACTCTCTCTCTCTGTTGTTTTGTTTGTTTGTTTTTGTTTTGTTTTGTTTGTTTTTGTTTCTGTTTTGGTTTGGTTTGGTTTGGTTTTTCTCTTTCTAATCATGGTCACAGAAGGACTAGATGGGGAGAAGTGACTAAAAAAAGGACAAAGAAGATTTTTTTTTTTTATTGTCCACTCTATTGCTGTACTGGGTCTGGCCAGTACACCTTTATTGCCCACAAGCTCACTTTCTTTTCACCTTCAGTTAATTTCATCCAGATTTAAAACATCTCTCTTTAAAAGTTTTCCACAGAAAAATAGGCAGGATATTTTTAAAATGAAGTTGAGTGGATCCAAGTGATGTTCTGTGGGATACTTCTCTCCTGCCCATTGTTGGAGTACAGCCTTAGTACTATTTGGTGCTAGCCCAGAGACTTGCTCAGTGCACTGCCACTGACTGCTTCCATAACTGATACAGGGTGTCTGTAGAAATGGAAAAGATGGACAGTCCTTAAATGAACAGGCACAATTTTGCAAGTCATATAAGATGTCCTGAAAAATCCTTGTAAGGGAAGAAAGACACAACATTGACTTTTATGACAACACAAACAAGCCCCAAATAGCCTTAGAAGAGACCATGAACTACTGTTAAATAGTATGGAAGAACTGACATCTCTTTTATTAGAAAGGTTTAGAGTCAGGTTTGGTAATGGAACTGTGCTCTCATCATTACGGAGGCTCATAATGTTCTAACGTTCTAACACACTTCCTAAACCTGGAAAAGATCAATTGTTTCAATTGTTATGCCCTTCATATAATCTTTTTTTTTTTTTTTTTTTTTTTTTTTCATTTAATAAGCACAGATGCTAAAACCTCGGTCCAGATAATGGTAGATAGATTAACTAAATTACTCCCACACCTAGGAGCTTTTAGACCAAGTAGGATTTGTATGTGGGAGCTGAGCTGAGGAAACTATTTAACCTTCTATATTATTTCAAGCATTAGAGAAAGCAAGATTTAACAGGGCAAAAGGAGAGCAAAGAATAAACTCGTTTAATTATGTGCAATGGCTTCCCTCACTATAACAACAAAACAACAACAACAAAAACTTCGTAAGAAGTTTTAATTAAAACTCTTTAAAAAAATTAAGTTCTCTACATCTCCTTACTAGGTAATGCTTAAAGGTTACAAATCATTCTTATTCAATGCAAACTGAGAAAATGAGGCAAAATTGTTGCTCAGCCCTGTAGAGTTTGATTGGCTGATAATTTTTGGAACAGCTCCATGACTGGAGCGTAGCATCGAAAGCATAACCAGTATCATGAAGTTGCAAAAGGATTTTGATGCCCTTTGGGTTTGTGTTCCTGAGAAAATCGTGTCAGAATCATGAAGGCAGACTGTCTGTAGGGCCTAAAACATCCTTCTGTATACCTTAAGATATTCTTTAAAAATAAGGAAGGGAAAATTCAGGACCAATATAATTATGTGTAATATCTGTGAACTCAAGATCAATGTCTTAACTAAGTATAATCCTGTAAGACATATGCTGAGACAGTCCCTGTTCCAATGACTTCACTTTCTAACTAGAACAGATGGTTATTAGAAAGGGAGCAGACAATGGAGAAACTTAGTTGTCCAAGACCCTTAACTTACTGTCATTCAAGCTGAAGTTAAAACCCAAGTTATAAGTCCCAAGCCAAGTCTGCAATAATACCTAGGTACACACGAGTTCATGCCCATGTTTTGGACATCACTGGGACATCGCTACATCATCTTTTTGTTTTCTTCCAAATAAGCAGACCTGTCACAACTAGTTTTTACAGCTATGTACAGTCACTGCAGGGTGCACTCAAGGTTCCTGAGGGTAGTGGTGGATACACCAGAGGGTTGTGCTATTTTAAAGAGGGACTCAAGAATGGAAGAAATGGGCTGACAAAAACCTCATTAAGGAGACATGCAAAGCCCTTCACCTGGGGAGAAACAGCCCCAGGCTCCAGTACATTCTGGAGGCCATCCAGATGGAAGGCAACTGACAGAAAAAGACCTGGGGGTCCCGGTGGACACCAAGCTGAACATGAATCAGCAACATACCCTTCCCACAGAGCAGACCAACAGACTTCTTGGCTGCATTAGGCAAATCCTCTCTTTGAGGAGTGGTGATCCTTCCCCTCTCCTCAGCAGTGGTGAAGTAACACCTAGAGTACTATGTCCAGATCTGGGCTCTCCAGTACATCAAAGGTGTGAAAATACTGGAGGGATTCCGATGAAGGGCCATTAAAATGATCAAGGGACAGGAGCATCTCTCCTATGAGAAAAGGCTGAGAGAACAGGGACTGTTCAGTCTGGAGAAGAGGAGGCTCAGAGGGGATCTTATCAATGTCTATAAATACCTGGACAGAGGGTACAAAGACAGAGCCTGCCTATTTTTAGTGGTGCCAAGTGCCAGGACAGGACATGACAGGAGGTTCCATCTGAAGACCAGGAAGCACTTCTGTACTTTGTGGATGACTGACCATTGGCACAGGTTATCCAGTGAGGTTGTGGAGTCTGCATCCTTGGAGATCTTCAAAAGCCTCCTGGACCTGAGCCTGGGCACCCTTGCTCTGGGTGTCCCTGTTTGAGCAAGGGATTGGCCCAGATGACCTCCACAGGTCCCTTCCAACCTCAACCATCCTGTGAGTCTATGATATCATCCAACACAATCCCACTGTTCTGTTTTCAAGTCTTTCTGCATAATTCTTTATTTCCTTACAGTCCAAAAGGTCGATTGCTCCATTTAGGCTGTTCTCTGACCCATTGTCTTCCAATGCATTTCATGTATCTATCCAGCATTTCTTCTTTTATCATGCATTTAACAAAACCACTTAGAAGAAAAACAGTAATTAAAAAGAATGTATGGCCTGCACTTCAATTCCCCGTGCTAACATTTCCCAATGATTTGTCAAATCAGGTCTTTGCTATGTTGCATGAAACAAACACTTGGTTTCAGTCAAAGAGCAAGAAACAAAGGTTTGAGCTGAACAAAATTAACTCTGGGTGTAAATGACAGAATTAAAAGGTAAAGTAACAGGCAGCATTTGAATTACCCCAGCATCTCATGACATACACAACGAGCAGGGCATAGCAGGTGGTAGAGTGGGTTGTGGAAAGCATTATGTTCCCATCCTGAATCAGCCGCCAAGAATGAAAAGCCATCGTGCTCTGGATGTGTTTATTGAAGTAGCATCAGGAAAGTGGACATGGGTTGGCTACACTTGCTGAACACCCAAAGCATTTTCTTCCCATCTGTCAAAGTACTGCTAGGGCCACGCAGTAGAGCAAGACCCGTGGGCAGATACACATAGCTGATACAACACCACAGCATTGGTCATGTAGTCTCTGGGGTGTCTCTTCCTGGCATGCAAAGGCAGTCAGCTCAACACTAAAGCTCATCACTGTAGGTGATACTTGTTCTGAACAAGCCAGATACACTACTGGCCAGAGCAGATAGAAACATCCTGTCTGTACACAGGTTTGCCTCCCCTTATCTGTAGTCTGTGATTAGGCACAATCCTGCAAGTTGCTGAGCAATGCAACCAGCCACTCAATTCACTCAGTCCCTGATGGAATCAATAACAGCTGAGGGGGCTAAACAGTTTTTAGAAGTGCAGGAAAAGCACTGTACATTGACTGTGTAGTCCACATAAAAGTGAATAGCTTAAACAGGGCATGGAAAAAACAGGTATAAAATCCAGGATTTTATGTCCCATCTTTTACCCTTCCAGTCTCCTCAGTCTCCACTAAAACTATCCCATCCATTTCAGGAGGAAATAAGTTTAAGAGAAACTTTAATACAGAGGAACTCTTGTTATAAATATAATTTGTCTGAAACAATAAGGTGTCTTGGATAACAATTGCTATATCGTTCATTAATATAGCTTTATGGGAAGTACTTCTGAGGAAGAAAAGCTCTTGAGACTAGTAAGCCACAAAATAATCATTTTATTTGTAAAACACAGATTAAACTTTCAGAAGAAAATACTGTTACACAAAAACCTGAAGGAAATGGAATTGAAGACCTGATCTCACATTAAATGGATAGGAATTGGCAGAAAAAGCTAGGAAATTGAAGTATTACTTTTGTTAGAAAAAAAAAAAATCTAATAAAACAATTCATATGGAGGAGAGAGGAAAGAACATTCGGTGAAATGAGTAATTATTCAGTTTTCCTGAAATGTCAATTAATACAATTAAAGGTTTCACCAAATGTTTAATTTTTACATAGAAAGTGAAAAAGTTTGCAAAAATGTTTGATTTTTATTAAATTCAGTTAGAACTGAAAAGGAATTTTTTGTTACTGTTTTACATCTCAAAATAGGTTTGAAAATGTTTAGTGAAAATGATTTGAGAAAAGAAACTGATAAAAGTAGAAATTCAAGTGAATGTTTAAACCAAAGATTACTTTTGACTTTGAGTTAAATATTTTCTTAAAACTTGACTAAGAAAATAAATGAATAGGTAGCAAAAATAAATAAATAAATATAAAATAAAATAAAATAAAATAAAATAAAATAAAATAAAATAAAATAAAATAAAATAAAATAAAATAAAATAAAATAAAATAAAATAAAATAAAATAAAATAAAAAGAGACAAAGACAGAGAGAAAGAGGGAAAGATGGAAAGAAGGAAAGAAAGAAGGAAAGAAAGAAGGAAGGAAGGAAGGAAGGAAGGAAGGAAGGAAGGAAGGAAGGAAGGAAGGAAGGAAGGAAGGAAGGAAGGAAGAAAGAAAGGAAGAAAGGAAGAAAGGAAGAAAGGAAGAAAGGAAGAAAGGAAGAAAGGAAGAAAGGAAGAAAGGAAGAAAGGAAGAAAGGAAGAAAGGAAGAAAGGAAGAAAGGAAGAAAGGAAGAAAGAAAGAAAGAAAGAAAGAAAGAAAGAAAGAAAGAAAGAAAGAAAGAAAGAAAGAAAGAAAGAAAGAAAGAAAGAAAGAAAGAGAAAGAAAGAAAGAACAGCAATTAATTAAAAATTAGAATTTTGGGATCCATGTACAAATGCTTTGGTTTTGTTCTGTTTGAAAGATATGAACAGCCCAAACAATGCAGAATTATTGTCTGGAAGATGTTAATGGCAGAGGCAGGCAGATCCCCTGCCTTTGGTGTGCTGTACGCCCAGCTGGGAATCTAACCCTTAGCACTGTTAAACCTCTCACCTGCATCTAGGACAGAGAGCAATTACAAATAAAACAAACTCCAGAGTAGTTTGCTCCATGTGCTTAGACTGCAAAACCCCAACTGGGAGCAAATCTGGCAAGGACTTGTGAGAAACGTTAACTCCATTTGCCCTTTGTGGATGCACCTACATGGGCAGCATAGTATGGATTTGAGCCTAATCTCAAGCTATGACTCTTCTCCTGCTGTGTTTACATGTAGGCACATGCTCCATGTGGATGCAAGCCAAGGTCTAGAGTTCATTAGAGCAAGAGCCAAGAGAAAGAGCCCAATGAACTGAGCGGAGTGGTCAGCAGTACACTAGAAGACAGTCTCCTCAGCTCTTCTGAAGCGCCACAGTGAAAGCTCTAAGCCTGAGCTGGAGGGTTAGAAGCAGTTGGTGGGGAGAGTGGCCAAGAGTGAATTTCACCTTTGTAGTGGGTGCACTGTGTTCCCTTTCTTATAGTGTAAAGTAAGTGTGGCCTTATCCTAATCCTCCTCTGCTCAGCACTGATGAGACCACACCTGGAATGCTGTCTCCCAGCGTGGTGGTCCCCCACATTCACCAAGTTCAAGAGATTGTTCAAAGACTGGAGATGATCCAGCAGAGAGGTGCCAAAAAGGTTCAGATGCTAAAGGACATAACATACAGTAGGCTGACAGAACTGGGCTTGTTTTATCTGATGAAGAGGAGGCCACAGAGTCAACAGTCATATCATGAGCAAGTACCCAGAGATGCTGCAAAATCACCATCCTTGGGGATTTTCATGGCTTGCCTAGACAAAGCCACAGCTGACAGTGAGTGTTGGCAATAGTCCTGCTTGGAGTCTGGTCCCAATTAACTCCAATCAGCTTCTCTGTGATTCAGTGAAACCTGTGGTAACTTCTAATTCATTTCATTCTGTAATAATCACTAATAAAGAAAACCTACTGATTGCTGACTTTACATTGCCATTTATAGAAAATGTAATTGCTATATTTGTTTAGCTTTCTTTTCTCTAATGATAATT
Organism: Anas platyrhynchos; assembly: GCF_047663525.1. Lineage (NCBI taxonomy): Eukaryota > Metazoa > Chordata > Aves > Anseriformes > Anatidae > Anas > Anas platyrhynchos. Next base: position 10,491,101 of record NC_092588.1, on the reverse strand, counting down.
TAAGCCATTTATTTTGCTGCTCTCATACTTCCAGCTCAATTGATAAGTGTTCATGACTTTATATTTAGCAAAGGCTGTGGATGTATTAACAGCCTCATCCAACTGGCGTGGTTATCTTTCACATGAGGCAGCACATCGTGGTCCTGATGACTCATTGTCACTGAAGTTATTCCTATCCAAATCACTTATGCCATTTCACATGGTTATTTTATGTGCTTTTATCTCTTCCCATAAGCTGTCATGCATAGCTATTACCTTCATAATTACGAATTATATACATAGTGGCCCCCATTTGAACAGAAATCTCATTAGCAGAAAGCAAGTCAGGGTATGGAAACATAAAGTGGGAGAAGAAATAGAAAGGCAAAAACTAGAACCACTTATATTCTTGTCTGCAGATACTTCCAGATGTTTGCTGATTCCCAGTAGACACCTCCCTCTCCACAAGTCCGTGTAGCCACTGATGATGCTGATGGAAAGTAACTGCTATGTTTCCATGCATAAACTGTCTGTCCATCAGCAGAGGATGACTTTTTGTTGAGAGACTGTTACATACATAAAAGAGTTTGGGATTCTCTGGAAGGCAAAGAGTAAAATTCATTATAAAGTTTGAGGCATTGACTTGAGTGTAGAAACACTTATTAGTGTCCTGATTCAGATCTAAAGAATCTCTCCAACAAAGGAGGCTCTTCTGCTAGTGAAGCACAATTTGAGACTCATAGCTTGTATACACAGGGAAAATTACCAGCTTAATTATGCCAGTATAATTATACTAACTTAGCTGTGCCAGTAAAATTCTCCCTCTATGGACATCACTGTTTCAGTATAAAAATACTTCTTTTCTATAGAGATCATCTCAACATAATTTAAATCAGGACATTTATCTTGAGGTAAGAAGGGAATGGGAAGTTTAACTGGTAGCATATACTGGGACAATCATACTAGTATAGTTGGCCATTTCCATGTAGGCAAGCTCTCAGTTGTTCATGGGAGTGTGAGATTGTGTCTTCTTGATGAAAGCTCTGGGCTTAAATGTTTTCACATTGCTTCATCTACTGAAGTCAGAATAAATAATTATAAAAGAGAATCAGCTCAGTAATAGGATCTGATAAGCATATATCTCTGCTCAGCGAATTGCTGTGCTTGCCTCATTAGGATTAACCACCCCGCAGACAAAGAAGCCAAGTCACAGTTTCTAAGGATGCAGAGCCAGATGGAAGTTCCTATTCAAAAAATGTCTCAGGAGATGTCTTAGCATCTGTCATTGATGAACATTGTGGGTAAAACCTTAAGAACCACCCCCAAAAAGGGGCAAAATAAAGAGCTGGTAGAGTATTTGTGAGTGTCTCACAACGAATTTGAGTTCTTATTTTTTAGCTGAGATACTGCATTTCAAATATGTGTTATACAGACCTAGCCTGATGAAAATCCTTTTACATGGATCTTCATGAGAAAAAAACCTTCAGAGTCTTAACATTAAAGCTTTGTTGGCTCAACTCTGCCCTGTGGTTAGTCACAGAGACTCACAGCTCTTTAAGAACAATCATGTTACGAATTTTATTAGTAACTGAGAATCACTCCTGCAATGTGTGAAAGAAAGAAGAAGGAAAGACAATGCACCACTGGGTTTTCCCCTACAGATTTTACAGAAAATAATCCATTAAAAGATTTAAGCACTCAGCATTCTTCCACTATCTCATGATTTTTGCACTACCCTAACTGGAACAATTTTGGGCAGAGACTTGTGGAAAATATCAACTCCATTTGCACCTGGGTGCACCTATGGAGGCAACATAATGTGGATTTGAGCCTAAGCTCCCTTTCTGGTTCCTCTGCTTAGGCTCTGGTATAGATTTAAGCCAGGGTCTAGAGTGCAGTAGAGAGAAAGACAAGATGTAGAGCGCAGTGGACTGAGCAGAGTGATCAGCAGTGCACCAGGAGACACCTTTACCTTATCTCTTCTGAAGTGCCACAGTGAGAGCTCTGAGCCTAGCCTGCAGCAGCACTAGCACCCAGGAAAGCAGCAAGGAAAGGAGAAGACTGCAGGACTGACCACGTGCAAGCCCCCTTGCGAATTAAATTTTTGTGTAAAACATTTTCTTTTCACTTCTCTCAGCCTGTCAGAAGTGAAAGAAAATGAAAACCAAGATACTAAATGTGCTACCAAAAACTGCCTTCAACCTTTGTGTGTGTTTGGTGTCCAAACGATATGTTTAATGGACCGTGGTCAAAGGCCTGGCTGAATAAGAAGGAAACACACAAATTTACCTGGTCTGAATTTTAGAAAAATGTATCATACTTTCATCAGCATTAGCAATGTGGGGCCTGATGCCCAGAAGTGACCATATGCTTCCCAGAAGATGCCCACAGAGAGCACCCCAACTCTCAGAACATGATGAATTCCTCCTGAGATGAGGCATCCCGTCTCCCTTTTAGTAATTCAGGCTCTCAAGACTCCTGCATTCAGGACTGCTCAGCCACTAGATGTCTCTATGTACTACAGGGCAAAGCAGCAAAGATGAACTTCAGACCAAATCCAAAGGAAAAGCTGAAGAGAAAGCAGCACGCATGGCTTACTATTAGTGTCTTGTATCTCTGGCTGGATAATGTAGGAAAGGAATGATTTTCACTTGCTGACAGACTGCATAGTTGTGAGCATTCTTCAAGGAACATGCTCCTTGCATGTCTTAGCTTGAATTATTGAGCTGGAACTTGGGAATATCCACAGGGAAAAAAAAAAAAAAAAATCTTTTACTTTTCAACCTCTCAAGAGGCAGATGTGTATTTCAGTTTCTCCAGAAGAAGCTTCTCTATCCTAGCCAGCCTAGTCAGGAGGGAAAGTATGGAAAGTTTACGGCAAAGGGTGTTACTTATTCTTTGCAGTGGCCGGGTCATAAAAGGACAGCAAGTTTTCCCCAAATCCTCTCCCTGTGTTAGTTCTGCCATTTATACTCACATACACTGTCATTTTCTGATAATATTCTTGTGTTTAGGGCCTGTGTTTAGCTTATCAGCACTTTGGGGTGTGTAAGGTCAAGAGCCATAAAAATAGGTTGTGCAAACCTGACAGGGTCTGCAACAAATGCCAGTCTCTGACCTGACTGCAGAGGTAGAAATCATTAGATGAGGAATGCAGGGATATTTTATTTTTTGCCTGATAAACAACCTCTTTGCTTTGTGAGAGCTGGGCTATGCAAATGTTGGGGACACTGTATACAAACACACTAATTTAGGGTGAAAAAATACAAATGTTATACTATGGACCTAGTTCCACAAGTTGCTGACACCAGAGCTATGCTGGCAAGCTGTGTATCTCAGCATGGAGATAGTCTTTCAAAGGACTTGATTTCTAGAAGACAAGAGCAAGACAGATGTGTCAGACTAGGAACCCCTGGAAGGAAATCTACATAAATCATACTATTGACAATCTTACCCAAACATCTCATTCCCTTTTTACTTTTCTAATCACAGTTTGCTTGTAAATAATTAGGGCAGCACACAATAGACCTGCTCTGCAAACAATAATGCTTTGTATCTGAAAGAAGTTTTCCAGTAGTATTAGGACCACCACACTAGTTCATAGAAAGCTCTACAGGTATCAGTGAGAAGTTTAAAGTGTCAAATGAAAAGCTGGTACATTAAAGAAGATTTCCAATAGTATATCTTATTACTCATCACTGACTCAGCTTGATAAAGTCAATAGGAAAAGTTGCCAGCATTCTTTTATGTTATAATTATTAAAGAACAACCGCCAGTGTTCCCACACTTTTAATTTTTTCAAAATTATTGCTCTTTGCCCTTTACCACATCTGTGTTTGCATAACCAAATGGTGTACAGCTTGTCAACACCTCTTTATGCCTTACCTTCCTCCCTCCAGGGTTTTGTTTATGTGTCATCAGTACAAATCCACTTCTGAGGTGCAGAACATCCTTTTTCATAGTACACAAAAGGGATCGATAATTACCATATTAATTCTCAAGCATAAGCTCTGAAGGGATGAAAAAGGCCTGCATAATCAAATCCAATTTTAGGAAAAACAACTCAGCTAATTGCCTCACACCCTGGACTGCGGGGGTTCCTTTCTGGTTATGTTTGGTGTCAAGCAAAACCATTCGGTATGTAGGCAGAAGTGAAGAAGACACCCAGCGATATCCTCTGGCCAGGGTCACTGCAAGTCCGACATCAGTTCCCTCACCCCCATTAACACACTTGAGTGCCTAGAGCCATGTTCAGTTACCTCCCTTGAACCCAAGTCCCTGCGCTTCATTTCTCATTGTTGTTTCCCAGCAAATTCCTGTTCTGCACCTTACTTACATCTGATGAATCATGATGAACCCTTACAGAGTAGGTGCTGGGGATTGCAATGAATGTAGGCCAGCTGTGAAAATAATCTCTCAGTCCAGGATGATGACCTGGACAAGTATTTGGGGCTGTGTGATATTGGAGGAAGTGATAATCTAGTCAACTTCTACTGTTTAGAGTTCCGGAGGCATCTCAACCTCTGCTCCTGTGAGTGTTCAAGTGCAGTCAGGTTTGCTCTGGTAGGCATCTAAATTGTTGTAATTCAGAGACAGACAATGAGGCTCTGACACTACCTCAGAGAGGCCAGATTTATTAGATGTGCTCAGACTATGCCTAATACTGACAGCATCAAAACAACACTTACTGTTCTGACTCCTACCTACATGAGGACATTTAAAGACCAGACGCTGGTGCCTGTCCAGACATATACCTTTGCCTACTGTTTCCAGAAGTTAGCCAGTTGTCCACTTGGTGCCTTGCAGAAATGAATCACATCTATAATGTTCAGTAAAGTCACTCTATTGTGAATAAAGAACAATATACTACTCTTTCAGGGATCTAAATTGTCCACTGTTTATATGGGGAAACCCATGTGCCCAGCTTAGGTGCCATCAATCACCCTGATGGATTAAATACCTGCTAACTTCAACTTTGCGTTACTTATATTTGATGTCTATGGTAGTTTGAATATAGATTTTATCCCTTAGTTCAAATAATAGTAGTTTGTTCAAGCACTGGAACTACTGCATTTAGTCCTTGGCATACAAATACATGGAAGTTGGGATGGTTTCTTTGAACCTCAGATTCTGGATTACCTTTTAGGGAAAATTTTCCTTGACAGCTCAACTAAAGCTATTGTTCAGCAGTACTACCTACTTCAACAGCAAAAAGACATTTACCGGTCTTCATTTGTAAATGCTATTCCACCTCCTCTCTGAATTTCCTTTTTGATGTTATATAGGGTATTTGCATAAAATTGAGGAACTAAGCCAAATACTTCCATTACCACTTCAAAGCTGCTGACCACCATGAAGCTGGACTGGACTAAATAAGGGGAGAATCTGATGCAATAGGGTAGTTCATTATAATTATATATCCACTGTCCAATACCATCAGAAGCTAACTTGCTTCAGTTGTGTCTGGCCAAGCCCAAGGTAAGCTTGGATTCTGCACCATACTAACACTGTTAGGCATCTTCTGGATCACAGCTGATTCATGCCCTACTGGCTAGAAGCATGGCCAGAACTTGCTTTCATCTGTCTGTAGCAGACTTAGTAGATATTTCCTAAAGATGAAGTTTAGTCAAGATTTTTAATACAAAGGAAGTCACAATTCTTTTCTTAAACAGTTGCATCCAAGCTGCTGAGAATCCTGCATACTGATTGAGATGTGATATTGCAAAAGGTTGTAGTCAGGCTGGGGGACAAAGTAAATGAAAGTAATAGTTACAATTCTAAAATGGTGCTTTACTTTTTAAATCAGGAGAACCCTTTTGTTCAGTAAACAGAATAAGAGAATGGCTGAAAGAGTTGTGTTTCTCCACATTCCTTGAAACAGGTTATCCTGGTTGATGTCTCAGGGGTGTCACACAAACAACATCTTGAGTTTGTGAAACAGGAGAGGCTAGTTAGACTATCATTCTAGCAAATGCACAGATCGCTGTTTCACATGTTCACAGTAGGATATAGGCTTTGTGAAGTGCTGAATACTTAAGGTGTATTTCCTAGAAAAAAAAAATAAATTGAATGTTAAATCCCTTCAGCCTTCCAACGATGACAGGATTTCACAACTGTCCCATTTTGGAAGACAGCATTCCTTTGTATTATTCTTTGCCCCCAACAATTAGTAATTAATTCCAACCTGAGTGCATTGTTCAGACTAATCTTATTCTGATTCATACTATATTAATGCTCAGTTCACCACAGTATTTTAATATGCACAATAATACTAATAACAGGTCATAGAATCATAGAATTGTAGAATCATAGAATGGGTTGGGTTGGAAGGGATGTTAAACATCATCTAATTCCAACCTCCTGCCATGGGCAGGGACATCTCCCACTTGACCAGGTTGCTCAGAGCCCCATCCAGCCTGGCCTTGAACACCTCCAGGGATGGGGTATCCACAGCTTCTCTGGGCAACCTGTTCCAGTGTCTCACCACCTTCATAGACATGACATAGATAATGAATTTAGTCTTGAAATAGAACCAAGTTTGTGATGCAGACTGAACAGTAGAAGTTCAAACATGAATACTGTGACCAAATAAGCCATCCTTGATGAAAATTAGGATCCAGGTTTTGAAATCACATGCTCATGAACTGTAGGTTTGGCTGTATGTGTGTTACTCATTCACATTCTGGTACAACATATGCACATATTTTCACTGAAATTGAGATAAGACAGCTTCTGAGAATGAACAAATGAATCAAGTTTACAAAGTTGGGTTCTAGGTAGGTGTTTTTTGTTGTTGTTTTGTTGTTGTTTGGTTGGTTTTGAGTTACAATAGGCATTCTTGATTCCAAAATCTTCTCATGGACTGTGAGCCTGGGAACCCATAACTGTGGTCAGTATGGCTCCACCTCCCACTTGCATCCAAGATCACTTATGATTGATCTCTGAAGCTTTGGGTTGGAGACACTTTTGGCCAATAGCTATTCACCATAGCTATGGATCAGATAAGGCAACACCTGAATGTGTCTCAGTGTGTTCAAGGTGTTAAAAATAAACTGCAGTTAGGATAAAATTGTATCCCATGACAGTTAATAGATGTTAGCTTACTACTACCTGCTGTTTTGATGCTGGTGAAATGGCTGGTTCCAACAAATAGAATAACCTGTTAATAAGCAAAAAATATTTTACTTTTCCATAGCTTCTTTTTATTCTGTCCTGTTATTTCAGGACATGGTCTTGACATGCTATAGCATGATATAATTCATAGTGATGCTATCTAATGTGCTACAGCAAAATATCAAGCAGGGGAAGGGAGAGCTCACACTATCATGACATGTAAGTATTTCAGAGTGCAAACTGCTGCAGGCAAAGTCTGATATATACTATCATTAATGAAAAGCATGTATATCCTGCATGTTATCCGCTGCTCAGTCAATAAGGCTTTTGAAAGGGAAGACTCACAGTCTAGTGGCTGGAGGAGTAGACTAAGTTTGAGTTTTTTTACTTACAGTGACCTCATGTAACCCTTTTTCATTCACCCTGATAACTGTGAAGTAGAGACAAAGAATCACTAAGCCATCCTTTCAGGAACATTAGTAGGCTTGACTCACTAACATCAACATTGTCTGTAAATTTTTAACAAGCAAAATTTTTAACAAACATAACAAGCTACCAAATAATGCATGATCGTAATGGTATAGATGTCAGCAGGTAGCAAGAACAGGACAAGAGGGGATGAACCAGGAGCTGAAAGTAATCCTTTTCCCATAACATCAAAACACATCAGGAAGAGAAAGCTGCCAGTAGCAGGGTCCGTTAACAGTCTGACAGACGGCAAGGAATGAACCAGGTTCAAGGTCTAACCCCATGTCAAGTCAGGAACAAAAGGAAACGTAACTGCAAGATAGGTCTAAAGTCCATCTGGGTAGACCTGTTACATATTTCAGGTAAGTGTTGAAGGCCCAGGCCTGAACTTAAATAGAGTTCTTGGATCAATGGGCAGAAGATGTATGTGAAAGTTCCAGGTGAAGCTAGGCCTCTTACGGCATTTTAGTGTAATCATGGCCCTAACAGAGACCTCCTGGATCATCACAAATGATCCTTTGGTATTACAATGAGCCATACTTAGAAATCATCTCTGCAAATGTCAACTTGAAATGCTTGAAGTTTTTGTTTTTGCTGTTCATAATAAGAAGCTGAATCATGGAATCATAGAATATCCTGAGTTGGAAGGGACCCACAAGGATCACCCAGTCCATCTCCTGGCTCCACACAGGACTACCCCAAAATCAAACCATGTTCAAATGCATCTTGAACTCCAGCAGGCTCGGTGTCATGACCACTGGCCTGGGGAGCCTGTCCCAGTGCCCAACCACCCTCTGGGTGCAGAAACTTTCCCTAACACCCAGCCTGAACCTCCCCTGTCCCAGCTCCATGCCATTCCCTTGGGTCCTGTCGCTGTCCCCAGAGAGCAGAGCTCAGTGTCTGCCCCTCCACTGCCCTTGTGAGGGAGCTACAGGCCGCCATGAGGCTTCCCCTCAGCCTGCTCTGCTCTGGGCTGAACAAACCAAGGGACCTCAGCTGCTCCTCATACGTCTTGCCCTCTAGACCCTTCACCATCTTTGTAGCCCTCCTTTGAATGCTTTAATAGTTGTATGTCTTTCTGGTATTGTAGCACCCCAAACTGCACACAGTGCTTGAGGTGAGGCTGCACAGGACAATTCCTTCTCTCAACTGGCTGGCAGTGCTCTGTTTGATAAACCCCAGGGTATGGTTGGCCCTTTGGGCTGTCAGGGCACACTGGTGACTCAACTTTAACTTGCCATTGACTAGAAACCCCAGATGCCTTTTTGCAGGGCTGCTCTTCAGCCTCTCATTCCCCAGTCTGTATACATACCCAGGGCTCCATCATCTCAGGTGCAACCTGTATAGGTTGTCCTAAAATCTCATAGTTACCCTGAAGTAAGGCACATTTTATTGTCAAGATGAATTTCTGTCCATTGCCCACTGATGGCCATTTATTTTCAACCTCCAAATTGGCTTTAGTTGAAATGTTTGAATTTTCTGTTGCTCCCACTACTGGTTTGTTTGTAGTTCAGTTACTGTTGTTGTTGTTTGTTTTGTTTTGAGAACAATGGTATCATTACTTCCTTATCACTACTCAAAATACCTTATCAGCTATATGGTATTTGCTCTCATGTACAGCCACGTCACAGCAGTGATATCTAATTAGCCTGTGACTGACTGTTGCACAGTATTTATTATTATTATTATTATTATTATTATTATTATTATTATTATTATTATTATTGTCCTTTTCAAAAGATGCGGCTATAGTTTATAATGGAAATTCTTGTGGTTCTTCCATAAGTACATGACCTTCCACCTCATACAGTTAGACACACATCCATTTATATTTCACTCATCAGAATCCTTCATTGCCTTCCATGATCTGATCCTCTGCTATATTGCTCTTCTTTGTGTCAACACCTAATTTCATTTGCACACTCTTTCTGTTTGTATGAACATCACTAATTATAAACATGGCAATGTGTATTAAGAGTGATACCTGATGGATCACATTAGTACCCTCTTCTCGTAGAGTCAGATGACAGGATCATAGAAGAATTCAGTTTGGAATGGGGCTCTAGAGGTTCATTAGTCCCCTGTTCAAGGTATGATGAATATCAAAGTCAGATCAAGTTGCTTAGACCATTAAATCTTTTTTCAACATGTCCACAGTTGTTTCATTCCTGCCTAATTTCTTATGACTCCTGAAACTTTTAAAATTCCTTTTTGTCATCTTGTGTTTACTAAAAGTAGTTCTCATTTCACACTATATTTAGATGTTTACTGAAGTTCAATTATCTTAGCTGTGAGCCACTTCATTTCTCTGGAAGTGAAATATTTTTTTGAACTTCCCTTTTTGCTACTAATTCGGAATACCTGAAATGTTGTTTTGGCCTGTCCAGTGGTCTGGAGATTTTTGTGTGTATGCGTGTGTTCCCATTGTCTATGCAGATTCATGAAATGGAAATGGTGGGCCTTTGAGATCTCTGACTACTATAATTCCTTCCTTAAATCCAATCATATGACATCAAAGTTTAACTAATTCCTGTCTTAATTCTTCTTTTCTCTCCTTCCTACAAATGCTGCAGTCATGCAAAATGCTGCAGTCATGAAAACTGTTAGACCTTAAATGAAACTTCCTATTGACATGCTGGAGAACAGCATTTCCATTCTTGAGATTCTTTGTAAGTCAGCTGGAACCTACTAGGAACTTAACACCCACATGCAACGGCCTTATCCAAATACAGTATTTTTCAAACTTCCCTGAAGTTTGATATTCTGACAAAATATCATGTACCTACTTCAACAGTACAGGGTCATTAGAAAGAAAATATTAATGCTCAAACAAACAAACAAACAAACAAAAAATAGAAAAGAAAGAGTGAAAGAGAAAGAAAGAGTGAAAGAGAAAGAAAGAGAGAAAGAAAGAAAAAAAAAGAAGAAAGAACAAAAGAACAAATGAAAGAAAGAAGGAAAGAAAGACAATGAAAAAGAAAAAGAGTTCTACTGACCATTATCAAGCAGTCAGTGGGTAATTAAGTTTCTAGATCAGACTGTGCATCCTACTGACCACTGAAATATTTACCCGTACATAAGGCCACTAGTATAAACCACCACAGCCAGATTACGTGCATGCCTACCAGCACCCAGAGGAAGGTGCCACTAAATGGATGGCAAACTCCAGTTGCTGTGCACAGCTAGTAGGGATTGAGATATCTTGAAGAAACAGCAATTAGACCAGCAGTCTTTCATCTCTATGTCACTGACGTAACTAAATGCAGAATAGATCAGTGGTGATCAAAGTCTTCTGGAAGTGTGCATTAACAATCTGGTGGTGCAAGTGGAACTGCCTTGCTCAAAGGCACAAGAATAAAGTTGCAGTGGCAGAACCTGGCCAGATTTAATCCATTCTCCTTGGTGACATCAGAAGTTGTTGTTTTCTGTTGTTTATTGATCGCTTGTTTGTTTGTTTGTTTTTTAAGATCACAGTGCATAAAATAGGAACAATAGTGTATATTAAATGGTATGAGAACAGCTTTCTCCTATTAGATATGCATCCATGAAAAAAAAAAAAAAAAAAAGCTGCACGATGGATCACAATCTGTTGGATCCAATAGACCCATCAAAAGTTGTTGATGACCAAATCCCATTGCAGTCAAAATTTAGAAGAAGCTGAGAACAGACAGAAACAGGAATTTTGACTCTGTCACAAGGCTGGGGCAGAGCAGAAAGATCTCCCAGCATAGCGGCAGGAATTAAACTCGCCCCTACTTGCTAAATCTTCTGCTTGCTTAATGCCAAAACAGGAAGGCAGGCAAAACTCTAGCAATTATATCAAGTACTACTACAAATACAATGAAAACTAACACAAGTTGGATGCAGTCACAGATATAGAAGCAATGGACTGTTTGGTCAGACAGTATTTTTGTCTAAATAGCAAACACACTGAAAATACAATTAACTTTTGCTTTCTACAGGTACTGCAAAAGACATCCATACACAAGAAGACACAAAGTGGGATCTGTGAATCTGTTTAGCCACCACACAAGAGTGAGAGATTATTCAAATACCACGGCTGGGGGAAAACAAGCAGGTGCAACATCAAATTATGTTGGGCATTTCTTCAATGGATATTTTGTTCTAAATCAAAGCATACTGCCAACTAATAAGGTAAACAGAATGCAGTTCAGTTAGGAAAGAAGTAGGTTAAACCAGCTGTTCATTTACTTTCTCTGCGTCAGAAGCAGGAACTCAGTGAGTTCCTTGAACTCGGCATTCTCTTTTCTTTCAACTTTATATACATGCCTTCACAATCTCCTGTAATATTTTTTTTCCCTTCATACTGCAGGCAATAACTGTGAAACTCTTTAATTTAACAATATGTTCTTTGTCCTGCAACTGTTCCTGTTTTGCAACCACATAGATTATATGTATGGGCCTGTAGGAATAGTCAAACAGTTAATAAGGGTAGGGTTTGGCATGCTCTCACTATGTACAAATTCTACAATCAAGTCCTGACAGGAAAGCACTGTATCTCGTGTGGTTCCCAGTCCTGACTAAAATACTAAAATATGCAAAATATCACTACTGGGAATGATACCTATTTCCCAAAGAGATGTAACACTTTTTTTTTTTCTTCCTTATCAGTGTATCATTGAAAGGTATTTTGTTTATATTTATGCCATTTATTTTCCCAAGCATACTAGGTTTTCAAAAATGACCCAAGGTTCACTGTGCTTAAGATATAGAGGTGTTATTTCAAACTGTGTTACACCCTTAATACTGTGTGACTGAAAGAACTACAAACAGACCTATACCAAATAACTGTATTAACCCCTGAGGTTAAATACTCATCTGCATGATTCCTTGGCTCTTCTGTTTCAGCCATGTGCCCTATGCTTGAGTGTAGTGCACATCCTACAAGAAGACAGAAATGCCCTGTGCAAAGGGCACTGCAGCACAGAGGTACTGCACACAGGATGAGGAAAGCAAGGGTCTACTCTGCAAAGCAACTGCACAAATGCAGTTACTGATCCTGCCGATGAGATGGGAACCTAAGTAAAATCCAGTGTGTTCCTCTATGGTTGAATCAAGAGCAGCAGGAACACAAGACAGGGAACACAGTAAACAAAAACCACTTTATTTGTATCTAATAAACAGTCATCAGTGCGAACATGTATGGAGCCCAGATCTGGAGGTAAGGAAGTAATATCTTTGCATAATCCCTTTTTAGACAAGAAAGGTATTTAAAGCCCTTCATGTGGTCTTGGGCCTTGAACCTGAAGACTGAGTTAAGCAGAATAGAAAGACAGAATTCAAATGGGAATTTTCTCCTCTTTAAAAATTGTCTTACAGAGGTGGAACCTCAAAAGACTTGGGATTCTTGCTCTGACCTCAAAAGACTTTTGAAAATGGTTACTTACTTAAACCACTGGAATGCACAGGAGCAAGTCATCTCATGAGGTTCACAGACAGTCCAAAACCAGAAGGTAAGAAAGCTCAGTCAAAACTTTTAGACCACTAAAAGGTGGAGATTTAAGCTTCAAAAAGATGTGAGAAATCTATTGATTGGCTCTCCTTTGGCTCATGCTTGAAATAGACACCCAGTTCCAGATTCAGTGAGGCCAAAGCCCCTTGCATTCTCTGTCAAGGTCCATCTGATCTTCTCACCAGGGTCTTGTCTTTCAAAGGGAGAAAGTGCTCTTTTGTAATACAGTAGCCTCTAAACCTGGCAGAGCCTGGAGGAACTCCATCACTGATTTTCTCCACTATCATTCACTTAACTTTGCCTCCATTAGAGCTCATTACATTTTTGGCCAGTTTTTCATGTATACAAGACATGAAAAAACACCTCTGACAATCATAAGCACAAAGAGCACAGAATAATTCACTTTTAATTCCACTTTCAAAATAGCTCTCTAAAACCAAAACTCTAAGGAGTTGCAGTGAGAAAAGAGAAACCATTCTGTAGAAAACATAAAAATTGGAAGGAAAAAAAAAAAAAAAGGAGAGAAAAAAAAATAGCACAAGGGTTAAAATAGGTGGGAGCAAGAGAGAGACACCTCACCACACAGCTCATGAGCCACCAGGAATGATGGTGCAATGCTGGTTTGCCCTCCAGCCAGGGAGAAGGAGCAAAGCTCTCTTCTTTATAGCAGCAATGGGAGAGACAAGCTCTCCTGCTTTTCTTGTTCTTTAGTGACAAGTCCAGCTCACCATAAAAGTCTTTTCCAGGAGCTTACCAAGTCAGCACAGCCTTGGCAGTTGTGCTGTAGGAGGGAGGAAGAGAACAATTCGGGGTATGCTGTATTCGACAGGTACTCTGGCCTCTGAAATACAAAGGGGTGGGCAGGAGCACCCAGCTCACCTCTCTCCATGTGATTTGTGTGTGTATGCCTGGTAAGGGACTTGCGCAGATGCCATGAAGCTGCTGAATATTTGCCACCTGTGGGGAGTACAAGCCTCCACCCCTGGTGCTAAGCCCATTCCCCTTTGGGCTTGGCAGAGGACATGTATTTCTCACATAACAAGCCTCTTAAAACTCAGAATAGCAGCATCTCTGTGCAGAGCCATATCTCCCAAGTTCCCTAAACCTGCTGCCTAATTAAACCTGCTTCACTCCTATGCCCCAGGTTGTCCAGGGTTGTTAAGCCAGAGCTAGCTACTGCTCTTGCCAAAAACGCATGCAACCACCTTCTTCCTGTTCTTTAGATTCCTTCATGCCAGGGGACACAGACAGTAGCAGAAAGTTACACCTCCTGGTTAGCTCAATGTTTTAATCAGTATGGACTGTTGTTGTGCTTCAGCATTGTTTAGGGAATTAGCTTCCCTCTCACCAGCCCTTATTTTCTCTTGGATAGATCTGTTGCACAGATGAACATATTTGCCCAAAGCACCACAAAAGACAAGTTTTTACTCTTCCATTCTTTCAAATACATAGTCACCACCGGAGACAAGTGGTCTCTGAAGAACTGTTATTTATCCCACTGTGCACAGAGGTTGTAGCAATGCTCAGTCAGAATAGCACAGACTCATACACCATTCCATGAAAAAAAAAAAAAAAAATGTTTTCAGCAACATTCACTTCAGTTCACCAAACGTTCCAGTCATGGTAATAATGCAGGCACGGCCCTTAGTGATTTTCTTCCAATAGGCAATTCAAAACCAAATTCCTTAACTCTAACCGGTAGGCTTTATCCAGTTATATCATTTGGCTGTCTTCCAAGTGCTTAGGCTTAATATCCCTGACTGTTGGGAATATCGTTATCGGTAAAGTGCCATGGACATTTATGGTGCTATATAAATGCATATTATTAATTAATAACTACAATACTAAGTGCCGGTATTTTAAACACTTTCATGAGCTATGTTACACGTTGCATTTTAAAGTTCATAATGCAATCAGCAACACCAGCGGATCACGGATCACAGCTGAAGCCCTCTTTGGCTGTGGCAGGGCCTAAGCTTTCCCTCTCCCCACCTCTCTCCCCTCTCTGCACACCTTAAACCCTCAGGCTCTGAGCAGGTGCCACTCAAGTTGCTTCAAAGCTGAGCCTGAGCTGCAGGCCACATGAGTCTGGGTGTCAGGCGTGCCTAGCCCAAAATCTGACTGGATGCCAGCATCCATGGATCCTCCCTGAAGGAGGTTATGATCAGTAGCCTATGCAGTGATCAGAAACCCATTCAAATAAACTGCTGTCTATTTAGCATCAGGAACAAAGCATTTAGAGACAAAAGGGTTTCAGAACTACAGTCAGGCTACACACATCTATCTTACTTATCCTCTTTCTGTCTCCTAAGGGTACCAAAAGGTAGACCTTACATCTCTAGAAATCCTCCAAGTTTGCTCTCCTCACAGGAGCCAGTATCCTAAGAAAACTTTTACCTAGAGCTATATCTTTAGACTCTCACCCTTAGCACTCAGAGCAGAGCACTTCAGTCTGCAGGTGTGTTGATGATAATCAACAATCCATTGTAATGACGTGCTAATGTATTAACGGAATTTGGTCCTGCTCAGTGGAGTCAATGGTGAAATGATGAATTCCCATAAGTGTATTATTGACTAGGTATAGATGCATAATTTGAAAAATATTGCACACAGACATAGAGCACATGTTAATCTGCAAGTTTTCTGACTAGCTTTTTTTCCGGCCACGCCCCTTCACTTGGGCTGTTCTGTGCAACTTAGTTCCCTCCATTCTCTATATTTTCATGTACTTTATAAACTGAGTAGCAACAAATCATCCACCAAATTCCCATCCCATACAAACTCCAAAATAACTGATCCTGTACTAAGCCAGACATTGAGGAAGAATATGCTAAGAAGCCTTCTTTTCATAGTGAGGTTCAAAATTATATGACTTATCTACCTGTCTCCTCTTTGCCTAATGCCACACCAACCCAGGTCCCTCACACTGTTTCTCTGTTTTCCTAGGCTACTTATCCTACTAACACCATGGCCTTCCTTACAACACACAGAAAAATCAGTCCCTTGCTTCTTCACAAACATCAGTTTCAAACTCTGCAACAACCACCCCCACACACACACCCCTCCCCCAGGAGGCCCTCATCGTAAAGCAGATGGTTTAGCAAAGCCTCAGAGAAGTCTTTTAACTGCTATCAAGGAATTTGGCCACAGGATCAATAAAAGGTGGAGCAGGAAGAGGGAAATTTGGAGAGAAGTTCAGAGGCATGTAATGAAGAGGGGAAAAGAGACAAATTCAGCCTGTGGAGGTTACATCTTCCCATGGCAGGTCAAGGCAAGAGAAAGGCCCAGGAAGCTTAAGTCTCCTGGCAGGAACAGAGAGCTTCCACCTAGGGCTAGGACAGACTATAACATTTTCACATTACCTTTGCTTACTGACTGCAGCATCTCCCTGCAGCATGGGGGGAGTGTGCAGCCCCATGCCCTTCCTTTCCCACCAGGCTCTGTCAAGGCATCAAATTCTCAGCTTCTTAGTCACAACTTCATGCCTTTAGGACCAGGTCCTTGACAAGCACTACCTGTTTAAGCAAAGAAGTGGGAGGGGAAGTAAAATGTATAATGAATCACAATAAACTCACAGGGGTTTGATTGTGTAAATAAGAGTGATGTTTAGTCAACAGAGTGCATAAAGTTATAATACAATGGCAAGTTGAAAAGTGTGGATATATCTTTACCTAATCCCTGTGTAACCTAGACTTATTCTGGAACAAAATGTCTCCCAAGCATTGTCAGCTCAAGGTAATATTTGGAAAGTCATGAGGTGTCATGCAGATTGCATGATGCAGTTGCGTAAGATAACTTTAACCGAGTCAGCTTTTTTTGGGGTGTTATACATACATGTCAGATTCTTTTGACCTAGATGAAAAGTACATTTTTTTTTACTATTTCCCACCTCCTATAATGTTAAATGTTAACAACTAGCAGACTGATAATTAATAAGATATAATTATTTATAATAATATTTTTTATATAAATACTGCAATTAAAATTCCGGGGAAACACAGGGAAATGACAAGCAAGACTCCCAGAGACATAAGATTGATTTAGACAAGTAGGTACTGATAAGCATACTGCAGTGCGTAGAAAAGATATGAGAGGCAGAAGGACATCCATTTTTAGGTAATTATGAAGCATGCCTAAAGTTAAGATATTCCCTGCAGATGTTACCGTTTGTTTGTGGTTTTTTTTTTTGTTGTTGTTGTTTTTGTTTTGTTTTGTTTTGTTTTTAATTCCACATTAGGTACATGCTTTTTTCCATATAACAAAATTTTTGGGAAATCACTAGGAAAGATTTTCACAGTAAATCTTCACAAGTACTATGAGAAAATAAGAAACTACTTCTTCCAGAAGGAAACAAATAAAAATAGGCAACTGAAATGCTCAGAAAAGATACTGAGTTATGGAAATACCTCACAACACTTGTCAGATTGTGAGCTGCACTGTATAACCACAAGACAATATGGCTTAAGAAGTGATTTTACCAGGATCTCTTAGGGTGTGTTTAGATGGCGTAATGAGATTCCAACACATTTCTCAGATGCCTGAACATATTTATCCTGGCCACTGTATGCTAATCATCTGTGCATTTACTACAGGCCCTCATCCCAAACTTTCGATATGGCAATTCCAGCATACGCTTCTCTTGAAAGCAGACAAAATTCTTTTAAAATCATATTGACATGCATGATGCCTACCTCTGACTGTAGTCAGCAAAATGTTCTAGAGACTAGTCAGCAAATATTCTGGAGACTGCCTTCAGAAAATAAAAATACTCCCTTTGGGTTAGTATTCAAAACTCAGCCTCTGCTTTGGAAATGAGGCAAAGTAAACAAAGGAAACAAAGCAAGCAAGCAATGAGGCAAGAAGACAAGAAATAATAAAAGTAAATAAATAAACAAATAAAAAGAACATGAAATGAGAAATGAACATAAGGTTGGAGCAAGAAATTAGTTTTCTAATCCCTTTTAGGCTCCAACTTTAATAATTTCACAACCAATCTCAAATGCATAGAAGTTTTAAAGCTTGTTTCTATTTCTGCCAGCCAGTAACATCCAGTTTTGACCACACTTCCCTGAAAAGGAAGTGAAATGCTTGCTTTGGAGGTTCCCCAAAACAGCTCTGTCTCAGACTCATTACCAAGATAATTCAGGGTTGCCATCTTTTCAAGCACTACTCTTGTGCAGTTTACCCAATACATGTCAAAGATATGGTATCTCAAAAATAAATGCTGGTGGATTTTCATCTATAAATTCCTCAAAAAATTACGTATGGAGCAGCACCAAGGTGACCAAAAGAGAAACAAGAAGATATTAAGAGGGAGAAGGGGGTCAGAGGCAGGAGAACTACCCAGCATTGGGTTAGATGGGGGAGACTATCAGGGACACAGTTGGTTTACATAAGTAAACATCTTTTACTTATACATATATTATGTATACTGCTGCAGACCTAAAGAAGGGCTTTTTGGTTTGATTGCTTTCATTTAGCTATTACAGATAGCCCACAAGCTCTACACATGGAAATACCATCATTCTTCAATTTCTCCTTTGGGCAATGCTGCACTGAGTGATGGGTGGTTTGAGGAGATTGGTTGCATCCACTGATATGTGTACAAATCTGTACCATCTTTCTACCCCTTCTTTGCTGGGACAGCCAAGTCAGCAGTAAACTGGATGGTTGTAACCTACCTCTTGACTTCTCCCAAGTAAATACGTAATTTCTACCTCATAATACATGTCTTTGTTAATTTACTCTAGACCGGAATTTCTCTCACCCAGAGCCTTTGACTGTGAACCTCCACTCATCCACCATCAATCAGAATGTCATCTAAATGTTTACACTCAATATACAGAGAAAAATATGTCGTAGTTTCTAGGAAAACATTTAAATATGCAAAGTGTTCCAAAGACACGTTGTCTTTCAAAAATATAAACATATAATCTTTTTGTTCCAACTCTATCAATTGGAATAACTACCTAAAAAATACCCATTATCAGCTATGATGGTTCCACACACATTCACATTTCACCTTAGAATCATAGAATCATAGAATATCCTGAGTTGGAAGGGACCCTTAAGGATCATCAAGTCCAACTCTTGACACCGCACAGGTCTACCCAAAAGTTCAGACCATGTGACTAAGTGCACAGTCCAATCTCTTCTTAAATTCAGACAGTGACCACTTCCCTGGGGAGCCTGTTCCACCTTGTTTGACAGTAGAAAATGTTCCCATTTTATATGAGGATTTTAGCTTTAATTTCTACTGGGTTGGTTCTTTCCAATCTTTGGCCTATCTTTCTATCAATCTCTTCATTTTGCTTTAAGGCAGAAGAAAGAAACCTTATGGTAAATTCTCTGTCTTCTATACCTTGTGGAATGTTATTGTTATATGTGGAATCCTTTGAAATATGTCCTTAGGTGTATCTTGAAGGATTCTAGTCCTTCCTTCTTCCAAAAAATCATCTTCAGTAAACTAAGAGCTTGACATATTTTTAACCCAGTACTTGTTTTCACAGTGTTGTTAAAATTGTGGTGCAATTTCCAGATTATTATTTTTCCTACGCATGAGTTTCAAATATATCCTGCAATAAAGATAAACACTTATTTTTCACCACAATGTCTCTTCTTTTCAATAACATCACAGCTCATGCACCAACATCTATTGTAAAGTTAATAACTGGGCTGCCTTAGGCAGACAGTCATCTCTTCTGCTTCAGTGAAGTCCATTAGTTCTGTGAAAAGTTCATTCAAGCTGGAGTTGCTGTCACCATCATCTCCATCCAAAATCTTGTCAAGTGATAGCATCTATGTATCTTTTCCTGAGTATTTAGTTTATGGTGGTGAACTGATTGTCACAGCATGAGGAATGCCTGGAGCAGGACTTCTCTAAGTCAAAGTTCACATGCTTTCCTGCTACTGAACTCTTCAGAGGTATTTTGCCTTCTCTTATCGGACCTGGGGTATCAAATCACCTATATGGGTTACTGAGTCTCTATGTGCTCAGATTTCCTTGCATAGCAAATTCAAAACAGTCTTTTGGGGTTAATTCTGTATCTCTTATTACAGCTCCTCTATTTTTATTTTAAGTTTCAGTCTGACCTAGTCATCCACAAAACAATCCCCTGAATTGTCCTCCCAAGAACTGCAAGGTCAGCCCTTCACTTGATCAAAGCTGCAGCCCAATCTACAATTAAACATTCCTTTTCCCACATAATATTAAAAACCTTTTTTTTTCAGTGTTCCTTTTTTTTTTTGTTTGTTTGTTTGATTGATGGTTTGATTGGTTTTTAATTCTATACTTTTTAAATTTTTATAATGCAATCTCATATCTACCTTCTTCTGCCTTCTTTTCGTTGAAAACTGTTAAATGTAGCAGGGATACCAGGATCTGATCTCAAGAGAAAAATGTTCCTTTTTAATCGATTCCTGTTTCTTTGTCACTTCGCTTGCAATTGGAGAGTTAAGAGACACCTAAACCTCTCTAATAATTTTCTGTATATTCCAGTGACCAGTTACTTAATGTTGCAATTAGGATTATTTCTCCCAATATGCTTCTCCTCCTTGTAGCTTTTGAAGTAATCACCTTTACTTCTTCCAGTGATCAAAACAAATTTCTCCCTCTTAAGAGGTAATATATACCTATAGAGCTTCTCCTTCTGACTGCTGGTATGGGGGAACACAAAGAGTTCTAAAGATTGAATTCTCAACCCAGTAGCAGTCACTTAAATCTGACATCCATGGTTGTGAAGGTTGCACTTAGTGAAGTTTACTACACTCACAATAGCTCATCTCTAGAGAACAAGGTTTAGCCTCTGCAGTATCACATTGTGCTTATTGCATATGAGCCTTCAATGTTATTTGTAACAGCCTACCTGAACTGTTAGAGGTTAAAACAGATGGCCTTTGGGTGGAAGCCTCAGGAAATAATTAAGAGGCTGTCTGTCAATGAGATAAAAATAGTCTCAGACAACTTTTGTATATCTAGACAGAAGTCAATTTAATTGAACAAACAGATTAAACAACATAATCTTGCACGGGCCACGAGCAGGAGCACTGCTGTTTTATCACAACAGAAACAGGGAAGAAGAGGCTTTAGGAGTCAACTGATCCAAAATTGCTTTGGGCAATACATTTGGAGCCAAAGTTACATGATGTCCCATTCCTGAACGGTGGTATTTTTCTGTGTTTGTTTGTTTAAACAAATAATTGCCAAATTTGAGCCCTGCCAGAGAACAGCATGCAAAAGATCCCTCCCAAACCCAGCTCCAAAGGGCAGGCTAGATTTCAATCTATCACCATATCCCCAACAGTCAGTGATGTTCATGTAACACACTCCCTGCTAGTCTCTGTTTGATGTTTTTCAAGGTGCTCATAGCACTTGGATCCTTTTTGGAACCACAGGGTGTTTACTGTACCAACCACAGGAATACATTTCGTTATGAATTTCCCTGCCCATTTATAGAAAATATGTATACTGTCTGTTCTTGTAACAGGCTTCCTTAATAAATTAAAAAATAAATCTAGAAAAACAAAGCATTACCCTTCAATGACTTAATAAGATTTTGCATCATCATCACCATTATTATTATTATTATTAAAGTATCCCAGCAACAGAATAATAAAATTACACTGATGTGAGCAATTCACACACCTTTGATTAAGAATGTGTCAGCACTTTCCCGCATGAATCCTTCTTTTTGGTGGAATGAGAAGGAGTGGGAAAGAGATAAAAATCGCCTGCTGTTAATTCTTTGTGGGCTGCTCCCTGGCAGATGATGTTCTAACAGAGAAGCCGCTTCTTTATTAATCCACCTTTACAAAATAAATTAGCCTGAAACATTTATGATCTTGATTTTCAGGACTATATTTACATTTAATTTGCAGGCCCCAGTGACTGTCTGTTGGTTCAGTTTGCTTGCTAGCCACTTGTGTGAGGGCACATTTGCTGGTGCCATGCATGAATTCATGGAAACCAATGTGCTTTGTTGGGGTGACCCGGGTTTGCATAGCCTTGATCACTTGTATGCATCAAAATCTGTGGCAGAGCAAATCCTTCAGAGCAGTTTGCTACATGAAAATAGTAGTGCTCTAGAGCACGTGGAACAAAAGCCTGTGTCTGTAGAAGTTAAAGTCTGAAAAGAGACCAGAGTTACACCTTCAGGTGCCTGACTTATCCACTGTGATGTCTAAGAAGTAAGTAATTGGCTCTAGTAGGACAGCTCAGACACCTAGACTCCTAACACAAGCAAGAATTAGATCAGACACCTCCTGAAGGCAATTCTGGTCTCCTAGGTGCTAAGCCAGGAATTGTCTTGAGCTCACGGATAGGAAATGGTTCCAGTGAGGACAGGAGGTGGCAGAAAATCTTCATCCTTCTGTGACCTTAGCCCAGGTTATGCAGCAAAAACATTTGAGCATCAAGGCCCTTTGTATGAATAGTGCCATTGAAAACCAAAACAATAACAAAAGAGCGTAAAAGTACAGCCCTGGGAACGGATGGTCCCAGGCCCTCCTCCAACTGAGGGATTTCAAGCCTTGATCTCCCAACTGAGGTATGGTCTAAACACCAGCCTTCAAGGCAGGCCACATGGGGACTCGTTCTTCTCCTGTCCTTGTTGGCCCAGATGGCACATCCAAAATAGTAACACAAAGAGAATAAGGAAGAAAGAATATGATCCCTCAGCCATGTGGGAGAAGTGTGCAACTGAGAGAGGATCAGCCTGATTTGAGTTCTCTCTGTGCTGGCTCACTTACACATTTTCTACTAGATAGTTTGTCAATAAAAGCCATGAGTAATCTGGTCTGTGAGTCAGAGCTAGTCCTGTTGGTTGACAAATCCAGTTTAATGCTCACAAAAGAAGATATATTGCAACGCAAGTAGGGGTACCAATATCTTGCCTGTTAGCATATAGTGTTTACATTAACTCCTAGTGGTAACAGATAAGAAGCCCACGTTCATGCCAGTAAATTAACCGGTCCCATGGAGCATTGTGGGACACCAGAAATCTGTCATCTCCACTGTTTAACTGTGGAACATCTCGTGGCACATTTCTGGTTTGTGACAGTAACATGTCCCTGAGCAATTCTCAGGAATGGCCCTGGTGTTAACACAAGCCACGGCCAACTCCCAACAGGCAGCCTGGACGCAGCCACCCTCTTTTGAAGAGTAACAGAGTTTAATAATAGGGGATCTGTGCCAGAGAAGGGCTCTAGGCATGTTTTCTTTAGTGCTAGAGGTGTATCCAGTAGGAGTTAGTGTGCAAAGAGCTGTACGAACAAATACAGGATTGTCTCTGAAGAGAAGGAGGCTCTGTCCCAGGCAGTCTGTAGCTATGTTCTGCTGCTTCTTCATTTACAGTTTGCTCTTCAGAATAAATTCCATGTGCTGAGTTTCAGTAATGCTGTGTGCCTGCAAAATAGTCATGCAGTGGCTAGAAATGATGGAAAAGAGACCAGTGCAATGTAGCAGTTCAAAAGGAAAAGGTTGAAAATTTCAAAAAAAACAGAGATTGACTCAGAAGAACACAATTCCAGAGCTGCCCCACACATAATGCCGCCAGTAAGGATGGACAGCTGAAAACCACAACCTGAATTACTGTTCTGTACCAAGTGGTGTGATTATTACATATGCATCAGAGTTTGTGGGCAATGCAGAGGAATCCTGGAAGTATTTTAAGCAGCGGTTTTCACAATTTATGGCTGTGAAAGATACAGAGTTAATGAACAACACAGGGAAAGTGACCTTGTTAACTCTTTCACAGATGCTTATCCGAGATCTCTTTGGCAGAAAGGAGAGACTTTTCCCTGGGCCTTTATGTAGATCTAAGATTAACAGAGTTTTTAGGGGTAACAACAACAAAGAAATACTTATTCTGAACTTGCATATGGGAAGAAAAACATTGACAGACATTCAGAGTCCAAGTGTATCCCAGCAAGGAACAGCAGCCAGTATTTTCAAAAATCAGCTGGATACCTATGCTCCTACTTTGTCAGGTAAATACGTGTCCTGATTTTCAAGAGGGTTCCCACTAGCCTGCAATGGCAAGCTCTGATTTACAGAGCTGATGACCTGGTCCATCACGGCTTCTTGGAGGACCTGGGAGATCTCAAGGAGTCCCAGAGCTCAGAGGCTGCGTGCAGTCACGCTCGGCTTGCCACAAGTGATAAAGCACAATGCAGATCCTCATAAAGGGGGTCATTGGACATAAATAATTGGACACACTGGTGGAAACAGGGAGCAGAAGAAGGAGTGTGGGTCTTGGCAGCTGCCAAGGAGGGCTGCGTGAGCCTGGGAAGAGACTGCAGAACTGGAAGAGCCACAGTGTTGGATTACCCGACCCAGATATCAGAGATGTCTCCAATTCAATTTCCCATAAGAAGCCTACTATGTGTTACATTTCAAGAGAGAGCACAGTATATAACTCCTGTACTTCTCCAAATCACATGAAATGTGAAGCAGAAACGCACAGCAATGCAGCCGTTCTTCCCATGGCTTGTAATTTTGGTTTCAGTTCAGTTACTAACATGTCAACCTTTCCCTTCCATCATCCATTAATAGTTCCAGGATGGTACTTTTGTCTGAAAAGTGGTTGTTTCCAGCAACAGATGTTGGTCTGCTCTAATACCAGTAGCAAGCATAGCAAGCATTCATAGATTTGAAACTGCCTTTCTGAGAGTGGCAGACTGCACGCAGGATACCTCCCCAAATGAAAAAGATGAATGTCCTGAAGCGTATGGTAGACTCACTTCCCATGCTGGGAAGATGCAATCTTCTCTCAAAGAGGAAAAGGATTTTGTTTTCTTTGTTTTTGTTCCAAGTGACATAGCAACATCTACCTGAATCCAGACAGTAATTGCGACTGATACCTATCAGGATATGTAACATTATACAACAGGATTTGACATAGCACATAGGGAACATAGTCATTTTGTTAAGAGCTGGGTGGTTACCAAAAATGCATACAATAATTTAGGGTCAGGATTCTTGTCTGGCTCTATGTCCTTCAGATAACTGTGTTATAGAACAGTTAGTGGCACCCAGAACCATGCAGACTCTGAACTTTCTAATTCAACAGCTGCACTGAAATGCTTTGTGTAGTTGTCTCATTAGCTCCAAACGTATTTGCCTGTGTAATAGTTTAATAAAATCAAATAGCTAAGTATCACTGGGGGGAAGGGCATTGTACAACTAAAAAGTCTTGTTCTACTTGAAACAAAACTTTTTTACTTCATTTTACTAATATTTTACTTACTTTTTACATATCCTTTGTTCTCCATTTTTTCCAAGTTTTCTAGTTTCTTTCTAACTGAAAAGTTCAAAAGGTTTTTATTTTCTCTAAATATTTATTTTCTTATTCATCTGAAGCTCCAGAGGACCTTGACAGGACGTGAGACAGCTGGAAGATGCAAAGGACTTAGAGAGGCAGGTAGCTCATCATTGATACATAGACCATGAAGAAACTTCCCCCAGGTATCATCATGGTGTGCTGCAGCCATTGGGCTTGTTCTCCCCACAGCGAGGGCAGCTGGCCAGACTCATTCCCATCAAGCTGTTTGGGTAAATTCTCCTTTCCGAGGAAAGAGCGTGATGATACTTGTCTCTTCCATCACCTGGCAGTTGCTGTTTTAAATGCCTACATTTTGCAATGAGTTCTGAATTATCTTCCAAAATTATACATGGCATCTCCCATCTGGCACTGATGTCAGCATGGCATATGTTTACCCAGGAACCTGCAGAGCACTCTGAACTTCTACAAGGGGGAAATCAGCTTATTTCACTTTTAATGTCAAACCTGCAGCACTGCGAGTTCTGCAGGTGGCAGCCAGATGAAACAGCTGCTGGTCCATCTCCTGCAGGCTTGGATGCACCTCCTCACATTTCACCAGATCCAATTACCTTTACCTGGGGTGCTCCCAGAAGGATCTGAGTCCCCCAAGGCTTAATTTGCAGTCCTCTGAGAGAGATGCACAGTGTCAGACTGCCCACGTGGTCAGACTGCCCACGTGAAGCCTGAAAATCCCCCTGGAGTGAGGTGCCCCACCTGTCTTCTTGATGTCACTCTTCCTGAACCAGCCAAGGAAAAATTGCTAAAAATCTCAACCACAGAATTTTTACTGCACTTGTCACAAGCCATGAGCAGGCTACATAGTGGACTTCAGTAGTCACCACACAGAAACAACGATATTTGAAAAAATATATATAATAATAAAAATAGGAAGAAATTTTGATTTTACAGTCTTACAGTCATTTCAGTTATTTCAGTATCTGTTTTTTTTTTTTGTTTTTTTTTTTTTTTTAATTTAAATAGCTAGAAGTAGATAGTCCTGACAGACAATGATGGTTCCTGAGACAAACTGGTCCCTCAGCAGGTATTTCATGCATTAGTCTGTGATTCTGTCTGACTTCTGGTACATTCAAAACACTTAAATGAATAAGGAAAAAAACTGTTTTGGCATTTGTGTTTAACCTGTTTCCTTAAAACAATAACTTTTTAAGGGCAGCAGGGACACATCCCTTTGTTCTCTGTTTATATAGCACCTGTTTCATCACTTTTCCATACTTGTGATGCCTCCTCATACTAGTGGCTTCATTGAGCTATTTGAGCTTTTGAAAGTCATCATCTTTCAATGAATTTAAGATATATTGATACAAACTTCATTGTCCTATTATCATTTACTACTCCATCCCTGCAGTAATAATATCTCTCATTTAAATAGGACTTTAACTAAAGGATGATAATTTCATGCAAAAAATAGATTAACCACATCAGTTAGAAAACAAGGTTTAAAGCAGCAAAATATCATTACATATCATTTTAGGACTGGCTGCAGTGAAGAACATCATAATATTAGTAGGAAGAAACACTCACACTTTTATGCTATGCAGCCACTCAAGTAGGAACAAAGAATATGTACCTAAATATAGTAAATAGTCCTTGACTAGCTTCCCAGCCCTGCAAGCTGCCAAGCATCTCCAGCTCCATACATTCACAAAAGTTACATATATTTCTGTTCCTCATCAGAACTGACATGTTACATTTCAAATAATGAAAAATTAGAAAAAAAAAGAAAAAAAAAAAAAGGAAAATAGAAGTTAAAAAAAAAAAAAATAGTTCATGCTTTAAACATTTTGTGAAGTTTAGATTTTAGGGACACAGAAGGCTATCTGTAATCACCTGAGCTGATTGAGCTGATTCCATGCCTACCACTGATCTCCTCTGGACTAATTCCTGCTTGGCATCCACTCATGAAAGTAGAAACAGAATCATGGAATCATAGAACAATTAAGGTTGGAAAAGACCTCTGAGATCATCTTGTCCAACCGTCTACCTGCTACCTACATTTCCCACTAAACCATGTCCCTAAGTGCCACATCTACCCTTTCCTTAAACACCTCCAGGGATGGTGACTCTACCACCTTCCTGTGCAACCCATTCCAATGCCTGATTACTCCCTCTGAGAAGAAATGTCTCCTCATTTCCAACCTGAACCTCTCCTGGTGCAACTTGAGGCTATTCCTTCTAGTCCTATTTCTAGTTAGCTTGTAAAAGAGGCCAACTCCCACTTCACCACAAAAGCAGTCACAATTGGTTTAAATCTACTTAACTGTTATTTGAAAATCACTTTAGGGTTCCCAGAAGTTTTCTCCTAGACAGAGGAAATTCAAACCCACTGCAAGAACAGCTTTTCTTCAATGTTCTTGAAGCAGCCCATGGTTCTGCAGCAGTGCACTGAACGCAAGGTGAAAACCAATGAGCTGGATCACTGGATCTGATCTCCTGTTTTAAGTAAAAACCTCCTAATAGGCAATCCTCAATAACCTTAGGAAGTTCTTCTCTTGTTGAATTACCATCACAATTAAAAATATGTCCATGATTTTCAGTCCAAATTTATCTAGCTTCAGCATTCAGGCTTTAAATACCATTAAATATTTTCATGATGGCTTGAAAAGCTCTTTATTATCAAATTACTGGTCCCAATAGCATACTGTGTGATCAAACTGTACTGTAACCTTCCATGTATAAGCAAATGACGTGCACAACACATAAAATGTCCTCAATACCCATTGATGACCTACTGTTAAAAGAGGTTTTTGAAAAAAATTGAACACAAGTCTATCAAAACCTTCACTGAGTCTTGCGTTCCATTGCTTGGTGATTTGCCAAGAATGTGTTAACATACCTGCCCCCATATGAGCAATAACTCCTGTGATGGGAGTGTTTGAAATGTCCTGACAGGAAAGTTTGAACTGCGGCCAAAGGAAGCTTTCACTTCCAAAAGGCTGGGATTTGCGAGCTCCTGTGGTGGATTTAGTCACACATGGTGAGCCGTTCAGACTTGTCACCCATCAGATAATGAAAGCAAATGAGGAGTTCCAATCAGTGCAGGGGCCAACCAGCAACATTTGGACAAGCAGCTGAACTCCCCTCAAACTTCTGATGGGACTGGGGGGAAGGGTAGGTTCACAGCAAAGATGTTGATTGGAAGATGTTTCCAAATTGGACCTCTTTTTTTGAAGCTACCAGGAAATGCAAATAGGCATGAAGCAAGGCAATGTGATTTGTGTTACGGTCAATATTTGCATAACACATGTTTGTATGTATGGGTGTATAGCAAGCACAGCTAATAGTCTGTAATTATGCCTTGGAAAATACACACACCAAGAAATTTCCAAAGAGTCTGACCTGGCAGAAAATACAGTCCCAGGAAAACTGCAGCAGCTTGCTGGGATTATCCCAATGTACACTGGAGCTGCATGGCTAAGACCTGGGTCAGGCAGATAAATCAGATGGGACACTACATACTGAACACACATGTAATAACTGAACACACATGTAATAACCTCAAGTAAAATTTTAAATTTGGTATCCTCAGATATGTCCATAAACAATGTTGACATTGGCTTCCAATAAACATCTCTGCCAGTAAAAAACAACTGCTAAAATATTCTGGAAAGTTAACAAAAAATGGCACAAGCCTTAAACAAAAGGTAATTGATTGAAAACCTGGACCTGACAATGCTCATCTTTAAACAAAATACTGAGATTTTCTCACAAATAATTCAAAATTTTATTATATCTCCTCAGTTCTTTAATATGAAGAGATAAGTTGATTCCGTGCTTTTACATGTCTATATTATTTCTTAAAAACATGCTAGCACCTGTTTGATAAAGCTGTAGTAAATACTCTGCCACTGAGGTGTCTCTTCTGTAAATGTCTGTCACCATTGACTTCATTTCTGTCTTTGCACAAGTCATTGAGACCCACAACAGTTTAAAAATGCACAGAATTAATCACTTTCTACTCATATTGAACAAGGACCACAATTAGAATAAGGAAAACAATAATATCCTTGAATCTGTGTTTTTGTTGTTTTCTCAACCTATTTTAAATCTTTGATATAGAATCATTCCTGGCACCATTATGTGCCCTCCATAGCCCTGTCTTTCCCTGTGATTTCCAGACAGCCAGGTTTTGCTTCGATCTGGACATTTTGTGATATCCTAAGCTGACTTCAACTTGACTGGATATTTGTTTCTTCTGACCCTTAATTTATGACATTTCATCTCAGATACTAGTGAATTTGCTGTAATGCAATAGCCATTTTGTGGATTCTGCAGAGAAGATGCAGTTGTTCTGAATAACATTTTTCACCTTCTAAATTATAGGTATTAAGATATATAGGGTGGGTAGAGGAAAAAAGGAGCTCATTTTATTCTTGGAGGTGCAGCGATGTTGCAGCAAATGTTTCTCAATGTAAGAACCTGGAGAAAGAGGAAATGGACAGACATACACACAATTACTGACATACGTGATGTAGGTGGGAGAGCTCGGTTCTCTGAAGAATTGGGTGTTAGGTGATGGGACCAGTGATTTGATGCAGGGCAGCAGCTGTCTCCATTATCTGTGGGCTCCTCCTTTCCTGCAAATGGCTCCAAGGCAGCCACAGCTCCCATGTGCCAGAATGATTGATGAGAGAAGACCCCATCTCCCTTTCCCCCTATAAATGGGTTTAAACAATTTGCTGCATGCCAACAGTTAATGAGGAGAAAATATCTGCCTTGAACCATTAAATGAAAAGATTATGGCTGACTTCATAACATCTGAGTTTTGAGGAGAAAAAAAGCCAAACATAATCATCATTGGTGTACTGCCTTCATCTTGGAAAGATGGAACACAAAGATCCGTTCTCTGGAAATTGTTGCTCTTTTTCTTCTTTTCCAGGACAGACAGGGTAAAAATATTTTGTCAATGTTCTACACATGTGATGGACAGACAGATATTTTCCATCTTGCTTTGGCTTAAATCCTCTCAAGGACTACTGAGACCCCCTTCTTTCACAGTTTAATTAATACTGTCGCCTGTAACATTACTCAGTTTCAGCATTTCAATACTGTCAGTCTTCTGCATGAGTCTGCAAAATCTTCCTGCCTGATGAAGACTGAGCTACTTTATTATATTATTTTTATGTTTAAACTCATTAAATTTGCACAGAATAGTGATTGCAGAAATAAGCATTCTTTCATTTAATGAGTCAACATTAGGCCTTTATATATCTAGATAGTATGTATTTAAAGACAATGGAAGAATAGAAGTGTATCTTAATAAACTCTCTTGACTTATTTAATGATGGGGGTCTCTGAAAGATTAATTTGATACAATGTAAAACATTCATTACTGAAATAACTTTACCTTTCAGACTTTGGCTTGACAAAGTGGGGAAATTTATTTATTTTCATTCGTAATCTTTATTAAATATCTAAGAGAAAAGAAATTGGTTAGAGAAAAACATCTATCAAGGCTTTTAGGATAAATGTTGACTTACATGCTCTGTGCAAAGACTTTGTATGATTTTTTTTTATGTGATACTGACCTTATTTATTTAGAAAATGTAATGATATAAAAGGTTAAGTGCAAATAATAATAATAAAAACAGCCTATCATCAAATAGAATAACAAATACCACAATAAAGTCTCCAGGAGAGCATAGTCTTAACTTCTTTCTGATATCTAACACAAAATGTCATTTCTTTCCCATGAAAGCCATAGAAGAATTGTAAAACAAAGAGAAAAATATATAGAAAATAACAGTTGTTTACTGTTAATGCAGTATCTTACTTCCAGCTGTGACAAGGTGACATGGTGCTTTGTTCAGTGTCTCTCCGCACACCTAAATGGTTTTACTATGAGTCTTGTATATCTGCACTACCTTTGGTTAAATAGCATGTAAACCAAATGGCATTTGTTGCCACTATTGCAAAGTCTGTTTTCTCCATACTACATTCTTTCTTTGCAAGCTTGGGTAAGCTTCTACATGGGGAGGAATCCCCAGAGTGGAGTGCACAGCATCAGATGAAAATACGCAAAAAACTTTGGCTTGTCTGGTGCACTCGGCATACGGCCAGGTATAGGAGAAGCCACTTGTGAAGAAGGTAGCCCATCACCTGGAAAGGTTTGTTAGAACATTTTGAGTTGACATGAAGCTCTGATTCACCCTCATTAGCTTGTGCCCAGAGGGGAGCTCGGCATTGTTGAGCTGCAGTGGTGTTATCCATGTAAGGATATACGTCTACATTGCACAAAGGTGTGACTTGCTAGACTAGAAACCACAGGCTATGACAGGCCAAACTCTCAGGTTATATCACATTCTAATCAAAAGCATGATGGAAGTGCATGCAGACATACCCAACAAAGCTTTCAACACTTTTATCTGTCTTCAGAATAAGATCCAGCCCAAGTTCTCTGAGATTTGTATAGACCTCCCCTCCAAAGTCTCAAAAGCAAGACTTTTCCTGTAAAATTTACAGTGGGAGGTACAATACCTTTTTACTGGAAACTCTCCAGCCAAAAGTTGCAGACTCAAAAGATTAAAGACAATAGATTGGTTCATGGATTCAAATATGAACCTCTCAAAAATGTGATGCTGCTCCTAATAAGTTCAGATTCACCTCTGGTTCAGATGAAAGCTTCACCTTAGGGTGTTTATCCAAATTAAGTTCCAGTGACAGTTATTCAATGTCATAAGAGTTTTGCATTTACCTTTTATATTAAAAATTGAGCAAATATCTGTTTTGCATATGCCTTTTATGTTAGAAAGGCTCACCAAGAAAATACTGATGCACTGCAGCACTAGTTCAAGATCCAGCTGAGAACCTGCATACAAACACCGCAGAGCTCTAGCCTTCTGAAAATAGATGACAATGTAAACAGACAAGTCAAATGCAATTGTGGGAGGAGAACATTTGCAAAGATGTAACCTGAAGGGCCATATTGGACAAGTCAGGAATAGAGATAGTAAGACTATAAGAACAAAATCTAGTGAAGTTAAAGGGTTTTACCACAGACTTCAATAAAGACTTCAGATTTCATTTCAGCCCAAAGGAAATAGAAGAAAGAAAAAAAAAAAAAAAAAGAAAAAAAAAAAAAAAAAAAGATGTAGTTTCTAGTGTTTACACTTTAAAAACTATGGAGTGTTATATTATTTTTTTCCATGTCTGAGTAGTCATAGGCAAAAGAGAATATATGTCAGCAGATGACACTAAAAGAGACAGCAAGCCCATGTACACTAAGTGGTGCAAGTCAGCATATTTGTGTGGATTTCTACCTTGTTACCCACAACAATACTTTCCAAGAATCACAGTCAGCAAGTTCATAACACCAGCACCTCCGTGTTCAGCATTACCAGCTTAAAGTGATAACACTCAGCTGTAAGACCATTTAAGGGACTTTTGTTGTTTGATGTTGGCATAAGGAAGGAAGGAAGGAAGGAAGGAAGGAAGGAAGGAAGGAAGGAAGGAAGGAAGGAAGGAAGGAAGGAAGGAAGGAAGGAAGGAAGGAAGGGCATTTAGGAGTGTGAGATTCTTTCCTCCTTCAAAATTCCAGCATCCTGCCCTTGAAGAGAAAGTTGTTGAGTTGCAAAGTAGAGAAACAGCAACTGCATTGGTGAGAGAGAAGAATATAGGAAACACACCAACAGCTTTGTGTTGTGTTTTTTTGTTTGTTTGTTTTGTTTTGTTTTGTTTTTTTTGCATTGAGTTGAGTTAGTGCAGGAAGAACAGAGGTTTGATTTTGGCACTGAGAGCTATTTAGAAGTTCTCACCATGAAAAATGATGTCCTAAGGCTGAATCAGTTGCCCATGTTAGCAATGAATTCCTTCTGCTCAAATAACTTCCCTGATCCTCTTTCTTTGTTGTTATGCTTGAATTGGTTCAAGATTTTCTAAGAAAAGTGGAAACAACTTTATGTACAATTTAGAGATTTTTGCTTACCCTGTTTCCCAGAGAAACAAGGCTTATGTGAACTTCTTGCATACATTTTGTCCAGCTTCCCCCAAATCTGAGAGCAGAGTAGAGTTCTTAGAAGAAAAAAGTTTTTACAAGAGACCTGTATAAAATACATATTGAGGCTGCATGCAGCATCAAAAGCCATTTGTTCAGTCCACAGACATCAGAGGGACATGGCATTACGTTCGGCTTGTTTCCTAAAGAAGGGGTGTTGACTGCCCAGTCACCCAGGCAGGTCTGGACCAGCTGCATATACTGTGTGTTGCCTCTTCCAGGTCAAATAAAAATAAGCAGGGAGGGGTGCCATGGCTGAGTCAAATAACTTCTTCATTGATCTGCTGTTCACAGAACTATTTGCTTTCCATTTTCAAACATCTCTAGTATTAGCCTTCATGTTTTAGCTTAATGGTAGAGCATGTTTCTTGACAGCTACGCACAGTATGTCTTCACTAGTGACTTCTGCTTTTGAGATACCATCTTCCATGTGTTGCAGTGAGCAGAAAGCTGAAATGTCCAACTGTGGAAAACAGAATTTTTCCCATTACCACTTGAGCTGACTTGAAGAGTGAAAAAAAAAGAAGCATCTCCATGAGCCTTCAGAGACCTAAGATCCATAGACAATAAAAAGATCATCACGTGGTAACAGAAAAGGAGTATTTGTCTAAGAGATCGCAGTGAAGAAATTTCAGTCAGGATCAGGTGCCCAAGGCTATGTGGTTGCTGTGTAAAAAGCAACTCCACACCTTATGAAAGCATGTAACCCTGTATGACAAATGGGAAATTATTACACAATAATTATATGCCCTTGCAAGACCTGATTGCTTTAAAAACCTGGTACCTATCATGCCAAAATACGTCTTATAAGATTGTTATCAGGTGGCTCATACTATAACAGTCTCTCTACTTGTGCCTTCATTCTAAAGTCTGCAATGTGATGAACTTCACTGCTCCTCATCTGTAGCCTTTCTTTGAAGGATCTCTAAGCACCTGCAGAAGAGCTGAGTGTCTTCAAGCTGATGATGAACAGGATGCAAAAATGGCCATAGATGAGACTTCTGATCTGCCTCCACACTTTGTCATTCACCTATAATTTAGAAATAATACTTCTGTTTGAGCTTTCTTAGCTAGGTCTATCCTTCAGGACAAAAATATCTTCTATTACACTGCATTTCTAGTACCTGGTGCAATACTGTCCTTAGCTCAGTTATATATATTGTGCTTACTGAACTATGCATAAGGAATGGTAACCACCTTACTGCCATTTGGAGCTGCACCTATTTATGTTAAAGGAGCTCATCATCACTAGCCGATTAAAATGGGTTGCTTCTAATCAGAGGCAATGAAGTTGTTGAGGGGGAAGTGTTGACACAGGGAAAGAAAGTGATTAAACATCATTAGCCATCTTTAATGTTATCAGAACAGGCTCCTTGTCTGAGCCAGGTTAACTCCCACTTTCTCAGTGATGCACTGGAGGATGTTTTCTGAAGGATCCTACTTATGTTAGCTCTTCTCTTACCAGTCTGATGTATCTAGCCAAGACTTGCAGAAGCAAAGACACAATTTCCCCATGTACAATCTCTTTCAAAGTACTTGAAAGTATTTTGATTTCTTAGGGATTTCATATGATTTATTTAATGAGGTGGGCCTATCTTTCAAATGGTAAAACAGAACTGACATTTTGGGCATTTTTCACTGTTATGTCCTGTTATTTTATTAAACAGGTCTTTTAAGAAACATACACTGCAGCACAATGAATTCAGTGAGGGTTAGGGCCGTGGACACCACATAAACAAAAAAAAAAAAAAAAAAAAAAAAAGAGACTCAGTTCCATAAAGATTGTTTTGTAATTGCAGAACTGCCGAGTCCTACTCCAAACCAAAACCTAATCTAGGATTTGAACAAAGCAAAGCTGTCTCAGTTCTCTCCATGTCCCACCAAGGGAAGGTGTTACTCATACCAAAAACAATGTCAGGCTGCCTGACTGTGGCAGAGCAGGGGAAAAGTTGAGCTCCCACAACATAGAAAACAGGTAGCACTAGGGTTACTGTACTTGCAAGAGGGGTTGCAGGCAGTCCAGCCTCTTTTTCAGACTGCTGTTTTGATAAAGAACATTGCTTGGCTATTACATCTGTGCTTCTCATTCTTGGTAGCTAACATACAACCGAATCATTTCACACATAAGGATCTGAGGCTGTACACACGCTATCTGTTTAATGGAATAGGTGTTACACTTACATTTAACAGAGCCACACGTGACCCTTAAGTTCCTATTTGCTTGGCCCCTACATTATTCATTTCTTTGCAATCTGTATCAGACTTTATATTAAAAGAGCATGATAGTTGGGAGCAATAAAATCTCACCAAGGAGATCAACTTAGCAGTAAATAAGAAACCAAGACAGGAGCTGAAGACAGTGATTAATTTTGGCAGTGTAATGGAATGGTACTGAATTAAAGGAGCCTGTAAACATGTTCTGAGATTTTCCAGTCTCACTGCTTTTTGATTTCTTTCCCAGTTTGGTAGAGTATTTTCTAAATGCTGAGATACATCCTGCCAGTGTTTGTATCCTCTCAGCTATTGTTACCAGAGGTCTGTTAGTTTCTTTTATTGTTATTTATCAGATATTGGCATCTAATGGATGCTGTGAACACAAATAGACAAATCCTCACAGAAATCAGTTAAAGTTTAGTAAAGTCATAGGAGCTCCACTGATTTACATCAGTTGATAATTAGAGACAATGTGTTTGCATCTACTTCAAAGCATCGGGAAAACATTGAAGTCCAAACAATTCACTGGTTCAGTTACCTTCACATCTCAATGTGGCTGTTTTCCTTATGAACAGCAAGCAGCAGTGCAAAATGCAAATGGATCTTCTACATCACCCTCTGAGCACCAGGTTGTGTGAAAGGTCAAAGGCATGTTACGTGTTTTTTGTTTTGTTTTTTAATAATAATAATAAAAATAATAATTAAAAACAAACAAACAATCTCCTGTATAGGGTAACAGTCTGCTCTTACATGAGGTTAGGGGGGGTGTAAGAATACCAAAATTAAATCCATAATGCCATAATTAATCTTTCACTCTACTTCAAGCTGTACCAGGCAGAACCATTTTATTTTTAACATTTTTAGACAAACCAGAACTCTATTAATAGATCCTGTAAGTAGTCCTGGAACGTGAACTCCCTGTACAGCCTTTACTTTCTTGCTCTGTCTTCAAGCTTTCTCCCATCTCAGCCATGATGTGTTTAAAACCCTCTGTCCTGATAGGCAGAGAGATTGACTTATTACTCCCACAAATTGTACATATGGGTTAGCATATGTGAAAACATGCCCTTGCAACTATTAATCTATCTGCCCTCCACGTTCCACTCCTGTTTCACCCACTCACTTTTCAGATTAAAAGTGCTTTGGGGGAAGGGAGAATATTATCTTTTAGGGGCAGATTGATGGGCAAAGGAGCCAAATGATGCTGCAGCCCCACCCCACACTGCCTGGGGGAGGGACGGTGTCTATTCAAACATCGTGGCTGAAGACTACTCCCACCCTCCTGATCTAGCCCTTCTGTCTGAAATGTCTGTATGGCCTATTATAACAATGAAGATCTGGCATCAGAATGTTAACACTTAGAATTATTTATTTATTTATGTATTTATTTATATATATATATATAAGATTATTTATCAGCTAGACATAATTACATTAGTAATTCTGAAATTGTGAAAGTATTTATAGTCTTACCTATAGCCTATGCTGCCACAGTAAACTTCTATTGCTAAAACAAGCTTCAAGCTTTTGAGTTTCACCAAGCCAAATACTTGTGAGACTGTTATGCCCCTTGGCCAACCAGGCATGATCTTGGGTTTGAGTTTTTGGTTGTTACAAATTGTGAAGAGTTATTCCCGTCTACAACAAAAGTCTACAAGTATCACAGCAGTAATGATGATGCTTTTTGACAAAACACCAGTCACTTCATATGTGTCACTGCTCAAATAAAACCACATTAAGAATCTCAGAAATATTTCTTATTTATTTTCAATAGCCAGGATTCTCCAGGATGCAGCATGGGCATCTGCGTCTGAATCTGTCATCAGTGAACCTGTGCCATCAGATATGGGACCCTCTTCACACATAGTCATCAGGAGGATTGTGCATTGCCATCCACCCAGAAAAAATATTCACAGAGAATGGAGCATTAAAACAGTCAGACCAGATCAGACCAGACTCATCAGGACAGCAATGGCCACAACTTCTATCATGCCCTGATACTTTATTCTTCTTAAAAAACCTGGTTTCCTAGAAAGCATCTTGGCAAACCAGAGATATCCTTCAAGCTGTCTTTGGTAGAGCTGAGATGGAATGGGATTGATGTGAACTGTATGCCACATAACACAAAACTGCCATATTAGTTCCTATCTCCTAATTCTATGCAAGCCTGACATTCAGACCTTTCACATTTTGAAAGTTCTTCTACTTATTATCTACCACTGTCAGTTCTGTTTGCATTGGAATTTCCATAGGTCTGGATTTTTCCTGCAGAACTTGAGTGAAATGTAGAGCTTTTGATTGAGCTTAGTACCATAAAAATTAGTATTTTAGTTAAATAACACACACACACACAGACACAAATTCAAGTTAACATGTCATATTAAGTTTCCAAGTATCATCTGAACCACAGCAACAGCCCACATATTCAAATGCAGCTTTGGGCAGAGGTATAGCAACGTATTGAAACGGAAGAACTTGAACTCCATGGTCTGAACCCAAAGTAAACCTTGGAAGGAAAACAAGAGAATGAGATGAATACCAGAACAAACCCCTGCATGATCAGTTAGTGGACATATATGTTTTGAGGGAAGAGTGGCTGAAATGCTGCTGGGTGGAAAGGGACCTGGGACCTATAAGCCAGCAGCGTGCTCAGGTGGCCAAGAAGGACAGCACCATCTTGGTTTGTATCAGGAATGGTGCAGCCAGCAGGATCAGGGAGGTGATCGTCCCCCTGTACTCAGCTCTGTGAGGCTGCACCTCGAGTACTGTGTTCAGCTCTGGGCCCCTCAGTACCAGAAGGACATCGAGGTGCTGGAGCATGTCCAAAGAAGGGCAACAAAGCTGGTGATGGGCCTAGAGCACAAGTCCTGTGACGAGCACCTAAGTGAACTAGAGGTGTTTAGTCTGGAGAAGAGGAGGTTCAGGGGAGACCTTATTGCTCTCTACAACTACCTGGGAGGTACTAGCTGATCAGGTTCTTCTCCCAAGCACCAAGTGATAAGATGAAAGGAAATGTCCTAAACCAGGGGAGGTTTAGGCTGGATGTTAAGAGAAACTTCTTTACTGAAAGGGTTGTGCAGCATTGAAATAGGCTGCCCAGGGAGGTGGCTCAGTCACCATCCCTGGAGGTCTTCAAGAAATGTGTAGATGTAGAGCTTAGTAGCATAGTTTACTCGTGAACTTTAGTACTAGGCTACAGGTTGGACTAGATGATATTAAAGGTCTTTTTCAACATGAACAATTCTACGATTCTATGAGGTTAACAGAGAAATCACACCCCTCCAGCCTTGTTCACTATAATTACTTAGCCCAGAAGAGGGTTACAGTAGCGTGGGTTGAAAAATGGGACATACAACCACAAGCGTTTTATTGTCATCATCAGTATTAATATTGCCTCATAGCTGTCTGCATCTCTAATAGATACTGCTGTATACACTGTACAATAGCAGACAGGAAAAATAAAAATAAACAAATAAAAGCCACAGTCTTTCCTCTGAACCATTCAGTTTAACATTAGGAATAGCAACCAACTCCAATCTGCATCATTTCTGGCAAGCACTGCAGAAAGCTGTAGCAGAAAAAGGAAAAATAGAAAGCATTAAAAACAAAAAAAAAAAAAAAAAAAGAGAAAAAAAAGAGAGAGAGAGAGAGCCTGTGTTACCACATTTTGGTTACTCAACTGAAGTTATTGTGTGCTGTGGAATGCAGAGGTGAGAGGAATGTGAAGGGTTGCCTGGGACTGCTGTCATTGGAGTTTCCAAAATAATTTAGAAATCAGTGGATAATAATAAAGACAGCTGGGTGGATCAGAAACAGGCTGAATGTTTGGTCCCAGAGGTTAGTGGTCAGTGGTGCGAAGTCTAATTGGAGGCCAGTAACAAATGGAGTATCTCAGGGGTCAATACTGGGTCCAGTCCTGTTTAACATCTTCATTAACAATCTGGACAAAAATGTAGAGAGCACCCTCAGTAAATTTGCAGATGGCACAAAACTGGGAAGAGTGGCTGACCCATGAGAGTGCCACACAGACTTCCAGAGGGATCTCAACAAGCTGAAGAAATGGGCTGACCAGAATCTTAGCCAGTTCTACAAGTAGATGTGCAAAGTCCTGCACCTGGATAGGAACAATCCCAGGCACCAGTACATGCTGGCGGCCACCCAGATGGAAAGCAGCTCTGCAGAAAAGGACATAGAGAAAAGGACAGAGACAGACTACTGTTAGTGGTGCCAAGTGCCAGGACAAGAGGCAACAGGAGGTTCCATCTGAAGGCCAGGAAGCTCTTCTGTGCTGTGCGAGTGACCGAGCACCGGTAGAGGTTGCCCAG
Source organism: Anas platyrhynchos (assembly GCF_047663525.1). Lineage (NCBI taxonomy): Eukaryota > Metazoa > Chordata > Aves > Anseriformes > Anatidae > Anas > Anas platyrhynchos. The sequence continues at coordinate 10,451,198 of NC_092588.1, read as the reverse complement.
TGAGGTTGTGGAGTCTACATCCTTGGAGATCTTCAAAATCCACCTGGAGACAGTCTTGGACACCTTGTTTCGGATGTCCCTCCTTGAGCAGTGGTTGGACCAGATGGCGTCCACGGGGCCTTTCCAAACTCAACTATTCTGTGACTCTATGGATTTAATCATGTCTACTTCATATTATTTTAGCTTGCTTCCTCTCCTCCTCTAACTTTTGATGAATTACCGAATCAACTGGGAGTTCTCCCTGGGCCCAGAATCTGGAAGCACTAGACCCTGAACAAAGGAAATTCCTTCCCATAGAGTTTGCAACCAGAAGGTACGTGAGTGTTAAACATGGAAAGACTGATGTGTCAAAGCTACTCAGTGATTTGTCTCACAAAAACTCATTGAAAAATCCAAGTTCTGGATTCACTGACAAGAGTGTTCCTCACTGCTCTTCTCCATAAATGCAGTCCCAGCTTTCCAGCCATAGCAATGTAGTGTTCACATGACCTCTTGCCTCAAAAATTACTCAGCTATCCATGTCTACTTTTTCTTATTTTCAGAAATAAATGGATAAATCCATCTGATCTGTCTATCGTATTTTTTAATGCACTCATTACTGAAGGATTTATTTTAAGCAGTATGGCTTGTCTATCTATGTGCTATGATCTGATCTAACATCCGGAGGCAAAATTTTTATGAGTCTGAATATAGCCATAACTTGAGCACATTGTGGTTTCACTCAACTTGCTCTTTTCCTCTGGAATGTATTTGTGGTGACATTTCCCTTCTGATTATCACTGTCAAGGAAAGGCCTATTATTTAAACAACAGTTGTAAAAAAGATTGGAGTATAAATATTGAAGGTCACCCCAGGACTTTATGCAGGCACCAAAAGGCATTGTGGCTTTTGCATCATTCTTTGTGACCTGAATTTCCTATGCTGACCATGGAAACTCAGTCCTTGCATCCTTAACTCAGAGGAAGGAAAGATAATTTGTCTCAACAGTTCAGATACTTCTGATTTGGAGAATTTTTTGAGTCTTCACAGCAATATAGAAGGAAAGTCCATTGTCTACCTAGCCATTCCTGAGATATGACACAACTGGCACAGCTACATATAATTGTTCAAAAACTTTCCAGTGTTGACTGTGTACTCACCAAACTGAAGGATGTAACAATTCTTTATTGCTCTAAAATCTGAAAACCTAGGAGGCCTCTGTTCTCACTATCATATGAACAGCTCTTCCACTGCCCACTTTGCAGACCTATAGCAAAAAAAAAAATGAAATGTGACTTTAAATAAATAAATAAATAAATGGAAACATGACCTGATGCCAGTCTCTCCTCAAATCCTAGCAGAAACAAAGAAGTTCTGAAGCTGAAATTTCTAATAGTCGTGTGACTCTGCTGCTGGCAAATTTTTTCCATGGTAGGACAATGGGAGTCACACTTAGCCTAACAGGGATTTATTCTTACATATTCAATCACTTTTTCAAGACTTGAACGACTTCCACATCAATCCAGCACTAACATTGTAACAGTCTTAGAAGTTATTATACACCAATCTTAAATTCATGTTCTTGCTTTGGGGGGCTGCCAGTTTTTATGAGATGGAGGTGCAAGGCACTTTCACCTTAAGCCATTTATTATGGTATCCTTCAAAACAGAGGTGTACTCACCCCCTGCTTCTGAGAATATTCTGCACAGGCATTTATGACTGAGTCTAAGGTACATTTGCTTTTTGTCAAATACACAATCATGAGAGAGAGTTTTCAACTTGATTGTTTTTCACGGAGCTCAAAAATTCTGCAGGTTTCACTTCAGAGTCCCTGACAATCAACAGATTGGACAGTCAGATTAAATGATGTAAAGGCCCCTTCTGGCTTTAAAATCTGTATTGTCAAAAATTGTCAACTATAAGTTAAATATCATGACAGATCTGTTCAGGTGAAGGCTAAAAGTGAATTTGTAGGTCATCAAGGGAGACAAGTCAGAGTATTATATAAATTTACACCAACAGCAAATCTGACCCAGAAGGTGATCAACTGCATTGCCTGAGAGAGAACATCTCAGGTAGTGCTGGCCCATTGCTTTTTGCTTAAGAATGAATTTAACCCCAAAATGAGTTATCCGGTGTAAATACTTTGTAAAATAAGCAAGACATAGAACAGTTTTTTATGGTTAACAAAAATACACAAACAGAAGAAAGGGATTCCAGGCTAAAGAATGAAAGGAAACACACTTATAAAGTTTCTGCCCTGTTTCTTTGAATTGAGCTATATTTAAAACAACTGGTAACATTATTCATCATCAGGAAGAATCAGGAGATGGGGTAATGGAGGAAATTAATGTCCATAAGGCAAAGGCTACTGGTTTCCTTTCACTTAAGCACAGCTGAGAAAATATCATGATAATGTTATCTTTCATGCAAGCACACAGCTCTGAACGTGGACACCTCTCTCCAGAAACCAACTGCCCACAGAAACTATCAGTCTGTCTTCAGGTTTTCCATAGGCTCTTTCACCATAGCATTTAAGAATTTCCCTGTGTAAATTAAGTCAATGCTTAAGTCAAGAATAATACTGACATTATCACTAACACTGACAAAGACCTTGTTTTTCAGATAAATAAATCTAACTTGTAAGGAAACAGCAATTCTTTTTTATTTGTAGGAATTAGTCAAACACCAACTGGATAAAGCTGAAGAACACAGGTTGACTAATGCTGTGAGTAGACATTCTTGCCAAAAATATGTGTTCTAATTATTTTTAAGGGAAGAGTGACAGCACTTCACATTCAGCCCTGAGGAACTCACTCCTCAGCAGCTCAACATGCCGAAGGCACCTTTGCTGTGAGCCCCTTCACAGGCTGTGGGCTCACAGGGAGGAGCCTGCTGCTGCCCAGCACCTGATGCAGTGCCATGCAATCATAGAGAAAAACAAAACAAAGCACACTTATGGCTTTCAAATAAGTGGTTTTAAAGAATTTTCACTGTAGCAGTTTTGTGTGGCACTTTTTCTAAGTCTCTGCTGCTTTCATGATAGACAGGGTTACCCCACTGAGAAAACGACAGACTTACTTGAGTGAGTCCTGTACTCAAGGGACAAAGAGGTCAAATAAGTCCTGACAGAAGCAGTCACAATTCTGAGTAGAGGAAAGATACAACCCTTGCTACCATGGCTGTTTTGCCTAGAGATTTTAGGCACAGGAAAGTAGTCTTTGAAGAAAACATCCCTCTTGGAAACCATGAGACAAAACAAAGATAACACATGAAAATAAAATTCCCTTTGACTGTGCTAATTTGCAAATGCTGGTGGAACAAAAAAATACTTTCAGGAAAGGGAGATGGCAAAAAGAGAGGGGCATGGAAAATCTTTCATATGAAAAGAGAATGAAATGATCACGTGCATAAGAAAATAAAAGAACAAAGGGCTCTCAACTAAATTAGAAGGTAGGATATGCAAAACCACTCAAGGAAATACTTTTTTTTTTTTTTTTTTTCATGCCATGTGCAATAAAACCTCTTTTCCCATCCAAGTTTACAGGGCATCCTTGAGATCAAAAACTCAAATGCCCAACTTGATGGACATTTATAAGAGTGACAAGAATATTTTAAATTCTATAATATTGAAGAAAAGCAAAGTTTGGAAAGAATATCTGGTCCCAAATGTGCATTCCTACACCTCAGTCCACCTGTGAGGAACCTTACGAGAGCTACAAGTGTTTAAGAATATGAAATAGTGAACGTGTGAAAGAGGAACAGCACAGCTGCCTTGTGCTTCCGTCTGGGATGAAAAGCAACTAAGTTGTCTGCATAATGGAGAATCGGGTAATTCATCATTCAGTCTCCTACCATCACTTATCTGCTGAAGAACTGACTTCCTTGTGCCATATACACTTGCTCCATACAGACTAGGAGATGCTATTTGGGATGTCAAAATTTAGGTCCTTGGGCTCCTGGTATCAGAGGGGTTTCTTGATGTGTTTATGTGTTTGTTTCCTTTAACTGAGATCATTGCATGGCTGTAGGAAAAGCACTCTGTAACACAGGGATTTGAACTGTATCAAATTAGGGCAGAATTTAAGAGCCAGCATATTCCATGTGCAGTGATATTCACCAAACATTTTTAAGCTTAATCCATTAAAATCCTTAGGTGAAAACAGAACACCTCTACTACTACAACTTTCTACCTCATCATTTCTAATTTTATCAGTATAACAGAGAGAATAATCTCTGTTATAAAATAAAACTTTAAGCAGTGCATTATAGCCCAGAGATTAGGTACCAAAACTGCCTTGACAATTCTTTTGCTTTAAAGTCCATGTGTTGATTTACAGTAATCTTTTTAACCAGTTCATTTGGTATCAAATACATACTACAAAACTAACGTGCCTGCTAATGCTAGTTTAGCTTTGTATCAGTTTTTCTAATCCTTATTGCCTAAACTGAACATAAATTAATAGAATACCATTATAGTTTTTCTGCTTCATTTCTTACAGTGAGTTGGTATTGAGTTTTGGCATTCAGTAAAATACCGTCTAATGGCATCCACAGAAAATAGCAGCTATGAATTACACTATACAAAATAAACAAGAAGTGATGATTTTCTTTAATGAGATGTTACTATATATATATATTTGTGTATATATATATATATAAACACAGGTTCACACACAGTTGTATAACAATCTTCTTTTGCAAAAATGTATCCATTTCCTTTTAAATGTTAAACAAAAATTAGGTCAAACTGATTAGCTGCTACCTGCCAGACATGCAAGAGTAGATTCCTGCTGCTCCCTCTCAACTAACACTGTGCACATCATCAGTTCGGAGAATATAATTTTTTGTTGGTGGTGTTTTTTTTTTTGTGTGTGTGTGTGTGCTTTGCTTGTTTGTTTGTGTGTTTTGAGTATTTATTTATTTTTATTTTTTGCATTACCACAGGCCAGATCACCTTGCTACCCCAGCAGATTGTACATGTATGCAGCAGGTAGGCATACTGCCACCAGTGGAGAATAGGACCTTTTTCTCTGCTTTATTTAGCCAGTGAGTTCTTTGATTCCTTCATGCTTTATCTGGGCACATCGCTGGCCCTGGCTGGGACCCTCAGCAGTGCTGCAGTGCCAGCAGGGCAGCCAAGATGCAGTGATAGGGAAATGAGCAGACATGGCACACATTTAGTGAAGACCAATGTCCACAGGATCCTCCCTTGCCATGTCACCACCCATTTTGATCATATGTCCCATGGGGTAGGCAGGAATGATTCTGCACACAATCAGAAACACTCCAGGTACCTGAATAATAATAATAATAATAACAACAACAACAACATTCATTTCAGAAAGCCTGGCAATTTCTTTCCCCTAGGTTTTGTTTCTTTCTTGAAAAAAAAAAAAATAAACAGATATGGAATATTGCTTCTAGATCTGATCACTCCATATTATTAAAGAGGACATGCCCCTGGTGATTGCTCCTAGATAGTTGTTTTAATTCTCTGAACATTAAGTGCCTTAGCTCAGCCCTGTAATAACATCATGTTCAACATGTCACCAGAACATTACTCTTTTTTTTTTTTTTTTTCCAAAGGTTAAAGATTCAATGTTCTCATTAAAGTATTGACCACCAATGGTTTTTGAGATTTAACTAATAGTTTTGATTACCTTGAAAATGAAATAGATACGTTTGTAATAACTCTAACTCTGTTAAGTTTCAGTTTTCTAGTGCTGAAGTGTTTTTGGAAATGGCTTGTCTTGTAGCAGAGGCTACAGCTTTGGAATCAGCTGGAGCTCTTCAAGGCAAGACAAGGTGCTCATGACTCTGTAGCTAGAGCTGCCACCCCACAGCAAAGCCACCAGAAGGAGAGAGAGGTGAATGTCACCATCACCCAGCTAAGTTGGCCAAGTCCACCATCAAACAATCCAAGTGCTCATCAAAGTGAAGATTAACAGGGTCTGGATGCAGAAAGCAACAGTCACCTCCAAACACACCAGCTACAGGTCCACAGGGACATTGCACTGTGCCCTACATCACTCATGTTTCTGAGGCAGTTGTCCCAATGGCTGCCAGAAAATGGATTAAGGTGCTTCTTGATAGCTTCCCCAATTTCAAAACTGGCCTCGAGTCATGCATTACAGTAAATACAGATGTGTGATGCTTTTGTTGTTTTACAAAAAGCGGTTGTGCAACCAAACTTCTGCCTTGTTATTTCAAGGAAGCACTTGGCTGCTGTCACTAGATTACAGCTAATTTGTGCCTGGTGACAGCAATAAAAGTGTGCTGCAGAAGAGGTTTATGATGGAATTAATGTGGTGGAAAGGCATGATATATAATGGAAGCTGTTTCTTTTGCAGTCTTGTACAGATGCCAGTGTATAAATTCAGCTGCTAACATCTTATTTTAAATATGGCACACATACTTTGTCCCTTTTTACCTTATTTATTTACTTTGCTTACATAAAATATGGGTCATTAAGGGCACAATTGGTCTGGGTGATGTCAGTTAAAGTACTGTTATGTCAATGCTTCTAAAACTGTCTTTTATTAACCAGGTGTCAGATGTGCTGGGCCAGTCTGAGGGCCAGGTCTTAAAGCCCTACCAGTTCTCCCGACTGATCAGGACATGGGGATGCATTGCCAGACAGGCTGGACATAACTCCTAATATTAATACTGAATAAATGTACAAGAGGAAGCCTCCACAGAGGTGTTTTATCAGAAGTGCACATTGCAGTTCCCAGATAATACGTTTATTGGCAGTCATTTCTGCATGATACGAGCTGAAAGATGTCAGAGCAAAGTTTGTAGCTACAAGAGAGGAAGAGAAAAATCTGATTAAACCAACATTAGAAATGACATTTTTAAAGCATTCTGAAGGCCCTTTGGGAAGATTGGGTAATTCAAACCAAAGGGATCTGTGTCTATTTCATGGGACTTGAAACTATGCCTGTTTAACCCATCGCTTTGATACACAGGCTGAGCTGGAGTCATCTTTGGTGGCAGCTAAAAGGCACAATCTACAAAGGAGTCCAGGAAAATGTATAACCTGTGTACATGAGAGCACCACCTTAGTGCCTGTTCCAGGGTGAAAAAGGGAAAATTGTCAACTTAAATTTCTGAGTTAGGACTATGCTTCTAGTCCTTTGCCTGTGTATGTAAGAAAAATAACTGAAAAAGAACCTTTGATTTATTAAACTCAAACTGCCATTAGACCAGTAAAGGATCACTCATACCTACTAGTGGGTCACAGCTAGAGGAAGAAGCTTCTGAGAAAAAGCATAGGAAAACAGGTCTTCATTTCCTCAGTGGAAGGAGGGACAAAGAGACATGTATTGTCTCTGGGAAATGTGAGGTCTGTTTCTTTCTCATCCTTATCACAGTAAAATACCCTACATACTGGATTAGTGTTCCTTTTCCCACAGTCTGAAAGGGCAAATAGAGGCAGAACAACTTTAAATAACAAATTGCAATCACAGACTTGTGGTATAAGTTGGAATTTTATCAGTTCTCCACTTGCTCTTATAATATTTATTTCTAATTAGACAAAGCAAGCGTTTATTTAAAGATATAAGTTTACAAATTAAGAGAACGATGGTTGAAATAGCTCTGCCAGCATGAAACCTAACCTCCTCCTTTTTCCTCATAAGGTTTGTAATCACCTTGCTGATGAAGGTTACCAGAACCAGTGAAGGGAATGCCTCAACTTCTTGCAGCAAGTTAACCCCCTCACCAAAGCCTGGTAAAACAACCCTTCTGGCAACGTGGCAGATGGATATTGGTACCCCCTTCGCCCAGCTCTGCTGCATGGGCAGGGAGGCTGCAATAAGCAGATGGATGGATGTACAACCCCACCAGGGATGGACGTTTCTGCAGGGGACATCTGACGATGCTGCTTGTTAATGCAGTTATGAAAGCTGGGCACGGCATTCATGAATAAACATCGCTTCACCCTTAAAATATGTATCTTCCTTTAAAAACTAATATAAGGTATTTATGCAGTGTTTGGCATATTTATTTTATATAATTTATTGGAATGATTACATGATTTAAGTAATACCCCAAATCTATTTTCTGTAAGAAGTTGTGTTGTACATTTACTTATCTCCTGCATCAATTAGACAGGTGAGGAAAAATTACCAACTCTTTGTTACAGATCTAAATTCAGTGGTCAGCTCAACTACATCTGAACTCAATGATTAACAAAGGCAACATTCAGGTCCTCTGGTATTTTAAGGGTATTTTATCTGCCAATGGAAAAAAAAAAAAAAAAAAAAGCAGCAAAAAGAAGTAAAAATGTATTTATTTATTTTTTAAATATGTCCCTTCTTCACTCAACCTGGTTCATCACCCTGGTTTACTATGCAAGAGAGCCATTACTATAATGAGAATATTTTCTGTAGAAAATGGTATTTTTTTCAAAACACTGTGACTTTTTTATTATTACACAGTGTTCAGCTGCCAGTTTTAAATGTTTCTGCAGAGAGCAGATATCTAATTCACCACAACACCAGGTAATTCCTATTCAGAATATGTGATTTATAGCTAGCAGATCTGACAGCCTTTTGTACTAAGTAGAAGCCAAACTAAACCCAGCAGGAGCTGTGAAAATTGTTAACTTAGGGGACTGTATGTGTCCCAGGGACCATTTTCTCCCCTACTTTGCCTTTATTATTTTATTTTATTTTACTTTATTTTACTTTATTTTATTTTATTTTATTTTATTTTATTTTATTTTATTTTATTTTATTTTTATTTTATTTTATTTTATTTTATTTTATTTTATTTTATTTTATTTTATTGTGACTTGTCTGCTGCCTTACTGTAAATTCCTTAAGGCCAAGATCAAGTCTTCCTACTAGTTATAGTTAACACAGCACCTGACCCATCAACACCCAGATTCTCCATAAGTCCATACAGTGCTATCAAAATCATGGAGTCATAACATCACTTTCTGTTGTTAAAAACCTTGAAAATGCTTTAAAAAGGAACAAATTGTGTTACTGAGGGGAGAAATGGACCCCAGAAAGATGCCACAGACTGCCCAGAAGGACAGTGGTAGAGCTGACCCTACTATACACTGCTTTTGCAATGTGAAGTACCCACGGAGACCCATTTGCCTCCCAGATATAGATGAAGGCAGAAATTCATGGCGAGGACACTGAGAGTGCATGAATATCTCCCCAGAAGATCCACAGACACCAAAGAGCTACATTTCAATGGCTTCCACCCTGTGCTTCCACTGTGTTTGCAGGAGGCACCGAACAAGTGCTTGTTCTACACTCCTACAAGTATCCCTGACTTATCACAGACATCCAAACATGCTAAGGTAAACAAAAAGTAAAAACACATGATAATAAAATAATACATTTGCATGTATTGCACTCACTGAACTGTTCTCTGGTATTTGTGCACTGTCCAAGCTCTACCTTCCTGCAGCAGGTAGAGTGCAAAAGGCCTGCAGAGCAGAGAAAGCCAGAGCAGAGATAAGTCCAGCAGAACAGTGCCCCAGGACAGGGGCTTCAAGTACAGTGAAAAGTGGAAACTCCTTGCAAAACTGGGCTAACTTGCCAGAACCTCATTTTAGTAGACTGCCAAAGAATCGATTCCAAAAATATTGACTTACCCTGTTTCATCACTCTGGAACAATACATCTTCAGATTTTTATTTTTATTTTTTTTAAGAATTTGTGGCATATAGGTAGTTTTCCTTTGTTTGTCCTGTCCTGACACTTTCAATCAGACTCACAGTGCCTGTTTCCAAACAAAAACAAAAGTGGAAGAAAGTATTTTAATGGATTTTAATGGATTTTGTTTTTTTTTAAGCTCCTTTGAGAAAATTTCAAAATGTTCAGCTTACACTCCTATTTGGAATGCAATAAATAAATAAACCCTGGATCATTCCTGAGAAAAATACCCTTTCTCAGCCATACGACTGAGCACAGTGTACATCCCTCCACTTATGCAAGAACCCCTTCACACAGGACACAAATTCACGCTTTGGCTTTCTGCATCTCTCACCCATCAGCAAAATTACAGCCACATGTGCACAGAGCATCAGGCAGCTGTTCAGAAGGGGAGAAAAAATGCTAGTGCTTAACTGATTTATGGAAGGAATAAAACTGATGAAGTATCAGAAGCCAGTTGTAATTTCTTTGGATTAACACCTCTGCTTTCTTCCCTAATTGCCATTAAAGATTACACTCAGTCCCAGCCCCAGTCCTGCATCTCTCTGCAGACTGGTACTTCCAGCAAGATGCCAGATTTCCTCTGTTATCATGTTGGAAAGCTGGCATGCAGGCAGCCCTTGGGGGTCTCCAGCTGAACAGAAACAAAGCCTGCATGCTTTGACTGGATCACGACAGCCAGATAGTGACTTTTTTTGTGTGTGTATGTTATCTTTCAAGCCTGGCAAATTAGCTTACATGCAGTAGGGAATATTATTATCAGGCAATCATTTTTAGCTACTGTGGGGTGTGGAAATCACACAGTGTTAAAAGCTGCTAGTGAAAATGATCGTTGGAATTATTTTAAGCAAATTAAACTATTGCTGATCACTCATTCTCTTTGAATTGAGCAAAGCTTTAGTAACTGTCAAAAAGAGCAAAAGACTTCTAAATCCTCCATCTTTTCCTCAGGTAGCTTAAATGAAATCTGAGCTGGAAGATAAGGATGTTACAAAAAGACACTTCTTCTTATAAGCAGAAAAGACTTCAATGGGTTAAGCCATATCTGGCTGAGTCCCAACAGACATAAAAATCACCTGTGCCTGCTCTGAAATAAATCAGTGTCCTTTTCTGCTGCTGCCGTTGTCTGGAAATAATGCAAATGCAATGGGCCTGCAGTGACATTGTGCCGCACTCGAAGGATACACATAATAAATTGTCCCCTAATACTGTTAAAGAGACATTTTCGTCTTACTCAGTAGCTTTTGAGGTTGAACTGTGCTACTTACTAGTTGAGGACTGTGATATGGTGTCATGCCATTCTGCTCTATTATTCATTTAGCCTCTTACTGCTTATATGCACATTTGGTTCTTGAGTCTCAAAATGCATTTTGCTGCTTACACTCAATGATAGGGCATTTGCTTGCACAGAAAAAAAATGCAGGGAGTTTTCTTTCCACTTTGTTGCTGTTGTTTTAATCATTTCTCTTCAACAGCAGCTGGAACAGATCGTAGATTCATACAATTTGGTTCTACTGCATTCATCACTTGGAAAAATGCATGGCTGCATTAAAGGAGGACAGGAAGAATTTGTCTGCCCAGCAGGAAGCTATTGCTGTTCCATAATTGTTTGGTAAAAGGGAGCTGGAATAAAAAATGGAGGTAAATGGGTATCTGTGTCAATCCAATCCATCAAAATGGGCTTAACTGACTGGGGATTCACAGTTTAGCAGCTGGATGTAAAAGCAGGCAAACTCAACATGAAAGGAAATAATCATTCATTCAGTTACAACATTTTAAACCTTAAAACTGATATCTAATTACATCGTCTTCTGCACCCCCCAAAAACTGAGTAGAACTAGCAGCAAGATATTTTCTAATAATCAGAGAATAAAGTCGAGTACAAACATATAAGGGCAGTAATAAATAAGAGTTTAAACAACAGAACCAAGTTGTATTTGATTTGTTTGGTTGGTTTTGTTTTGGTATTTAAGCATCATTAAATTCCCCAAATGCCCAGTCATGTCCTAAAATTGCCCTCTATCTTAATTCCAAGGCAAGTACTTGTGCATCCTTACAGAGAAACGGGTCAGGGAACTGAATCTGTTAGAAAATAACTAATAAAAGTAAAATAATAATAATAATTAAAAAAAACTGCTTTCCTGTGGGCAGGTTGCCCAATTCTCATAATGCTTTTGCCAGAAGAGAATGGCATGGAGCTGAGACCAAGTGCCTGTGCCGAGCAGATCCCTTAGTATTGCAACCCATTGCCCACTCAGCTCTCAGTATCCAAGATCGTTTAATTGAATAAAAAGCCTGTCTTGGCACCTTTCTGCCTCATTTTCATGTGTGAACACAACAGACAAAACGGAGACAATGAAAACCACTGAACCAGAGTAGTAGCAGAAGGGATTTGGCTTGAGGCACGAGTGCTGTAAAACTTGTAAGCAATATGGTTAAACCCATTAGTCATCTTCTGTACATAAGTGTTTCACAGGACAGGGAGCAATAGCTGAGTAAGGGCTAATGCATCAATGTACTGCAGATGTACCCACATCTTGGGCTAAGATTCCTAGACAACAAAGCTAGAGGAAACCCATGGCAATGACTTAGCCTGGCAATTTGTACATCACAGACCATGGGACTTTCTTTGGCAAATTCCTGTTTCACACCTTTGACTTCAGATTGAACAGCAGTATTTAAATCTGCGGCGCATGGACCTCAGAGAATTATGTGCATAGAAACTGCAAAACTTGCCATGAGAAGAGGGGTTTGAATACAATATACAAAGGTGTATCCTTCCCCTTGGGAAATCCTCAGAGATTTGCATATCAAAAACCCACCCAAGACCACTCACTAGAGTACAGATCTTTTAGAATATCTTCCAGTAATCACCTGAAATTTTGCACTACAACATCAAGGGTCACTTAATTTTGCTTATTTTTAATCACCATCTTTCTAGTACAATTACACCTTTCTTCAACCCTCAGCCATTGAATCTGCTATAACTTTGTCTGTCAAACTGGAGAACCCTCTGTAATCACATTTCTACTCTCCAAGTAGGTACTCCCAGGCCAGCAAAATCACTCGTTAAGCCCTCAGTAATCTAATCAGGTTGTGTTCTCTGAATCTTTCACAACAAGGCATGTTTTGTGGTCCTCTGAAGCTTAGGAGTGTTCTTCTTTGAACACTTCCCAATTTCTAAATCATTCCTGAAATGCAGAGCTGGACACAGCGTTACAGTGGATGCTACGCCACTCAAGTACAGAGGTAATAGAGGCTCTCAGCTTCAGGCTCAGACATTGGTATTCATATCTGCAAGGTTGTATTAGCATTTCAGTTAAGTGTCTGTAGCTCATGTTCAGATGATGACCTGATTTAATCTACAAGTCTTTCCAAGACTTATTCTTTCCAAGGATAGAGTCCTTATGCTGTTGAAATTACCTATGTTCTTTGCTCTTCACTGTATGGCATTATATCTGGCTGTTCAGACTTACAGAAACTTATACTCTTTGCTTACACCATTCCTACAAAGCCATTCCCATAAAGAACCTGCTCTGTCTTCAAGGTGTAATCACAGAAGCTGTACAAAAGTTAAAGCTTCACTTGTGCACCCTCTCCAAATCAAACACCTTCAGTCTTCCTGGAAAAAACAAACAAACAAACATATGTTATACATATAAAAATTAGATCACAAATACTGATCTACTGTGCTTAAGCCTGCTGTAATTTTATATAAATAACCTCCTAAATATATGAAATGTTCATTTGCCTTCAGAACTCAGAACTCCAAATAACCTTGGTTTCACTAAAAATTCTGGTTTAAAAAAAAAAAAAAAATACATGGCTACCCAGGGAAAAATAAAAAATAAAAAATAAAATTTGCTCACACCTGTCAAAGATATTCACATTTACAAAATATTCTGACTTTCAAAATTTTCTTAATTCCTACATGGTGCACCCACAAGGTGCACACGAAAGACAAAGAGAAACCCTAACTCTGCCCCTTGTGCTTGTTCCTGTATAAGGGAAGCAGCAATAATAGCAACCAGGTTTATGTATCCCAAGGTCCACAGAAATTTAGCCTGTGGCTCAGGACAGGATCTTATGATAACATTTCATTTTAATTTTAAGAGTACTGGGACTTGACACGGGCCACATGCCTCACTAGTGCGAACAAAAAAAAAAAAGGAGGGGGGGGGGAACCCCCTTGTTTATATACTGCATTGCTGCAATGTGTAATCCTTGTTTGTTTGTAATCTGGCCACTGAATACTGAGAATAAACTGGTTACTTCTGAACCTTTCCCAAGCTACAGCCTTCTACAGGACAGCTCACCCTTACACAGGACTTGAGGAGAATTAGTGCTGTCACATAAACAAAAGAATTATACCCATAAGGGCATTTTCCTAGTCAGCTTGAAATTTAGTCTCCAGATATTTTGACCGCAAGGCCATTGCAAATATTTTTGTGCAGTGTACTGTTGTTTGGGATTTCTTATTGTTCTCTGAAAATGGCAGAGGCATTTTTATTCTTTATATTTTGCTGTGCTGTGCAAAATTACTGGGTATACTAAAATTTCTTCAATGAATTCAGTTTCTAAGACACACAAATACTTCTGTACATCCTCAGCCATGAAGAAGCTTTCAGAAAACAGTAAATCAAAAAGAGTAGTTTAAACTAGGACCCAAATCCTAATGAGAATCATCTTTAATTAGAATAATTTCAGCTACTCTCAACACAAGTCCTTGAAAAAAAACTTCTTTAACATTAAAATTAATTCCTATCAGCATGAACACTGAGATGTTTATATCCAAAATTACTATGAAACCATAGGAACTACAAATTGAGGTATATAAAATGAACACACATTGTTCTCCCTCTAGAATATGAGAGCTCTCATTGAGAGACCTTCCAGATAGAAGAGTGTTTGGTCCTCCACCTGATTAATGCAGGCAGATCCCACTGTTAATCGGGAGCCCCATGGAGAACCTGCGGCTTACTGTGGGCAGATTCTCTCTCCACCTGAAGCCATCTCCAAGACTGAGACCTCTACAGGATTAAAGCCTTCCCTGTGAATTAGACTGCACTTCGCAGAGATGTTCTATTTACAACCCTCAAAGAGTCTATGAACTTTAGCAAATGAGCAACAAAATGCTAAGAAAAATCCAACAGCTGACATAGGTGACAACCATATACATGTATTTATCTAGCTGTAGGCCCATAAATGATGGTGAATCTCTCACTTGTGGGCCACATAGAGCCCACAACATCATTTAACAGTTTGCAGGTACATTATTTCTTTCTGCATTATCACAAAGTAGTACTGAGATGTAGACAAAACTTAACCAAGCACATTTTCAAATTCTGATTTAGCCCTCCACTCTAATAATCTCTGCTAATGTACTACTGTAGTCTGTGATAGCCCTGTAGCATTTAGAGTTAATTAGTAACCCTTTCAGCATGGAACCCTCACATGAAATGCAGTCATCAAATAATTATGCCAAGGAACAATTTGGCCAACTGGACAAACAATGGATCTTGTTGTACTTCATTATTTTTAAAAGAGCAAGCTTACAATATAATTGCCAGTTGTGTTTCTGGCTTTGCACCTTTCTGAAGAAAACTAGCAAAGAACCAGTATTTCAGGCTGTGACTGACCAAAGCAAAGCCTGAGGAGACACTGTCAAGGGGCAAGGATACCACAGTCACACATATGGGCACAGGAGAGCTGAGGAAGGATTTTTGATCTTCAGTCCAAGCTGGTCTGTGGTCAAGAACCTTCTGCATTCCTAGAGGTGATGATATGTTTCCCTTTAATACTTTCTGTTCCTCAAATGCCCTTGCAGTGCACCTTCATATCACAACCTCTTAGAAAACTCTACCCTCTTTTCTCTTCCTTTAGTCCACACTCATTGAAAAGCCAACATTTTCACTGCTGCAGTCTCTTATTCATGGTAGCATTTAACTTCTCAGCCTTCCTTTCACCACACCAACAACCATACCTCTTCCTAGCATTAACAACCCAGAAAGAGTCAAGGTCAGATTAAAGCAAAGACCAACATGATTTTCCACAAGATGTGTACTTTAATTATCTCTATACCTTACTACTAAGTAATCACTTGAAGAGAAACGGGTCATTTATGCTGCTTTCTTCTGAAAGCAAGTTTTTCCTTGTAGCAGAAAGCTCCTCAGGAAAATCATCTTGAGCCATCACCATTTCTTCAGACTTCTGGAAGAGAACAGCAACATTGTCCATGGGCTAACAGAGCACTGTGGTGTGTCAGAAGCATCAGAAACCTTTCTCTAATGCTTTGCTGATTTTGCTGTTGACCCTATTTGAACCAGAAAATCACTGAGGCCACTGCTGCCACACATATCTTCATTCTATCTGTTCTGTACCAGTGGCAACAGGTGGACTGTCCAAAATTATGTTTTATCCTCAGAATATGGACATTAAAAATTTTTAATCAGTTTTCCAAATTTTAAAACATCTCTGTCTAAAATGTTCCAGAACCCTTTTTTAAAAAAAAATTATTTACTCATAAAGAATGTAGAAAGAGGTCATCTGAGCAGCAGATGACATGATGACAACACATACTAATCTGAAAAAAATGCATCAAATCAAACAGAAGGCATGGCCATGAAAACAAAACAAAACAAACAAAAAAGCACATTCTGAACAAACTGGACTTCGTAGCAAATTTTCTGGAATGTTTGCAGAGATGTCTTTTCTAACTACTGCCATTAACCTGCCAGCTACTTTCTACCTCTTTGGAGCCAATAAACCTTTTGCATGTGCAAGAATCAGGTTAAGACTTCTATTTAACTGAGCTTTTACACACATGCCAAAATGAATTGTTTAATCACTGCCTAAGATCTTAAGTATGTTTCTTAAACTCAGTCACCAGCTGTCTTTCAGAGGAAATCAGGCTGGGAGCACAAAGTCACAAAGAGACTATTTAGTCTGAGATTTAGCATTGGCCTAACTTAATTATTTCTAAAATCAACAGGATCATCATGGAAAGCTTTAAAAAGCCATTAGTTGCTGCTGACACTAGCAGCCTTCAGGAAAATTTTCATGGTATAAGTCCACAGCCTTTTGCAAAAGATATAAGCTCAGTCTGCCAAAGGTGCAAGCTGAATCTCAGTTGTGTTAGCAGAGTGCAGAGTCAGTATATGCAGACTCTCAGACTTATTAGCTCAGTTTCAGAAACATGATGACTAGAGTTACAGGGCTTCCAGTCTGCTAACAGTACAGTCAGAGCAAGCTTATACTTGTCTGCAAATACTACACGGGTTGCTGCTAGAGAGGATGTAGTTACACTTGAAAAGCTATACAGTTGCACCTGCAAACCTTACAGATTTTTTATTTGTTTCTTCCCCCAAAAAATAGTTATTGTAGCAGAAATGAAATTCTGATTTTTCACAATAGAAGCCCTGATGAACCTACAAATGATGCTGTAAGACCCCATGAATCAGGTATTAGTCCTGATTATTATGGGAGTGTTCCCAGTAATTCTAATAGTAATTTCAGTGTGTTGGCAGAATATCTGTGCTTCAGAATTCAGGAGAAAAGGGTTTGTCATGCAGCCATATTTTTCCTTTTTTAATGTTGCTGCCTTCAATATTTTATGTGGGAGATGATAAAAGGTTTTAGAATATAGGAATATATAGAATGGTTTCAGTTAGAAAGGAGCCTACAAAGATCATCAAATCCAACTGAACAATATTCCTAGAAAGGTGGTTGATGCCCCATGCCTGGCTGTGTTTAAAAGGCATTTGGACAATGCCCTTAATAATATGTTTTAGCTTTGGGTCAGCCCTGAAGTAGTTTGACATGGACTCGATGATCTTTGTAGGTCCATCCCTTCCTACTGAAACTATTTTATATTTCTATACTTTATATTTCTATAATAAGCAAACAACAGAAAACTAAAGCAAATGTTTTACTAACTAGGACAAAAAAAAAAAAAAAAAAAAAAAAAAAAAAGGAACAATACTTAAACGCCAAGAAAACGTCTGACTTTCACCAAAAAGCACTAATTTTCTGGCGTGAAAAGAAAGATACATCTGCATTAAACATTCAGGAATAGGTGGGCCTAAACATGTTTAAAGGCAAAATAGATTATTAGACTACTAATAATCTATTGTAAAAAATAATGTGGAAGCTAACTTGTTTTAACATGTTCTCAATCCAGATTGGGCTCACTTTCTTTCATCAACAATTCAGCCTGAACCCAATACCTGCATGTGAGCCCTTGGTTAAGGTCAAATACCTATATTACACTGCCCTTCAAGCAATATTGAATCAGTAAAGTATCTTTTCAGCTACAGTTATATTAGATATAGCTATTGACTTCCTTCTTTTTTATTGCACTATAAAACATGCTGTAGTGAAAATAAAGGTTTACTTTGCAACAGAGAATTCACAGACATCTATTACTGCTGACTCTTCAAATCCTTGGACATGTGTCTTGCTGCCTGTGTTGATTGAGACATTCTGAAAACCAATTAACTGTCCTTCAACCAGTCCCTGACTTGTATAATTAGTGCAGTGTGGTTTATGTAGCAGGGTACAGTAGATGCTAAAATAGTTGCCTGTGTCCCTTTGTGTATACCCAAGCTATTAATGAAAGGTTGGGTTTCTTTCTTTCCTGTTTTCAGAAAACAGGCAGAAAGCTGCCATCCTCACAAAGGCTTCAGTAGGAGTTGGCTGCCTCCGTTTGATTTTAAAGATAATAGTGTCTCATCTTGATTCATCCCACTCTAACAACAGAAGATTCAAGTGTTCTTTTGCCAAATTCTGAGGTAGTTTTGAGACTGATGTAGCATCAGGAACAAGTAATTATATTCACTGTTACAAGCCTCAGGTAGAAGGTTTGACAAAATAAATGTTCTATGATAATCAAGCAAATAGACAGGGGCAAAAAGAGCTTCAGATTTCAAAATTCCAACTTGTTCCTAAAGTGATCTACAAAAGAAATTATCTAACACTATTTTTAGAGTGGTTTTGGGTGCTTTTTTTTTTTTCAGACACCTGAAAGGTGCCTAAACCACAGAAAGAGTTCTTTTACACTCAGTCATCTCATCTCTGGTTTTGACTTCCCAATACTGTGACGCAAACTCACTTGAGAAAATCTCTGGCCAAATTAAAATAAATAAATAAATAGATAAATAATCCCAATTAATATAAACCAACACCACAACCAAGAAGATATAAAAGGAAGCACTATATTCCATAATATTTAGCCTCTGAAAATATTCGAACACAGGTAAGTCAGACAAGCTTATGTGTTCTCTGTGGACACTCTGCTTGCTGGGATGCTGCTGATTCAGGTAGTGTCTGTGACAATACACATTTATAAAATTTGTATACCTAGATCACAAGTGGCTTTCATTGCATGCCTATCATAGAAGGCCCTGTAGACCAAGAAGGTGTATAACAAAAGCACATATTGGTGATTCTTATCAAGGAAGGAAAACTCAGATTCATGTCTACCCTGAGTAATATCTGTTGAGGTCTATCCACTAAATGCAGTGCATCTTCTAGTACTTTTGTTGTCTCCTAGGGTCATTGAAGAGCCAGAAACATTTATGCAAAGATTCAGGCTTAGCTGCAATGTACCTGTCCTTTATTTAGAAGCACGGCAAGGAGATGAGAAGAACTAGAATATGGTCTCTTGCATTAAATTTAGCAATCATAAAGAGGTGCTGAAATAAAGTCTCTGAAAACTGCAGCCTTGCTTACAGCACAGGTGCAGAAAGTTCAATAGCAACAGGAGCTCCTGGCTCACCTCTCTAGGAGTAGCAGATCTTACATTCTGTTGTGTTTATGAAGACAGTAATTTACAACCAACCAAAAGCAGAGTCAGACTGTGGTATGGTACAAACAATACAGTCAAGCAATCCCCAAGAGCTTGCAATCTAAATAGACAACACAGATGCATCGGCAAGGGCAAGGCACACAAGCAGAGCAAATGACATAATAGCAGCAAATGGCTGCTATTAGTTCCACAGCTAGTTCCCAAGCTTATTTTATTTTTATCCTTGTCTTTGAGAACGGGAGGATGAACAAAGAAATAATTAAAATGGAAGGGAGCAGGTTGAGATGGAGGAAGGCTTAGAAGACATTTCACACTGGAACAACCACCCTATCCCTTCATGATATGGCCAAGCTCATCAGGAATCACATCACTGTACTTTACAACATCCACAAAAACTTCAGTGAGACAGTCTGAGCAGACGGGAAGAAGCTACAAAGTAAGACACTCGAATTAAGAGCTAAAACTGTGTGTAAGTCCAAATCTCAAGCTTTCTATGGAACTTGTGGGTGAATCAGGCAAATTCAATTTCTGACCTTTGGACCATTTGAAATGAGATAGGCACTTCCTCTCCGTATGTGTGTGTGTGTGTGTATGCTGGTAAACAGAGTATCTCTTTCAATACTGCAAAAAATAGGTAATGTGACCATATAACAAGTGTTAATTTAGAGTAAATTACAGTTAAACCAAGGAAATCATCTTTCAGGTACTGTCACTCACATATTGAATTGGCTGGGACCAGCCTTCACCCTGGTCAAGATGCAAGCCAGGTATGGAAGGTACCACGCACTCTCAAGCAATCCCTCTGCCCTTACAGTAGGGCATAGTCTCAGATGCAAACACTTGCCTGTTGGATTGTACTCTAGAGATGTTTTTATTTGAGAGGGGAATCAATACTGTGAAGCAGCCTGAAACTAGGCTGCCATTTGTGTTTTGACAAGGCTTTGAGAACTTCATTGTCTGGGGAAATTATAGCCTGGTGAAACAAAAACAGTGGGGAGAGAGGGAGAAAAATGCCAGAGATGACATGTATTATGATCCTTCCACCCCTAAGTTTGCCGTTTGAGTCTGCCACAATTTGCATCTGCATTTGCATTTTAATTGTTCTGTGAAAACCTTTGCATTGGAAGAAATCCAGAAGGACCACACATGAAACATGCATACACACACGGATGCAGGCCCTGGGTGGATGCCTAGTCCTTTCCAGTAAGATCGTGCTGTAGGCCGAGTTTCAGAAGATGAAATTCTCTTTCTCCACTCACCTCAGATGAGTCAAGAGGGCCCTTGCGGTAGGAACTGCAGATGAGTATTCACCTCCTCAGGAAACTAAACGACTTGCATCTATCCAAGATATCTAAGCAGGGATTTAGGAGACCTTATTTCAGGTATCCACCTTCAAAAGTACATAATTACATGTTTCCAGCTGGATCACATAATGCCAAAAGGCCCCAATGTAGATCAGTAACCTTGTCTGCCACGCGCTGTGTTAATAGGAGAGCCGGGTCTTGCCCCAAACAGTTTACAAGACAGGCAAAGGAAATAGCTACCATCTTGTTTTTCTGGCATGAAACTGAGGCCCTAGGCCAAACAGAAGAGCTGACAACTGAAGCAATATCGCTCATTAAAAATAAACGCCAAGCCAACAACTTGAATCAAGGTACTATTCTTCACCGAACATCAACTCACTGATTAGTAGCCTGAGCAACTCCTTGAAATTTCAAATTCATGCTAGGCCAAAGCCTGGGCCTTCATTCCTCAGCAAAAGATACTGAATTCAATGCAGTTTATGTGGGATATTTATCAGACCAGAGGCTGGAAACGAAAACCTTGTCTCTTTTCTCTTTTCTCTCAGCATCTTAATAAGAGCTTGTTCCTTTGCCACGGTACCAAGTGCCATCATCTCCTCAAGACAGGAATTTCTTGTTTCTAGACACCGACCATAGGGACTGCTAAGATGAAGAAAAATGTTTGTAAAAGAAAGGGTTTGAGACTTCTAGCCTTGTTGCAGTATTCCCTCCTTGGCTGTGGCACTCCAGGGACTGCTATGCTATCAGGGCAGAAGCCTGGAGACTGGTTTTGTCTTGGAAGCCAGGCCACTGGCAGTAAGTCAACCTGGATCTACCGTGTTCAGTACAAACCACATCTAGTCTGAAGATGGGAGGATCAAGACCTATGGAAGATAATGATTTTTGCTTCAGTGACAGTATGGGCTTACAGTTTGTTTCATGGGTGTGAATTTAATCACTGTCAAATACAAAGGGATGTTTTACTAAATCATAAACAGATAAGAAACTCTGATTTGCAGTCTCCTGATCCTCAAATTGCAAAGTAGTTTAAGGGGGTCCTTTCAAATACACACACACACACACAGAAAAAAAATAAAAAAATATAAAAAAGAGAGAGAAGCCCTTGGTCTCTGGATATTTCTATTGGCCAAGGATGTCTTAGTTATGAGCAAGCAGTAATTCCTAGGACTTTGCAGCCTTCGCTTTATAATCCAGGTCCACAAAATGATTTTGATTAACAGAAAAAAATATAAGAAAAATGAAAAACCTCTCTTAAAGGAAAAAAAAAAATCTAACTCAGATTCCTGATTCCTTACTGAACTGGGTGAAAAGTAATCAGAAAAATGGTTAAACATGCAAAACCAAATCAGAGACAACCTTCACGAAGAACAGGGTGGGAAGGCCCAGCAGGGAGATAGCTTCATTTGGCTCAGCACTTTTCAGAGCAGTTCATCTGATCATGCCCTCAGCAAAAGAAGTGGGAGGGATTTTTTTTTTTTAATGCCTGTGGGACCTATTTGGGAGCTTGTATTCTTAACATACTTGATTCTTGAAAATACCACCCAGCCAGACTGAAAAGACTCAAAATCAAGAAACTGTGGACAAAAAAACACACTGTCTCCATTAGCAATGTCATTACCATCCACTAAGGAAAAAAAAAAAAAAAAAAAAAGGAGGGGAAGAAAAGTGGAGGAAAAGGGAGAAGAAAATCTGAGGGGGGAAAAAAAAAGTTTCTAGCACTCATGGATGCATCATCAGACAAGAAGAATGCAGAAATTAGACATCAAGCATCACCTTAACTCTGCTCCTTTCTGTATCTCTAAATGTGGTATCTTTTTCTAGCATTATTAATTAGCACCAATCAGTTACTTAGCACAAAGACGTGTTTCTAATACATACACCTCACCTCCTAAGCAGGAATTAAAGAGTTAAATGATATAGGACACTGTTTCCTTTTTTATATGATAACTAAGAGCTGCAATATAATTGCCTGATTTGCTCTATTTCATTAAGGCTCCTTTTCCTTCTACTTCAAAAGGTTAATGCCACTCATATTTCCTTTTTTTATTGTCTGGCTTCACATAATGCCATGGGACAAGACAAAATAAGCAGTTGCCTCAACAAACTATAATTCATCACAGCAGAACAACGACCAGCTGTAATTCAGTCTATTTTTAAATCCAACACGTAATGAAAATCACTAAAAATAATACATTTCCCAGAGCCAAGACAATAGACCAAAAATATGTAATAATTAGTGCTCTGGCCTAAGTGCTTCAGGCTCTAAACTGTTTTATGACAGTGAGATCTGTTCCTAGCAATCAACCCAGTCCACTGGTACCCACTTAACATCTTTATTATTAACATGTGTTTCTTTCAGCATCTACGTTTAACCACAAGCTAAAAGCACCATATGCCTGCTTAGCAAAAATCTGTGCCTCCCAACTCACTCCCTGCCAGTTCAGGACACTCAGAGGTAACATAAATGAATTCATTGTCTAAAAAAGAGAAAGTCTGTCAAAAAAAAAAAAAAAAAAAAAAGAGACAAGGAAACTGCCTTGGCATGCTTTGATACCTAACCATATTTATAAATCAAAGAAAGCAAGCTGCAGAACAAAAAACACCTTAAAAAACATCCCCACCTTGGCCATCTGCCTGCCTTCACCAATACTAAGTGGCACCCAGCTATTGATCTCTACTCCTTCTATTTTACAGCAACATTCAGCAGTCTTCATCAAGACCCTCCACACTGCATAAGTTCAAAGTGTGTGTTAGCGCATAATAAATATACAAAAAATCGCTGAATGATCCCTGACAGTCTGCCAAAAAAAAACTGCTACTGCAGCAGTGCTTTTTTTTTTTCATAATCTGCATATGCATTTTCCTTTAATTATTAGCTCACACAATGATCTGATGCCTGCCAAATTTTTTAGTGCCCACAGTCTTGCAGTTTGCATCTTCAGAAATGGCTCTTTGGGGCTGAATGCATAAAGCAGACATTATTCTTAGGGCAGTTAAGTGAGTTTCAGTGCTGCTGGAATCAGATGGGTCTGAAATTCATACAGACCTTTGCCTTGATGGGCAAAAAGGGTGATTTCTTTTCCAACCTCTTAGCTTAATTGAGCTAGCATGAAAGGATTGAAAAGCCCTGACACAGAATTAAAACTCAGCTCGTTAATATGCTTCGTCACTCCATTCTGGCTGTTATTTGTAACCTAGCACTGCCAAGAGTCCCCAGCCCTTGCCCCTTTGGGCCCCATACTGTACAAAACCAGAGGGGAAGGTCCCTGCCCCAGCCCAGCAAATCTTGGTTAGGAATTTCATCTGCATTGGGAAAATAATAATTAATAATAATAATAATAATAGTAATTTGGGTTTACTTTTGCCTGTCAGGATCTGGCTGCAGACTGGGAGCCCCCATGACATTTTATGTCCCATCAAATGATTTCCTTTGGTTCAGCAGCTCACGGTGCCAATCCAAGGTTAAACATTTCTCTCTGACAATGCCACTGCTACCGTAAAACTAACACAGGCATTTTCCACCTCCTTTTACTCAGATAAAACTCTCATCGGCTTAGGTGATGGGTTTACATGAGTAAAGAGCTCTGAGGATTCACATCAGCAATCTGAACATGTTTGTTTAGGATGAGAGGGAGAACAGCAGCACAACTGCTGACAAGACAGGTGAGGCTGTGTGCATGCAGAGTGCCTGCTGAGGTGGAGCCTTGCCTGTGTAAGAGCATTACCATCAAGTCCCAGACTAGATATAGAAGCTTAAAAACAGGGCAGAAATCAATGGTTCCTTTCAGAGCATCATGACAATATTCATTTTAGTCCACTGGCTTATGACTCCCACCACCTAGTGTTTTAGTTCATTTCTTCTGTTTTACATCTGGCACAGACACCACCACTGCTGCGACACCGTCAGGGCACATCGCGCTGGTTAGCTTTAATCCTCACATCCCTCATGCCTCCCCAGTGAGGAAATGAAATACAACTATTGGCATGCTCAGGCAGACAGATGTGAGAACCAAAAGCTCAAAGGCTCTTAAATGCTGGGCTCCCAACTATTAAGTCAGTGAGAATTAAGCATCTTAATCTTTATGAGGATCTGGGCTTGCACCACACACCTGAGGTGGTTCTGCAGCAGGCCAGGACACTGAACCTGTCTTTGCTCAGCTCCCAACCAGACCTCTACAATTCAGCCATGTATTTTGAGGCTTGCATTTGCACAGAGGTGTCTGTGCAGCTTAAGAGTAATTTGTATCCAGATGATTGCAAAACATCCCTGGAGCTTTGTGCAAGTGAAATAGGTAAGCTTTCTGCCATATCTGAGCCTGACTACAAATGTTGGGCTTTAATGTCCAATCTTTAGGCTCCAGTTGAATTCACAACTCTTTCCAAAGTTCTGTCACCTAACCCTGACATTAAGGCTGTGCCCATGCTCAGACCTCCCAGCCACTACACTGAAACTTTGTCATTTCAAACCTTTGAGGTCAGGTCATTGAGCAAGCCTGGAAGTCCAGAAACCAGGGCTGAGACAAGACCAGTTCCCGTAGCAAGTTCTCTGCTGCATCCATGTGTGTTGAAAAAAAACCAAACAGGTGTCAGTTCATGCTAGTCTCAGCTCTCCTACTCTTGACTTCTCCCACCTGTCCTCAGAGCCAGATGTGGAAGGAGATGCTATACTTCATTGCTAGAGAAGGGATCAGCTGCTGGTATGGGAAGTAAAAATGGGTATTCCTTCTAGATCTTTGCTGGTACAACAAAGAGGATGGACATCTCAGATGGCTCTGGTTGGGAAAAAAATTGTCTTCACAGTGAGTACAATTACACCAATAAGTGTTCAATATGTGCAGAGTATAAAAGCTCTGATGGTCGCACTGAACAGGGAGGGTAAAGCATATCCAATGAGGATAGGGCAAAGGGTTGAGTAGCTCAACTGATTGAAGAACTGAGTAGGTCAACTCATTAAAGTCATTAAAGGAACAAGGATTATCTTAGACACTGAGCAGGATGGGTCTCTGGAAAGAAAGAGTTTGAGGCTGTTACAGATATGAAGTGGATGAACTGAAACTATTCCAGTAATTTCAGAGGTTGTCAACCCAAAATAACATTGAAAATTATGTCCTCTTCCCAACATTCCCCTACAGGCAGCTTGGCTAGAAACATGACAATTCTTTGTCTACCTGTACATGGATATGAGCTTTCTAGAGGATTTAAAAAAAAAAAAAAAAGGAAGGAAGGAAGGATAAAGAAATGTTATAAATATTACTTCCATGATAAAAACAAACAAAACAAACTATACTTGTATTTCAACAGATGTGGTATCAAGTCAATGCATAATTTAGATTCTTTGCTTGGGCTGGACATTTGGGATTGACACAAGAACTTTATTGGATTATGACTTGTGGGTTGAAATTAAAAATGACAAGGTAAGAGTCTCTGATTTTCTAGATGTAAGTAGGGCCACTCAAGCACACAATAAAAGGGGTTTTGGCATTTAGATAAGATTTTCAGTCATTAAGACTTTGTACTTCAGGTTCTGTTTACAGCAAACCTCAGTTTGACTAAAAAGGATTTTTAAATCAGTGAGTGCCAAGCCAATGATTTCCTTTCTGTGGAGCTGCATAAAAAATAACTCATACGAAATGATGAAGTAGAGATTGGGTACCTTGAGACTGTATGAGTATTGCTAATTGATTGTTTTTAACCTTTCAAGCTTTTCTATTTGCCCAGTGATAAATAGTAGTTTTTCAATATTTTTGGCTTTTACATCAAAATGTCAAGTAAACAATGTGTTTTTTTTTTTTTTTTTTGATAGAATACACCCAGAATTGAACCTAGATTGTTCTGCTTTTTTTTTTTTTTTTTTTTTTTTTTTTTGTTATTTGCCTTTGATGATCTGTAGTCTTAAGAAAATAATCCCCTTTATACTTGAATCTCAGACCTGGATTTTCTCCTGTGAATAGAAAGAACTAAAGAACTTACTTGTAGTTTGGTTAAATGGTTAATTGAGCACTGAAAAGGAAAAGTCAAAGAAGAACAAGGTGAAAGAGGAAAAAGAAGCAGTAAACATAGCTCCCCAGTCCTGGCATCACATAACTAATATTCTAACAGTGATGAAAAACAGGAGTGATGCAATATTTAGGAAATCCGTCCAGGAAGTTGAAAAAGAGGACTTGATTTCCTGTTTGACCTTGGCTGTTATTTAAGGCCACATTTAGGCCACAAACCAGAAGGACCTAAAATTAGGTATCACGAATCCAATGACATTCAAGCAATTCAGCCCACCTGCTGTGTACAGAACACTCCCAAAATGATGGATAGAGAGAAGCAGTCACATCAGCTAGGTTAGGCAGCAGTAGCCACAGAGGGGATCAATAAAAGGCAGTGCACTGCCCACCATGGGTGTTGTGATTTCTCCTAGTGACTCCAGGCGGGAGCTTAGGGTGTAATGTAGCAATGAGGAAGTGGCACCTTCTTTCATTCAATCCAAACAAAACACTTTTTCCTATCTCACTTGGGCATTATAAAGGTTAATGCTCTGTTTTTTCGGTGCTTACATGTTAGTGATAAGGTCAGGTAAATACTTGGGAGACACAGGCTGTAAGTTAAGGTAGTATGTTTTATTAGACCAACCACCAAAGATAAGTACCTGCATATATAGCAGGCTATATTGGGACCATAAAGATCCCAGAGCCTACAGAATTCATCTTGCTTTCACTCTCAGGTGTGGAAGTGCAGATCTCAGCAGATGGAAGGAAGTTGCAAACAAACAAACAAACAAAAAGTGTATTTTGCTGCATAATATCTATATTGTGGTCCCTGATGATTGTGAGAACAACCAGCACGAGGTTCTTAAAAATCGAGGCTAAAAATGCAAGTAGAAGGTAGGATTGTCACCTTGTACAACTAAAAAGGCATTCTGTGCTTTTGCTTGGAGTGTTTCTCAGCTCTAACAGTTACAGGAAAGGTGACATGAGGAGAGGAGCATTCTCCGTCAGCTCCAGCCCTGGACCTTCATGGAGCTCCCAGCATGATGCTGGGTCACACTGCCTGTTAGCTGGGTCATTTGTTTATTAATACATGAACACGCATTAGTCCTAGGCTGCTTGTTAGCTGCTTTCAGCAGCAATAAAAGTTCCACTCTCTACTAAATCAACTCTATTACTCCATTTAAATGGCTTTTTTGGTGCTGCAGAGCCGGGGTTTTTGTCCACATACCATTCAGTGTTCGCCCAAGCCCTTTACCCTGCAAATCCAAATTATGTGCCAGAGGAGAAATGCTCTGCCAGCTTTCTTTGCATGGCCACTGAAAATCAGCTGCAAACCTGGGATAAAATGTATCTACTGACTGCAGGGTTTTTGTCTGTTGTATCTGGCATGCCCCTTCCCCACAGAGGCTCTTGTAACCAAGGCTGCTTCCTCTCTCAGGGTCAAGATGAAGCTGGCATCATGCATGATTTTGGCTGGCCGGAAAACCTGAGATGCCAAACACCAATCACCAAATCGCTCTGCCAGGCACTGCTACAGAAACCAAGTCCCTGCCCTGATGAGGGGTGATCTAAATGCATAGGACAATCAGAAGGATAAATATGACAAGATAAAATCTGTGCTCCAGCTTTCACAGCAAGACGACAGCAAAGCCAGCAACACAGCCAATCTCCTCCTTCTCAGACTAATGCCTGACCCCTGGACAAACAAGCAACAGCTCATAACGTAGCACGGGGAAGCTGCTTTGGACTCCCAATTAACCCTGTAAGAATGACTTGACAAGCACTACAGAATACCAACAAAAGACATTTTTATGGAGGCATTTGTTTACTTTAATCGAGCAAAGAGTTTAATTAAATTTTCCTCACACACCAGATAAATAGCATTTTTCTCTGTCCTGCTCTGTATTTTGCGAATGATACTTAGATGTGGTTTCCCCAGAGTCATTCCTTAAATTGCAATGATTAACCACAGCCAGGGTATTTTTTCTCATGCGCTAAATGTCAAACTAAAGGCAAAAATAAAATTAAAATCATATTTTTATTTTGTGCTGGCTCCGAATTCAACCAGTTGGAATAATCTCAGTGCCCATGAATGTAGCCATTTTTCTCTTTGGTCAGTCAAAGCAGATGCCTTCACCTCTGTTTGTAGGCACAGAAGCAGAGGGAAGCTGCACTATAAGCCATGGCTCCTGAAACCTGCAACCTCTCCCTTTGGGAGCTGTGGAGCACAGTATTGTAAGTCCCTCAGGATATATCACTGATAAGAAAGATCAAATTGTACATAGCAGAACAAAATGAAAGAGATGTAATTCACTTCAAGAGCAGGATTGGCTTCCTGTGCTTCCTCCTTTTGTGCCCCATTGAGCCTTGGGGAGAAAAGAATTAGGAAGGAGGTAGAGTAATTGCTGAGAGACAAAAGCATCAAGGCCAAAAAAATTAGGGAAAGATTCAAACCTGTGGAGATGCCAAGGTTTTTCTCTTCATTAAATCAGCCCATTCAGGGCCACATATAAGGATGGAAAATCTGTGCATTTGCCACTTCCTAGAGCCATCCAGGAGAGGGGCACTGCCTGGTGTCACTGAGATGCACTCAGCACTTCTCAGCGGCACCAGGTCCTGTGCATGGGTGGTAAGGCTGGTATAACAGCATCTGCAGATGAACACAAGGAATTCTCCCTCACAGGGCAGCTTTGGCAAAAGGTTTAATTTGTCATCTTTACCTGTACTGAAAGCTGAAGGAGAAACTCCACCAGCCACTCTCTTCCCCCACCAACATGGATCTGAATGCAGTCTTCTGGCAATAATGTAAGTTAAGCAGCAGCTCTCCAATGCAGCAGAATCCATGAAAAAGGCTCAGTTAGTGGCAGAGTGTTTTTTGTTTGTTTGTTTGTTTGTTTTCTTTCTTTTTCTGGAAGCTGGCTTTAGGTAATTCCTATAACCCCAAAATTTAGATGATGAATGACTTCTTTTATGTCGGTGTCATGTTCAGTGGGGCTAAAGGCTATGGAATGCAGAGCCAAGAATTTTTATTTATTTACTTATCTATTTATTTATTATTTATTTATTTAACCAGTTTGTGAGTATAAATCCATTCCTGACCTGACATTGAGAAACTCAGGCTGAGGTTTTCAATAACAACAACAACAACAAATATAGACTTATCAGTCTTTTGAGCAGAGAAACCAAAGAAATGGGGAATGAATTATATACACATTAACAGCATGTGGCATGTCCCTTCCAGGCCAGACCTAAAGGATGTCATTGAAAAACCATAAATGAGCAAAATCTTTTGGTCTTCATGTACCTATCAGCCAAACCTTGCTTTTAGTATTATATGATTTTAGTATTACACACACACACTTATATAACGCTTTCTTGTGGATATCACAAATCCCACAAGGTCAAAATGCATTTGTACTACTTTTGTAGTACCACTGTACTGTAAATCTCAACCATCCACACCTTTACAAACCAAGGATGTTGTACTCTGAAGTAAAATCTAACGGATAAGATAAATTATAAGTGCAATTTTATCTTTGATTAGGAGAAGAGGAACTGTGGATTAGGAAGGCAAAATTGCACAGTTTCATGTTCACAATTCATTGTCCTATGGGACTTCATCCCTCACACACCAGCTTAGACCTTATGACAACCTCTTTGGGTAATCTGTTCCAGTGCTCCATCATTCACACAGTATCATAGTGAAGAACTGCTTCCTAATGCTCAGATGGAACCTCTTCTGATCCAGTTTGTGCCCATTGCTTCTGGAAGAAGGAAATTGTCTACTAGCGAAATTTCTCAATATGCGATACGGCATCCATTTTTTCATTTTCTTGTTTTCTTTTTTAAAGTAAAAAACGGTATAGCAATCTATGCCAACAGCTGAAATTTTTGATTTGTGTCCTAAACCTCCATGAATCTAGTCCTATTAAGGAATATTCTGCTCTACCATATCATCATGTGCAAAGTTGTTTTTGCTAAATCAAATGAATTAGGTTCTTGCCTGCTTAAGATACCCCCTCTTCATGCATCTTGAACTGACTTACTAACAAAAGAAATCAACCAGCATTTAGTATCTTCTGCAACTAAAAAGAACCATGGTCTAGAGGAAGGTGACCCTGACCATGGCAGGGGGCTGGAATTAGGTGGTCTTTAAGGTCCCTTCCAACCCAATCCATTCTGTAATTCTGTGATTCTAAAAACAGCAGTCTTGGAAAAACCTCCAGTCAATGTGGAAGAGGAAGGATCTGAGGAAGAATTTGTGTGCCTGGAAGATTTTTTGAGACGTGTTTTCCCAAATATATCATCTGGTCTAACAAGAATAGTGCTTTCACTTATACACTTTCCTGGCCTATCATAACATCAAGAATAATTTTTATTGCTACTAGGGAGATAGCTTTGATCGTTAAAACTGACATTTCAGACATTTCACATTTTGAATGCTGAGTAGGGTTTTTAGCAGCAAAAGTCACACTTTTCTTTGGAACCCTTTCGGATTTGTGTTCTTTCATTTTAAACAAATTTATTCTTCCTATCAGCTGCTTGCTATGACATTCCAAGACAGGTCAGAATCTGAACTTTTCCGGTGACATTTAATTCCTAACCATAAAATTATTGCCATTTTTCAGATGCTCTCAACAATTCAACTCATTTTTTTTTTTCAGCACCTATTGTATTATTGCATTATTTAGAATACAAACAGCTTTTCATTTTATGAATCAGTAGCCCAGTGACATACATTGCTCGCTTCTCTGATGAAATGAGAAATTTCTGGCAACACACTCAGACAGCTGGCAGGTGGCAATCTATCATTGAAGCTGCAGAGAAAAGAACTCTGCCCAAAAAGCATGGGTGTGTAGTCATTATATTGTGTCAGTAAAACGAGTCAGTTTTATTACATGGTATAGTATTGAGTACATACAGTATCTCTTAGCCTTCTATCAGAGCTGTCATTGTTTTGCCCTTCTGAAAGTTCCCATCACTGTGTTATTTAAACACCCAGAACAATATTGGTGTTACAATACAGTAGACCTACATAGAAAGTAAGGCACGCTGACAAAAGAAATCAAATAAGCATAATCCCTCAAAAGTTTCAAAATTATTAGTTTCAATGAAATAAATATACCTTTCTTTAAAGAAACCCAATGAAGATTTTGGCTTAATGTTCTGCTATACGAAAGAAAGAAAATAAATAAATAAAGTTGACCAGACATTGCAAGCATGTGGAACAGCATAAAGAGTAGTGCAAGACACACAGTGCATAATAAACCAATTGCAGAGCTGTTCCTGGAACAGAGTACACAGCATTTGTTATAACACTTCAAAAGGGAACCATGGAACTGTATGGATCAAAGGAGGACAACAAAATACAGAATTTCTAAAGACAGGGATTGCTTATCTTTAGGAGAGTAAATGAGAAGAGATATGATAAAAATGTATAAAGTAATTAATAGTCTAGAGGAAGTAGACCAAGTGTTTCCATTTTTTTCCCAGGTCAACTCTTGTGCTAGAACAGTTCAGAGAGAGGGCTCAATATTGGCTCCAGCCCCAAATGAGCTATGGCACTCTAACGCACACATTCTTGGCCTGTAAGAATATGGGGAAATACTTAAGTACCTCAGAAATGGGAGAAAAGTCACAGTCATTCTTTATTTAATAAGAGCATCCAAGGTGATTAAAACAAACAAGCAAACAAACAAACAAAAAAGTACACTGAACTAATTTCAGAGTATATTATAATCTCTGCTGTGGGCTTCAAGTAAACCTCTGTTTGTAAGGCACCAGGATGAAGACTGAAATGATGGAAGATTACTCTGTGACCTGCATCCTTGGTAGACCTCTGAGAGCAGGGCACTTGCCTGACTGCAGTGTTTGAGCACTGCTCCTTTCTCCATTATCCCCGCTGAAAGGCAGAAGAGTGAAGTACAGCTCCCTAGCTGTGGAAGTACGTGTTGATTCCCTTCTCACTCAAGAACATCCTTCCTTAGAGCTGTGTATTCAAGCACAGAGGTGAGCATGAGTTCATCCCTTCAGAACCAGATTTCATCATTCAAAAAAAAAAAAAAAAAAAGGCAAAAACAACAACAACCAAAAGCATGCCCTTCAGCTGGGGAAATCCTGCATAGATTTCCTTTACAACTGAGTGGAAAGGAAGGGTTCCTCAGAGGCCAATGCAGAGTGAAAACTTAACTCCAGAGCTTTGAACTACACTCTGAAGAAAGATCTCTATTAACTACAGAGGCACCTGAAGGAGATTGACCTGAGAGACTGGATGCTAAGAGGGTAGCGATAATCCCCTCAGTTTCTACACACTACAACTGTGCTCAGGGTAATTATGTTGGAATAGGTTTCTTAATGACGTTCATAACTTCAAGTCACCTTTGTACTTGAAATTGGGTATTTCAATTTGCAAGTTGATAAGAACTTTAAAAGCAGTACAATAAAGCTTACACTTCAAAAAAGAAGTCAGGGCAATGATTAACAGGATTAATCCCGCCAACATGAAACTAAACAGACAGCAGTGTGCTGTGAAGCCCTGTAGATGGAACTTCTTGAGAAGAAAATAATAAATTGAAAATAAACTTTCAGGGCTTGATTCTTTTCTTATTCACAACTGTGTAATTAAGAAGTAACTCAAACTGAGCCTACAGAGTAATGCAGGAGTAGAACATGCCAAGATAATAACCAGATCACAATAGTATTTGGAAAATTAAAAGTATCACAATGGCAGTCACAAAAACATGTGAACATGTGATGGATAAATCTTTGGCATACGTATTTTAGTGGATAAATGCTAACAGAGTAGAGGACAACCACTTACAGAAATACAGGCTTTCATCCCCCTAAAAAAAAGACCTTAGAGATCTCTGTGTGATTGATGGATTTTTTTCCATATCATGTACATTTATTTATTCTTTCTCTATTAAAAATCTCAAATAAACAATATCCCCTGAGTTGATGGGAACAACACAAAGGGAGCACCTTGCCACAGATGACAATAAAACAGAATTGATCTAGACAGATTTATTCCCAGGTTTAGTAAGAAATTCACAATTGCTTGAAAAAGAAAGGAGAGAAAAATTACTTTTGCTTGGGGCAGTTTGTGGCTACTGCACTATCCCTTGCCTCTTAATCACTTGCTGGGGTGAAGCAACAATCAATACAGTGTGAAAGAGATCACAGAGGGCCTGAACCAGACCTCACCAAAGTCAGGGGTGGCAAAGAAGCCTTGCCCAGGGGAAGTTTTCCAACAGCCACAACACAGGGCCTGCAGCCCAAGAGCTGAGATGAAGGTGACTTTAAGCCACATCAGGGCTGTTTCAGAGGGATGAGACGGGTCCTTAGGGAATACACCCCAGTCAGGACAACATCCTCAGGCCGCTGCAGAGGCACAGGACTGTGAGTCTCGCTTAGGCCTTACCTCGCCACACTGCTCCTCTGATTGTCCTCCTGTCACAGCTATCTCTTGTGCCAGTTTCACAGAGTGCTCAGAAGAATACTGTGGGGTTTCTTTCCCCAGTGCATGCAGGACAGAGAAAAGGCCAAAGCTGAGGCATTTGAGACTCTCTGTTGCCGGGTCTCAGCCCCAGCCAAGCAGCCATGGAGCAGTGTCAGAATGCTTCACACTCTTGAGACAGCAAAGTGTTTTTGGAGGGTAGAAAGCAATAGCCCAGAGGAGCTTTGTTCATTAGTTCTTTGCTATAGGATCTCTGTATAACCTCGTGACAGTCATTTGTTTCCCTGTGTCTCATTTCTACAGCAATGTACTGCTACATCACCGTCTTCAGGAGCTGGGAGAGGGCTTGAACATTAGCTGTCTTAAACAGCAAGGTCCTAGGACTGCAGTAAGAGGTCTCAGGTTTCTATGAAAACTGCGGGTCAGGCCCACTGGAAATGTTGTCCTTATTATGTTATTGCAGATAAAAAGTAAATAAAATAAAATAAAATAAAATAAAATAAAATAAAATAAAATAAAATACAATTTAAATAAATAAATAAATAGGAAAATTTTCTCCTAAAACTGTGTTGCTAGACTGAACTGAAGTATGTAATCTGGCTTCTCTTCAAGGCTGATTATGAACCTGGATCTGCAATATAGTTTTAAAATGAAATAATTACAAGTCTAAGAGTTAAAGGATGGATTTTTAATGTTCTACTGCCCGGCTTTGCTCATGATCCCTCACTGACCTCAGGCAACAAACCAAAACCAGCTTAAACTCCACGTAAGTTTCACATCCAGAGACATCAAGCCAGTAGGAGTGTACTTATGAAGTCTCACCAAGGTCCATCTAACCCAATAGTGCGCATCCAACCATGGTATGCTGCCCAGATGAGGGGTGTTAAAACCAAGTAAGCCCATACATGAATGATATTTTTCTCTATTTAGCTCAGTTTCTAGCAGCCTACGGTTCATGGACTTGCTCAGTAATGGAAGAATCTTTGCCTTCAATAATCTCCAGTGCACTTTTCTTTTATAAATTTATTTAATAATTCTTTAAGCCTATATAAACCCTTGGCTCCCAAAGCCTTCTCTGTCATTAGGATTTCTTGTAACTGCTTATAGAGAAGCCACTCCATAGTTCTGAGCACCTACATTGTCCATTCTCTGCTTTTTTTCTGCGTTTTTCTCTGCTTTTTTTCTGCGTCATTCTCTGCGTTTTGGTGATGCACCAAAAAACAAAAAATGCACCTTGTTCTCATGAGACTGTGTACTCCACAAAGAATATTCTATTCTCTATTCTCCTCCTAATAATTTTGTAACACGAAGATTTGATTTCTAATGATTATTAAGTTGTGTTTTGTTGTTTGTTTTTTTTTCAGAGTTCATGGAGTTTTTTACACTATAATCCCAAGATGATGATAAGCAATGTCCATAACAATGTTTCTGTTCATAAGTTTTTGTCTCTGTGTTAACTTCATATTTGTTCTTTTTTGCCCAGTATCAAATAAAATAAAATAAAATAAAAATCTACAATTTTTGCAAGGAGTTCTTATTTTACAACTTTTTATAGTTTCATATTATGAGCAATTTTTGTTATCTCACTGTTCACATCCTTTCCCAAACCAACTATGAAAATACTGACCCTTGAATAACTACTCTAAATGTCTACAGGACACCAGTGGGGCTTTCCACCATTGACAAAACTGAAGGCTTAATCCTACTTTTTTTTTTTTTTTTCTTTTCCATGCCTTTTAACCACTCTTTCATCTATGGAAGGACCATTCCTTTTATCCTACTGCAGCTCTTTTTTTGTTGTTTTGTTTTATTTTTTGTTTTTTGTTTTTTAAGTCTTTGATGAGAGACATTGTCAAGGGACTTTTAGAAACCAAAGTTTCACCTGGATATCCCTTGTCTCCTTGCTTATTGACTCCTGCAAAGGTTAGATTTATGATGCACAACTCTATAAATACCACAGGGACTCTTCCTCAATATATCATATTTACCCACATGTCTGCTAACGTTACACTTTATTATAGTTTCTATCATCTTGCCTAGTGTGGATGTTTGATTTACTGGCCTGTACTTCCCCGGGTTTCCCCTCACATTTTCCACTTTCCATTCCACTGGCACCAAAATAGCTTTATGCAAGAGGCTCAACTAATAACCAGTCACAAGGTGTCAGACAGAACTTAGAGCAGAGCAAATATAGCTGGGACACTTATTTAAGATGCCCAATTTGATCTCAGGTTTAAAAATCTCTCTAGGAAAAAAAAAAATCTGTTGAAACTAAGGAAAATCTAATGAGTATTGTAATCCTTCATGTTCAACTCATTTTATTTCATTGACCTTAGTAAAGCAGAGACCAAGTCAATTTTCTGAGGGAAATCATTTTTTTTTTCAACAACAACAATAAAAAAATGCTTGAAAGTAAACATTCTTTTTTCCCACATTGATTCAGATGTTTTTCCCAGTCAAATGAGCAGAAAACCTGCTAGCACTCAAACTGGTAGAGAATCGGGCCCTAGTTGCTGACTTGCAGAAACACAGTGGAAGGTGCCCTCTGGGATGAGAGGCTGTGCATCTTCCTACCCATATGGTCCAAATTTAGTTCCTGAAGTCATGGCCTGCTTTCACATTCAGCAACCTAAATAAAAGTGGTTCTGTCTTGAGATCAGCAGCTGCACTTGCAGCTCTGTCACGTTCTGT
Source organism: Anas platyrhynchos (assembly GCF_047663525.1). Taxonomy (NCBI): domain Eukaryota; kingdom Metazoa; phylum Chordata; class Aves; order Anseriformes; family Anatidae; genus Anas; species Anas platyrhynchos. The sequence continues at coordinate 10,414,306 of NC_092588.1, read as the reverse complement.
GCACAAACAGGTGCAGCGGTTCAGGATATTCCTGCTCCTCAGCTGCTTGTCCCTGCCCCATGCAGTGCATGGGAACACACACCCATGCACCTCTGCCTCTGATGCCCAACACCCAGCGGTTTAATGCAAACATGCATTTTTCAGCAGGGTTTTCAGATATACAAGAGACCATGAGCAGGAGCATGACAAACTTTCTCTTTTGTTTGTTCTGTCATGGGGGCAAAGACATCCAGACAGGGGGATGGGACAGGGGTTTTGGAGAGGGCGATATCTTCTTAAAACAACTACTGCAGATGGCCTCAGTGATGGAAAAGTCATTGCTTCTTGGCTTTGCTACTGAAATAAAGATCTTGGTGCTAGACTTGATGGTGCATAAACTGCAGAGTAGGACCAGGGGAAGGTTATCATAGTACATGCTATATTTTTGAGGAGTGTAACAGTCCCTGTGGGTGAGTGAATGCTGACAGATCCAGGAGAGGTAGGAGAAGGAAACACTGATATGATCAACTCCAAGCCCTGTGCTTGTCACTAGGTCTGAAAGGGCTAGCACCGTTCTACCCACAGGGTGAAGTAAGAAAAGCCATTTCACTTGGCACCTACTCTGAGGGGATTTTTATGTCCTCTTCACTGTGCTATTGCTATTTGCTTTTACCCCCAGAAATACCCCCAGAATGTGGTTACAGAAACAGTCTTGCTTTCCAGCAGCAGCTCAGCATCCTTTATAACACAACAAGGCATCACCTCGATACTTTTACAGCTGGTTTTCAGTCTCTCTTTACACTACATAAACAAGAGCATAACTACTACTCTACAAGCTGACGGCTGTAGAACCAACAGATAACTGAAACCTAAACTATATTTTTCAGAACAATGCCTTTGTTGGATTTCTTTGTAATGAAATAGTACTCCTCAAATGTTTAGGAAAGTTCTGCTCTTCAAAGAAAAAGGGGAGAGAGGATATTTCCAAATGGGGCTCACGGAACAATTGAGAATTATGGAAACTATTTTCTAAGCGGATCTGCTTGGAGGTACTGATGAGAAGAGAACTACAAATTCAATGCCAGCTCATCGTATTGAAACTCAGACTGGGAGTGTATATCTACAAGATCATCTCCTAGTGTGTTTAATGCATTTTGCTGCTTTCTGCTAAGACAGATAGCATACTAAATAGATCCAAAGCGTTCTTCACTGCAACACTGGAGCATTCTTTTTAATGGAGGGTATAATCTCATTACAAGCTCTGGTAATCATCTAGATTACAATCTTAATTGCCAAAGTAGGTAAAATAGATAAAACATATTTCATGTGTCCCCTCCTCCTCCCTTTTCTCTTTTTAAAGGTTCAGCAAGAGAAAAGTGGATTTTTTTTTTCTCTCTCTCATGAGCTTTTGAGCACCAGAAAGGTTTCTTTGTCTTTGTTATCCTCCACACACATCCTCTGCCAGATTACATTTCAAACTTCAAATTTATGATTATATAGCCAGATTCCTGTGACAATCTTCCGTCAGGCACTGAGAACTCTCGGTATCTCACAGGAGGTGTTCAACACCTTATAGGATTCACTTCTCATTACACTGACTCCTGGAACACATCTCTTGGTAGTTCAAAAGGTACAGTCTCCTGAATAGAAATCTCATTAACTCCATCATCCCCTCAGCCAGTAGTAACTTACACCATAGGCTATCTACTTTTGCGAAGAGCTGTATAAACATCCCCAAAACAGCTTCACATCACACTGAGAAGGGAGATAATGTCTTCTTGCTAAATGTGGCTCATGTATGAGGAAATGAAGGTGCTGAGAAGTGAAACTGGAAAGCCTTAGGACAAGGGAAACAAGGAAATCCTGGTGCCCTAGCAGTTGCCTGCTGCCATAGCCCTGCTGACACCCACAGGAGGCTCTGCCTTTAAACAAGTGGCCCTTTATCTCACTGCAGCTGAGCTTCCAGCTGGGACCAGAGCTGAAGCTGTGCCACATCAGCACTGAAATGAGGTGTTCACTCAAAAACAGGATCTGCTGTGAATCTATAGGTTCATGAGCCTATCAAGCAGCAAGAGGAAAGGGTTTCTCTCCAGACAAACACTGCAATTTTTTCAGTCTCTTCAAGACAGCTCCACCCAAGTGGCTCAAATCCCAGAGTAAATGAGTCCTCTGATGATGCTCGGCACTAAAATCAGGTTTACAGATTTGGCTTCTGAGAGTCATCTTGTATCTTGGTGTTAGAGTTGCCCACCGCTGATCTCCTCCATCACAAGAAAGGCCACCTGACAAGTTTTCTAATTCCTGCCATCAAATTGCTAAAAAGCATGCTTCAAATGGCACTAGTACAGAACACAGTTTGCAAAGAACCTGGAAAGTGCTTAGTTTTTACTGAGATGCAGAGGAAAATCAGCCCTTTGAAGTACTCCAATTGAAGAGCTGTTCAGACTAAGAGATCTTGTTATGACATTTATTCCAGAGAAAGAAGACACCAGGGTCAGCGACATTGACTTGTCTCTGCTTCCTTCATTTCCCTTGAGAAAATGGCTTAGCTCTGCTTTCCAGAAAGAAAGTTCAGCCACAGCCAGTGTAAAGACACAAATCTGGGCTAAGACCTTTTTTATTGAGTCATTTTCCCCAGCAGTGCTGAGCTCTCAGAGCATCCTGGCCAGGGAAAGGAAGGTGTAGGATAATCCTTCTTTCCATTAGAAGGAGGTGGGACATGAGAAACAGCCCTGTAGTTTGTATGCTTTCTCCATATCACACCTATATTAAGAGTGGCTTAGCTCTGATCTCAAACCAACCCAACCTGTGAAAGCCATCATCTACATTTCTTCTGTAACCAGTCCATGCAAAATATGACCTTGGCCCTACTGTCCTACTCCAGAATCTCATTCAAAATCTGAACTCTTCATACTCATAGTTGTGGTCCTTCCCAATTTGTGGGTGTATTTGTTAAAATGTCAGTGCCAGCATTGGTAGAGATGAGAAAAAAATTGATGACCTTAAATGCTACTCACAAAAAATTAGGTGTTACACAAGATTCACTTACAGCTTTTTGGTTTGGGTTTATCTTGATGAAGCTGGACCTGGGATTTGCACATGAAAACACCAAATTATTCTGCTTGGATTATGTACCTGAAGAATTATATTTAAAAATGGGGAATAATAATAATAATAATGAAATATCTTTCATTAGCTAGGAACAATTTCTCTCTGCACATTCAAAATTTAAATAAAAGTGCTTCTAAAATGTGTTTGCTAAAGAGAACACAATGCTTTTCATTGGCTCAAACACCAGCACAGAAAAGAGTTTAAATTCTTAATAATGAATTGCATTTCACAATTATAGTATTTACATTGCAATATCATCACAATTTTGACAATACTCCTGGGCAAATTCCAGAGCATTTGTTGTGCTATATCTGAGGGGGTGGGGGGGAATATATATATATATATATATTATTTTTTTCATGGACAATTACTCCATTAAATTTCCAAACCAGCAGTGGTTAGAATTACAGAACCAGCAATTTGGATGATTCTCATTTTCTTTTAAAGCCACTAACATATGTAAGCTACTTCCTCTGTGGGACATTGATTGCTCATACTTTCATTTAGCGACAGGACAAGAAAGTTTATACATTTTACAAGGCTGGACTTAAAGCAAAATTCTTTTGCCAGACTAACCCGAATTTCATCAAGTGATTTCCATTTGTGATTTTCCTTTTTCACACTGTGCTGTTTAGCATGTCTTTCATGCACTGTGTAAAGGTCACAAGAAGGTACAGACATCACTGTGCTGGAGGCTTTACAAGCACGTTGTGAGTGATAGCTCTGTTGCTCTAAAGAGGTTTCAGTCTAAAGGCTGAGAAGTCTATGAAGATCTGCTGCACCATCTGTCACTTCTCTTCTTCCAGATAACTGTTTACTATTTTCCATGTGATTTCTTATTCTCAAGGACTTGACATAGCTGAGTTCCCCAAGGATTGTCTCAGAACTTTCCACATGAAGGTCAGTACCTGCTTACTGCAGTCCTCAAACCAAGACTGGAAAATGTGCCTTCAGATGAAATATTATCATCCACAGCTATGCAGTAAATTGTTCCTAATGGTCCATTCCATCCTGGAACATATATTATTAGAGTTCACTTTGAGCCTAAGGCAAAACTATGCCAATAAGGGACAGTCCCACAAACAGAAGACAATGCACGTCCAATCCAGCAAGGACTGCAGAAGTCCAGCTGCAGGTTTTCAGGAGACCACTTTGCTCCTGTACCAGGAAGCCTGTACAGAATTTATTCCCCCCTTATGAATCACCTGGAAAGGTTCCAGTGCCTTGCTCCATAATCTGGAGAATGGACATTAGCTTTACCTTCATACTGTGCCTGTGTTGTGCTTTGGATTACGGTTGTGCATACACCTGAGCACAATGTGCTCACTCTCTCAAGAGCCTGCTGGAGATACGGATTTCAAGAATATGCAAAGATGGAACTGGGCTCCGTGAGATGACTCACTAATGTTCACTACTTTTATGAAAAGGATGGAGCAAGAAGAGATGCTTATAGTGGAGATACTGAATGGATATACTGACTAAAAAAATAAATAAATAAATAAATAAATAAATAAATATGAAACCACTCTGCTCTTTTAAATAATTATAAGTCACCAAATCATTTAGCTTATCTGCACTTGCACTAGGAAAGGATTAAGGAGCAAGTTGGAATACATTCATTTTGTATAACACACAAAACCTGCACATCCACCCAGGTGCATAAACATATACGTGTGTGCGCATGTGATTAAAGCGGGGGGGGGGGGGGAGGCTAACAATTCAGAAACAGATCTGCTTCATTTCTTCCTGACATGATCCTCCTGAATTTAGATGCAATGCAAACAGCAGTTAATAGGAAGCAGTTTCTAATGAAACACTAGGATTAGTTTGTCAGTCAGAAGCTGCAAATCTCAGTTAGCACTCAAGATCAGTTCCTGCCAAAAGGCTTTTTTTTTTCCTTTTTCTTTTTCTTTCTTTTTTTTTTTTTTTTCCATACAGTAAATTCCAGAGAGATACAGCAGCCCTAGTCCTAGATAGATCTATTGCTTTCTAAGAATATAGTGCAGTGTGCCTGCCAGGCAACTTGCCTAGAAATTCTTTTCCAGTGAAGTACTGGAAGAGACAATTTCATTTTCTCTGCTCCCAGTTCCTTGAGTGGCAATATCTCTGGTACACAGCTTAGGTTACCCATATGAAGGCATCATGTATCTATAAATCACTGTCTTACTCTGAAAGATGTATTAAGTCTAAGGAACAAATACTATAAACCATAATCAGACAATCTTCTACTGAAAGTGTTCTCATTAAAGACTGAATTACATCATTATTTGGGATTTAATCCAAACCCTACAAAAATCAATCGGGAACGCTCATTAACATTGATAGATTTTGAAATGGCCTGGCCCACAAGAAGGAAAGGAGAGGCCATGGACTGTGTCATCCTCTTATGCAGAGAAAATCAGAAAGGATAGTAAATATATCTAGATATGTTTGTCAGCTCCCTGAGTTTTCTTCTCAAGCCACAGGGACTGAAATCGGAATTAAAGCTTTCCCAGCATGACACCCCACAGCTCAGCATTGCACATGAGAAACTGTCTGTAAGACCTCCCGTGGATTGGCTTGGGACCTTCAAACCCAATTCTTAGAGCTGGACCCCAGGTTTACAAAACTGCTGAGCCCCATGGTTCTTGCCAACAGGCAGAACAGAGATTCCTCATCATGCATGTAAGGAAACTAAGCTGTATCACACCTCATCGTGCCTCTTCTTGGCTGCACAGAGCCCCAGGGAGTTGCACTGCATGTCAACTTCCTTCTTTGTACCAGTAGGCTGCAAGAAGAGGCTGGTAACATCTGCCAAATTCAGGGTTTAACTTCACAGGCAACCATGACTAAAGTTATACATTCCCAAAGTAAGGTAGCCAACAGATGTACTCCATGCAGGAGGGAGGAATAAGGCTCTTTGGGAAAATGTTGATTGCTCATGGGTGATGCTGTCTGACATGTGTACAGTGCTTAGAGGAAAATAAATCACAAGAAAGGGCTTCTGTCACACCTCATTCTTACCCTGCTGCCAAGTCAGCTTCTTATCAGGTCTGCAGAATCCCTTTAAAAGACTGAGAAATTAAAAATAAAAGTGTGCATCCAGCTTAGGTTTCAGCAGCTGTCAAACCACCCTTCTTACAAAGTTTTCCCCATTCCCTTCCCCCCGGTAGGAGACAACCAGGAAAAATAGTTGCTGGTTTGTTGAGTGGAAAATCGCAAAGACAAAAACATAGATTGCAAAATCAATTCCAACAGCCTGAAGTGTCTGAGAAAAGCTAACTGGAATGCCTTCTTAGGAATTCCCCTTCCACTCCTGGATGGATTGGTGCCAGGCAGTGCTGGAAGCAACAGCTTTCTCATCAGCCAGAAGGGGCTTCAGCTCCCATGGACCCTCTGGGCCACAGGCAGCCAGGTAAAAAGTCAAACTATATTCACAGACTCTGAATTTATTCCAGGGAATTGCCTGGGTACTTGTGCTCTTTATCCTGAGCTACAGCCAGGACAGCTTGGAGTCCTCGCTATGACCTTTTTCCTCTGAATAAAGTTTGCGTAGTGGTGACGACTAATGGGAGGGAAGAATTGTAATTCCACTTTGGTAGCTGACCAGAATAAAGACATACCAGCTGGCAAGTGACAATAATTCATGCTGAACGGCCAGGCTGGATACTGCCCAGCTTGCACTTTTGCAATTCCAGTTCTAAAACCATCTTCAGGTTGTGCATTATCCTGACTGGTCGGAATGTCCAGCCAGCTCGTAGTAATGCAATCATGGTAAATTATGCAATGCTGTTTTAAGTTCAATACTCAAAGCCAGAGAGTAACACCCCATAATATGCTAAGCATACCACAAGCAACACAAAAAATACTGCTTTCACTTCAAGGAGGGTTGAACCCCAGACTTCTGAGGATCAAAGCTACAGCCATCAATTACAAAAAATCATTCTACAATAGCAAGCAAAGAGCCTTACTTATTCTCCACTGCTGGCATCTGTGCTGCTCAGCTGGCAGGAGGCTCATGGCACTGGTACAGCTCCAGGGGAGCAGATTGCACAGGGAAGGCTTTGATTAAAACAGCAGGCTAAGTTTTTTGGGGTTTTGTGTTGCCAATCATCAGCTACCATGTCATGAGATGTTGATCTTTTTCTATGCAGCCTACAGCCATGCCAGCTCCTAGTAATATCTCTTGCCTAGGGAACATCAGAGCAAAGCATCAGCTTACCCTCTGTTCCTTCTCTTTCTCTTTTTTTTTTTTTTCTTTTTTTTTCTTTTTTTAATGCACAGAAAATTCCTTACCAAAGTTTTCAGGAATTCAAGATGCAGAAGCCAGACAGGATCAGATGGCTGGTTGTTGAGTCCATAAGAAGGCGGGAAGAAAGAGGCGCTACAAAGAGAAGGATGGGCTTGTGGTTAAAATGTTGGCCTGAGGAGTCAGACACCTGGATCCAAATCCCAGCTCCTCCATGGATTTTCTCAGTGACTTTAGGCAAGTCCATTGGTATAAGTTGACCCATAAAAATGCAGACCCATGCTTGCTCTGCCCATGCCCTGACCTGGCCTCTTCTTACACCTCTCAGCTGGGCTTGTTCACCCAGCCAATGCATGGTGCCCATTCAGCCACACAACATTTGAGCCAAAGCTGCCACATGCCTGTGCATGAAGCAAAGTTTTCTTGCACCTGTCTATGCCCAGCTGGTTACTCATACCCTCCACCTCTGTGTCTTCCTAATGTCTCCACAAGATTGCCATTCGCTCTTCCTTTCTCTTCGTCACTACAAGATGGACAGCTGCAGAGATTTTTTTATTCTTTTTTTTTTTTTTTTTTTTTTTGCATGTCTCTCTCTTTGCACATACCTCCTAGTATCAAGTACGTAGTATTCCTAATACAAAATGATATTTGTTGCAGAGACACTGTCATCAGCAGCCCATCTGGTTACCTTTCCAAAATCAGGGTGGGATTTTTTTTGCATTAGCTCCTGCAGTTTTGTGTTGAGTCTAGCCTGGAATATCTCTAGCCGTTTTAACTCTGTAACCTTTCACAGCAGCTTGTTCCATTGCCTAATTGTTTGAGTAGCTGAAACACATCTCCCACATATGTAGCCGGAATTTTCCTTTCTGCAGCTTAAATCAATTTCTGCTGCTTCTTTCCTCTCTGACTAATGAGAATAACTGGCCCCTGTTCCCTTTATCACATCATTTTATGTATTTGCAGACAGCTATTATGTCTTCCTTCAGTCTTCTGTGCAGACTGAACATGCCTGTCTTTCTCAGCTGCTTCTCATAAGTCTGATTTTCTAAATCTTTTATCATTTTTTGCTATTCTCCTTTGAGCTTTCTCCAATTTGTCAGTGTCTTTTCTTAAAAAGCAGTGTCCAAAACTGAATTCACTACGCCAGCTGAGGCTTTCACCAGTGCCAAGTGGAGCAGAAAAGCAACCCTGCTTGTTTTACACATGACATGATCCTTATTCATACAATCCAGAATATTTCATTGGAAAGAATTGATGGGCTAAATATGAGAGTATATGGATGAAGGACAACTAAGAGGAATAGAAACGCCTATGAGACTTTGAAAGGTGTAAACACCAGAAGAGTAAGAGGACTGTTTAGGTGGTTTTGAGAGAAATGAGGAGGCTAAGAATAATGGGATGAAATGAAATCGCAGGCTGGATATCAGGAAAAATATTGTAATAGTTCAGACTGTGGAAAACTCTATCCCTAGGGAAGTGGTGCAGACTTCATAAGTTGAGTCATTAAGAACTAGGCTAGACAAAGCAATGCAAACTGTATAGCAAGATGACTTAATGTATTATTGGGAAAGGGGCTAGATGGGCTGATAAACTTGGCATTTTTTAATTTCTTGTCCTATAGCACTCTGGAATAACAGAACTAATATTTTCTTATGCTAACATTCATTCACTTTTTGTCCCCACCAACACCTTCATGCATTCTCCATTTGACCCATATGTGGCAGCAAATTTAATTTAGGAAGGCTTTTAGAATATCTGGAAAAGTTTGAGGGAATTCAGTATTTCCCATGCCTATGTATCCATGGGCCCCATGCATAAAGGGGGTTTGCCAGGTTCCATTCCTAGACAACTTAACACTAACAGATCTCACATGGTACAAAAGGGGAAAGCCAACACATCCAACAGACAGTATTATCCATGCCTAAATCTTACAAAAGTCTACCAGCAGCATCACTACCTTCTAATGCAAGGGGTCACCTTGGTTCAGCAACACCAATGGCTGACAGCCAGTGGCAGTAATCAGGACAAATCCCTAGTCTAGACAAAGTTTTAGTTACCATGAGCAAAAGTCTCCAGTCTCTGGGTCTAGTCTTCTTTTCAGTAACACAATTTTAATACTGGTGGAACTCCACAATGCTCAACATAATTGCTCCTAATGCACACTCAAAGAGGCACAAGACACCTTCAGAATTTCTCTTGGCTGATGTGTGCAAAGCTGAGTGATATTTCTTTGACTGCATGGTGATCAGAGGAGAAGAAAAAGCCAAATAAATTCTAAAAATCACTTTTATTTGCTTGTCTCAACATCACAACGTAAAGTCCTATGTCTTGGGGAAGTCCAGAGTTAGAAGGTTGTGTCTGCATCCTTGGATGCTCAGAATCTCTCATGACAGAGTTGCTTAGCTATAGTCTTGTTAATTATAGTCCCACACTCAGAAGTTTCACCAGATCCAGAATAATGGCTAGGAAAAATATGAATTTCAGTTGAAGAACTTAAAGTCAAAATATGGAAAAAGAGATTGCTCCATTGTATACTATATCTTAGAAAATGACATCTATTTAGAGCTACTCTATTTGGTCATAGAGCAAGATAATTTCAAGCAGAAGTCTATCACCTGCATTCACTTTAAAACCATGGGATTTTATATATTAATTATTAATATTATTGTATAAAAATGGCTGATGCCAGAAGAGATTTCCAACAGGATAGTTCAACCTTGAAAGAACTTCTATGGAATAATGGTCCCTGTTCTGGAGAGTCTACAGCCTAGGACTAGCAGGCTCATAAAAGAAAACCAGAGAACATTAATAATATGATGAGCAGCATTATTGCAACATGGAGAAGGCTTTTTCCATGACCAAATGTTTCATAGCTGCCAGAGCAAAGGAAAGACTCAGGGGTGTGAACAAAACATGACCTTGAAGAGCTCTGAAAAGCCAACCTGAGGTTAAACACAAATTAACACTCGGAGCAGAGAGGTCTGGTGTGTTTAGCTGTGTTAGTTGGTAAGTGGTTAAATTCTGCTGGAACTGCTGGCTTACAATGCCAAGAAGTGGCTATTGCATTAGAGAGATTATAGTAATTTAATTGGTGATATTGCATAACAGGCTAAGATGCCTAAATTCAGCAAACCTCTTGTCTGGCAAGAAATTGTCTTCTTTTAATAGCTGACCAGCTCTGTAGCAGGAGTCCTTAATGCATCTAGTACATCTAGTGCCAGCACATGTCACTGGTAGACCTCTGTAGGAAGGCCTGGTTTTCCCCTCTTCTCTGTCATACTTCTTGGCATCATTACTGGCAGGGTGCAGGGACCTGTCAATGAGAGGAAAGCCAAGGAAGGGAGAAATGTAGGTGGTTACAAGGACCAAATGAACTGTCAGCACCCTTTTGCTGAGCCACCACTCAAAAATGTGAGCAACAAACTGCCAGAAGCAAGTGGAAAAAGCACTGATACTGAAAAGGGATTTGTACCTTCTACATCAGAACTAAATCTCATGGTTCACAAAACACTCCAGACAGAAGATCCCTTGGCTCCTGGCTAGATACTCTGAAACTTCTTGACCAAACAAGTATTCATTGGCTTCAGTGTGGACTGTACACAATCAAACTCTGACAACATTGCAGACAGAAAGCAAAAAGAAGTCAATCTAAAAAAGAAGTAGAAATTTTTGGAGGGTGTCATTTATTTGTATGTGCATGTGTTCCATGCTACTAGTTCTTCCAGTCTCTGTTTGAAGGCAAACCTACTTGAAGCACCCAAGTATGTCTTAAATGTTCAGGATGAAAGAGCAGCATTATATTCATTAGTATCACTACTCATAACACTTTTCAAAGTATTAAGCATGCCATTTCCCGTTACTCTCTGTACCCAACAAGAAGTATTTTCCTTTTCCCTATCTTATTCTTCTGCATTCTTTGATATGTTGATTGCCCAAGTATAGCAATAAAGTAATAATACATTCATTGTTTATTAAGAGACTTGCACAGGTTCACAGATAGACAATAGAAGAGGTAAATTCAGACTTTGGCCTTCTGTACTCACTGTTTGTAGTTTATTGTAGAGCCAAGCTGCGTTTTGAGCTTGAACAGCTCCTGACTTTTGAATTAAAAACAAACAATTCAACGTTGCCTCCAATTGCAGAATTTTGTATTTGATGGCCCCATGTGTCCTGTTCCAGGCTTTTCTTTTTAGTCTAAATGCTTCTGCTCTCACTGTTAGCTAAGGAAAAGTCTTGGAGATACTTTTCAGGACAGCCGGGAAGTCCTACATCTTGTAATTTGTTGTGCCAATGGCTATGCATAGCACAGAGCACAGATGTAGCTAAGAGTATGGCACACTTTGCTTCTCTTAACTGCATAGTCCACAAAGCAGTAAGAATCTCTCATACCTGTATGCAAAAGCAGTAAATCCTCTATCTTGTTCTGTAAGTACTAAGTACTCACGGTATTAAAATAATTAAAAAAAAAAAAAAATAGGTCTGTTGCACTCTTTTTGATGACTCAAGGAGACGACAACAGGTATCCCCAGACCCTAGCCCTCAAACCACAAAGAAAATACAAAGGAGATTTCAGATTCCAAGCACTCATCATTCAAAGAGTGCAACAAATGCAACAAATTCTCATTTGGTGTTTTTTCATTCTGTTTTGTTTTGCTTTGCTTTTTGCTTCTAGCAAATGTTTCATCTGTGCATTCCCTGCAAGCATGCTGCTATCACCATACTTCAGGTTCCTCTGTTTAGATGGCCTTTGGTCAAAGAATTTTACACTCACCAAGGCATTGCAAAATGCTTGTCATTTCTTGATGTGGAAGTCATATTTTGTCAGCTTGAGGGATCTGCACAAGTCCTTTATTCCATTTGAAACTGTAACAAACAAAACTGTTTAACACACACTGACAAGTTCTTATTATGTCTGCCTAAAAGATTTCAATTGAAATTCAATACAAAAGTATTTGTGCATTTGAATTCTATTCCCATTAATAGTAGCTGATTGAGTGAAAACAAATAGGAAACATCAAGCACATCACTAGGTAGAGAAAACAGCGATGCTAATTACACTGGGTTTGGGGGTTAGCATTATTAGAAGACCCAGTTTTGCTGCAACCAAGCCAGACAACACATTTTGCAATACAAGTAGTTCCTGTGGAGTTTATCTGAGCTCCTGCCATGAACCTCCACAGGGATTTTCACTGTAAGGTTTCAAAGTAATTCAGTCAAGATTTTGTTCAAACTTTTTACCAAAATTGTTCAAACTGAGGAGCTTAGGTCTCTGGCTGGATGCACTGGTCCTGCCTCCACTTGCCCTGTCAAACTCAGCCCCAAATGGGGCCTGGGGCTGCTCTTGCTCTGCTCCTTGCTGCCCTCACCTGTGCCATGGAATGTCAGGCTGGGAGATGTGTAGCAGGAACTTCTGATGTCTGTTTATTCCTGCACATACAGGTGGCATTGTACTCACTTACAGGAACTGTCTTTGTTGGCCTACTGAGGTCAGGGCCTTGTGGGTTTAGAGTTTCAAGACTTTCACCCCTACAGCTATTGCTGGAAACTTATTTCTCAGTGGCTAATATATTTAGGAAATTGCTATTCACACAAGGACAGGCCATAGCCATTTTAAGATTCCAATGATTATTTACAGTGTACGCACTCAGGGCCTTTGCTACTTTGCCAAGCAAGTAACATCGCTGAGAGGAAAACAATCAGTTGTTGGTGTACAGAAAGCATGTTCCTAATACCATACCTTTAACACCCTGAAGTCAAGCATGTTAGCCTCTGTTGCAAAGAGCACTGAGGTCTGCTGTCCTTAAAATGAGTGACCTGTGGTATAAAGCTAGCAGTGTATACACCCACCGATCAATACAGAACTCTCCTGAAGGCCAGGTGGAAATCAGCCAAGAATCAAGGGATAGAGGTAGGGAATAAACCGCTCATTATCGTTCAACGGCATAATGTCACATGCAACTTGCAACACATCAGAAATTAAGGCAATTATATTCCACCTTAATATATCCAGAAGGAAAATCGTACTAGTAGAATACATATATTTATGCCTGTATGGCATAAGCCAGTACATTTCTGGATGTAAATCCTTATTCAGAAAGACCTGGGGATTTCTCAATAGATTCATGAGGACTGTGGCTTGGAAAAATGGTTCTGCTCTGCCAGACCCAGAGATTTAGTATGTGTAAAGATAGCATAGCTGGCTGTAAATCTGGGATGCAGGGCTTCCCCCAGGTAACAGTGCAGCATACCCCACCCTCCTCTGACAGCCAGCACTAACTTGGGCATCTCTTACCCATCCTTGCTTTTGCCTCCTCTTCCTCCTGCTTGCATCTCCTCTGACAGTTCTGATTTCCCATGTACATGTACATAGCAATGACTTCTCTTCCCTTCCCCATCCCTGCTCCATCAGGCAAACTCATTTGCAATTAGGCAGTTGATGCTGGCATGCAAAACACCAACTTTAAATACAAGCCTGCAGGTGGTAACAGGGCGAGTTTGGGACTATTTCAATCCCTGTGGTACCACCCCTATGACTGTAAGCACTAGCAGGTCACCGTCCCCACCAGGAGGGCACCACCACCATCCCCACCACCATGCAGGGGGTGAGCTGCAGCTGTGTTCCCCATAGGGTCATCCTCAGTGGGATGCTAGGATGGGAGCAAATAGCGAAGAGACCATGTGGTACTTTCCTGGAAGAGGCAGCTGCAGGGATGCTGTGGTGTTTGTATCACTGCAGGGGTGGGCTGTAGAGTTAAATATCCTTGGCTTGTACCCCTGCGTAGCACTGCACATCAATTCTTCCTCCAAAAGGACAAGACTTCTAACAGATGGAGTCTTCAAATCAGCCTCTTCTACTGAGCTGGCTCTTGTAGCTTCAGAAAACATAGGAAATCTATTTTTAATTTGTATTAAGACCCTCTTTTAGTATATTGGCTACCTGAAGGGCAAACGTTGGGGCAGAATGGGCAGGGAGGAAAACAAAGTTCATTATCCTGCTAGACCAACAAAAGCTGCCTAGCTCTTTCAGTCTCCCAAGGTACTGAGCCTCTGGATGCTACAGTATCACTGTGCCTTTGGGTCATTCATAACTCCTTTCATTCCATGCCACACCGATGGATAAGCCCACCAACTTCTCATCCCTTCAGTACACTCTCCCATACGACATCCCTATGCTCCTTCCACTGCAGTGCTCAGCAGGGACTGTTCCAAGCTGGTCCCTGGCCTGCTCCTTTTCTAGCTTCAGCTTATGGTAGGAAAAGAAATCCCAGGGAAACTCTGCTTGGGGTCCTTGCAATCTCCATTTGACAAGCCTTTTTCATTTTCAGGGCTTTGAAGAGGCAATTATGCAGGTCTCTCACTCTGTTTCCAATCTGTCTTCTACATCAGAGGAATTTGCCTTTAAAATAGCTTTACCAACTGCCAGTTTTCCTGCATTCCTTTATCCCTGAGATTATTTTCCTCAGAGACCTTACTTACCAGTTCCCCAAGTTTGCTGAAGTCTACTTTTTTGGATTCATTATCCATATTCAGCTGGTCTTGCTTTTTCCCTTAGAATAATGAACTTCATCATTTCATGCTTGCTTTCATCCGAATTACCATCCAGCCTTTGGATTCTCAAGCTGTTACTTTTTATTATATATATTTTTTCTGTTAGTAAGAAATGCGTTTAAAGTAGGTTCTCGCCTGCCCCTTTCTTCCCACCTCATGAAAGCATCATTTTCATGGCATCCAGGAACATAACAGTCCATCTTTATCTGGCTGTGTTGGTTTTGGTAGAGGTGTGAAAGTGATTATCATGCCTTACTACTAAAAAGAGTTGTCCCACAGATGTGTCTTCCATTTACTCAAAAAGGCCTATCCACTACCTGTCCCAGCTAGTTGATGAATAGGAGGTTCACATTCCATGATAATTGTCCCTGTCTTTCTTCTATTTATGGACAAATGACATCTCTCTATACCATTCCTCAAGTCCCTTGGTTTGCCCCCCCATTCTGACACTAAGACATCTGCCATCATATACTAGTGCTTTTATTATTTTCTGTTAGGATTAAAATGTCTAAATGCTTAGTAGACCTAAGGGATACAAAGAAGATGCAAAGGTATTTAGGAGGGCATTACTCTCCAAAAAGATTCATTGGGTAAAAGGAACACAAAGTAAAGGAGAAAAAAAAAAGGGGGGGAGGAGGTTTGGAGGGAATGTTTAGATTTGGAATGCAGGTTGCTGAAAAGCTGGAAATGCTGTATTGCAACGGATAGACAAAGCAGCTGTATATAATTTCTTGGGCAGACCCCCACACAGAGGCATCATGCTGGGTTAGACACTAGCTGAGTTAACAGCAGCATGACTGTGGAATCCCCTTGCACATTAGAAGGAAGGAGTGGGCTAAAGGGCAGTAGCTCCTCTTTGACCATATGAGGAAAACCTCATTTTTTCATAACACATTTTTTTCCCATGAAAGGGAAGAAAGAAAGCCAACAGATGCTTTCTTCATGAAAACTCTATTTCCTTAGTGTTTCTCTTCAGAAGTCAAGCGTGCAATTCCTTCTGGCCAGACAGACGTTTCACATGCAGTCTAAATCCACTGCATCTCTTGGAAGAGTGTTGGTAAACCTTAATAGCAAGGAAAGTATCTAACCCAGTTCCCACTGAATTAAATTCACTCCCGTTCTCCACATAAACAAATTAAGATGATCCATGCAGTGTGCCAGGCCTTCTGGATGCAATTGCTCTTGTGGACATTTAGGGATGCTCCCTTTTCCTGTGAGCATTTTTGCCCCCATGCCTTTAGATGTGTTTAATCTTCCTCTCCTGTGCTCCATCCTAGACATGGCTGCATCGAGCAGGGTGCTGATTGTAGTTATGTGTGAAGTGCTTGATCTTTCAGGATAAAAGGTGCAATTTGAATGCAAAACACTGTAAAAGCTTCCCACTTCTAATGATTTTGCTTTCCCACGCTGGAAAATATCTAGGATGTTAATTTCCATTTTTCTTTTGTTTCCACTTTTGTGGTACATACCAAACTGAGGAATGTATGTCACCTGAGTGAGGGGAAGGTCTATCTGAGCCTCAACCCAGACTCCAATGTGCCAGATCACTCCTTGTCTGAATAATGATGCCTACCCAATTCCAAATTCTGAATAAACATAGCCTTTAAAACATCACAGTTGGCATGCAGACTTTGTAGTATGCAGGGCCAGAAGGAGTATCAGCAAGTTGTTTCATACCCCCCCTTACACTAAAGAAAAATATAACCCTCTATCTGACTTTTGCTCCCATCTGTCCCTATCTATCAGTAGTCTTTACATGGGATCTTAGACCATTTTTAGATGTGCCCTTTAAAAAAAAAAGAAAAAAAAAAAGTAAACTAAGTCCATTTTCTCAGCAGTCTACCTTTTGCAAATACTGTTTGAGTTTGCTAAGGACTCCTTGCAATTGGAATGAGCTCCCAAATACCCACCCCACCACAGCCAGACAAACCATTCATGGCGAAGCACCAGCTCAATGCTGATACTGGAGCCCTCATTGAGACCTCTGCATCAAAGCACCACCACCTCTTGCAAAGCAGCATCTGCTTTTAAAAGCAATACCCAGGAACTGAAGCAGCCTGTGTGAAGCAGGTCAGGGGCTGATACCATCTTGGCGTGCAGCACAGAGTGGGTTTGATCCCCGCGTGCAGGCATGCTCGCTGCAGCTTCCTGCTGCCCGCATGCACGCCAAGGGCTCGCTCCAGCTCTGTCTGCAGCCCCATCCATGGCCAGGCATGGGGTTCTGCCTTGAATCACTTGGAGCATAATGATCTTTAATCACAACCAGCCGAAGCTGCTCTCAGGTTATTTCATTTGCCTGCCCGTCGCTCGGCAGTAAAATACATATGCTATCATAGTCATTTTCTCATTTTGTTCCATTGCGAGAGTCTAGGATGGGGCCGGGCGCTCTGGACTTTGATGTGTGCTTTTTTAAACTGCATGAGAACTATATTTAGTTTCAGTTCACTTGCAGTGTCAGGCTTCCCTGTCGTGGCCCTCTGCCTTTACCTTGGCAGTGTTACAAGATCCAATTATGGCTTAAAAATCTGGCTGTGGAGAAGCAAAACTGCTGGCCTTTTATTCATTACTAAACAAGGACCTTCTGTTGCCCACAACACGTGCCTGATGTGAAACCTTTCACGGGGCCCTTGAAGAGGCAGTGTGGCTGCAGTCCTGGCTTCGCAAACTCCTGAAGCCCTCAAAGTCCTAAAGACATTCCTGCTACAAAAGGCGGTGAAAACTTGGGTGTAAAAGCAGAGCCAAGTCCCCCCTCCGCTGATCACTTTTTCCGCTTCCAGTCTGGTCTGTCAGACAGAAATCCTGCTTTACTTAAAAAAAATAAAATAAAAAAAAAATAATAAAAACTTATATAAAAAAGTGGGAATACTCATTTTAAGTGCAACCTATTACAGACTCACCCATTTACCCTATCTGCAGAATTGTAGTACTCTGTCTCAGAGCCAACATAATGAATCAATATTTCCAAAGAAATATAAAGCAACATTTTTTTCCTGGTTTCCCAGTACCATTTACAGTAGCTTTTTTGTCACCCTGGTTAACAGTCAACTTCTGGCTAATATGTATCAGATTCATCTGCAAAGCAAAACATATTCTTTTTCTGATGGTAGATGTGAAGAATACGTTTGCTTCAAAGTGGCTGTCTCGTTAATATGTTTAATTGATTTATATACCCTGTAAAGAAATATCATCCTATCATTAATATATAATAAGGCAATATCCAAGAAAAAGCTTCTGGAGGAAATAACAAGTGAAAAGACAGCTCTGTCTGTACTTTGCATCTCTCTTTTTTTTTTTTTTTTTTTTTTTTTTTTTTTTTTTTAAGCAATGCTTTATGTTTCCTTGAACATAAGGGAGATATGGAGATATTGTCAGCCCACAATTTTAAGAGGTTGACCTTCCAGATAAAATGAAAAAGAAGGGAATTTGTGGTGCTTTTTTCTTAAAAACAAATGGGCTTGGGAGCATTTTAAGCCATGACTATGTTGACCTGATTGAAACCCACTACTGATTGCTTTCAGTAAAAACTTTTGTCATTCGCTTGACACAAAATTGTTGTGGAAGAAACTCCCAAATGAAACTGGCCTCTAAGGAAATTATGAAGTCACCCATCAACAGCCATGCTAAGGGTCACGGGCAAGCAAGGCTGCTGCTGCTGTCTTCCTCTAGGTGGCCGTCCCTAAGTCACCCCCACAGAGCAGAGGACTGAGCAGCATTCTCTGGTCACTGCATCATCTGAGCATATGGGGACACTGGGGACTTCAGGATATTCCCCCAGCCCACCCAGGTCTAGTTTACATGTAGAAATTGCCAGCCTCTTAATGTGAATGATCAAATTGGTTGATGAGCACTTTATGCTGATTTAGCTTAATTTGGAACAAACTCAATTAAGCCGAATCAATGTTAGCTAGTAAAGGGGTTGCAGTGATTTAACTAAATTAATTTAGAAACCAATTTAGTTAAATTGGAACAATTTGTGTGTGTAGACAAACCTCCGTTTAGCACACACTCTCTCACTGGCTTCATTTGAAAGAGCAAAACCCCTTGCAGATCACCCACCCTTCCTTCCACACTTGCTTAAGACAACTTGTCTTAAAGGCGGATGAAGTGCACAGATGTGTGTGCACTTATGCACACACACACATATATGTGCACACACACTCACACATGTCATTTCTTACAGCCCCTTCATTTGGTCGAATTTTACCTAATGCTTCATCACCCCAAGCCCTTGACTTTTTAAAAAGATATATTTGTTTAAATTCATGATTATGCTCGTTAACACTGACTGTTTTTATTCTGGTTCACACTTAATGTGTAAGGCATTCACAGAGGATCTATTTACCCTTCTTTTCTCATCTCTTCTTCACCAGCACAGCTGAAGGGATGTGCAGACCCTACCAAGAAAAGCACTACCCAGCCCCAGGGTGCTGTGCTCTCCTAGGTGCTCTCCTTCTCTGACAGAGGCTGAGGGCAGGGTCAGGGCCTCAGCATGCTCAGCACAGGTACCATGTGCACTTCAGACAAGGAACAACCTTGGGAGAATATGCTTGCTTGGTTGGGTTGGTCCTTGCCATGCTGGCCAGCACCACTGCTTTAAGCCCCTTGTTGACGTGAGGTGGGGTCAGGACCTACTTACCACCTCCACACAGATGGGAATGGGCACAACACTGTGCTTCCCCCTCACCAAACGGGACTGGTGGTGAAGAGGAAGAGGTAACACTACAGGCAGGTAACAGGGCAGACCTGAAGGCCTGCCAAAGTCAGAGCATTTCCATTGACATGCAAACACAAATCTCTTTCTGTGTTGGCAGCTAATGCCAAAGCAGCAGAGCCCATGTAATCTTCAGATGGGTGAGTTCATTCCTCCCTGACGTGTAGATGCCAAACACACATGGGGCTGTGGAGCCCCAGCAGTCTCCAAAGGCAGTAAATGACTGATGGCACTGTGCCAAGGCATCATCCTTCCCTCGTCCTCAGAAAAACAAACTTAATCTCAGCGCCGTCCACAAAATCTCTCCCTAAAATGCCATAAAAGCATTTCTAATCAAATGAAGTTTAAATATAAATGCAAGTCTTCTTTTTTATTTCCTGTTTTATAGCACTAGCATACTGAAATCTAGCACTAGAAATGTGGTCTGAGCTCTTTTTATTCTGCTGAAGTAGAAGATGGGGTGAGCATCCCTCCATCACCCACAGCTGCCTGCTGTGTCACACCCAATCTCTTTGATACAGCTAGGTGCTGATAAATTGCAGTTAGTTGCAGCAATATACCTGTCCCCATCTCTGTGATTTCGGCTTCCCAAGGATTAAAGTGGTTTCTCCAAAGGAACCTCAATACACATCGCAACACCAAAGCTTGGCAAGGACAGAAACTTCTTTTGTTGTGCAAAGTTATGGCAGGAAATAATGCTGGGTTGGACTGATAAGATTTTTTCTGCATTCACCTGCTGCGTATCAACTGTTTGGGGAAGGTGTGTAGCACAACATTTGAAGGCAGCTATTCATCGCCAAAGCTTTATAGCAGCTTTGTGGATGGCAGACTTCTGGGTGCAAATAAATTTATATCTCTTTCACAAAGAAAGTTTGAAAAGCATATTGATAGTGTCTTGGTAAGATGACTGCTTGGCTGGCATTTGTACTAAAACTGCTTCCATTCCTGCTGAAAACAAGCCTGTGACCAATATATATATATATATATATATTATTATTTTTAATGCCATAACTCTGTGTAAAAATAGTTTTTGCAGATTGCAAGACACTGTCTCTTATGATCAGATCCTGTTGGATCACAGAGGTTTCTGAGCTGCCCATCAGTATTTACATAGTGTGTGCGTCTGTTGTATTTCGCATGGGATTAAATGTAATCAAAATTCATATTACCCTCTGCAAGCTAGCATCAGCGGAAGGCATGCATATTTCAGCTAATTAATTAACAGGAGGATGGATGTGTTAACGTGAGCCTCTTGAGACTCAGGTTAATAACCCACTAAGGGTCATATTTGCAAGTGGCAAAGCTTCTGTGGCTACACTGTGAGCCATAAATTATGGGTGAGGCCATTTTCTTTTCCAGCCCTGAGTATCTAGATACAGGAGACTGCTATGGCTCTGCGCTCACAGGAGGTTGAGGACTCCCTTTTTTCCTTGTTTTGCTCCTAACTCTTTCCGTGTAGCTCATTAAACCACTCTGAATGGCCCTGATCGCAGTGTGAGGAAACTCAAGGGTCTCATTTTCACCCACCCAGAGAAGGCTGTGTAGCCTTCATTATCTAATGCTTCCCTGGTGTTTTTCAGTCAGGGAACTGAAATTAATTTGCAAGCATCACACCAGCTATGTCTATATCACTGCAAAGAAAGAGCAAAATGATATGCCAGGGAGAGATGTTTATTTTGCAGAGATGGGCTTCACCTACTACCAGCTGAAGCCCATCCCTGCTGGAGGTCACCTTCCCACGGCTGCTGCAGTGAGTCTGTGATCATCTTCACCTACAGAATTGGAGATAACCTGGTCTTCCATTTGATGAAAGGCTCTTCCTGTGCCTCCTACCAGCTGAGCTATAGGAGTGGAAATCAGCCCAGCTGGTAGCATCTACCTGGAGCCTCCCCAGACCCACTTCACAAATGGACAGACTGAATCTAAAGGCAAAAGCCATACCTGGGACCCACTGCAAACTTCAGATTAGAAGCTGAGAACCCCTGGACCACCTCACCGTACTCCCTATTCTCTAGAGCAGGTGGTATTTTCACAGACCTTCCAGCCTTCATAAAGTCTCTGTAGCCAAGATTTCGGGTCTCTGAACAGAGAGGATGTTGAAAGCAAAGTGTGGCTTCTTCTTTCCTACACCTAAACCCCATGAACCAATGAAAAAAAAAGAAGACAATGAAAAAAAAAGAAGAAGACAAAAAAAAAAAAAAAAAGACAGGTCTTTCCACAAAAAAGCAAGGAGCTTGCATATCCTTTGCACATCTTAATTACAAGGGTGATGCAAAACAAATCTTGACACTAATACATGCAAACCTCCTTTCCTCAAGTCCTTAAGGGCCATCTAACAGAGGCTGTGCATGCAGGTTCCTCGCAGAGGGACAGCATGCTGTGCAAAGGCAGAGAGCAAGAAGAAACCAAAGCAGCTGCAAGGGGGGTGTCAGGCCATTTTCAGGACATTTGGCTTAGCAGCAGTCTGCAGAGGAGAAAAACGCAGGAAAACTAAGGAAGCAGAATGTTCTGGATGTGGACCATTCTGCTGCTGGGCTTTCACTGCCCTCTCTCCTGAACCAACCCAGCAGACACCAAACAGAGCCATGAGCTTGAATCACCCCATCCCTCTCTGGGATGTAGGACCTGGAATTACTGCCACAGGATCTGCATTGGCAACTCTGGCCCTGTGGTGGGGTTGGCAGGGCCAAGCACCTTCCCCACCAGCTCAGAGGCGATGATCTCGGACAGGGATCAGCAAAACCCCAGCTCCTTCATAACAGGGCTGAAGTGATTCCACAGGGACACCCAGCTCCATGCTGGGCTGCAAAACAGGACCTCCTTATCTCTATCTCCCTCTGCAGAGATCCCCCGGGCCCCAACACACCCTCACAGTGTGGGAGATGGGGTGTTTGGGAAATCGAGTTTCTCAGGCTTCCCACTTCGCCAGCCCAGGTCTCTCCAGCAGAAGGCCCTTATTATTTGGGGAAATCCGTGTTGTAATCTCTCCAATGACAACACGGTGGGAGGGAACCGCTTCTAATAAAACAGGAAGCTCTAATGTATAATCTGAGGTGTTTGTTTAAGTTAGGGATAAGCTCTGTCACTCCTCATGTTTTATAGCTATGGCAGTTCTCAGATCCTACAAAGAGTGCAACTCCAAGGGAGATGACTGAAAAGTCTGATGGAAGGAGTGGATGAAATTGCACAACACCTTCATCAATGAAGTGCCCAGGGTTAGGGTTTACTTGAGCAGGTTTCTGGCTGCAACCAAGAGGCTTATGGATCTTGCCCTGAGGAACAAAGCAAGTTAAAGCTCCAATGAACAATTCTTCCCCACAACATTTAATTCCTGCTTAGTCCTGTTTGGAGCTGGTGAGTTAATGGCCTAATTGCTTGTAACAAAATGGGCCATCTTAAGCACAAGGGAGAGGGGAAAATCACCCTGTTTATCACTGCTGAGCTGGCATTTGTCTATATAAATAGGAGCAGGCTGGGTTACAAAGACATGTCTGAGTTGAAAATCGAGAGAAATGAGAGTGTAGTCCTATCATTAACCCACACTCATGAGTTAGAACAGCAGGGATATTTATCTGCCTCTCAGTGGCACATTGGTGCACCTCTGCCCTGAGAGATGTGTTGCACAGACCAGCTCTCTGCTCTCCTGCAGGAGCCTGGGGAGCACAAAGATGCAGGTCACAGGTAGGTAAACCACTCCAACTGCTGTGTGACTGAATCCCAAGGCTAATGTCCCTTCCTTCCAAACTCATCACTGTGTGTAGGGCTATTCATTTCTGCAGTTCGCTGGATCAGCTCTTGGCCCAAGAGAGGACCTAGGCGGGGACCAGCAGTAACTTGGTTCCCTCATGTCACTAGGATCCCATCAGACCCTCAAGGAGGTAGACTCTGATGAAGCATCTCCTTCAACCAAGTGCACTCCTCAGCTTTCACCAAGGAATACCCTCACAGTGCTTCAAAATGCAGGTGGTGATCACCGATGCATCCTGGTGAAGCCACAAACTCTGGACTAGTTTCTCAAAAGGATGCATCAGAGACATCCATTTCACTGAGCATTTCTAGCAAGGAGCTGGGTACCTAGTACCCTTAGTGAGACAGTCATCAGCTCATCATCAGTCTCTTCCCAGACCCTAAAGTTACCAAATCTCCAGATCTAGCAGCACAACCATACAAGAGTTGCTTTCTAGAGCTCTTCTAGAGCAACTTCTGCTCACATCTTCGACATGCTGGTTGGTTATACAGTTGTTATAAAGCTCTTTTTCTCTGCTCCAACTTCACAGCCCAGTCCTTCCTTCCACCGTTTCTGGTGTTCATCCTACTCTTCTGGGGAGCTGATTCAGATCATTCACTTAGTGAACAGTTCATGTATGGATGTGATGAGCACCTGATATAGTACGAGAGAAACAAAAGGAGCAACTGGTCGTGTGAGTGGAAGAAGTGGGACTGCCTTCACTTGGTGACAGTAAATTGGTATAAGCCACATCATCAACCCACTGGCATAGACCAGACATAACCTACCTCTTCCAAAACCACCCAGTCCATTAAATAAATAAATAAATATTTAAATTATTTACTTTAAACTCACATTCTTTGGGAGGAGAAGCTCAGGACAGGAAGAGACTACATAAACTCTTATTTCAGGACATAAGGGGACGGGAGTACCCAGAGCAGGAAGGATGATCACAAGACAATGAGGACAATAATCTCTTACCCTGGCTCAGTTCTATCTGGAATAGCGTGTCTGATCACAGACTAAGACCACAAAAGAGCTAGAGGTACGAGTTTACTTAGCTCAAACATCAGTCATCATGCCCGGCCACTTTCGGCTGCGGGAGCACCTCTGAGAAACCATCCTAACCATGCTGCATCTGTGGCTTTGTGCACTTGAATTTGTAATTGCAGGCTCAGCACACACTCTTTGGAAGCCGTCTCGTTGTATCTAATTTCAAGCAGTGCCCTGCCTAACAGTCATGAGCAAGGTGCCAGCTAAAGCTACGCAATGAGGCTATTATTATAGCTAAAGAACAAGAGGCGTTACAAGGAAAAGATCTTGGCAGCCCAGATGACGGACTACAGAGGCATGCCTGGGTAGACGCATGCTGTGAATAATTGAACTTACTACTGAGAGCCCAGCTCCACTGAACTGCCACGTGAGTGGCAGAGGCTTTGCAGAGTCAGACGTTTATGAGCCTGCCATGTTTGCAATTTGGCATGGAAAATAAGCTCATGCAGAAGAATCTCAGATCTCGACCACCAACTGGTTAAAGGAGGGTACACAGGACAGTACCCTCCTCATTTGCCTATGAGTTAATTAGCATGAAGGACTTTGGTGTCATCCGTAAAGGTTTTTCTTCTGTTTCTTCATGTTCATTGGTCTTTCAAGAGCTGTTGTTGAAGGTAGATATCTTACCCTGAAATAAATTAGAAAGTACAGCTGCTGATGCCCTCCGTCACAGAACAGCTGTTTACATGGGTCTGAACGTCACCTGTGCCTTGCTTGGATTTCCAGCCATATGGATGTTAGAGAAGAAAAAAAAATAAAGGAACCTTCCTCCTATTTCATAGTAGGCTATGAAAAACAAGGCCTATCCTAACAGAGATTAGAGCATTACTGGTAAAAGGTAATCAGGAAGCACAGGTCCCAAGATCTTTAAAGATATGGAGCACTTTTAGAAAGACCCAAACGTGTGATTTAATGGCTCTGGCAAAACTCCAGAAACATAAATGTCCTCTGCCCCTCTGCCAATCCAGTACCATCGGCTAGATAAAAGAGTTATCTTGAAGTGCCGCAGCACAAGGTATAGAAACAGACTCATTCTGACCTGGAAACCAAGCATTTTGGTGACTAATGCCCAGTGTCTGTGTGTGTGTGTGTATCCTTTAATTGGGTGCGTGTGGCTCCTGCTGCCTGGATGGGCCCTCACTGTTGTTAATGGAATTCCATGCAAGCGTGAAAGACTTCCTGCACAGCTCAGATTCCTTGGCAAGGACCTAAATACCACATAAACTCTGTTTAGATATAGGACTTGCCATTTGTAAAGAAACACAGGCTGTCTGAATGGGCAAGGGGTTGTACTAGTTGCTTGGTCCAATTTCAGTTGGTCTTTCCACTCATCGTGTTTGCACTGATAGCACTGGAGTTAGTTAAATCACTGTAAATAAGATACAAATATTCTCGGTTTGTTGTTGTTGTGTTGTTTTGTTTGTTTGTTTTGTTGTTTTATTATTATTATTACTAGTAGTAGTATTAGTTAATTAAAGTAGATCAACAGGCTTGGGTGTCCATCACTGACCTTAATAGCAATCCTCATCCTTCTGAAATATACAAGACGTGCCTGCATTTCACATGCCATGAAATAAAGGCTTAGTTATTATCAAGGTAACATCTACAGGTTTTGTGTCACAGAGACCTCTTAAGCTACATGTATGTAAGGCACAATCAAGAACCTGTTCCCACAATACAGCTAATGTAATATTAAGTCTGGTAGAGGATAGATGTATCAGATAGAGAAAACACCAAGAGACAATGAAACAAAGAGTGGTCTGAAGGACTGGAGACCTAGATCATCAGCTACTCAATGCTAATATGATACAGAAGCCCAAAAACTGATTGTCTTCAGAGGGATAACTGTTCCACCTAATTCCACCTAACACAAAGTTTGTGCATCTGCATACAGAAAACAAAACAACATAGGAGCAACACTACCTAATAGCAGGTGCCTCCTGCTAAGTAAGAGCAAACGAAGATAGCTGTGTTCAGAGCTCCAAAAAGAACTACAGCTGCGCAAACAGTAGGCCAGGCGGAGCCTGCAAGTTCTCTATGAAACACAGAAAGATTATGCAACTCTGCTGCAAATGTTTTGGAAACAACATTCATTCGTTTTTCTGTTCACTCAGCAGGGATTATAGGCCTAGTAACTCCATCTATCATTTCATAGGGAGATAAGGGCAAGGAAGGTGTAGTGCAGATAAAGTATCTCTCCTTTCCCCACCCTCTCACTTCCTCTAGGTACAAACTGAAAAGCCACACAGCTCACGTGAGCACCTCTTATCTAGTTAACACAACGTAGGAGAACGTATAATTAGTTTATTGCTTCCTGCAGCTGTACCACCTGAAGCTCTGATCTATCTCATCAAATATCATAAATGGCTGTAAAGATGGACAGACGTGGTCCTGCCTTGCAGAAGTGGACCTGTAAAGAACATGCATGAGGGTCTCTTCAATCAGAGACATTTTGTTGCCACCTCTCATAGGCCACAAGATTCAACAGCCAACAAGCACGTAAGCAGACTGTAACAAAAACATTTTGGTGAGTTTAGTCACTATCTCACAAACCAAGACATGGAACACCACATTTATTTAAGAAGCATTTTGCAGAAACACATCTCAGTACACTAACATCACCTGGCTCAACATATATTTGTTTGCACTGTATAGAGCAAATAAAGAGATCTGTAATGTACACTAGGCCCCTAAATTTACCTAATTTTCTATCACCTAATTAAGCAATTCCTAAATTACCTATATAGTCAAGGAAGAGAAGGACTCTAGAGGGAGATGCTGCTAATCAAAGTTCCCGACCTGGCTCTGTGCCCTGATGTAATTTGAATAAACTAACTTATTTCCTGGTCTCTCAGAGTGAGGGTGCCTTGCCTTAGAGAAGGTAACCTGTACATCACAAATTCTCAATTTCTGAGAGTGACAATCATGGGAAAGTCCACTGAGCCCATGGTATTGTTACATAGAATAAAAAGGAAAATTATTATAAGTGCAAAGTCTGATTAGGTCTCTAATTGCTTATTGGAAAACTACTAAACCTTCCACAATGATGAGAAAAAGCATGTGGCAAACAGCATTAAAAAAAAAAAAAAAAAAAAAAAAAAAAAAAAAAAGAGCTGTGTTCCCTTGAACAGCACTTTGTTTATACATGATTTGGCTGGATTCCTCCCCTCCCCCATTTCCAGAGGCTCTTCTTTGAGGGTGTTTGAGGAACACACAGTATATGAGCCACTGACAATATTTACTGAGAGAGTCTGGTAGCAATCAAGTAACCTATATGTCTGCTTCTCATTATTAAATATTCCAGACTTTTATTGAGATTATTAGAACCGATTTAATGGCTCATTGAACTTAGAAACCATACAATTTTCCTATTAGCCATTTCCATCTAAATATTTATGGTAGCAGCTCATATGAGAAATAACAGAAGATGCAAAAAATGAGGAAAAGGGAGGCATTTCCTCAGCTGCCTGAGAGCAAGATCTCTCTGTAACTCTACCATAAACCAGTGGTGCAACTTAAACGAAGCTAACAGAGAGACACAAAGCAAATCTGTTGATGATGAAAGGAGAATCTGGCCATGTCTTTAAGGGAGTCTGCATACATTTGGATTCAAGGCTCTTTTCCATGATTAAAGAGAATATTTATAACTACTCATTTCATTTCTTTTGGGTGTGGTAAGGAGACTTCCAGTCAAATCACTACCTGGTGTAAGCAGATATATCTATTTCTAACTAGAATATAAGCCCAAATTCCAGCACATTTTCCACCAGCAGAGTCAGGGTCTCCAAGACTCAAAGGGAGGAGGAGGAAAAAAATCACTAAGGGTTCTTCTTTGTATGTAGTATAGATGGAAGGCCAGAAGAACCCCTTAAAAGGAAGACTTTTATTTTGAGGAAGATGTAGTGGTGAGTGCTTGGGAACAAACTGATGCAACTTGTATCCTCAGATACTCTAAAGTTTCTATTATTTTCTAGATAACCTGGAGTCTGAGATATTAACAGAGCAGATATGCATTACATGGATCCATTCTGTTTATCTGTTTATGAGAAACAACAGCCCTGCTTCCAGAATGCTTTAATTCAGGTTACTTGGGCTCCATTCTCTTTTGGACAGAAAGTGCACGGCAACACCCTCAGAGGAACACAGAGAGGCCCTCAGGGTGGATGCCCACCATCTCCCTTTTGCTCTACACATGTTCCAATGCAAACTGTCAGGAGACAGTTTCAGTTCAGTTGTATTAATGTGGCATTGAGCCTAAGTTAACATGCCTTGTCACTAGACAGGAGTTATTGGGCCAGTCTAATACTACAATGCACAGCTTCTAGGCAGAATTTGACCTGCATCCATTTGGTTTAGAGTACTGGAAAAAAAATGACATGAATACTTCCTTATCCATCCACAGAGAAACTTGAAGTTTGAGAAGTTTGAGAGCATAATCTTCAAAATTGCTTACTCATTGTACAAACACCTCCAGCGTTCAGCTTCAGGTTATATAGGCTCTTAATGCTCTGCTTGAGGGCTCTGTAAGGGTGTTGCACAATTCCAACAAGAGTGAAACTTGGCTTGTAGCTTACTCCTAAACCTAATCAGGAATGTCAAAAGCCAACTTTTTTTTTTTTTTTTTTTTTTTTTTCTGTTGGAAATGAGCTGGCTGAAGGGAGAATGTGCTAGAGGTGTGTACACTGTCAAAAACGTGAATCTACAACAATCCAAAATGAGGTGAGGTTCAGTGTTTTCTGGCTTTTCCTTTACCCTGAGGATAAAAGACCTGAACCAAACAAAGATTAATTCCACCCAGACTTCTGTAAAAGCCTGTATGGGACTGGTTGTGGGCAATATGCATAGGTATGACTGGGAATCTAAATGTAGGGGTGACAAATCACCAGGCCTGGGAATTCCCCACTGACATTGGCATCTTGATGCTGAAGAAAGAGCATGGCTCCAGCTAAATTAGGTCATGAGATATTAGCACCTTTCTTTCCCTTTATGTTCCCTTTTCATGAGGAAATAAAATAACACAGGACCTACAGATATTAAGATTACAAAGCCAGTAATTCAAAAGGCATATAATACAAGAACTGAAGTCATATAAGTGCCTCCTCATACCATCCACATATATACATGTACGGGCACTCCTTTTCCAGGAAGTGTAGTCTCCAAAATAAGTTCTGAAGAACCCTGTCATGCCAACTCAAGAAGTAATGAATCCATCTCCTCCTCTTCCTTTCTGATCAAGTTTACAGCTCCCAAAGTAAAATCGCTGGAAAAATCTGCTTTCATGTAAAATATAGCATCCTTGGTGAGAGCTTCTCTAAGCCAAGATATCAATCGTCACAGGAAAATGGTGGGACACGAGCTCCCGTTTACTTCTGCTGACTCTTACTGAAGTGGAAAGGGTGTGGAGGTAGCTGGTGTCACCTCCTGTGAATGACCCTGTCTTCACAAGATGACTGCAGACTTGACTCTGAACAGTTCAGATGCAAAGCAAGAGTGGACTTCAGATTAGAGCTTGGCCCATGCTCAAAGTGGGGAATACATAGTACCTGCATTGATCTCAGTAGAAAGTCTGTAACGTTAGAGAATTAAGTACATCTCTGTGGAACAGACTTCCATCTTTTACACCTAAAAATCTTGATTACATTTTCAGGATCCCACCACACTAATTCAGGGTAGGGCTTGTTTCTATGAGTCTCCCCTCTTTCAGTGTATGTGTTGCCTAATTGTCCTTCCCAATCAACTCATTAATGAAGGATATAATTAGCTGTCTTTTTTTTTAAACTACAGCAAAGTTAAAACAAGAACACAATCTTCCCTTTTTTGTGTATGGCAAACAATGGACTTGAATGACAAACTACAGTGTAAATAAAAGCAGGGAATCATAAGCAGCATACTGAATAACTAGGAAAGAGTATTGCTTTTCAGACTATCCCTTTATCAGATAGTAAATTAGATATAAAGCCATTTACTTGAAAGATAATAAGGTTTATGCAGCTAATAAGTCAATCTTGTAAGGAATATTGCTGACTTCATTGTCTGTGTTAAGCCAATCTCTACTTGTTAAACCTCTGACCCTCCCCTGGGTCTCATTCTGTAACCTATGAAGAGTGACTGGACTTTAAAGTACCTCCTCCTCTCTGATACATTTTGAAAATGGAGGGAGATAACATAACAAGACATAACATAACATATAAATGCAACCCCAGTAGGTCACACAAAAAGTCCATCTAGTCCTTCATTCTCTTCCTGGCAGCTGCCAAGAACATTCAGAAGAAAAGAGAGAGAACAAGGTGAACATATGGAGACACCTTCACAGAGTAGTCCTCAACCTGGAGATTTTTATCTCAGAAATATCCAGACCAAAAATTATCAAATTGGACTCTTTGGACCAGGCCTGCTTTGTCACTTCTGCCCTGCAGATCCTTTTTACAGTGGTACTACTTTGCCGTGCTCTTGGATCACTCTACTCAAACTTGTGCGTACATATCACAGACAGCAATCTGCCCCTCAAAAACCTGACCATTCAGCTAGAAGAGAGAGATGAGAAATTCGCCAGGATTACCTAGAGATCTGAGAGGAGCTCCTCCAGCTCGTGACAGTCCCATGACAGCATGGTGCTCACCAGTATCCTCATTCTCTCCATGCTTTTGCAGGAGCTGGTCAGCCAATACATGTGCTTCCCTTTTTCTCTCTTCCTTAGTCTCTCTGCCACTTGACACCTTCAACACAAACACACTAAATCTGTACTTAACACTTAGAGTGAGTAGTGCTTATTCCTTGTAGAGGCTCACTGAAACCTAGACAAAGTATTATTGATGTTGATGGAATTTCCTCTTCTGCGAGCTGAGTGCAGGAGCAGACAGAGCCAAGCTTTAGTACAGGAGATTGATTTCTCCACACTTACCTTTCATCGCTTTCAGGGAATAGAAATAGAAGAGGAAATTTCTGTTTTTCTGCAGCTTCCCATATCTGCCACAAGAGAGGAGAGACTCAGAGATAACCTGCAGCATTCTTCTATACACACCACCATTCCCAGTGCTGCAATGGAGAAATAGGGGGAAGCAGATGGTACAAGTGCCTGAAGCCCTCCAAATATCTCATTCCATGACACACACCTGTGCAAGATTGGATATACATGTGTCCAAAAACAAAACAGTGACCACAGCTGAAGTTCCCATATTTTTTGCCCACATCACAGCTTAGTGTTCAAGCCATGGGTTTTCCAGTTGCTTTTCCTCTCTGATGGGTTTGGAAACTGTCCATCTTGCCACAGTAGAGTTCCTCAGCAACCATGATCAAACGCTCTGATTTAAAATGTGGCTGGGCTTAGAAACAGGGTAATGTCTTTAAGAGTTTGAGGGATATATTTTACAACTGTAAATCAGGAATTACCTTCTCTGATCCTTTTTCCAGTTCTTTCTCCTGAAAAAGGTGGCATATTTTTTCATGGCATTTTGTAGCTACACAGATTAGAAATGCAATGTTCAGAGCAAATCCTTCTATTTTTGTCCCTGATTTTATTACTTTTTTTCTTTTCCAAATCATGTGTTGTATAGACCCCAGTGTCAAAAATAAAAAATAAAAAAATAAAGACATGCAATTTGATATCATAACACAGCATCATATAAAAAAGTAAGACAAATTTCCAGAAATTGTGGGAAATGTAATGATACAGCAATGATAGTCATTGTCTAATGTTTCACTGTACAGCAGAGAGCACTGTTTGCACCTCTGTTAGATTTAGTTTCATTGCTGCCATTGAGGAAAGTTTGCATAACATAAGTTAAGACCTCAGCCTATGAAACCTTTATTTTCATCTGCAGAAGAAGGAGAACAGGAGGTAGATCAGTGTATTTGTGGATATAGCTTAAGTGAGGGGCAAGCATATGAGTTCTCTGGGATGCAATTTTTAGTGGTGTCAAAACTGCCAGAAGGATAAAGAAACTTAGAAGAAAAATATATACATCTGCAAAAGATTCCATCTTTTCAGCTGACAGGAATTGGAATTTAAAAAAATACACAAGAAAGCAAAATAGAAAAGGATGTTCATCCATCCATTCCACCTCTTCAGAAAATTGGTCATGTGAGAAAAAAATATCACACACAGGAGACAGCTTCTCTCTCTGAGCACACTGGCTGTGATGAGACGAGCCACAGTGCCACTCGCTACAGTGCACAAGCCTGCCCAGATGCCTCTCACGGGAGCCCTTGTTGGTAAAACAGGACCTCACAGCACATGCTGTGCTCTGGGATGTCATTATGTTATTACTACTACTTATTTGTATTGGGATAGTTTCCCAAAGGTCTCCCTTTCCAGGTCAAGGACCTCATTGTGTTTGGCATAGTAGAGAGAGAAAATCTGTCCCTGAAGAGCTGACACTTTAAACAGAGCATTACCAGCAGTAGTGATAGCCCGAATCGAAATTCCAGAGATATTTCTTTTCTTCACAGCATCAAGTCACTTGACTATGAGTAGGACAGAAATGAAAAGGGAAAAAAAAAATCTCAGTGATATGTTATACATCATTTACTACATAATTAAATGTTTGTGTGTCAGCTACACTTAGACATGGACCTTCCAGCAACCACTAAAAAAGAACCATCCACTGTAAGAATAAATAAATTAACACTTAAAGGCTGTAATATGACTAACATAATCACTTAAATTAGCAGCATTTTTCACTTTTTCTTGTTGTTGTTGGTTTAGATCCATTGTTTTGGAGCTCAACTGGCCATGCATGATGACAATATTAGAATTTGATTTTATACCAGATGTAATTGGGCCAACAGTGCATCGTTTTGTCTGTGACCCTACACAGCACTACAGAAAAAAAAAAAAGCATAGGCAGGGACTGGGGTTCTACAGTTTGAGAAGATGCTGAGCTGAAAAGTCCATGTCTATGTCATTCCTGGAGCTCAAGAGAGGTTTGCATCCAGTTTGACATTTCATGCACACCACTAATCCAGGCTCCTCAGTACTCACTGGTAAAATCTATTCAAACACATTAACTTCCCATATGTTCTTATTAAAGCTCAGACATGGACAAACTGAAAGGTTAACTCTGTCCTCTGGGCAAAGGGGAACAGGGGATAGCAGCATCTAATCATGCGGCAATTCCTGGGGATCAGGCAGTTTAGTGTAACTATTGAAATTCACTGAGGTTTAAAGGGACACACTTAAAGATGCAGTACAGTATTTTATATTTGAATTGTTTGATCCAGCTCTGATTTCCATTATTTGGAATTCCTCTGTTCTTCACCTGAGTATCCCCAATTTGTGGCAGTCATGCCATTAATATCACTAGAGTGAACAAAAGCATTTCACAGTAGTAAGAAAATCCAGCCAGGCTGCATCTACCAGAACTAAAACCAGCTTTTCTTTCAGACTTGTAATGTGTCTCCTGACATACAATGAGAGCCAACAGTTCAG
Organism: Anas platyrhynchos; assembly: GCF_047663525.1. Lineage (NCBI taxonomy): Eukaryota > Metazoa > Chordata > Aves > Anseriformes > Anatidae > Anas > Anas platyrhynchos. Next base: position 10,380,522 of record NC_092588.1, on the reverse strand, counting down.
ATTTTAAATGAGGTATTGATGAAGTCTTCATTGCTCATCCTCCTTTGTTTAAAAGTTGAAACACATCCAATGGCTCTGAATACAGTTCTTTTCTCTTTCACCAACACAACTGCAAAAGTACAGGTTCCCCAGAGGCAGTTCTTCCCTCCCATGGAAATATTCCATACTGGGGAGAGCTCACTCCATGAGGGTAACCTCACCTCCATGACCTTCTCAGCAGCCACCTCCAGCAAGCAGGGATACACACATCCCATAAGTTTCATTCAGCATTTTACTTCCCTTTCTTCTTTGCCCACACATCCCATTTCCAGAGATCTGGAAAGGCAAAGAGCAAGTCACTCACCGGGCACCTTCTGTGGTAATTTTAGTGTTAATAGCATTGCATTTAAAGCCTGGTACCTTGCTTTAGACATCAGAATAGATGGGAGGGTTTGCAGGATTTCTGAGAACCAATTTCCATTGGCAGGTTGTATTTTTGCAGTATATTATTCACAGAGTAGATGTCCCAGATAAGATGTAGTCCCCAGTAAACAGCAAAGACAAAGGAGAATAAATCACATATAAATCTTTTGGCAATCTTTTTTAGATATCTAACCACAATCTTGCATCTTTAAATTTCTATTTTCTCCTCTCCTTTAGGGTGAAATCTGGCTGCATTTTTTATTCTTTGGTTTAGCGATATTTTGTCATGCTATCAACTCTCATTCATTTTCTTGCATGTGCTATGAATCGGGGAGTCTTGGCCTTTCCAGTCCTGGGTTATAGTGAAGTTACAATGAAGATTAAGTTGTCTTTTCCCCTGAGAATATCAAAATATAGACCTTCTTCAGTCTCTAGAAGACTACAGTGTTTCCAATAACTTAAAACTTAATTTTGACTAAGAATATTCTGGGTATCATGAGAGGATATTCAAGCCCTGCAGAACCCAGAAAAGGGTGTGAAATTACCAAGAAAGGATAATGGTACTGCCCTCTTCAGTAAACGGTGTTGAGATCTGCTGATGAAAAGCACTAGATAAGAGTGAGGTACTATCTATGCCAACACTCAAATCAGACAGCCTCATGTAGAATCTGTTTATTTTTATAGTGAAGTATATTAGACTGCCAAAAGGACACTTCATCATCTATAATAAATATTCATCTACATGTATCATGCACTTGAGCTGCATGAACGATGAGATCAGAGTACAGAAATGAATGAGAAACTCATAAGATAAATGTCACCTTTCAATGTTGCTGTTGCAGATAAATTGCAGATAGATATAAACAAAGTCAATTATTTCATGCAAGCGTTCTTTGACTCAACATAAACTGTTCCTTGTGCCTAGACTAAAATCCTAAACTTCATCATTTACCTTTAATCACAGAAAGGCAAGAAGAAGCAGTCTGAAGTTCCACTGGGGACAATTATGTACAGTAACACAGACTACATTGCATATATTTTCTGAAAAACAAAGGTTGCAAGCTATGGTGTAGAAAAAATCCTCACTTGAGTTTTCTAAATAGTTTTATTACCTACAAAAGAAATATTTTGATTAACGCTAGCAGAGAATGCGGCATATAAATTGATTTTCTACATGTAGTTATCACCCAGCAATGATTCTGAATCATAGCAAAATATGATTTCTGTGACTGAAGTCTAGTAAAAAGGGAAAACAAATTTAAAAGACTCTTTAACTTTGCTGTTTCTTTGTTTCAGTATATAGATTTTTGATTTGCTAGTTTTGGAGTATATGAACATATGTTCTATTTTTTTATTGTTATCCTTAATTTTCTTAGGGAAGGAAATATTTTTCCTGGAAGAGTCTTTTATTGGGCTTTAAACTGTACAACTAGTCTGTGAATATGCAACCATTTCTTTATATGAGCAACATGAAAAACAGTAAATGCAGGAACTATAATTTGTAATATACCCAAAGAGGCAAAGTTACACAGCTGGGGATGCCCTGTTTCCAATGTTCCGTCACTTGTAAATAAAACAAAACAGCAAAGAAATTGTCTTGAAGCAGGAGCTTTAAAATTCAGTAATTCATGAGTATTAATTCTGAAAGTGTGTTTTATGCTTATAGAAAGGCAGGGATGGCAGCATATTAGAGTTGTCTCCTCAGTTCCAAGACTGAGGTTTAAGGGTTGTGTGTTACCAGTGTGATTATAACCTTGATTTTTCTTCTCTTACTGCTCTAAGTTTGGTGCCATTTTAACATTAAAATTCAAAAAGCACTTGAAGGTTCAGTCATGTGGCTGAATGCAATCAAGTTGTGGCTGCTTGACAAGTTAGCAGCCATTGCCCTCCGGCCCAAGCAGAGGTAGCCACCTCGACATCACACCTGGTCCACATGGCCACAAGGTCATGCATCATAATTCATCTCAGGTACGACAGCTGAATTCAGTTTGTCTCGTAAAGATGCATAGAGATGGCACACAGTGCACTTGTTCAACCATGTTCAGCTCTGCATCTGCTCATACACCCAAAAACTTACCTCTCAGGCTGTTCCCAACACTATTACCCCAAATCCAACAAAGACAACTGCAGTTCTTGGATGAACAAGGGTTTGGGCTTTAAATTTTCCTTGCTTTCTAAAGTATGCAGGCAGCTAGGTCTGCCAGCACTTATTCACTCCAGCAGTAAATGTGTTGCATGTGTTGCCTTCAGGGCTGAAGTTTACCACTCTGTGAATAAGTGTTTGCGAGGGCTGACGCTAGGTTTTCTGATTCGTGTCTCTGCACCAAGAGCTGGCCAGCCTTGCCTGCAGTTTCACTGAATTGTGGGTTAATGAAATATAGGAGAATAAACAGAGATGCTGTTCTCTTGAAAGCCACTACATCTGAAATTTGGCAGGCTGCAGTACATTATACCACCAACCACAGGGTCATAATGTCTAAACACATCGTATATAGAAAATAGCTACAAAAAAAAGTAAGTATAGTCAGCATTTGTAATAAATAATAGCTAATAAATAGTGAAAGCATTACATTCTAGGATGTAGGATCTTACGTCTTCCATTATTTCATTATTTAGTAATTTATTATATGAAATCCATTGACCTTTCCAAGCTTTCCTTTTTCCCTTTCTTTTTGGTGAAGCAAGAGCGTTAATTATGCTTTAGCTTTTTTTATATTGAGCAACATTAGCATACAAATAGGCCATCAATAACCAATTACAATCTCCATCTCAGAAAGAAGAGAGCTACAATATTAAGTGTGGCTACTCACACATATGCACAAGCCCTTTGTAAAAAAAAAAAAAAAAAAAAAAAAGAAAAAGAGAGAGAGAGAGAGAGAGAGCAACTCACAATGGAACAAAACAGGAATGCATAGGAAAAACAGACAATGATAGATGGATAAATATCAGGCTAGCTCTCAGGCAGGGAATTCGGAAAGGTCCTTCTTATTCATCGGCCAAATATAAGTCTATCAAAATAACCCTAGTTTCCCCCAGACTGCCCTGCCAATGACTCCAGAGATTAAAAATTTGTTCAGATCTCATGCTGGTAACATTTATGAATTTTACTCAAGTGGAAACTATCAATCGTGTCAAATGGCACTGACTTATGTCTTAAGCAACATTTGATATATTGCCAGTGAAACACTAAATCTGCTTGATTCTTTTTTATTGTGGGGGAACTATATGGGAGAAAGGGTTATTTGTTGCATTTGTCACTGTAAGGGTAGGTTTGCACTAAAGATGAATAATAAAACAATTGGGTTTTTTTTTGTTTTTTTTTTCTTTTCTGAAAGTACAATGTGTTGCTACTGTGCTTTCATCCAAAACATGATTTAAGCTTGATCCTGCACTGATTTAACTAAAGTTGTTATTTTAAGAATTATTAGTTGAACTAGTTTCACCTCATTCTGATGCCCTAAAATTAACTTCAAATGCAAATAGAGGGGTAAATTAATTTTGAAGTGTCCACACAAGATATTAAACGTGTTTAATCTTAATTCAGTCATGTCTAAACATATGGTCAATCATCCAGTGCTGTTATAGAAATCACCATCCCTCAGCTGAGATGCCGTAAACAACCAGGAGCTAGTTTATAGGCCATTGTGAAAGATGTAAATAGCTTACTTTAAAGCTATCTTTGGTTGAAGGATGACCTCCTACACCACCATGCTTTGATCCATTGTAAGCTTCTTGTCCGAATCAGTTTATGCATATTCTGCTTGGGGATTGCATGCTTTACAGCCAAGTATTGAATAAATACATTACTTTAATGAAGTTAAAGCCTACAGAAAAAAAAGCTGTTTACAGCTTTCATGCAAGTTATCTTGACTTCTTGCCCCATGCTTTTTTCTATCAAAATGATAATTTTTTAAAAAGCGCATAGCATTGATTGTGTAGTGGGTCCTTTTTTGTTTTAGGGCTTCAACAGATGAGTTCTGTCAAATCCTGGCTCACAAGCTGTAGAGATGATCCCCTCAGCTGCCCTCCTTGTCCACCAGCACTGGATACCATCCTTGGCTAAGACAAAACCTTCTGCTGTGCAGCCACCACAGTTTGCAACCTACTATTTCAGTTTAAACAAAATCTGAAGACAGATCAAGTTGTGAATTTCAACAGCCCATGTGCCAACACTCACCTCACCTTCCCAGCTCCCCTGTGAGGGTGTTACCTTCTCAGTCATCCAGGAGGATTCAAAGGAGTTCATTAATGACAGCTCCTCTTCACACAATTTAACAACCCCTTTCTCCCTTAGGTTTCCTCTCGTGCAGTTAAGATATGAGCTGCTAAAGCCCTAGCTGCTGTCAGATTGATTTCTGATAAAATGTGACATGCCTAGGAATAGACAATTACATTTAAACTCCACTATACTCTTTAATTTTTGTAAAATCTAAATTCTTTCCTCTTGGCTTTACCACTAAAATTATGCATAATGTGCTCTGATGGCATTTTTCAGTGACGTTAGTACATGGACACGACATTGTCAAGGACCATAAAGAAGAAATTTTTCATATCTTGTTTTCAGCACTGAGAAAGTATATGAAAAATACTGTTCAAAAGAGCAGGTGTTAGGGTGCAGTCCCATGAGATGGGATGAGCCAATCTAGCAACTCATTGTCAACATATTGGTGTGACATTGTGGTTCTCCCCATCTTTCCTCTCTTCCCCATGCCACTCACCTGGCCCCCTACAATTATCTAGGGCTGGCTCTGATAGCTTTTGAGCCACTCCTTTTAGCTAAGTAACTTTACTAACACAGCACAAACTACATTGTAGGCTGGGAGGGAATGATCAGATCGTTTCAGCAGGCTTAGTGAGCTGAGTGAGCTCACAGGAAGGAATTTCAAGGAACAAAGGCAATAAGGGAGGAAGGAGGCTGCTTAACCAAGAGGAGGGGAATGATATGCACCCTCCATGGCAGAAAAGGACATAAAAGGGCAAGTCATCTGAAGCCAAATATTAACCCGATTTGATGTGACGTGGTAGGATGTTTCAAGTAATTTCAATCTTTTTGAAGAGTTTGATCAACCATTCTCAGGGTCCTTGTTCTTGGACAGTCTTTAGGTGTCCCAGTGGTTTTG